>NC_139434.1:0-600000 GCF_905368555.1 Meleagris gallopavo | reverse complement strand
GGTCAGCCGCCTCTCTTTTCTTCTCTTGCAGACTATCAGCATTTCTGCCTGCAGTAACTCGCAGCTCCTCAAACTGCAAAAGCCCCAAAGACGTGGGTTGTGCGTCCCCAAAAGCACGTGCTTTGAGTTAAATCACAGCAACTCTGGGTTTTCAGAGGAAAGATGCACCCACACCCTCCTTCTGGCTGCTTTTCTCACCTTGCCTTTACACCAGGCTTCAGTTTCTGCCCTGCTCCTGCAGGCGGTGTCCTCATAGTGAGCCTTGACATTGGCAACAATGCCATCCAGATCAGGATCCCGGCTGTTGTCCATCTGCACAACCACTGCCGTGTCTGAGATGTGGGCCTGCAGCTGGTGGCTCTCCTGGAGGTGACAATGAGATGCTGGCACTGCTGTTGTCCCATCCAACCCCATTCGTACACTTGCTCCCCACTTTGCAGTGACCACGCAGGGATGGATTGTTGGTCCCCCCCGTTCACCATAAGGGGGGGACCATTCTTCCCCTGTCCTTCAGGATAGACCTTCCAGATCTGCCTGAGAAATGCAGAGGCTGAAGCAACAGGGAGCTGCTTACCTCCTCATAGAGCACCCTGAGGAAGTCGAACTCTCCTTCCATCCTTCCCACCTTGGCCCCCAGCTCTGCTTTGTTTATGAAAAAGCAGTCCACGTCCTGAAATGGCAGTGGAGAGAGAAGGAGGAAGCTGATTAGTGGAAGCTGATTAGCGAGAGACGACTCAGGGCTGCCCTTGGGGTGGGGGACTGGGTGCAGGTAGCGTGGCTGCACGCCAGCTCCTACTTGCACAACTACTGCTGGTCTGAGTTCAAGCACACCTGAGCACCAGCTCCTGCTGGTACTTGTTCTGTGCAATGCTTTGGGGGAAAGAAATCACTGCCTGCATGCACCCCAAAGACCTGGACACAACAGGAGGGTTCAAATGGCCTTTGCTCACCTTCTTCAGGGCAATCAACTCCTTCTCAGTGCAGCTCCGTTGGCTGCGTTCATCCTCATACCTGCGTGGGAAAATGGGAGTCTTCAAGCTCAGCACAATTACATCTTTGTTTGGGATTCTGCAGACTTACTTCAAGAAAGAATCCCTCCTATTTTTTTCCCCCTTTTCCCCAGATGATATTTAGGGATGTTTTGTTCTGTTTCATAGCCCATGAGAAAACACGCTTGCTTTCAGAGAGGTTTTGATGTTCTTACAAATTTGCAGCAGAACTGTTCCGATTTGACTGCTGCACCAGAGAACAGAGGAACACTTGGAATTGCTGTAAGTGTTAATTCCTTGAGTTAGGAAAGAATGAGAGAATCTAGAAGAGATGTGTCCTCTGTTTGGTCCACTTCTGTAAACTGTGACATGGTTTTATGATCCTGTTCTCTGAGGACAATTTATAATATCAAAATGTTCTCACTTACATTTTCTTGTTGGTTTCCAAAGCCTCTTGGGCTGCTTTCAGGTGTGTTTCTAACTGGGTTCTGTTGCACCCCAGCGCTTCCAGCTGCTTCTTCAAGTTCCTGATACAAGCCTCCAACATGGGCACGATGGTGTTCCTGCAATGTTTCTGACCCTGCAGAAAGCTCCACTTGGTCTCCAGCACCTCGTTCTGCTGCTCCAGTAATCGCACCTGAATCCCAGAGAGCAAAATAGGAAATGAGATGAGGGTTAAGTGGTTGTGAGAGGTGATGTCCATGCAACAGCCATAAAATGCAGCTCTTGGTACACCTGAATGCAATGTTTTCCTACTCCACTGTTCTTTTGTGCACATGGTTTTTTGTGGGTAAGCCCTGTGGAAATGCATCAAACTCATAACACTTCTAGAAAAGAACACCTTGGTGCTCAACTGACATTCTAAAGTTGTCCTCAGTGTCTAAAACAGAGCTGTATTACCCAGATTCCTCGCCCTTTCCGTGCTAGACCTCCTTGGGACTGGAGCTGGGGAGGGTTTCTTTGCTCACCTTCTCAATGAAAGAAGCAAATTCGTTGTTGAGGGTCTTAATCTGCTCCTTCTCTTGGTACTTCACGGTCTGCACGTTGGGGTCGAGCTCCAGTTGGAGTGGTTGTAGCAGTTTCTCATTGACGGTGATGGGTACGATGGTGCGCAGCCCGGAGGATCCACCAACCCTATAACCAAAGCCAGCACCTCTGCAGCCAAATCCAGCTCCAGCAGCACCAAAAACATACCCACATCTTGTAGGAGGACACCTTCCTACAGCTATTCTGGGCCTGGAGGGTGCTACACCGCTGAGGCTCCTGGTGCTGAAGGAATCCAACCCACGTTGGCGAGACAAGACTCTACTAAAGCTTTGCCCATTCCTGGGAAGAGCGAGAGAGGATGAGCTGAAATTGCCAATGCGAACAACGTTGGTGCCATGGGAGCAGGACATGGCTGCTGGTGAGGAGGGCTGGGTGCAGGTGGTGTGCTGGGGCCCCAGTGCAGTTCCCTCTGCCTCCAGTGCAGCACCTTCTTCCTTTTATTTGTGTGGAAAACGGGGCGAGGCTGGATGAAACTTCCACAAGATGTTTACGATGCAGAGCAGGAGCTGCTTAGCATGCATTGTGCTCACCAATGGAGAAAGCAGATTTGCCCCATAACGCAATTGAGGACTGCTGTTAAGTCAGTGGGGTCATATTGAAGTCTTGTGTAATCACAGTGAAAATCATGGCTTGTGCTGGTGCTCCGTGTTTTCAGGAATGTGAAAGGTTTTGCCTTGTTATAGGTTGGATGAAGATGTCAAGTTCTCACTCATCAAAGTGAGCTTCCCTAGCTTTGCATTTTGCTGCTACCTCAGCTTGTGAGTAAGTGCTCTGAGGGAGAATGTGGCTGGATATTAGGAATTATTTTTTCTCCGGAAGAGTGGTGATGCATTGGTGAATACTGCCCACGGAGGTGGTGGGGTCACCATCCCTGGGGTGGTTCAAGAACCATGGAGATGTAGCACTTGGGGACATGGTCAGTGGGAATGGTGGTATGGGTTGGGGTTGGGCTGGGAGGTCTTGGAGGTCTTTTCCAACCTGAATGAGTCTACAACACAACCAGATGTTCAATAAATAGCATCAGTAATAAAAGTGAGTTCGTTGACAACTAGCAAATAAAGCCCTGTGTGCAGGTTAGTGATAGATGACAACTTTGCGTTGGCTTTGCCTATGGAAAGGCAACATCTTTGAATGCCTGGCAAATGTCATTGGGACCAGGTCTATTTGTCAAGGTTTTTTTTCTGTATATTACTGGTGAGAGTGTTTTCCATCGTAACTTATTTTGTGGGGTATTAGTTGAAACAGAGACCTGCATTTGGAACATGGTCACTGTTGTGGTTGTTCCAAATTGGCCAAATCCTCAGGAAAAAAAAATGCTGTCTCCTTGTCCCTCAGCTCTAAGTCTCCTTCATTGCCTGGGACTCACTCCTTTGCCTCCAACATTGAGTGAGGCACTGGGGCTCCATTCCTCCCAACTTTGCTATTCACTTGTGTGTGTCCATGGCTTGGAGAGATGGGAACAGCGTTGGAGCCCGCGTCGCCGTGTGGGAGGGCAGCATGCTTTCTAGGGGCAGGGTGGAAGTTCCAAGCTAATGGCTGGGTTTTGTTTACTGCGTTTTTCCCCTTCCTTGTTCAGTGGTTGATTGCAAGCCCAAATTAGTAGCCTCGCTGGACTCCTCGGCTCCAGGGCCCTCAAAGACTTTCCAGGGATGGTGCATGAGAGGATGGAGCAAATTTGGTGATTCCACGGTGTCCTTCATCCTCCTGTGCCAGGTCACCTTGCTCCAGTCTGGGCTCTGGCTGCATTTCATGGCTCTGTGAGTGCATCTCTTCCTTCCACATTCTCTAAAAGCCATTTTTTCCTTCATTTTGGGAAACACTTTCTCATGTTATTGAGGCAAGTAACACTGAGCGCAACTGTACAGCACTTTTGGACAGAAATTTGAGGGGAAGGATTGTAAGGGGTGGGTGGCCATGCAGTGTGCTTATCCCAAAAGGAGAGGGGTCCCTGAATGAACCTCCAGGTCCTCTGGTTCAATGGGGCAAAGCAGCAGAGCATGATCTTGGACTCCAGAAAACCCACCAAGATCTTTTGAGCTAGCTCAGTTAAACCAAATAGTGCCAATTGGCTTGAGCAGGATTGGAGTAGTATGCTTGGGTGAGTGGTGAAAATGGAAGAAGTGTGTGGGGGGTGAGACATGTAGTGGCCCTTTTTTTTTTCTTTTTTTTCTTTTTTTTTTGAGTATTTTGATCTGCAGGAGGTTATAGAGGATGCACCTTTGATATTGGAGCTCTTTCCTACTCACAGCAGTGGTACAAGCAGCATCTGGATTGATGGTGCTCTTGTCCCTCGGTGCCTCCTGTGGTTACACTTACAGAGGTGGTGTCTGAAAAAGGAGCTGATGGGCTTGGATGCATTGCTGATTCCCCCATGTAAACCTCCTGCAGGTTGGACCAGCACCCACAGAGCGTTTTGCTCTCTACTTTGGATTATCAGCAAGTGCAAGAGTCAAGCAGCTGATGTGTATTTCATCAGTCTGTGGATGTCCCTGTTCATTGCAGGGGAGTTGGGCTGGATGGCCTTTAAAGGTCCCTTCCAGCTCAAATGGTTCTATGATTCTATGATCAAAACGACCTTAATTGCTCCCTTTCTCTCGTGGAGGAGTTGGAAATCCACGGCCTGGGAATTACCATTGGCACATTATGGTCCTTGAGTCATCCTTCCCTAGGTTTTGGTGTTTTCGTGCTCTCCAGTTGTCTCTGAATCACCCAATTCAGCTCCCTAATTTTGGTTTTTTATGTTACGCAAGCTGTGTTTGCCAGCAGCTTCTCTCAGTTCCTCATAGTCTGGAGAGAGAAAACGCAATGAAAATAAATACCAGATGTCAGTGATGAGAACTGCTATGGGGTGCTGGGGTTGCAGCCCCCAGTCTCAAGCTATAAGGCTGAGATCTTTAACACTGGTGTCACAGCTGACTCATTTACACCATAGCAGCTGGTGAAGGTGTTAGCAGAGAATGTACCAAGCAGACCTTTAAAGAACATCTTCTGCCCAACTTGGGAAATCTGAAGAAGCAAAAGTGGGGCATAAATCCTTTTGTGAATGTCCCTTGTTGTTGTAGGACTCTGTCAGCCCAGCTTCTTTTAGCAGTGTCCAGAAGCTTTGGATGACAGCAGTGCAGCCACCCACCTCCAGGCTTTGGTTTCATACGTTATTTGAAAAATCATATCGATTTGCCTGCAGTGGGAGCCTGGATCTGAGCGATTCCCTTGGGGCAGCAGCAAGGTGAGCGATTGTCCATTTCTATGGCACTCTACAATCAAGTAGAAACAGATTCCTTAGGATCTTGCCCATGCAATGCAACAGTAGTGCCTTTGAAATGTGGAGGACTGGTCTGATGTATGCACGGAACACAAAAATCTTTCTGACCTTAAGTGATGGGCTGTAAGGGCTGAACTCTGTGGGCCTCCCCAGGAGGCATAGTTGGAGGAAAAGTAAAAGAAGTCGTCATTCTGCTTATGGGCTCCTCTGAAGGCTGACTATGGGTGAGGGATTCCACCTTGGCTTCCAGCTCAGCTTTGCTCGTGGAGACACTATCCATGTCCCCAAGCACATCAGAAGGGTTTATGCAATGAAGGAGCATTCTGCTTAATGCCACATGCAATGAGATTACAGCTCCCAGCACTGCACCTTTCAAGGACATGAGTTTTACTGTGTTATTAAATGGATTTCCTCTCTCATCCTCTTAGGCACAAGAAGAACATTGCTGGGCAGAGCAGAGAAGGCTTTGACCAGCTGGGGTACACGAATGTCCCAAAGGGTCACGTTGAGCTGCAACCGACTGACTGAAGGTGGGATTCAACTCCTTTAATTAAATCTTCCCTCAACTTGGCCTGTAGGTCCCTCTAGAGTCTCTGGAGAGCGAGATGCATTCTCACCACTGTCTCTCCAGCAATGTTCACTGCTGTTCCTACCAAACACCAAGGAAGTGTTTGAATAGGTCTGAAATGCCCTCAGCTCTTGGAGCAGAACACACTCCTTCCCTGCACACCTTTCCTCTCCTTGCCTGTGAGGGGAAGAGAAAACATAATTTTGCTCCTCTTTGTTCAACTTAGGCACAAATTTGGTCTCTTCCTCTTGCCTCATCTCCAAATGCCCAGCATGGACACAGCTGCCAACACAAATCATACAGATGGACATTGCTAGTGGCATTGCATCTTGTGCAGCTCTGCCAATTTAAAATGAACCAGATCCACTCCAGTTCTAGTTTTGGAGCTTTTATTTTCAAAAAACTTCCTTTCTCTTGTATTTATCAGTCTTTCATGATACCTTACATATTGCTCAGTTCTGTTGCCAGCTTGGCTCTTTCCGTTCCCAGAACATCCTGCTGCCTCTTCCAGTTGGCAATAGAAGTTCCCAGTGTTAGCTCAGTGTTGCTGTTTTAACACTTCTGCTCCCACAGAAATCCCCATGTGGTCTCCAGCCCCTCGTTACGCTGCTCCAGCAGTTGGGCCTGAAATTCAAAGCGTAAAGATTTGTTACAAGTGATACAGAAGGGGACAGTTACAGCCCCAGAAGTGGCAAACAGAGATGAAATCGGTATTGTTTAGGATAGTAGTGGGTGAATGGAGAAAGCAGACAGCCAAAATCTGTCAAGTGACATCTCCTTGTGAGAAGGCTGTTCTGAAAAATGCCTCTGCTGTCATGTGAAAAGCCCTAAGTCACTCATTACTGAGATGGGATAAAGCAGGGGTAATTCTGCTTCAGTTTAGGATTCGAGGGATGTAAAAAATGAGGCTTAAAGAACCAACTTCTCTGCAGGTAGCAAAACTGGTTCCATCTCCATCCTGAGCTTCTTGGGGCTTGATGGGGAGCTTGAGCTTGATGGGGATCTGGGCAATGGATGTGCAGACCCCCTGGTGTCCACTGACCCCATAGCCAAAGCCACTGCCTCCACAGCCCAACCCCGTGCCAGAGGAGCCATGGCCATATCTCTGCATTGCCACCCAGGCTCATGCTGCTGACACACAGCCCTGGGCACCCTTTGCCACCAGCTCCATGGCACAAGAATCAGTGGTGGATCTCCTCCTGCTCCTGAGGATCCCAGCAGAGCAGGAGCTGAAACTCCTCCTGCTTTAGGTGGAGTTGGCAAAGCCATCGTGGCTGCCTTGAAGGGGAAGGAAGGTGGAGGGAGAAGTAGGCAGTGCACGTAAGATGGCCGCGCTGGAAACTCTGGAATGAGAATCAGAGCTTTCACCCTCTTTTCTCCCCCAAAAATGGGCTTTTGCTGCACAACCATCCCCAAATGATCATTCTAAACCACATTCATGAGCTTGGGGTATTTGGTAATATCCCACTCATCTCTTTTGCTGAAGAGCAACTTGAGCTGCCTTTAAGCACGTATCTGTCATTGGGTTCTGGGCCATGTTTCTAATTTGAATGGGAGGGAATCCTTGGCCCCATAACAACTGCATTTGGAAACCTCCTTTTTTTATAGTGACCATGAAAGAGAGAAGCAGAACCAATCATTTGATGTTTGCAGGGCACCGGGCTGTAGAAAGAAGCATCGTTTAATGTGTGCAAATAGAAGAATCCAAATTGAGCTCTTTTTTGCCTCTCTCTCTCTTCCATACAAAGGCTGGGAGGAGCTAAGAACAATGGCACTGAATCAGGGATGATTTTCTTGTGTTTTTAACCCTGCTGATGTTACTACCTCCAGTTTGACTGGTGGGGTTGGGCTTACAGCCAGGATTCACCCCCATCCAGCTCCCTGGAAACAGAGGATTTGGTTCTTCCTGCTGAAGCTAATGGAGAAAGAGATGTATCCTGTCCTAAAATGCCTT
Source organism: Meleagris gallopavo (assembly GCF_905368555.1). Taxonomy (NCBI): domain Eukaryota; kingdom Metazoa; phylum Chordata; class Aves; order Galliformes; family Phasianidae; genus Meleagris; species Meleagris gallopavo. Next base: position 592,180 of record NC_139434.1, on the reverse strand, counting down.
CATCCATCCTGCTGCTGAAGGTGGCAGAGGTGTCAGACCATGATCTCCCTCCCCAGAAGGGCAGAGCAGAGAGTGCTGTGCCCTTCTTTTCAGTCGCTCCTCACTCTCCTCTCTTGTTTTTCTGGTTCCACACCAACTATTTAAGCTCCTTACTTACTAAAATCCATTACGCATTGCATCCCCTGGAGGTATGGTAGCAGACTCTGAGGCTTGTCAGAAGTTTTTCCAAAGTGCATAGAGTGGATGAGAAGGAGCAGCTCCTCCTAAAGAGTTAATGAGCTGAGCTGAAATCTTCAGAGACTTTCCATGGGGTGGAAATTACCTCCTGGCTTCCAGCAGTGCTGGAACCCAACCATCAGGAGCAAAGGTTGCTATTATTTTAGAGAGAGAAAGGAGCACTTAAGATCGCACTTAAAATTAATTCTTGTTTTTTTGGCAAATTTTCTCTCCTGGAAAGGAACCCACATCAGTAAGAAGTGGTCAGTGTGCTCCTGGTTTAAAAAAAAGCAGTAGAAATAATAATAATAATAAAAAAAGGCAGATGTCATGCAGAGTGCTGCTATTTATGCAGCAGCTGAAGAATGCCAGGCCAGGTTAGTCCTTGCTGAGGTCTCACAGTTCTGGGTTGCCTTGCATCTTAAACTCTTCCAGAAAGAAGACAGAATGGAGAAAATACTGGATGGGGTTCTTTCCTTCTGTTGTGTGTTGTTGCTTACGTGATCTTGACGTGTTTGCCTTGTGCACTGTCTGCACCATCCCACGTGGCCTTCAGCATCAGTGATGGCTCATTGGTAGGGAAGTTTGGATAGGAGGAGCAGTGCTCGGTTGCAAAGAAATCTGGAGAAAGTGCATGTTCCTTATCCAGCCCTACTTACTAAGATCCTGAATTCTTTATCAGGGATTCAGAAGTGAATGTCTGACATGGAGAGCAGTCCTGATCCCACTCTACAGATGATGACAACTATGCCAGGATGGATGAATGAGATGAGCCTCACCTTGCTAATGAAGGAGGCAAATCTGCTGGTGAGGGCTTTGATCTGATCCTTCTTCTCCCAATGCACTCACTGCACTGGGGCTGATCTGCAAGTAAATACTGAACCAGGAGGTTTGCGTTGACCACAATCCCTTGAATACCTCTGGGGCCACATCTTTTCCAAACCCTCCATCACTCACACTATGGCTGCACCCTGACCTGGCAGAGCAGTGCCCTCTCCTCTGCTCTTGGAAATCCTCTTGATTGCTTCCCCTTGGGCTGGGAAGGCTCCTGCTGCCAAATCCACTGCAGATCCATCCCACACTTCCCCCATTGCTGTGGGACATGGAGATGGAGCTGAAGATGCTTTGAGCAATGGGCACAGGGGCGGAAACGACACCAAACCCCTCAGTGGTCCTGACCTGTGGCTGGCTGACTTCAGTGCGGCTGCAGAGGGATGAGATGGCAGAGGGACAAAGATCTCCAGGTTTTGGCTCTGGAGTGATCCCTGCCTTAAATCCTTCTGTGTTCTGGGCTTGGGCAAAGGGCTGGGTTGTGAAATCATGGAATCATTAAGGCTGGAAAGGGCCACTAAGATCATCAAGTCCAACCATCAAGCCATCACCTCTATGCCCACTAACCCATGTAGCTCAGTGCCACATGAAATGTGTCAGCTCTCAGTGCTGGCACATTTCCAGACCATTAATCACCCAACTCTCTGGTGTACCATGTTGGCAACCTCCAGGCTCATAAAACTACCCAGATTTCCCAGCCTGTATTTTTCAGGGTGCTGATGTCTGCTGGGAAAATATATGTCTGTACCTCTGATTGTTCCCTTTAGGCTTGCTTTTAGCTTGGTGTCAGTGCCTGTTTAGTTCAAAGCAGATGGAACTGAAGCTGTCACAAGGGGAGTGGTGAAGATGTTGAAAACATCTTCCCTTTGCTAAGGGAAGCCTGGCTTTGCTCCCAGGAGTAACATGTGGTCGAGGCAAGGGGCAGCTGGAGGTCATGGTGTGCTCCTCTTCTTTGCAAGCATGACTTCTTGTGATGAAGGGGATATTTTGGGAGGCACTTCTGCCCTTCTGCTTGCTACAGGAGAAGCCTCGGTGCTTTGCGTGGCCATAATGCTGGATGCTGAGGTATCTACGTTTAAAAAGCATGCTGGCTGTAGAAATGCAGCTGTCAGGTGCCTTTTTGCTGCTGGATAGCGTTTGCATGGCCTCCAACAAGCCAAATTCTGTTCTGCAAGTGTCAGTGAAAATCATGTCCAGAGATGCCAAGATGGAATGGCGGGTGTTAGAGAATGGGCCATTTCCTTGTGGTAGAGCACTGTTGTGCTCAGATGTGGAGGATTAATGAGAAACTGGGTTTTTTATCACTTTCTCTAGGCTAGGAGTTGATCAGTGAGTCACATTTGCCTCCAGCACTTTGCTTACCCAGCATAGCTGGATCACGCTGGACGTGGCTTTTCCCTAAAAGGATGTCTGGGGCTTTTGAGTTTTTGCAGTTTCTGACTATGGTGGTACCAATGACAGCATTTTATTAATCCCTGCAGCTATTGCTTGTACAGAACACCTGGGCTGAACTTCTTGGGAAAACTGAATTATGTCCCTGCATGAGTCATCACATAAAAACCTGAAAAATTACAGGGGTTTGGGGGTGATCAAGCTGGCATGACACTGCTGAGATGCCACGAAAGAAATTAGGATAGAGGGATGACATAAATTAGGATAGAGGAACATTTTCTCTGATGTATGGAGGCAAGAGTTAGAAATTTCCCTTTCCCTTGGAGGCTGATGCCAAAAAATCTTGCTGCACAAATGGGAATGGAGCATCCCCAGTCCTTGTTCCTGTTGAATGTAAGTGACGGCCACAGAAGGAGAGGTCACAACTGTTATGTGTGTGACTTGTGTTCGCCTTCTGCTAAAGAGATGATAGTGCCACCATGGCTGTGTAAAGTCATTGAAATTAAAAGGAGAATGCAAAGGAATGAATTTCATATGCCTTTTATTAGACAAACACTGGGACGTGAGGCTTTCGGAGCATCTAAGAACAAACAGGAGCAAGGCATTTGCATAAATAAGGGCAGACAACTTGGAATTCCAAACCTTTTGCAAGTAACGGGATGAGAACTGCACACAACATGAGGGACAGAGTGGCAGGTAGCTGTTGGACTTCAGTAGCACCTCTTGGTCGAAGAGCTGCTGATGTACTGCATGCTGGAGCTGCTTCCACCGACCACACATGACCCAGCCATGCCTTGTCCGCTCCCAGAGCTGAAGCCCATTCCTCCAGCACAGAGCCCAGATCCGGCCCCACTGCTGCCTCTGAAGCTCTGGCAGCTCCCACTTCCATATCCCGATCCTACAGCGGTTCTGGTCACAGCTGCAAGAAAAGAACACACTCATCAGGGGCACCCACAAACAGTTGGACAGAGCAGCTGGCAGACAGATGGAAAAGTCACAAAACTGTCTTTGGAAAGTACTTACAGATATTCACTGCACCAGCACCTTCTCCAGAGAGCCTGGAATTGAGCAAAAGAAGACAGTACGCATTTAAGAGGAGACCACAAACAAGATGTGCTTGAAAAGCCAACAGAACATCTGTAAAATATTGCTGGGGGAAGATGCACATCTTGCAACTGCACAGCTTGATTTCACCCACCTGCACTCCTCGCCCTCCAGCAGCTTCCTGTAGGTTGCAATCTCAATGTCCAGGGCCAGCTTGACGTTCATCAGCTCCTGGTACTCACGCAGCTGCCGGGCCAGGTCTGCCTTTGCTTGCTGCAGGGCTGCCTCCAGCTCAGCCAGTTTGTCCCTGGCATCTTTCAGGGCCAGTTCCCCGCGCTGCTCAGCGTCTGCAATGGCTGTCTGCAAGCTGGAACACTGGGAAGGAAAAACAGTGGCTGAATTCCCCATTTAGAACATAGAGCAGTTTGTTTCACTCTACAGTCACGTGCAGAAAGCTTTGAATTAATTCATTCACGATCCAGCAGAACATTGAGGTGCATTTATAGTTATTTGCTGGACTGGATTGAGTCTTTGCATTAGACCGTACCTGTTTCTTCACGCTGTCAATCTCAGCCCGCAGCCGCTGGACGTGGCGGTTGAGCTCAGAGATCTCCTGCTTGGTGCTGCGGAGGTCATCACCGTGCCTTCCTGCGGTAGCCTGCAGCTCTTCATACTGCCAGGGAGAGGGACAGAGAGGTCAGGGCAGAATCTAGCATTGTAGAGTGAAGCAGCATGTGGGTATCATATCATGGAACCATGGGATGTTTGGGTTGGAAGGGACCTTCAAGATCATGGAACCATGGGACATTTGGGTTGGAAGAGTCTATCAAGGTCATCAGACCATAGGATGGTTGAGTTGAAGGGGTCCTAAAAGATCATAGAACCATTGAATGGTTGGGTTGGAAGGCTCCTTGAAGATCATATAGAACCATGTAATCATAGCATGGCTTGAGTTGGAAGGATCCTTAGAGCCCCCCAAATTCCACCCTTGCCCTGGGCTGCTCCCTCCCCTCCATCAGACCAGGGCTCCATCCATGGACTTGAGCACTCCAGTCATGGGGCACCCACACATCTCAGGGCAGCAGTGCTAAGGTCTCACCATCTTTTGAGTAAAGAATTTCCTCTCCACGTCTCACCTCACTTTACCCCTTTTTTCTTAAACACAATTCCCCTTGTCTTGTCACTAACAGATAAAGTAGTATTTCAGCTCAGAGGTGTGTGTCTCTTTTCAATCCCAAACCAGCACTTAGAGCTTTCTGGGTTTACTAAATCTAAAGGCATCCTCTGCTGTAAAAGTCCCAGTAGAACCTACCCTTGAGGAGCTGGGGAAGGGAGCATGGTTTACCCTTTGCAGAACCCATCTTGGACACTCACCCTGGACTGATACCAGGACTCAGCCTCCTCCCGGCTGCGCTTGGCAATGTCCTCATACTGTGCCTTCACCTCAGCAATGATGCTGTCCATGTCCAGCCTGCGGTTGTTGTCCATGGTCAGGATGACGGAGGTGTCAGAGATCTGGCTCTGCAGCTGAGACAGCTCCTGCCAAAGCAGTGGGGGTTGGGTGAGTCACTATAGGGCACATCTCTTGTTCCAGGCCCCAATGGAGGACAGAGCTGTGTTTGCAAAGTGATTTTTTTTCCATGAATCTTCTGGGAAGAGTTAATACAGCAGGTGAAATGGAATAAGTGTGGAGGTACGTAGTGCAACAGGGTGGAAAATAATCCATCCCGAGCTACTGAGGTGGGAAAAGGAAGCAAAGGTGTTAGAAAATGGGCAGGACATGAAGGTCCTGGGAAGGTACTTACAGTTTCGTAGAGGGCTCTGAGGAAGTCTATCTCCTCCAGGAGGGCATCCCGCCTGGCTTGCAGCTCTGTCTTGGTCATATGGGTAGCATCCACCTCCTAGGGGAAGAAGCACAGCACAGGAATGGAGCTGTTTCCAGAGAAGAAGCTGCAGTGTTTCTTGCAGCAGCTGTGCAGCAGCGGGTGTTGCAGCATGCATGCACCCACCTTCTTCAGAATCACAAACTCATTCTCAGCAGCTGTGCGCTTGTTGATCTCCTCTTCATATCTGTGGGATGGAAATGTAGGGTTGCTATGGGCTTATGCAGAAGTTTTGTAAGTGTTTGTAGGACCTAGCTCAACTTTCTTTAGAGGAACAGCTTGGTACTTTGGTCTCTTAGCCCTATAGCTTTCTGCCTCTGAGTTTCAGCCATGGGGTTGTGTGTCACATATGCAAACTTAACCCTGGTCATTTATATCAGAAAAGTAAGAATAATTTTAAAAGGCCTTTCTTCCTTGTTGGACTGCACAGGTGCAATGGAGCACTGCCCAGCCTACTCACCAAGCAGACCCCAAACAAAGACTTACTTGCTCTTGAAGTCCTCAGCCAGACTCTGCACTTTGCTCAGCTCCCCACCCAGGTTCTCCTTGTCAGCCAGCAAGTTGCTCAGCTGCCTCCTGAGGTTGTTGATGTAAGCCTCAAAGAGGGGCTCAACGTTGTTTCTGACTGTTTTGTGCCCCTGTTCTTGCAGAAGGGCCCACTTGGTCTCCAGGACTTTGTTTTCTTGCTCAAGGAACCGGACCTGGAAGGAGAAAGCAGCTACTTTAGAAGTAGTGACTTTTGGATGGTTTTCCCTATCTCTGCTTCCCTACATCCCAAAGCAACATTTCCCCTCTGCTGCTCTCACTGTATGGGATGAATGAATGGTCTCAAACCAAACAACCCTCAGGTTTTATTCCCTGGCTGCTGCTGATAGAAATGGCTTTGCATCAAAAGCAGCACGGCTGATACAGCTTGCCCTGCTTTGTGCTTCTCCACTGAAGAATCAGCATGGCACAGCCAAGAAATCTCATGGCTCACCTTGTCTATGAAGGAGGCAAATTTGTTGTTGAGGGTTTGGATCTGCTCCTTCTCCTCCTTACGGATGCTCTGGATGCTGGGGTCGATCGCCAGGTTGAGGGGCTTCAGAAGGCTCTGGTTGACGGAGACCTCCTGGATGCCTCCAGTGGGGACAGCGGGGAATCCAGGGCCACCCATGCCCCCACCAAACCCAAAAGCACCACCAAACCCACAGGAGATCCCAGTGCCAGCACCAAACCCTGCGGGTCCATAGAATCCGCTGCCCCTTCCAGCCATAGAGATCCTGTTGCATCCACCGACGCTGTAGAGGCTTCTGCTCCCAAAACCTCCTCCAAATCCTCCATACCCCACAGCAGTGCCACAGCTTCCGCCTTGAGCCATGGAGCGCGAGACGAATCCGGTGCTGCAGGCACTTGGGATGAAGGCAGATGTGGCACTGAAGCCAGTCCGGCCCTGGTTCCTCACGGTGCACTGACGAGACATTGCAGCCAACGGGAGTGATTGGAGGAGCAAAGCAGTGAGGATGAGGAGGAGTACAGCGAGTTGAGGTTGTGCTCCCTGGGCTGGGGTTGGCCCTTTTATCCCCTTACGAGCTGGGGGTGGGTTTGGTGTGCTGCTCACCAGACTGATTAACCAGGCTCGGCACGCCTCGCCGCGATGCCAATCAACCGCAAAGTTGCAGCTGTTGCATTTTTTGGGACAGTCATGGTCTGGCTGTTGAAATATCTGTAAAAACACCAAAGGCTGCTCACAGCCACCCCTTCCCCACTCCTTTCTGCAGTGCATTGTCCGTGTTGGGCAAGCGCTCGCTCATCTCTATTTCACGGGTGAATCAGTCCCTCCCTTGCGTCAAAGCGCATTTTTTCACTTTGCAGCTCTCTGCAAAGGGTGGGAAATCTCTGATTGTGGATCTGTGTTTTCCTGCTGCTGATATTCTGAGTAAAGCCATCAGCATCAGCACCTCGGGTCTCAACTTGTTGGGTGTTCTGGGCTTTTCTTCTCATGCCTGAATGTGGCATTTAACTTGAGATGGATGGTAGGAAAAAGGAAGAAAGAGGTGGCGGACAAAGCCAATGTGTCAATAGGCACTGATGGAAGTCTTGGACCATCAGCTTTGGAAAACCACGTGGAGAATGGCAGGACATGGAAGTTGCTTAGTGAACAATACCTTCAGACCTTTTCTTTCTGTTAAATGAGTTTGCAAATCATGCTGATTCAGACTGACATCGAATGATGAAATATTACGGCGTGAGCTGGGAGGGAGCTCCTGCTGGCAGTGACGGCACAGCCTGAGCTGGCGATTCTGCACGGCTTCACCTCACAGATGTTGAGCTGTTCCCTAACTGATGGGTGACCGTGCCCTTACCCAGCCTGTTCCCAGGCTCTCCTCCCCACATCTCTTCTCTTCCCCTTTCGATAACTCTTAGTCACCAGGAAATTCAGTGCCGGGGATCTGCTTTTGTAGCATTGTTCTCAGCCAACTCCCTCTACTCCAATTCGTCAGAGTTCCCAGGAAATGCCAATAATGCACTTTTTCAACGGTCCACGCTGTCCTGTCTAGCCCTCTGTGCCCTGCACTGTAGCACTGTGTGCACAGAAACCTGTCCTGGAGGTGTTCCAAGGCCACTTCTGGTGGCTGCTCTTTTTGCCCAGCAATTTCCAGAGCCAGAAATAAGTCCAAGTGCTTTTGGCCAGAATGTCCCCAGGGATGATTTGCAGATGCCCATCATCTCTGTTTTTCAGCCATACTCTTCCCTTCTCCTCTTCTTCTTCCCCCATTTCCCCTTTTTCTCCCTTTTCCTCTTCTTTTTTTCCCTTTTCCTCTTATTTTTCCCCATTTTCTCTTTTTCTACCACTTCCCCTTCTTTTTTCTCCCTTTTCCCTTTCTTTTTCCCTCTTCTCTCCTTCTTTCTCCCTTCCTTTCCCCTTTTTTCCTCTTTTTCCTCTCTCTCTCCTTTTCCTTCTTTTCACCCTTTTCCCCCTTCTTTCCCTCCCTTTCCCTTCTTTCTCCCTTCTTCCCCCTTTTTCCCCTTTTTCTCCCTTCTTTTCCCCTTTTCTCCCTTCTTTTCCCCTTCTTTTTCCTCCTTTTCATCTCCTTTCTCTTCTATTCTCCTTCTTTCCCCCCCACTTCCCTCCTTTCCTTTGCTTTTTCCCTTCTCTTTTCCCCCTTCCTCTCCTCCCCTTTGTCCACCTCTGTTCTCTCCTTGCTCTCCTAGTATTTCCATCACACACCCTGCAAGGAAGGTAAAATAACTGTCCTGGCAGTGTTTTGTCACCTGTGAGCTACAGCATGCAGCAGATTTCAAGGCAGCTCATCACTCAAAGAAGAGCTTCAGTACCCAATCCTAAGGCACTGGTCTCGACTCTCGGCAGAACTCCATCACAGGCAGCACTCAGTGATGGGTGTTTGGAGTCACAGTTTCCTCCACACATTGCAAATTTGAGTCTCTGGGCTGTGCCAGTGTTAATGAGGGCTGTCCTGCAGGACAGCATCCCCAGTTCATCTCTATATCCGTGTTTGTGCACGGAGAGCAGACCGTGCTCTGCAGCACGACAGCTGCATGTTGTGTGATGAGAAACTTTGCTTCATTCTTGCTATCTTGCTAAAAAGCAGTGCCCGGGGAAAAGGAATTCTGACCTCAGCCTTTCCCATGCTCGTTGAAGAGCTTCGTAATCTCAGTGCTATGACCCAGGTGTGATGCAACTGCTGCTGTGCCCGTGGCTATGTGCACTGCTGCGTCCTGGTGGCTGGGAGTTGCAACCCACAGCACTGGCTGGGATGCTGGATGGGGGATCCCAGGAGCCCTCAGCAGGGAGAGATGGAGGAGGAGGAGCACGGAGATACAACAGAGCTGTAACTCTGTTGGCAACTCACTGCAGGGGAGATTCCCTGTGGGATGTGGAGAGGAGCAGAAAGAGTTCAGAGCATCCCAGAAAAGCATGGGAAACAGCTGATTTTGAAGAAAAACCTAAATATATTCTGCCACTCAGGGGCCTTTTCTCCTCTAACAGTTCAACTCTGAGTATTTTCCCAAGAGCGTGGCTCTACCCATTTCCTGACCTTATGTACAAAGGCAATGAGGACTTTTTTGAAAATCCTGTATCTTTCCCACTTGTTTTCCAGCAACTGTCACTACTTTGGAGTTTTCAGCCTGATAATGCTCTGCTTTCATTTCTCAATTAATTTCTCCTGATTAGTGTCAGAACCACATCTAAAACTGCTGCACCTCCCCTGGTTCTCCTCCACCTCCTCAAAACAAGATCTTGTCTCCAATGCATTCTAGGAACGAGAAGAAACAGTGGATGTTGGAGACTTGCTATTTCTGACAGGTTTTTGGATAACTTTTTTATAGCTGTTGGATGGGAGACAGCTCCCTTCAACACAGCACATGGATGTGTGTGAATCCACCTCTTACAATCTTCTAGAAAGGGAATACCCCAAAGTACAGCTCTGAGCAGAAGGGGAGTTCTTCCAGGCATCTGCTCTTACACTTACAGAATCATAGAGTCAGTAAGGTTGGAAGAGACCTCTAGGTTCATCAAGTCCAACCATCAGTCCTTCCCCACCATGCACACTCACAGAATCGGTGAGATAGAACAAGACCTCTGAAACCATCCAGTCCAACCCCAACCCATCCCACCATGCCCACTAATATTTCCTCAGTGCCAAATCTCCATGGTTTTTGAGCACCTCCATGAACAGTAACTCCAACAGCCTGCTCCTGTGCCTGACAGCTCTTCTAGAGGAGAAATTTCTTCTAATACCCAAGAACTGAGGTGAGACAGCTCACAGTAAATAGAGTTTCGAGATGGGCTTATATCCTTGGACAAGTTGGGTGGTTGTGCTGACTCCCCTGCTAATTAGTTCCCTATTGTTCTAAGTTCATGCAGGTACATCACACGCCTGGCACAGCCCTTTGTGCCCCCTGGGAGCTGTTGTGCTGGCTGCAGGCTGCACGCTAAATGAATCCCAGACCTTTTCCCCTGTGCCTTACTCTTGCCTTGGCGTGCCCTGCGTTTTGCTTCCGGGGGTTTTCCTTGCTCAGTGAGGAGAAGCAACGCATTGCAACCCATGGCACCCTCCCCTTGCTGCTGCACCGTGCCTTTATTTGGTTGCTCATGGGGAGATTCAGGAGACATGAACAGGGAGCAAAAAACTGCACCTTGAACTGGGCAGGGCCCCATGAAAAGTGCTCGTTATCCGCATTTGCATTTGTTGTTCCATGCCTTTAATTAAAAGCTCCACGCAATAGAATAAATTACATATGCATTTTTATTAGACAAACACCAGAAAGTGAAGAGAGAAAGTCATGGGACACATTTTATATACAAAATCTGGCTGGAAAAAAAATAACAAAACAACAAAAAACCAGAAAGCTGAGCGGTAACAAGCGAGCTGCAGATTTAAAACAGAGGGATTCCCGTTCCACGGCGGAGCCCTGCATGTGTGCAAGAGAGGAGGTTTCCAATAAGGCTCCTGCGCCACAGGACATCGGGTTCAGGTGGCTCCTGTTCTGCTTCCCCTGATTATGTTGTGGTGAAGGACCCGTGTCGTGGTGTTCTCTGGCTAGGGAGGGAGAGCTTTAGCTCCTGTAACTTCTCCGGGAGGAGGAGGAGGAGAAGAACTTCATGCTGGAGCTGCTGCCCCCACCCAGGGCACTGCTCCCTCCGGGCCCACTGCAGCTGTAGTTGTTCCCCATGCTGCACATGCCACCCCCCATGCTGAGGTTGCTTCCTCCTCCATATCCTGATCCCACAGTGGTTCTGGTCACGGCTGCAAAGAGATTGAAAAGTAATAAGGCATTGGCTTCTCAGTGCAGGGGCATAAAAACAATCAGGTGAGGTAATTTTATAGATTTTAGAGACTTACAGATATTCACTGGGACACCGTCTCCAGCCAGCCTGTATGGGGAGAGAACAGCAATGTAAGAGGACGAGGATACAGAAGACAGCAGGGGAAAATACATGGGCCATTTTATAGGACTCCTGTAAATATTTGGTATTGTCCATGGATGCTCCTCACAATATCAATCCATTACCCGACCTCCCCCTGCCTCTGGGTATCCCAGTCGATGCGTGTACTTCATAAGGGAGCATCCCACCCCTGTTTTAAAATACCCCCCACCTCCTCTCTCATTTTATACTGCTTCGTGCTCCAGCTCTTTGAACCCAATGGAATATGTCCATCTCCAGGGAGGATCACACAGGGAAAAGTAAAATTTGCTGATATTTCTGCAGGGATCTGTACCCACCTGCACTCCTCGCCCTCCAGCAGCTTCCTGTAGGTTGCAATCTCGATGTCCAGGGCCAGCTTGACGTTCATCAGCTCCTGGTATTCGCGGAGCTGCCGGGCCAGATCTGCCTTTGCCTGCTGCAGGGCATCCTCCAGCTCGGCCAGTTTTGCTTTGGCATCCTTCAAGGCAATCTCCCCGCGCTCCTCAGCATCCGCAATGGCTGCTTTCAGATTTGCACACTAGGGGAGAGAAACTCTTGGTCACATTCCCCCACTTGGCTTGTTCCTTTTCTACCCTATAATCACAAGTTCTTATTCCAGCATTACCAATTTAACCAATTTTAGTGACTTTTCTGTTTTTGACAGAAGAAGTGTCAGCTAAGCAGAACTTGCCTACATTGCCTCTGATATTTTCTTTCCTTTCTTCCAATCTGGGGGGTAAATTGGTTGAAAGCATGGATTTTCCTGCCCTGTACCTGTTTCTTCACGCTGTCAATCTCAGCCCGCAGCCGCTGGACGTGGCGGTTGAGCTCAGAGATCTCCTGCTTGGTGCTGCGGAGGTCATCACCGTGCCTTCCTGCGGTAGCCTGCAGCTCTTCGTACTGCCAGGGAGAGGGACAGAGATCAGGACAGAATCCAGCATTGTAGGGTGAAGCAGCATGTGAATATCATATCATGGAACCATGGGATGTTTGGGTCGGGAGGGTCCTTCAAGGTCGTAGAACCATGGGATGGTTGGGTCGGAAAGGTCCTTACAGCTCCCCCAGCCCCACTCCCTGCCCTGGGATGGTCCTACTCCTCCATCAACTGCCCAGGGCCTCATCCAGCCTGGACCTGTGTACCTCTAGGGATAGGGCACCCACAGGTCTCCCTCCTGTTTCTAAGCTCCCTTTATGCATGCGAGGACTGCGGTGAGGTCTCTCGGAAGCCTTCCCATCTCCAGCTGAATTTCCCCAGATCCCTCATCCCTTCTCCATAGGAGAATTTTCCATTTTCCTGGAAGAGTCAGCCCTTCTCTATTCAAGACAAGACATGAAGACAGCAGCACGGAAAGCCCCATCTCCTTCACCTTGGTTTGGTACCAGGACTCAGCTTCAGCCCGGCTGCGGTTGGCGATGTCCTCGTACTGCGCCTTCACCTCTGCAATAATGCTGTCCAGGTCCAGGTTGCGGTTGTTGTCCATGGTCAGCACCACGGAGGTGTCGGAGATCTGGGTCTGCATCTGGGACAGCTCCTGCAATGGGAACGGGGTGAACTTGCACTCGGTGGTGCCTCCTCATCCCTAAGGATGAGCGCGCCAAACTGGGAGAGGCTGCAGATCATTATCTGCACTGTTCTAAAGAGTGAAGAGTTCAGCATCTCCTGGGGGGAGGAATTAAGAGCTGTTGGAAGGAGGTGGGTGATAGTACTCACAGCTTCGTAGAGGGCTCTCAGGAAATTGATTTCTTCGGTCAACGCATCTGCCTTGGCTTGTAGCTCAACCTTGTTCATGTAGGAAGCATCCACGTCCTGGAGGATGAGAGAAGTGGGCAGTGAGTTTTAAAGTCTTGTTCACATGTGTATCTCTGCAGTAACAGAGCAGGGAAGAAGTCATGAAGAAGACAGGGAAGAAGTCATGAGGGCATCAAGAAGTACGGATGGGTTTGTGGATGGAGAGTGGATGGAGATCTGCAAAGAGCCGATGAGCCACAATGCGCTCTCACCTTCTTAAGTGTCACAAACTCATTCTCTGCAATGGTGCGCCTGTTGATTTCATCTTCGTACCTAGTGGAGGAGGCAGAGGGAGTATTGTTTAGGCAGGTAGCAGACGGAGGTGATTTTATTTTGCTGGAATGAACTTCCTTAATAGCAGTTTGCATACAATGTTCTTTTCTCCTACGTTGCACCTGAATAAGAGACCATGAGCGATTTCCTAGGCTGAACTAGTTAAAACAAGTACATTTAGAAAAAAAAAAGTGAAAGCATCTCTGCTATTCCTTTTCTCCTCTTTCTGGCCGTTACTCATTCCTCTTCAGCCTCTCTTAAGCAAATTAAGCATGCTGCCTCAAAACTTTCAGACCTACCGTGTAATTTTTTCTCAGTGCTAGGTAATTTAGTTAATAAGCCTTTGATCATATTCTAAATTATTCCCTGAATATTTGTGCATTTGTGCATTTGTGCATCTGTTGCTCCGTTACCATTTATCTTGAGAAAGCGGCACAGCCTTCGCTGTTGGGAATTCCTTCACTGCTGGGATTCCTATGCCCCAGTGCTGGAGGACTCACCTGGACCCCCAAGTGGCAGTGGGATGGGGGAAGCTGCACCCATCAGGTGGGCAGAGCACCTCCCATGGACTTACTTCTTCTTGAAGTCCTCAACCAGGTACTGTGTGTTGACGAGCTCTCCCTCCAGCCTCCCCTTGTCGCTCAGCAGGCTGTTCAGCTGCATCCTCAGGTTGTTGATGTATGTCTCAAAAAGTGGCTCCAGGTTGTTCCGGACCGTTTTCATCCCCTGCTCCTGCAGCAGGCTCCACTTGGTTTCCAGCACTTTGTTTTGTTGCTCGAGGAATCGGACCTGCAAGAAGAAATACGCTGAAGATGTTTGGAAAGGGCAGAGATTGGGGTGAACTTCCTTTGCAATTGTGGGGTCCCAGTACCAGAGAGGGGGTGCAGTACCCTTTCCAGCTGGTTTTCACAGATAAATTTACCTCTGATAGAAGCAGGAATTTGCTATTTGATTGCCATTTCCCTGCTCAGTGTTGCAAACAAACATTGGAACTAATTTCCTTTCCCCTTCTTCCCTTTGAATAAGTGTGCAAGGTGCAAACAGCATGTTGAAAATCAGATGAGGAGTAAACAAGATTGGAACTCCTATTAAGAAAAGTGCCAGTTCCCCCCCTTCTCAGCATTGCTTCTCCACTTTGAAAAAGCTCTGAAATAATGCAGAATAATGCAGCATTCTGCTTGGTAGCAAGAGGAGCTGCTCAAGTGGGAGAAAAACCAAGCAGGTGCTCTTGTGCATCTAATATGCTTAATGAGGAAATGAAGTGGACAGAAAGTGCCGGATCAGATTTTGCAATTTTGAGCAGTCTCAACTTGCTGGTACTGTTTCATTCTGAGCTTTAAATGCCTTTGAGGAAAATTCAAGCACTGAGAGCCTTATATCTTCCTTTGTGCTCTTCCTTTTCTTGTCATTTCAGGATTGCTCGCATCTCACGTTAACCACCCAATACCTGTTATCCTGCAGTGCTCAATGGTGAGACCCCAACACCTGCAGAAGGGTGCAATTGCCTCTGAGAGTTTTCTCTCTCCATTTGCCTAGCAGCAAATGAGAGCCTCAGATGCTGGGTGATGCACTCATAGCAACCACTGCGCAGCAGGTACCGCTGCCTGGTCTTCCAGGGGCAGAGGCATCTTCCAAACCCATTCCTGATCACTGTTCCTTCTTGCTCAGCTCATGTGCTCATCATGCAGTAAGAATCCCCATCAAAACATGAGGGCAGGGAAGCTCATGGCTCACCTTATCAATGAAGGAGGCAAATTTGTTGTTGAGGGTTTTGATCTGCTCCTTCTCCTCCTTTCGGATCCTCTGGATGCTGGGGTCAATCTCCAGGTTGAGGGGCTTCAGAAGGCTCTGATTGATGGAGACCTCCTGGATGCCACCAGCAGGGAACCCAGGGCCTCCAAATGCCCCGTATCCGTAGCCCAGCATGCTCCCAGCACCTCCACCAAACCCTGCGGCGCCGTAGAAGCCCCCACCCCTTCCAGCTGCAGAGATCCTCTTGCATCCACCGAAATTGTAGAGGCTTCTGCTTCCAAAGCCACCTCCAACCCTTGCAAAGCCACTACCAGCATTGCAGCCCCCAGCATGGGTGACAGAGCGTGAGCTGAAGCTGGTGCGGCACGTGCCGGGCACGATGGCTGACGCAGCGCTAAAGCCACTTCTCCCCCTCTGGATCCTGACGGTGGACTGGCGAGACATGGCTGGTTTGGGATGGGGTGGATGCTACGGCACAAGGGAAGCAGTGGAGGTGCTGGCCTGGAGCAAGGAGTGGGAGGGAAAGTAGGAAGATGAACCTGTGCTCCGCACGGGCTCGGGAGAGCCCTTTTATGCATTTATGAGACTGGGATGGGTTTGATGAGGTGGATCGTCTTTCTGATTAATTAGGCTTGGCATGTCCAACAGCATTCTGGAGAGAGAACTCACTCCGCACACACGCCCTTCTGAAATAATACAGCCAAGTTCTGAGCAACAGTGGTATTGTTTGGGAATAACTGTCGCCTTCTGCTGTCTTTGTAGACGGGCAGACTCCGCACCATATCAAAGAGTTTGGGAGCTGCAATGAATCAGCCTGGTCACGGGAGGGAAACACCGTTCAGAGTGGCTGTCACTTGGGATCAGCTCTTGGGATCTTCAGTCCATGGGTCTGCTCTCCTCAGCCCATCTCTGTGAATGGGGCTTTAAGAAGTTGCAGTCCCTGGTGTTTTAGGGAAATGAATGTGCTGGCAGGGCAGCGTTGTGCAGTCCTGCAGAACATTGCACGTTGTTTTATCCTGGGATTTTGCGGTATCATGGGATCATAGAATCCTTGGGTGTCTTGGGTTGGAAGGGTCCTTCAAGATCACAGTGTGGCTGGGGCAAGAAGGGAACTTCAAAGCCCCCCCATCCCCACTCCTTGCCTTTGGACTGATCCCATTCCTCCATCAGCTTCCCAGGGTCCATTTATGGCCTTGAGCAGCCCAAGGTGCACCTACGCTTCTCTGGGCAGCAATGTTAGGGCCTCACCATCCTCTGGGTGAAGATTTTCCCTCTCACATTCTTCTGCAGTACATCTGTACAAATATTTCTGCTTTATCTCTATATAGGCTGAGTTTCTAGAGCTGGTGTCTTCTGAAAATCCTGCTCCAGCAGACATACCTTTCTGTGACTCTTAAAAATAAGAGAGAGAGAGAGAGAGATTGGAAGGAATGAAAATGGAACATTTTGTCACAGTCTCTTGTTCACACCTGGACTTTGACAGCCCTATTTACAGCTGCCATTGAGCTCTGTCACTGCTGTGCTGGTCCCCCAGCTTCCAGGCTTTCAAATTTGGCATTTAGGAGGATGGAAACGAAAACAACGAAACAAACAAACAAACAAACAAACAACAACAACAAAAAAAAAAAAACTAAGGAGGAAGAAGGACTGTGGGAATGGAGCTGCTCTGAATCCACTGGC
This sequence comes from Meleagris gallopavo, assembly GCF_905368555.1. Taxonomy (NCBI): domain Eukaryota; kingdom Metazoa; phylum Chordata; class Aves; order Galliformes; family Phasianidae; genus Meleagris; species Meleagris gallopavo. The sequence goes on along the minus strand of NC_139434.1, from coordinate 575,406 downwards.
TCTATGGAAATAGAGTGCTCCAGGGCTGCTCCCAGCTCCCCGTCTATAAACATGATGTCATTTCCCAAAGATTTAATCAGCTCTCTCAGCTCATCTGAAAGAGGGATCCCATCAACCTGAATCCATGAGAAAAGTGCTCCACAGGATCTGTTGCCCAAATCCTCAGCAATCTGGGCACAAAGATACCTGGCTCTGTCCTTTTCCATCTGTGTGTGCCAGTGCAAACGTTTGCTTTGCATGAGCATCACAAGCAGTTCAAGTAATGAGTCAAACAGAAAATGTGAAAAAGCCTCAATTTTGAGGGGTGGGAAGAGCATCTGGCCCTCTCTGTTTCAGGTAGGTCTGGAAAAGATGACTCATATGTAATTACACAAGAGGGTGACTTTGCAAAAGCATCCCCCCGAACGGCTTCATCTCGTGTTTCTGGAGAAGCAATCCTTTGTTTATTTTGGTAGCTGTTCCTTCAGCTCCTTCAATGAAGGGCTGAGCTTTCATTGTGATGCTGCAGCTTCCACACTGCAACAGTCCCAGTGGGGCTATTCACCAGGTGTGCACATTTGCACACCCAAAGCCCTGTGACGCTTTGGGCACTGCTCCCTGGGATGCCCTCCATCCCTTGTGGTTCCACCTGAAAGCTTTTCCCCGTTGCTCTGCAGCTCAGGAGGGCATCAGCACTAAAGGGATTCCCCGTCTTTTGCGCTGCTGCAGCACCACAGGGCTGACTCAGGGTGTGCAGAGCCTGAATCCCACCCTTGGTTACCAACAAGTGTGATGAGTCAGTGCTTTCCTTTCCCCCCTCAGGCTCCGTTTTACATATGAAACTCGTCTTTTTTAGCCAAAGAATACGCCAACCGCGTTGGAGTCCATTGTTAATAATAGTAATAATACAGCTCCTCCAACCAAATAAAAAGAAATTAATTTCTTTCCATTTCACATTTGCACTAGGGTGGAGGTGATGCGGTTGTCACTCATCTGGAAGGAATTTGAGAGGTAATTACAAAAGGCAGAACTGGGAGCACCAGGAGCTGCAGCTACAGGTCTGGGGTATGGGTGATGGCAGAGGGTCCCCACCCTGCCCTGTTGATGAAACATTGGGTTTCCAGGTAGCTCCCGGGGGAGTGTCTCCCCTGTGCCCTGCAGCTCCAGGCATGTGGATGAATTTGCTGCTCTAATGCAGATAGCTCACCCTGATACAGACTTCTCCTCTGTCAGAGTGTAACGCTGGAGCTGCTCTGCTTTTTCCTCCTGATCAGATCACAGAGCTGTGCTGGGGCTGAGAGCTCCGTGATGCAGCTCTGGAGCCTTTTCCACCTTCCTCCCTCCTTTCCTCCTCCAGGAATAGGTGGGAGATCCCTGGGGTACAGCCTGGTATCACCCTAACATTGAGGCAATACACTCCTTTCAGGGTAGAAAAGTGAATTCTGGATGCATCAGGGCAATAACTACAAGTCTGGTCCTTGTAGTGGGAAATTTGAGCTGTTTCCCAGCCAGAGAGAAAGAAGACATCTTCAACAACTTGCCACCAACACCTGCCGTTCTCCAGCATCCACCATGAGGTGCTTCCACAGATGCATCTGCCATGGGAGCTTTCATTTCACGATGGACGTCTGTTCTCAGACAAGGTTGGAACCTTTTAGCAGTGGCTTCATGTGATTTCTTTGCAAAAACAGACATTTATAAAATAAGAGCATGTCCTACTGACTCTTGTTGGTTCACTACCTAATCTCAGTTTAATTATCAGTAAAGTAAAGGCTATAATTTACGTTAATTGCTTAAATTAAAGCCTTTGGGTTAAACTTGGGCTGCTAACCTAAATTCAAACCCTGCTCATTTTGGCTGTAATTTACCATATCATCCCAAGCCAACGCAGTCCCAATGGTCACCCTGAGCTTTTTCCACACTGCACCCCATGGTCACTGCATGGCATGGCAGAGACCTCCAGGAGCAGAGAGGGAGCTGGGATTCACTTCCCTGAATCTCATTTCCCCAAGGAATGAATTGGGATGAGCTGCTCTGGAGCGTTCCCATAGGTGTTGCCCCGTGCTGGGCGTTGCAGAACTTTGAGCCTGTTCCCAGCAGTATCTGGAGGCCAGTCAGCTGGAAGTAGTGCAGGACTTTGAAGTGTAGGTGTGACCAGCTTTCTCCAGATAATTGGTTTTTGTGTTAGTGCAGAGACACCAGTGCAGCTCAGGGTTTTGGAGTAACTTTGCTTTTATTTTTGCTGTTGTCGCAGACTGGGGAGGTCTCGTTTCAGCCCATGGCTTGTTGCATCCCAAAAGAGCCTCTGACCTTGGTGGGTATATATCCTTATCCTGCTCTGCACTGAACACAGCTGCTTGCATGGAGGTACTCAAATAATATATAATAAATAATACCCAAATAAATAATCCTAAATGCCCCCAAATTATTCTGTAGCACTTTCCAAGCACCTTTAATACCCTGGATGGGGCTCTGTGACCCTTCTATGCCAAGCCATGCTGCAATTCCATGGTTCTATGATCATAAAGGGCCCTTCCAACCCAACCATTCTATGGTTCTACGACCCTTCCAAGTCAAACATCCTATGGTCCTACAGTCTGTAAGGACCCTTCCATCCCAACCATCCTATGGTTCTATGGTCTGTAAGGACCCTTCCAACACAACCATCCTATGATTATGATTCTGTAATCTCCTTTCTCATGGCCCTAGGGTGAATCTTCTCTCATTGTAAAGCTGCAGTGAAAGTGAAGTTGCTGGATACCTCATGATTTCAGGTTAGCATCCTGCACTAGCACCGCTTCCAGCTCAGGGTTTCTCGCAGACAGACCTAGCGCTTGTGCAAAATTTAATTTATCCCAATTAAAACAAACAACACCATTCTCTGAGCAGGTAAAATCAACAAGTATTATTCACATATTCTAGGAGGTGTCTCCGAGCTGGGTTTTGCTCTCCAAACAGTTGAGTGATCCTCATGAATTGTAGCAGGGGTGTTGCTCCTCTGCTGGATTTACTGAGTCCTCCGTCACCTTCCCTGAAGCCATTTTGTGTCTTGCTTCATTTCCAGGCTGCATGCATTTGCAAATTTTTAAAAAATAATAATTTTGTTGGGTGAAAACCTTGTCTGGAGGGGCCCTGCATGGTAGGACCAATACTTCCAGCCTGGCAGCCAGCTCTGTGCCTTTCCCTTGCTCTGGGTCCCCACCTACTGGAGACAGCAGGCTGGGGTGTCGGGTGCCTGCACACCTCGGGATTTTTGGCAGTGGGGCTGCTCCTTCTCTTTCCTCTCCTTTGGGGTACCCATGATTGGAACTGGTAGGCCATGTGGGATGGTGGTTTGATATTGGGAAAGAGTGAGATGCTCACCCTCAGGACATCCCCCAAAGGGCTGTGGGGATTCTCTGCTCCCCTCCTTCACGCTGCAGCTCTCAGAGCTTTGTGCTGGGTTTCCAGTTTGCACCCATCGCTGCTGTTACCCGGATTGCCACTCATTGAATGGTGGGATCCCATCCCAAACCTGCTCCCAGAGGTCACTGAAACCTCCTGTGGAAATGGGTGGAAATGGGGCTCCCAGGTCCTGCACGTTCTCTCAGAATGAAGCTCAGGTCCCAGAACAGCCCTTCCAGAGCAGCATTTAGCGAGATATCACAGTGCAAGGGAAAACTCCACATGCAAGCATGCAGTGAGATATCGGACGCTTTGCCGTGGTCCTGCCCCAATTTGCTCTTTGCTGGTACTGCCCTCCTCCCTTAGGGGGTGACATTTCCCTTCCTGGGGGCTCGGTGCAGAGCCTCCCCTCCTCAGTGCAGTTCTTGATGTCCTGGCTGTGGTCCTCATGCCAGCACTGGGCTCCTTTGCTGTAAGGTTTGCTACATGCTATGCCTACACTAACTCAAGGATCTTGCCAAGCCTTTGACAATCACCTTCCTTTCCCTTTCCTGTGTTTTCTCACTCCTGCAGGGATGAGAAAAAAAGACAGCCCCATGGTGGGGTTCCTCCAGCTTTTGTCTTGCCCAGAAGCAGCTTGTCCTCTCTGTGCCTTCGTTCTCTGCCCAGCACACTCTCACCAGAGCCACACTGGAGTCTGAGTCCTAGCCCCAAGTTCAAGGTAGTAGTCTTAGAATCACAGAATCACACAGTGGGTTGGAATAGAATTCAAAGATCACAGAACCGTAGAATGGATGAGTTGGAAGGAACCCCAAAGTCTTCCCTCTATGGGCTGCTCCCACCCCCCATCAGCTGTCCGTCGCCCCATCCATGGCCATGAGCACCTCTGGGGATGGGGTGCCCACACTTCTCCTGGCAGCAGTGCCACGGTCTCACCACCTCTGGGTAAAGAATATCCTCCCCACATCTCACCCAAATCTCCTATCTTTTAATTTAAAGCCATTCCCCATTGTCCTATCACTGTCTGCCATTGCATAAAGCTGCTCTTCTCCTGTTTACAAGCTCCATGTAAGTACTGGAAGGCTGCAACGATATCTGCCTCCACGGAGCCTTCTTGTCTCCAAACAAATTCCCATCAGAGAATGAAGCCAAGAAACAGCAGTTTTTAAAAATGACAGATGCTCTTTATTGGACAACACAGTATGGTAGGAAATGAAGAGGTTATAGCCATGGGGGCAAGAAGTTGGAGATCAGTGGCAATTCTTGTATGCAGAAAGCAGTAAACTTTCACCTGGGTTCCTGAGAGAATAGAAGAGGCTGGAAAAATCTTTTAATTGCAGCTGAAAGGTTTGGAGGTTGTAACATGTGATGTGAGTAGGGGCTTGCAGAGCCTCTTGGGGCTCCTGTCCTTGCCAAGGACCTGGGGCTGAGGTTTCACAGGGCTGTCCCCTTGTTGTGGGGCGAATGAAACAAATGCATGCGGCCTCCCTCCATTCAGCAAAGTGCTTTAAATGCTTTGCATTAGATACATGATCTTGTGGGGAGGAATGGAGGAGGGCTGGCATCGGGTACCGTGCCAGTTCCCAAAGCCCCATTGGTGATCTGCTACAACCTGTGCTTTGGCCAAAGGTGCTCCAGATTCTCACAGTGGGGTCCTGATCTCCCCCCAGTACCCCGAGAGAGGCTGGCGAAGGACGGAGGGAGGAGAGGGCGCATCGCAGCTATATACAGCACTGATTGGTAAGGCAGCACGTTGCTTTTGGAAGGCAGGAAACACGCCGTTGGCCAGAACCATCCTTATCTGATGGTCTTTTTGCTGGTAGTGGTCTTGGAAACGATCCGCACGCTGCCTCCCGTGCTGGAGCTGACCCCTCGGCTGCTGCTGGAGCTGAAGTTGCTGCCTCCGCCATAGCTGTAGCTGGCACTGCCACCCCCGAATCCTCCACCGCCTCCACTGCTGCTCATGGTGTAGCTGCCACCGCCTCCCATGCCGAGACCACTTCCCATGCCGAGACCACCTCCCATGCCGAGACCTCCTCCCATGCCGCCGCCGTAGCCCATCCCGCTGGAGCTGCTCACTACAGCTGCGAGGGAACAGGGTGGGTGAGTCCACCTCAGCAGGTCCCCGGGGTGGGGGGACCAACCCCAGCAAACAAGGGTGGGAGAGGGAGAGATACTTACAGACACTCACGGCTCCAACGCCCTCTCCGGCGAGCCTGGTGGAAAAGAGGAAAGGAGGAGGTAACGCAGGCAAGATGCCCTGGTACCTGGGAGCGTCTCACTGCAGGAGCATCCAGTTGGGGAACTATCCAATGGGGGGACCATCTAAACGGGGGACTATCCAACTGAGGGGCCATCCAATTGGAGGGCCTTCAAACTGGGAGACCATCTAATTAGGAGGACATGCAATTGGGGAATCATTCATCTAGGGGAGCACTCAGTTGGAGGACCATCTAAATGGGGAGTCATCTAATTTGGGGATTTTCTGTTTGGAGGCCCATCTAATTAGACTTTCATGGCCTTCAATAGGGTCCGTAGGGTCCGTCCACTACTGGGCTATGTCTGCAGCACATGTGGAAGTGGCAATTCTCATTTTTCTTAGTGCATCAGATGCCAACAACTGGAGGAACCCAGCTTTTCCTAGGAACCTCACATATCAAAACACCCACCACCTCCCTCTTTTTTTATGTTCCTTTATGCTCCAGATCCTTGGGGTGATCTGAGGCTTTGGACCTAAGGAGAGGTGCAGCATGCAGGGAAAAGTGATATTTGCTGATATGTCTGCAGGGATTCTGCACCCACCTGCTTTCCTCGCCCTCCAGCAGCTTCCTGTAGGTTGCAATCTCAATGTCCAGGGCCAGCTTGACGTTCATCAGCTCCTGGTATTCGCGGAGCTGCCGGGCCAGATCTGCCTTGGCTTTCTGCAGGGCATCCTCCAGCTCGGCCAGTTTGGATTTGGCATCTTTCAGGGCCATCTCCCCACGCTCTTCTGCCTCAGCGATGGCTGCTTGGAGGCTGGCACACTAAAACAGAGGGAAACAGATAGCTGTTTAACTTGGGCTACCCAAATCTGCAGTCCTGTGGTACTGTCAGTGCTACTGGGGGCTCCAGCATAGCACTGCGATGTGTGGAGCTATCGGAGAGGTGTCAGAGGGTGAGTGACTGAAGAGCCACAGTCCTGTTCCACATGAAAATGAGCAAAATCTTCATCTCTTTGCTTTGCTGGCATGATGCAATAGCTCACAGCTTGCTTCCCCAGCAAGAAAACAGCAATCACAGCACATCCTCACATCAGGGGACATTCTCCAGTAGGGAAAAGAAATGGCCATGCTTGCCAATGCAGGACATGGGCTTCCATCCCTGCCCAAAGCTAGGAGCATTCCCCCTACCTGTTTCTTCACACTCTCAATCTCGTTGCGCAGCCGCTGCACCATCCGGTTGATCTCTGAGATCTCCATCTTGGTGTTCCTGAGGTCATCCCCGTGGCGCCCAGCTGAGACCTGCAGCTCTTCATACTGGTGGGCAGAAAGAGGGAAAGCAGTGGTGAGGGACCACGGGGCTGGGAATGGTGTGTACCAAGTCTGGGTGCAGGTTGAGGGGGACCTCTGGGCACCTTGCTTAGCCCAGAGTTGGCAAACTATGCCTTGCATAGAGCGCCTGTGAGTTGTCACCTTCTTTAGGAACCTGGAAGGGAAAGAGCAGTGCCCTGTGTTTAAGGCCAGGTCTACCAGCAGCTCTGTAAACCCAGAATCAAGGTGTTTAAGGTTGGGTTCACAGCAGGGAAAGTCTGCCTTGTGCAGCGGTCCACCAGTAAGCAATGGCAATCTGTATGCAAGAGCCCATTGCAACATGCACAGAACGTTAGTTAATTTCTTGTGCAGCGCTGAGATCCTTCCTTGGTGAGTCCTGCTTCCCTTCAGCTAATATGATGCAGCATCTGTGGTCCCTGTTACCCACCTTGTTCTGGTACCAAGCCTCTGCCTCAGCCCGGCTGCGGTTGGCGATGTCCTCATACTGCGCCTTCACCTCTGCGATGATGCTGTTGAGGTCCAGGCTGCGGTTGTTGTCCATGGACAGCACCACAGAGGTGTCAGACACTTGCTGCTGCATCTGGGACAATTCCTGCAGAAGATAGAAAAAATTGAGTTAATTGTCTGCTTTCTGCAGCGGAAACCTAAGATGGCTTCAGAGCTCTGTCTTCCAAGAGATGCAATTTCTTGCATTTGTCTCTATCTCTCTTGGCACAGGTCATCATCCTGGAGGTGTTCAAGAAATATGTGGCACTTGGGGACAGGGTTAGGGGGCATGGTGAGATGAATTGGGGTTGGACTGGATGATCTTAGAGGTCCTTCCCAACCATAATGATCCTATAAGTCTACAATTCTTCTCTGACTCTACTTATCCACAATTTTCTATCTTATGGCTGCACTGCAGTTTCTAACAGGCAGTGATGCTTCCTCCTTCACTGCCGTGCAGCACTGAGTATGGAGCCAAGGGACGTCGTGCAGAGAACCGACTGCTCACCGCTTCATACAGAGCCCTCAGGAAGTTGATCTCATCTGCCAGCCCGTCTGCTTTGGCCTGCAGTTCCACCTTGTTCATGTAAGCACCATCCACATCCTAAAGAAAAGCAAAGCAAAGCTTCAGGTGCAAACCCACAGCAAAGGGATGTCCGTTTTTTGGGCAGAAGGCAAAGCTCAGATTCATGGGGATCTGACTGGAGTCAGAATTGCTCCCTTGCTGTGGGTATCCGGAGCAGTACTCAGCCCATTACCCACTCCTGGTTGTGCTAACGCTGTATTCCACAGCCTGACCCTGCTGTGATGCCGCAGGATCCCATTTCCCAGCAGCTCTGCTTGGGCTCAGACCTTTTATTCCATTCCCCCTTCCCTCGCTCCCTCTTTACTCACTTTCTTGAGCACCACAAACTCGTTCTCTGCACCCGTGCGCCGGTTGATCTCATCCTCATACCTGCAGAGATAGGAGAGGGTTTGGGTAGCAGCAAAGAACCCCACAGAGCACAGAGTGCAGAGATGGGTCCCACGTCACTCATTGTGGCTCATGTATTCATCCTGCACTCCCGTTTCTTTACAGAGCAGATGCTGAGCAAATGGTCACTGGGGCTGAACCTTCAAGGATTCTATGTGTGAGAAGTCCTGGCTGAAATCTAAAGAATCCAACTGCTGCCCTTAGATCCAAGTTCATGCAGGGTTGTGTGGCATAGCGCTCGTGGAGACCTTTGCCCAAAGCAAAGATGTGCAAAGGCTTTCAGTGAAGCTGGGCTGCAATATCCAACAATGTGACCGTTTGATATTTGATACTATAATAATGCTAATGGCTCTGAATAACCCACCACAGCATTTAATTTACTAAAAAAGAAAAAAAAGGAGAAGTCTGTGATTCTTTAACCACGGTTGTGCAAGGGCAGATCGTTAAGTAAGCCTCAGATTACGTCTATGAGGAACTTTTTATGGCTCTGAGCAACATCCTCTCATCAGATAATCAGGGCAGGGCTTAGCTAGAAAGCCGACAAAGCATGTGGGCTGCTGTGGCAAAGAGCTGGCTTTGAAAGGCAGGTTTGTGCCAGTCTTCCAGCTAATGCTGGAGGTGAGCATCTGCCTGCAGTTGGAGCTTGGGTGGACAGCAGGCAAGGTCGAAATGAGCCAGAGGGTGAGGAACAAGCTCCAGACTTGAAGTAAAACATGTTCTCTTGCCCAGGCAGTAGCTCCAAGATCCAGACAATGCCCTTTGTGGTATTAGCTGATGCTTGCAAAAGGCTCTAACTCATACCAAGACCTGAAATGCACCCAAGGACAACATACCAGGAGCTGGTTTGTGTCAGACCATCCTGTCAGATCTAACTAGCTCCCACCTCCAAAATCACATGCTATTCACACTCTTAACTCTCTAATATTACCATGTCCCTGTACTTCAGGGTGTTTTACTCAAATTTACAGTTGACCAGACCTGGTTGCATGAGAGAGAAACTGTTCTCACTGCTGGAAAACAAATTGCCGCGCCTAAAAAAAGCACCTAAATGCCAGTGGGCACCCACCAACACGTCCCAAAAATGATTGATCCCCCTCTGCTGGGTGATGGGGCTGACAGCCTTCCCCAGAGGTTTACTTTACGGGAGCTGAGTCAATGGGCAAAGAAAAGATCTGAGCATCTTCCATGTGATTGGAACTGAGTGAGGCTGAGCATGTGCGGTTGCCTGGGCCCCTTTGGAAAGCTTGGGATGTCCTTTGCTACAACAGAAAATTAGGGATTTTGGGAGCTGGCTATGTTTTATCTCTGTTTTCATGTCTAGTGCGGTCATGAGCTACACTTTTTGCTATTTACAGATGATATTTTGGGAAGCCCAAGGGTTCAGACCATGGCTCCATGACAGTGCATGGGAGAGTCCTGTGCTAAATGCCAATCCTGTGTGCAAGAAACCCAACGTGACTAGAGGTAACCAAGTTCAAATTTTGCTATTCTGTGTTCACTTTGCAAACTGCAAGAGGAGCCCAGTGCAAGCACAAGGCATGCACCACAGAGCCCAGCCCCTCTGAAATCAGTTTTTGTGTCTGTTGACCTACAGAGCGCAATCTCTTACTTGTTCTTGAAGTCCTCCACCATGTCCTGCATGCTCCGCAGCTCCGAGTCCAGCCGTCCCCTCTCCCCCATCAGGCTGTCCAGCTGCCGCCTCAGGTTGTTGATGTAGGACTCGAAGAGGGGCTCCAGGGACTTCCTGGTGACCGTGTGGCCCTGCTCTTGCAGGAGGCTCCATTTGGTCTCCAGCACTTTGTTCTGCTGCTCCAGGAAGCGCACCTGGGGAAACAAAAAATGACTGTAACCCACCAGAAAGAGAAGAGGGAGAGCATGGAATGAGGATCTTTCCACAGGAATTCAGGGCGCTGACTTCTTCAAAGAAGCACAAACAGCTTAGGGAGAATTTTCAAGAGTTATCAAGCTGCCAAACGTCTGCGTTTGCAATTCTACATGTTTCTCCCTGCTCTGGATGCTCAGCCCTCCGTAATGGTTTAAACTGGTGGTGTCTTGTGGAGGAACTTTGCCCCTTTACAATCCATGGAGGATCCATGCAGTGCCTGGGCAGTTTTTTAGGCAAAGGGGGGATTTGCTATGTCAGTGAAACGAGGCTCTGGAAATCTTGTCCTTGCAAAGAGCGTAGGACAATTCTTAATGTTCAGCCAAGCGCGGATTAGTTCAGGCAAGCCCTGAATCCAAAGAAAGCTCTTCCTGCTGTTCTTCCCTGAGGCAAAAAAGAGTGTGCCTGGGCTGAGACCCAGCTCTCACCTTGTCGATGAAGGAGGCGAATTTGTTGTTGAGGGTCTTGATCTGCTCCCGCTCATGTGTCCGCACCTTCTGGATCTCAGGGTCGATGTCCAGCTTGAGGGGTGCCAGCAGGCTCTGGTTGACGGTCACTTCGTGGATGCCACCGGGTGGGCAAACGGGAAACCCGGGGCCGCCACGACCACCAAATCCGGGACCTCCCATCCCAAATCCACCCAGCCCATAGCCACCACCGCCACCAGCTCCTCCTAAGCCCAAAGCAGCGCCTGCTCCTCCACCATAGCCCAGACCAAAGCCAGCTCCTCCACCAAAGCCGTATCCAGCGCCGGCTCCGCTCCGCAGCCCTCCGCCAAGGGAGATCCTCTTGCTTCCACCCAGGTTATAGAGACTCCTGCTGCCAAAGCCGCCACCGGCTCCGAAGCCTCCTCCGCCTCCAGCTCTTCCTCCTCCAACTCTGGAGACAGAGACGGAGCTGAAGCTGCTCCGCGTGCCACTGCCACCTCCCACGATAGCAGAGCCTGAGCTAAAGCCCCTCATGCCCCCTCCGGTGGAAGATCTGTATGAGATCCGGCTCATGGCTCGTGCAGTTGGAAACGCAAAGAGCAGGAACGAGGGAAAGAGCTGGTGATAGAAGCTGAGCAGCAGGAAAGCAGCAGAGGGCAATGGAGACAGAAACCCCTGTGATGGGAGAGCCTGGGAGCCTCCTCTTTTATCTGCTTGGAAAACTTGGCACGGGGATTCAGAACTTGACGTGCCTTGCAGCAACTTGCCTTGTCAAACACACCTAGGCTACGGCGAGGCGCTGAAAAATGCATTGTTTGCAGGCAAGAAAGTAACGGAGCAAGGGAGCTCCCCCCACCCCCAGAGCCCTGAGTCACTGAAGGAGAACTGGACGGGATCGGCACGAGCAGGACGCAGCACGAAGCTCCCAGAGCCCCAGGAGATCCTGTTCTCTATGCCAAGCTCACCCGTTGGAGCAAGCTTCCCTGCTCTGAAGCGAGGGGAAATTTGGGATTGAGCACACTGAATGCAAAAAATAAAAATAATAGGGGCTGATGTCCCCAGGACCACCTGGTATGGGGTTGTGTTGTGTTACGTGGTGAAAAAATGGGGGCTGATGTCCCATAGACCACCCGATTTAGGGTTGTGTTGTTTTACATAGTGAAAAAATGTGGGCTGATGTCTCCAGGACCTCCTGGTATGGGGTTGTGTTGTGTTACATGGTGAAAAAATGGGGGCTGATGTCCCCAGGATGGCCTGATTTGGGGTTTTGTGCCCTGGGGAGAGCTGGGGGGGGAGTGGTGGAAGGGGGGATATTTTTCCCAGCTCTGTACTTTTGGTTCCTTTTGGAAAAGAGCTCTGAGGGATCAGGGTCTGAGTGGGAGGTGTCTACTGGTTGTTTTAGCAAAAACTTGTCTCTCTACATTGCAGGAGGAACAGAGAAATCAATTCTTGTTGCTTTCAAAGACAGCAAGGGACTCACCTTTCCAAAATAACATGAAACGGCATTAAATAGTGCGCTGACCCCTCTAAAGAAGATATTACAGAGCTGCTGGGAAGTTGTTCTTGTTCCGAGTCTTCCAGCCAACTGAGGGCTCAGAAGTTCCCTAGGAAGCTGTTTTCTATTGCTCCCCCCATTTTGGCCCTCAAACCCACAGTTTCCACATCACTGTGCTCAGCAGGGGGGAACTTACCACCTTCTCCCCCATCTCCCTCCCACCCTTCCCTCGCTCTGCTGAGATCATTTCAGATGGTTTGCTCCTTGATCCTGAGCTCAGGTGAACCCGCCCTGCAGTGGGGCTTTGGGATGGTGCAGGAGCAATGGATGGCATCACTTCTTGTGCCCCCAAAGTGATGAGTTGCACATCCCCCCACCCACCCAAACCCATCTGCAACGCAGACCCAGCCCAGCTGCTATCCGTGTGCCAGATAAACCAACAGCACACAGCAGAGAGATAAAGCTGAATCAAAGAGATTTTTAAAAATTGGCTATGTAAGCAATAAGTACGGAACATAATCCAGGATGAGTCGCTCCAGGGTATCTGCGGCATCTCATGGCTTGTTTCTGTTGATGTGTTTCCAGCTGCCGTTTGCTCTGTCTGGGAACTTGAAAGAACCTGAGCAGAAGGGATTTTTGATTTATTTATTTTATTTTGTTTTGTTTTGTTTTATTTATTTCCTTATTGCAATCATAAAAGCGCTCCCAACCCTCATCCATGCCATCCACTGCGTGATGCCAAAGATGTGAGTCATGGGCATGGAGCGCACTGGGGTGAGCAGAAGGAGTGGGGCCAGGCTGTAGCGAGGGGGTGCTCTCAGCTCAGGAATGGAGGCACTGAAAACACCAAATTTTTGCAGGAAAATCTAACCCACACTCATTTATCCCGAAGCTGACAGAGCTCTGGTTTCACAGTGATGCACAACGACTGTAGAACCCAATCCTAACGCCAATTCCAGTAATGCTGCTCGTGCTTTTGACTGAAATAAATCGTGCTGGGAGAACAGCATGTGTGCAGAGGTTGGGTTTCTGGTGAATGGATCCATCGCTGCAGATGGAGCCATGGACAGGGGCCAAGCAGCAGTGCGGGGAGCATGCCTTTGGCTCCTAGAGCTATGCAAAGTCACACCTGGGAACCAAGCACAGTGTTGTAATTAACACAAAGAGAAAAAGGCTTCATGGCAAGGCACTCATTACCTCCCCGCTCTTCTAGGAAAGCCTGTTGCTGCAGACAGTGGTAATTAAGTGGAATATTACAAAGGGCTCAGTGAGCTGGTTAGGCACAGAACTCGAGGAGAATTCTTGCAGTGTCTCACTCCTTGCTCTCTCTGTAGCTGCCCAGGGCTGCTTGTTTGCCCCCTTTGGGCATCCCCACCTCCTTTCCTCCCTTTTGGGTCCTATCTGTTTTTTCTCCCTTTTTTTTTTTTTTAATTTTTATTCTCTTTGGCATAAAAGACATTCCCAGTGTAAGGTGAGCAGAGGTTGGGTCATCCTTAGCTGCATTAACTCCTACCACGCTCTGCAGAATCTCTGCAGATTCTATCCTTAGCACAGGGCGCACAACCCGAGATGACTCACCGTTTACTGGGGCTCTTTGCCCCAAACACCATCCTCTGTGGGGGCGGTGGAGAGGGGATTTTCCTCCAGATTTTGGTCTCTTTCACTGCAGCTCCTTTGATTTTTGGGTGGTGCTTCCGCACTCGGTGCTGCCGGATCCCGGCGAGGTTTTGCACGCGCCTGCCCTGGGGATGGTGAGGGCAGAGCGAAGCGTCTGGTCCTTTGAAATGCAATAAGGCGTGAGGGCTTGTCTGAGGATTCTTTTTTTCTTTTCTCTCTTTTTTTTTTTTTTTTCTCCTTCCCCTTTTACAATCATCAAACCTGCAGGCCTCATAGGCTGCTCTCCTCCATCACCAAAACCACTCTCAGCGCACATTGTCCTGATGACATCCTCCCCCAGAGCCCTTGCACTCTGTGTCCCTTGAGAAAGCCAAAATTAAACACTGTGTGACCTTTATTTCTCCTGTTTTCACTTTTGCCTGAGCTTTTAGAGCTGTTCCAAACCCTCTTTTCTGGAAGAAAGGCTTTTGAGTTAATCCTAATGATCCAAGAAACAAACAATGCCTGATTTTTTTTTTTGTCCCCCTTCCTCCTCTTTTCCCACATGCCTCAATTCACTTTCAGACAGTAAACACCTGATTTCAAGCATTTAATTGTATTTTCCTCTTCAGTTTTGAAACTTTTTCCCTAAAGTGAAACAAAATCCTCATCCCATTCATTTTTCTGCAGGTTCATTCTGCTGGTTCTGCTTTGGAAGAAAAGCACTCAGGAACAAATACATTACAGTTGTTTTATTGGACATGTTCCCAAAAGAGAGAGGAAGGAAAACACAGCATTGTTTTGCTACCATTGAAGTATAAAAAGCTGCAAATTTCTTTGGTATTTTCACCAAAATAAAGGCAGAGTGGAGCACTACAGGGGCAGATCCCATCAGAAAGGGGCACCTTTGGCACCTGCTCCCGATGGCCACATTTTCCATGTGTTGGGCTGAGATATGAATGCATTTTTTATCCAAATGCATCTCTTTTGGCCCAGAAATGCATACCCCATGGAGCGGATGAGGTCCCCCTGGAGCAGCATGGACGTGGCCCTCTGTGTGGGTTTTTTGTAGGGAACTTTTGTCTCAGCAGACTTTTACCTTGATTGCTGCTGCCGACACCATGGGGGAAGTCTGAGGTTTGGGCATTGGGGTGATTTCAGCACTTTTTAAGCCATTCCCACAAAACCTAGCATAAAGCAAGACAACAACCCAGTGTAACTGCAAACACTGATCTGCTGAAAGCCTCTGTGTTCTGGTTATTTTTTAAAACAATCCCAAAAATCTGATAATTTAGGGAACAAGGCCTTTCCCACCTGCTTGGGATCTATCAGAGGAGACCAAATGCACCTGCAAGGTTACATGCAAGGTGCTGCTATGGGGCAAACATTTATTTGGGAAGAGAAAGGACAGAAGTGAGAGTGGTTCAGGGTTCTGTGGACATCTCAGGGAGCTTTCCAGATGTTGTGTGGTTGCTCAGCACATCTGGAAGCAACACACTTTTCAAAGCTTGGCCACAGGTGGAGAAAAGAGGGATATTTTCCATCGAACTCACTGACTGAGAAGTGTCTCCTCACGGTTCTGTGTTGCCATTGGAAGAGGTGTCTTAAGAGGAGCACTGAGCTTGCAAACCACTGCCTGGGATCTTTCAGGAGCCTCCCAGAGTGTTTCTACATAGCAGAAAAACCCCTCACAGATGTATGGAGATGTGTGAAGATGAGTTACTTGACTTGAAGGGATGAGTTTGATTTGTTCCAGCAGCGAGGGAGAAGCAGCCTGGATGGAAGCCATGTTCCCAGCCCGTCCCTGGGCTTCTGCAGGCCAGAACAGTGAATGCAAAAACCAGTTACTGCGTCTGAGCTGCTATTTGATCTGTGCTGCTGAGGGCCATCAGCTAGCCGCAATTACAGGCTGCTCACCCTCATTAAAAAAAAATAATAAAAAAAAAATTCCCCATTCCATAAATCTTGTAGACCTGTGTTTTCCTTTGAAACCTGTTTTGGTGCTTCGAGTTAGCTCGTGCTCGCTGCTTTCCTGAGGTGGAACCCAAATGCTTAAGAACTACAGCAGAGAGGTGGTGGGTGCGGGAGTACAGGAGCGGTGCAGCAGCGATGGCTTTGGGGGAAGGGGTCTGGCAGCATCACTTTACTCGGGTTGTGAGGCATTCTTCAGGCTTTGGCTCTTTATGCTCTTTTTGCTGGAGGAGGTTTTGGAGACAATTTTCACACCTGGATTGGTGCCTTTTGCGCTCCCAGAGCTGAAATTCCCTCCTGCAGAACTCAGCCCACTTCCGCTGCTGCCTCCTCCAAGCCCGAGCCCACTGCCACCTCCATACCCACCTCCGAGACCACCCCCACCTCCAAGTCCAAGTCCTCCTCCGCTTCCAAAGCTGTAGCCTCCACCACCTCCTCCAAGACTGTATCCACTTCCACCACCTCCTCCAAGACTGTATCCACTTCCACCACCTCCTCCAAGGCCGTATCCGCTTCCACCACCTCCTCCAAGACCGTATCCGCTTCCACTGCCTCCTCCAAGGCCAAATCCACTTCCACCACCTCCTCCAAGACCGTATCCGCTTCCACCGCCGCCTCCACTTAGGCTCAGTCCACCAAATCCTCCTCCTCCACCAGCTGTGCCAGAGCTGGAGCTGATCACCGCTGCAAGGGAAAAACAGCCAGAATGTTGGACATCTATTCTGGTGGTCAGCCACTTCCAGAAAGCACCACCATCAAGGCTTGGACCCATAGGGCCTGAACCCAACTTCTGTTCCCTAGTCACTAAGGGTTCTGGTAGGTTCTGAATGTCTTATATGGAACAGTTGGGTAAAATCTCTCTTTTCCTTTACTCTCAATGGGCCCAAGGAAGATGTGCACTGTGGTACTTACAGTAGCCGATGGGGTTGAGTCCTTCTCCGCTCAGCCTGTTGGAGGGCAAATAAAGGGGACATTAGAGCAAAATGCAGATGCAGGCAGGGGGACCAACATGCTCAGAGTGGAAAAGTGACATTTGCTATTAATTTCTGCAGGAATTCTGCTCCCACCTGCTCTCCTCGCCTTCCAGCAGCTTTCTGTAGGTCGCAATCTCGATGTCCAGGGCCAGCTTGACATTCATCAGCTCCTGGTACTCACGCAGCTGCCGGGCCATATCAGCTTTGGCTTTCTGCAGAGCATCCTCCAGCTCCATCATCTTTGCCTTGGCATCCTTGAGAGCCAGCTCCCCACGCTCCTCAGAGTCTCCAATAGCTGTTTGCAGGGTGGCACACTGCAAGAGGTCAACAGAGAATCCTGACTGCTGCTTTTCTCTTTGGGTAAGAGTAAGACAACGCAATTCCTGGAGAAGCTGTGGGTGTTCCTTCCCTGGAAGTGCTTAAGACCATGGATGGGTCACTGGGCCGCTGATGGAGGGAGGAGCGGCACCAGTCCATGGCTGGGGGTGGGACTGGAGATTTTGAGGTCCCTTCCAACCCAACCATTCTATGGCTCTGTGATCTTTAAGGGCCCTTCCAACCCAAAACATTCTGTGATTCTATGATTCAGTGAAGGAAGAAAACCATTCTGGCTGGGGTCTTTATGAACAATGGTTATGACTGAGGTCATTCAACCATATCTGACAGTCCTGGAGTTGCAAAGCCAGCCTGATTTGATGCATGACACAGTGATACCCTTCCAGGTACATCATGCTCTGTGGCTGCTGATGTCTCTGTTCAGCAAATGGTGGCAGAGAGTAGAGCTGTAATGCTTAGGAACCCCAGAATGGGGCACTTTTGCCATTCCTACCTGGTTCCTTGTGTTCTCTATCTCTGCTCGGATCCTCTGAATGAGCCGGTTGAGCTCAGAAATCTCCCCCTTTGTGTTGCGCAGGTCATCCCCATGTTTCCCAGCTGTGGCCTGCAGCTCTTCGTACTGGGGTTCAGAAGGAAGAGGAAACATTCAGAGATGTCCAGGTGGCTTAGACAACCTCACACAGGGACAGCAATAATTTTTTCCCACAAATACACCTACAGGCGTGCTCACCTTGGTTTGGTACCAAGCCTCTGCCTCAGCCCGGCTGCGGTTGGCAATGTCCTCATACTGTGCTTTGACTTCAGCTATGATGCTGCTGAGGTCCAGGTCCCGGTTGTTGTCCATGGACAGGATGACAGCAGTGTCAGACGCTTGTGTGCTGAGCTGAGCCAGCTCCTGTGGGGAAGCACATGGGAACTCAGCTGCACTTACCTTCAAAGTGCCATCTGTAGTGGCAGTCACTGCCTGGGGGTGATGGCAGGACAGAGTCAGGGGAGGAGGGTGTCTGTACCGCCTCGTAGAGGGCTCGGAGGAAGTTGAGCTCATCAGTCAGAGCATCCACCTTGGCCTCCAGCTCCACCTTATTCATGTAAGCAGCATCCACATCCTGGAAAAGAACAGCCGTGGGGACATCTGCAGCACCTGTTATCTCTTCTTTGGCTCTACCAAGATTTTGTCAGTCTCGGGGACAAGCTGCTGCAGTGGTAATGCATGACTGGAGAAGCTGTGCTTGGCACATGCTCCTGGAAGGCCACCATGAGAACATCTCTTGGCCAAGGCAAGTGCTAGGTGTTACCTTGCTAGAGGATAAGGACAGCATGCAGTCCATCTGTCCTTGGGACATGCATTTCCCAGCATTGCTCAGCATCTTTATATCTACATGATCTATTCTGCTCAAGCAAGCACAAATGCATAGTTTGGTGTCAAAAGTTGACTTTCATCCTCCTTCAACTCCCTTCCTTCCTTTCTCTTAAAAACATAACACCATTTTAAAGGACAAGGATGCATCTTTATGAGATCTCCCATCTGTTAGCTCACTTCTTGGGGGATGGCTCAGCATACAATTCATCTCACCCACCTTCTTCAGCACCACAAATTCATTCTCTGCTGCTGTGCGTCGGTTGATTTCCTCTTCATACCTACAGGAATAAAGTAAAGGGAAAGCTGTGCTTTGTCACACCTTGGTAAGCACAGCAGCTGTACAGATGGGACTGCAAGATGAGTGTGACATTTTACATAAAGCAGCTCGAGATGATTTTCGTTTGCAAGTTTCATCACAAGTTGCCACGTCCTGGCTGAACCTGCATTTTCTGCTTGGAGAAATGTTGCTGGAGCACTCTTCTGCCATGCCAGGTAGCAGGGGCTTTGCAGGCAGAGGCACTGCGTGAGTGCCATGCTTTACAGGGAGGTTCATCCGGTCTCATGTTATGGACTAAAGCACTTTTTTCCCCTTTCTCATAGAAAATTTGATGAATATCTCAGGCTAGATGTTTGTCCTTGAGAAAAATAGTTCTAAGTGAGACTAATCCTACTGCCTAATGCTAAGCTGAACCATTTGCATCACATTTCACCCCAGGCTGCCGGGATGTGCCACCAAACAGGCACTCACTTGTTCTTGAAATCCTCAACAAGGTCTTGCATGTTCTTCAGCTCCCCATCCATGCGTCCTCTCTCGCTCAGCAGGTTGGCCAGCTGCCGCTTCAGGTTATTGATGTAAGCCTCAAAGAGTGGGTCCAGGTTGTTCTTGCCTGAGCTGTTTTTCTGACCCTGATCCTGCAGGAGGGTCCATTTGGTCTCGAGCACCTTGTTCTGCTGCTCCAGGAAGCGAACCTGGGCATTGGGAAGGAGAAGGGGTTAGCAGAAGATAAATGCTGATGGCCAAGAGTCAGTAAGTGAGACAGATGCGCAGCACAGACACAGTAAATCCCAGGAGCATTAAGGCCAGTTGTCAATATCACCTGGACTATCTAGGGCTATGTTAGCCTATCCAGTAGCTAAGCAAATTTTCCATTGGTGGACAGTTCTAATGAGAGACAATGTAATTCAGCAAGCTGGTGAGCAATCATCACAAAATGTGGGCTCAGCTCCTTCACCACCTGCTTTCTTTAAAATCTTTTTTCCTTCTTTGTAGGTGATATTTATCTTCCTTCATTAAAGCTAAGATCTGTGCACTACAGGTTACAAGACAAGTGAAAAGCAGTTAAGTTGCCTTGCCTCTTGATCATTTATTCTATATATAAGGTACTTATCCAAGGAAAAGCCAAGAAAGGACTTGAGCCTATACAAAAAGGGCTTTAGCTTGCAGGCAATAAAACTGGACATAAGGACCAGAACTTCTGCTATGATACCCCACAGAGACTTGCTTAAGCAACTGGCTTACTAATATTTGAACTAGTATGTCTTATTTTCAAGGAACAAAACCTGAATCTAAGCCTCTAGTTTTCAATATCTCATTTTCCGCCTTGTAGCTGTCGAGAAGTATATTAATTTTTGACATATATTTAGGAAGCATGCAAGAGACTGAAGATTCCTGAAGCCGTATTTTTGTAGATATAGCTCTGTCTTGGTCCCTCTCACAGTTCCACAGCACTTGATGACACCTCACCTTGTCAATGAAGGAAGCAAACTTGTTGTTGAGGGTCTTGATCTGCTCCTTCTCCTCCTTGCGCACCTGCTGGATGTTGGGGTCGATCTCCAGGTTGAGAGGTGCCAGCAGGCTCTGGTTGATTGTCACTTCTTGGATGGTGCCCATGCCAGGAGGGCCACCAAATCCCACGGGACCCCTGCCACCACCCAGCCCTCCAAGTCCCCCCATGCCTCCTGCTCCACCAAATCCAAGTCCGCCAGGACCTCCACCAAAGCCATAGCCACCACCACCACCTCCACCACCACCAAGACCAAGTCCAAGGCCACCGCCACCTCCGCCACCACCAAGACCAAGTCCAAGGCCACCGCCACCTCCGCCACCACCAAGACCAAGTCCAAGGCCACCACCCCCTCCACCACCACCAAGACCAAAGCCACCACCGCTGCCACCTCCAAGGCCAGATCCACCACCCCCAAAAGCACTCCGGAAGCTGCTTCCAACACCAAAGGAAATCCTCTTGGAACCACCAAGGCTGTAGAGGCTCCTGCTGCCAAAACCTCCACCACTGCCGCCACCTCCTCCTCCTCCTCCTCCGAGGAGCCTTCCAAAGCCACCACCACCTCCTCCAGATCGTGCCACTGACACCGAGCTAAAGCCAGCCCTGCTGCCCCCAGGAACGATGGCTGAAGCAGCGCTGTACGACCGCCCTCCACCCCCAGCTCTGGTGCTGTACGTCTGCCGGCTCATGGCAGCAGAAGGTCACAATAAGGAGCAGCAATCTGTGAGTGGGCAGCTCTGTGTGAGGAGCAAGCAGGGGGAGGCCCTTTTTATCCCCCCGAGGATCTGGGCTTGGTTGCATGGAAGTCCAGAGATCAACTCAGAGCCTTCATGGTTTTGACGTGCCAGGCAGCCAGCTGTCTGATTGAAACTTGTTAAACTGATTGCACCCAAACACACCTCCTGGAGACAGCGTGAAGCTGCTCAGCTAGAAGCGTTACCTAACTGATTTCTGGCCAGAATCACTCAACCTTAGTGCAAAGCATTCTTGCACAGTTGCCTTGTTTTATTTCATCCCTATGAAGCAGAAGAAAAGAAACAAAAAAAAAAAGATGAAGAAGAGAAATATCTACCCAGATCCCCTGCCTTATTCAAGGTGCAGTAGATCACAAAAGAGTTTAGTGGAGATTCCTCCAAAATAACTCAAGTGAAAGGCAGTGAAATTAAAATGAGTAAAGCTGAAGAGAAATATTGCATGGGACTTTGCTGCATGAAGACACAATGAGGGAGTGATGTTCATGAGGACTGACACCTCCTCAGGGCTCTGACTTCTCCTGTCGTCTTTGTTCACACTCGTCAGACAGAGACCCAATCTGAGCTGATCCAGACCCAAGCACAGAGAGATCCAATCCATCATTTGCCTTTGAGTTGCTGCATTTTGGTGTCATCTCAATTTTGGTCATTTAATGCCAGGTATTTTGTCCGTGGCAAGTTTTCTAGGATGCGTTTCTGGAGATACCAGCAAATCCATCAGACAGCTCCATCCATCCATGGGGTCCATTGCACTGCTCCCAGCCTACAGGTGATGTTGTTGTGATGCATTTGCACCTCAACCTAAAAAACATGCCGACAAAAGAGGCAAATTTTCCGAAACAATATTTTGCCCAAATCTGTGGAACTGTGTGATTTGCATGCTTAACACTCGGAGCAATCAGTCTTGAGTTTCTAGCTCTCTTACAGCTGCAATTGCTTTGAAAGATCTTTGAACCTTTCAAAATATTGCCAAAAGCAAAGATTTAACCGGCATGAAAAGAATCCTCCCACAAATTCTGGTTATTTTACTTTCTGAAGTCCTTGGGAAAAAGAGCAAAGACAGCAGGGTGTGGTGGCACTTTCTGGCCTCTCAGTTTTTAGGGAACTGCTGTGTTTACAATATTTTATTCTTCATATTTGAGTTTTCAGCTTGTTGTTCTGGTGGATATCCCATGCTGTGTGCATGACTGGCGCTTAAACATCTGCTTCTGCATTTGCAGGACAGGATTCCACATGCCCTCTGCAATACGCTCATGTGTCCCAGCACTGCAGAGCTGTTAAGCATGAGCTGAGGTCCCACTGGAAGAGAAATTAAGCAGGTGCTTGGTGTTCTGCTGCATACATGAGACCACATCTGCAATTATCCCTGGAGAAATGCTGCCAGTTGGGCTCGGACCAAGGGATTTGGTTGCTCACATTAAATTTCCCATTGAAATTCCTGGGCTGGAGTGCATTGGGTTGCTCACTGGGCTGAGATACTACTGAAATCCACAAACACCCATTGCGTTCATTATTTGCATAAAATTCAAAGCCTCGGTGCGATGGGAAAATTAGATTGTCTTCATACTGGCTTGACCCCAGTGAAGGCTGATTGTCCTGAAGCTGAGAAACGGGTTCGGATCAGATATTATAGCTGAATGAATATAATGGTATTAAGGGTGCGGCTGCCAGAAGAAAGAGGGAATTGTCAGTTGGGGCTCCCACACTCTTCTCCCTTCAGCCCACTGTCTGCAAGGCGTGCGAGCGATGCTAGGGCTGGAGGAAAGACCCCATTTCTTGTTGGTCGTGGGCTCCACACTCAGATGTGGCTTTTCACATCTGTCCCTTCAGATCAGCTCCAACAAAGGTTCACATCTAGAGTGACATCCAGCAAGATTTAGCCCCAAAATAGCCACAAAAATCCTATGCCTGGACTCCTGACATTTACTTCTCTTTCAGGAAAGCAGCAAGAGCCATGGGTTTTGCAATAGATGGGGTTGAGAAGGGCAGGGCTGCTTAAGTTTTTTACCCAGAAATGTGAGAGATACCAGGCTGCTTTTGTACCATGGGGAGCAACTGGTTGCTGGTGCGTAGTTTTTCTTTGCAGGGAAGTGATCAACATAAACTATGAGCTGCTGGGGCACTGCCAGCTTGTTTGGATGTTTTACATACAAACGAGATGGATTCCAAGTTGTGAACACTGAATCAGAAAAGCCATAGATAACCATTTGGGAAGATACTGTCTTTAGCTGGGTGGGTTTTGCCTTTTCTGCAAGGGATGATCATTTTGGATTCCACCACTCCACAGCCCAGATTGCTGCTAAGCCATGCTGTTCACTAAAAATTAATCAGCCATCAGCTCCAAGGTGAGCACATCCCATAGAACCTCCTTGCTTCCCAGCAGAAAATCCCTGCAAGACACAGCGAGCCCAAATGTAGCACGAGGGCAGCAGAGGTGGTTACCCCTGGTGGAAACTATGAGCAGACCAAGCCTGGATGGTTTTGCTTCCCCAACTGTGGAGCGAGATGCAGGAAGGATGGGGCAGACAAGCCATGAGTCAGCAGTGAAGCCAAGGAAGTGGAGCAGGAAATAAATTGCAACATTCACTCCTCTTCAGTTCGCATTACAGAGGGAAATTAACCTGCCTGCACCCTGAACTGCTTCCAAATGGGTTTCTCCAAAGGGAAACTCAAAGCAGAGATGTCCTGGAGGTGTTTGGTGTTATCCAGGAGAGTGGGGGGAAGGAGGGAGCCATGGTGATGGCTGATTTGTCCACATCCAGGTGTGCATCCAGCTGTGCCAAGCACCCACACAGCAACCTATTTCAGCTGTTCTGTGAGATTTTCCAGGGGGCACCATGCATTTGAGAATGGGGAGATGGGAAGAAGCGATGTTCCCTCCACACCTCTCGGAGATGGGAAGGAACAATGCCCCTCTGTGCACCCATGGGAGATAGGAAGAAGCAATGCTCCTGTATTAACTGATGGGAAGATGGGAAGGAGCTATGCAATCCCTCTGCACCTGTGGGGATGGCGGCTTTCCCGGCATCCAGCTGTGCATCCAGCTGTGCTGTGGGGACCTTCCAGGGGTACGGTGCCTTGGGAACAGGAGCTCAGCACAGAGCAAAGAGATGGGGAGCCTGACCTCACAATCTCAACTGCCTCAAAGTGCACTGAGGGCTCATCCCTCCCTGTGCATCCTGCAGACCCTGGTGCAGACTGTGTGCTTTAAAGGCGTGGTGCTTGAGGACACCGCTGGTGCTATGTTTTGCAAAGACATGTTTCATTTAGAAATTAACCTGCTCTTGCGAGAGGGTTTCAGGGGTGAGGTGTGGGATTTTTGTTTTTTATTTTTTTTGCTGATTACTTTAAACAAGGGCCTGCCTGCTTTGTGCTCTGCCTGCATCGTCTGAGTTCCCAATGTCATGAGTGATGCTGTGCATTCGCTCACCTCTGATGGAACAGAGCTATGCAAAAGTGCATGGGGAAGGAGAGCAGACAGTGTCTAAGGACTTAGTTAAAACTTTGCAAACTACAAACTCCACCCATTTGGAGGTTCATGTCTGAGAAGACGTCGCTGCTTTGGTAATGTTGAGAGGGAAATGAAACCTGTGGAGCGCGGCTTGAATAATGCATGTAGTTTATTGAAGGTACAGCTGAAAGTCTGGAGTAAGCGAAGGGTAATCAACTGTTCACTTACACATTAAAAGCATTAAATCCGTCTATCTGGTACACACACAGGAAAAACAATGCATGCATTTAACTACAGAAATATAAGGTGCTCGTCGGCGTGTAATTAAAATCTGCTCTACCAAACCTGGTGTAGCAACTTGGGCCCATTTACATAACCATTACCAACCCTCTCGTAAACAGGAAAAATTGGATTTTCAGGTGTCATTAAAGGAGCTAAATAATAGATGCAGCTTCATCTGGGGCAGTGTAAGATGTGGCTGCTCTTTCTGATGAGCAAATTTTTTGTTCTTTTGCAATTGCTGTGTGAGGGACAGGAAATCCCTTGGAAAAGGGGCTGAGCAGAAAGAGCCATGAAGGCAGCAGACTGAAATGCAAATCTCGCCTGCCTGAGACCTGGGGGTCCGCTGACCCCCAGAGCACCATGTGAGAGAAGGTGAGTGGTGACCATTCAAAAAACCACCATGTTTTTGGCACAGCTACCGACCTTACTGCGTGTGCAATGCATGCTTGTGTGATTCAGCTGTTAGAAGGAAGGGGAATACTGTTTTACTGCAGAAATGCTGATTCTTTCTCAATACAACGCGGTGCTGCCCACCTACCGGCTCGTTCTGACCACGCGCATGGCCGTGCTGTACCGGCTGCCCCCTCCACACACCCCCGCCCCTGGGATGATGACAGCCCCAGGGCTGCACTGCTCCACTCCAGCACACACTAGGTTGCCCACACCGGCTGCACATTGCAGCCCATCAGCACCGGGCAGCACCTCGCGCCCCACGCAGCTGGCTGCACTCCGGGCCCCAAAGCCACCCCCCACCCTAGGGATGCAGTCCACGCTGCGAGCACTGAACCCAGCACCGCTGACCCCAAAGGATGAGACCACCCCACCCAGCCCTGAGCTGACTCCGGTCTTCACAGAGCATTTGCCACCGATTCCGGATAGGGATCGGCACTCACCGACCGTGCCGCCGCCGCTGACCACGGCTGCAGGAAAAAGAAGGGTCTGGTCACTGCTGAGCAGCACCCAGGTAGGTTGTGTGAAGTGTAAAAGGGTATGAAAGGGCTTACAAAGGGAGGTGCTTGGTGGGCTTACCTACGCTCACAGGGTTGCCAGTGCATATCCTGTAAAACAAAGCAATGTCTCAGAGATGTGCTTAAGGGAATGCTCCCCAGACATGCATGCACATGGAGATGCTGCCCAGTCTTAGAAATCCTGGGGGTCCTTCATCTCGTCTGTGTGCCTGGGGGTCGTCTGTATTGGCCACTGAACTGCTGCGGGTTGGACCCGAAACCCCACAGGTGGCCATATGTCACATCCCTGTCTGTCTGTCCTGCAGCACTGCGATGCAGCTGCATTGAGTGGGGAGAGAGGGGAATGGGAGCAATGCTACTCTCTACACCCATGGGGAGATGGGAAGGAGCTCCTCTTTGTACTCACGGGGAACTGCAGCCACCCAGCATTCCCCACTCCCTCTCCTGTTGGGTTTTGCTGCAAGCTGCAGCTGGGCATGCCCCCACCTGCTCTCTTCTCCTTCCAGCAGAGTCCTGTAGGTCGCAATCTCGATGTCCAGGGCCAGCTTGACGTTCAGCAGCTCCTGGTAGTCCCTCAGCAGACACGCCATCTTGTCCTTGGCCTGCTGCAGAGCTGTCTGCAGGTCCACCAGCTTCTGCCGTGCATCTTTGAGGGCGCAGTCACCGCGCTGCTCGGCGTCACAGATGGCTGTCTGCAGAGCTGCGATCTGTGAATGGCAACAAGTGGCTGAAATAGCAACACAGAGTTTGGGTGGGCTACAAGTTTCCCCCCTTGTTTCTCAGCTAAAAACTGGAGAAACCTAGATTTTGATTGGGCACCTGCAGAGGCCATGCACTGGGGGATGAAGGGAAGGGATGTGTTGACTGCGCTGTAGCAAACATGCAGCCACCATTATTTCTGGCAGAGACAAACCAACTGGATTCTGCTAGGTGGAAATAAATCTGCCACCCAGAGAAGTGAGATGACACATCCAGGCTGGAGCTAGGCCTTGGGGTTCCTTTGCACACTGCCTCCCATGCAGTGCTCAGCTCTTCACCTACCTGTTTCTTCACATTATCTGATTCACACTGCAGCTTCTGGATCATCCGGTTCAGTTCAGCTATCTCACTCTGGTTGTTCCGTAGGTCATCACAGAACTTGCCCCGGCTGCTGTGGAGCTCTTCCAGCTGTGCATGGGAAAGGGACAACATTATATTGGGAATCACTCCTTGCAGGGAAGGGGACAATGCTCTAGAGCTGCAGCAATGCTCCAAGGTAGCACTGAGATGGGACCTTATGTGGGCCCTGAGCACTTTGGGAAGGGAACAGTGCTCCTGATGAGTGTGCAAGAGGAGATCGTGATGTTCTGTTTTTATGGGAAATTCTTCAGATGCAGTAGTTACGGCGTTGTATTGATTGGGTTTCTTTTTGGCACAGTTTTCTTTATTAAACTACAGTGCCTGAACACCAAGGAAGGGATGGATTTGAGCTGTGTCATGAACGACAGAAGTTCTCCTCAGTGTTTTGTTAGTGAGGGTTTCATTGCTACTTGTGCAATACTCACTCTGGTCTGGTAGAAAGCCTCCACTTCAGCCTTGCTCTTCTGGGCAATCTCTTCATAACAGCACTCCACGCTTTTGATGATGCCCTCCATGTCCAGGTCCCGGCTGTTGTCCATTTGCACGATGACTGAAGTGTCACACAGCTGGCAGTCCATCTGTGCTCTCTCCTGCAAGACCCATCACAGGTCATTCCCCTTCCCATACCAGTCCCAGGGCTGCACCTCAGCTAAAGGGTCTGGAGGGAAGAAGGAGCCTTGAGGACAACTAGGGACAGTTGTCCTATGGATGCCCAACTGGGACATGGGATACTTCAAGCAGCCGACTGGTTCCCAACAGCTGGGACTTGCTGTGGTGGCACGACATGGGATTGCCTGAAGGAGCAAAGCAATCCAGCTGGAGTGACTCGCTGGGTTGCAGCTCAGTGTTGTGACTGTGCCAGCAGATTTTTGGGCTGGGTATCCCTTGGGGTAACTGCTTTGGGCCCAATGCCTGCAGGCTGCTGGGATGTGTTAGTTAGAAAAGGTGGAGAGCAAGCACCAAGCATCAAGTTTTGGTAGGAACTTGCTACATTTTAGGTGAAAGCATTACTTCCACTAAAAGATGTTGACATATCCAGCTAAAAAAGTGAAATGCTAAAAATAATCTGGGTTTTCAAGATCGAGGTTTTTCAGTGGCTCCCAGTCATGGATTGGATGCAAATTTAAGGGGCTTTTTTTCATGCAAAAGGACTCTCCCTTTGCAGCCAGCTGTGTGGCAGACAACCAAAGCATCTAAGTGTCATTACTAGGTACATATATAGAGATAGGAACTTTTCAGGGGGGCTGCAGTTGTAGGATTTTAGGAGAAGACACCTTTTCCTGTGTTGGTTTTGCTCTCAGAGCCTGGGGCAGTGGGTGAGCAGCTCTTACCTCAGCATAGATGCACTTGAGGAATTCCAGCTGCTGCCGCAGGAGGCCAACCCGCACCTCCAACTCTTCCTTGGTCAGGTAGAGGCAGTCCACATCCTGAAGAGAAACCATGTATTGGGTGAAAAGAGGGAAAAGAACTAAGGGCTGTGCCCAAGCTCTTTTTCTGTTAGCTTTGCAGGACTCTCGCTGTGACCAACCCCTGACTCTACCTGGATTTGCATTATCCGTGCTTAAAACCTGATGAGGTTCTGCACATTCCTTGGGTCACCTCTATGTTGGGCTTCCCCTGCTCAGGCAGTGCTGTGGCTTTGCATTTCTCCCCCAGGTTTTGCTCACCTTCTTCAGCACCACGAACTCATTCTCCGCTGCTGTGCGCTTGTTGATCTCATCTTCATACCTGTGTTGGAAAGCAGAGGGAGGGGGCTGCTGAGTGCTGGGGGTTCTGTCTCCACAGCACAGCATGGTTAAAGCCAGGACCTCTCCTTTTTTACTTTGCATCTCAAATTTGTTTTTTGCTTTGTTGTTATTTTTCCTCCCTGCTTGGCTGAGTTCAGCACTTCTAAATAGCCCACGCCAGCAGTATCGGTGGCTAGTGTGAGGTGGCAGCAAGACAGACGAAACCACGAGAAGTGCAAAACACTGCATCGAGCTGAAGGCTGGGTGTGCTCCTTCTAACCCTGTGAGGTTTTTTGGAAGCATCCAGGACTCTGCTCTGGGAGTTTATGGGCAGAATGTGGCCAAAATGCTCCAGGGGAGGTCAGGAGCTTGAGCAAGCCATGCAACTCCCATTTGCAATGAGAGCAGAGACAGTGCGTAATGGCCCAGTAATTGGGGCTGAGAAGAACTTTCACAGGATGAGTCTGACCTCATTGAGTGAGAGAAAACTTCTGAGAGCTTGGCTGTAAGCTCTTTGGAGAAGACTCTTTCATCCTGGCTGTGCATAACCAGCCACCAAGCGTCCTGGTTATGGCTGAGCATAGCACACAGGGAGCAATTAAGGAATATCTGCATCGTAGATCAAAAAGCTGTTCCCACATTTCCTCTGAGAAGAATGAATGAACCCAGTAGGGATGATGTGGATGAAGGGTTCTGTGGGCAGGGGCAACACCAGAGGCACAGAGTTTGGTGAAGTGGGAAGATTGATATGGCAAACAGCTGTGTACAGGAGCATCGGGGTCAGGGAAGGAGCTCCCTGTCCTTACCATACCATACCTATGGGTATATTGCAAGTCTTGGGTGTGAGGCAATGGGACCCCAGCACAGAGACCTGCTCTGTGCCCAAGTTTTTAGACTCATGGACCAATGCATTAGCTTCATGCTCCGAAAAGCAACCAGCACCCTCCACCTCCCCTTTGCACTCTGCTTACTTGCACTTGTATTCCTGCACCAGGTCCCGCAGGCAACGCTCCTCATTCTCCAGCCTCTCTCGCTCCCCCAGCACGCACTCCAGCTGCTTCCTCAGATTGCAGATGAAATTCTCGAAGACGGGCTCCAGGTTGCGCCGGGATGCCGGCAGGACATACTGCTGCAGCAGATCCCACTTGGTGGTCAGCACTTTGTTCTGCTGCTCCAGCAGCCGGACCTGCAGAAAGGAGAGATGAGAAAGTCACCTGGCCTCTCTTATCTTGGGCAAAGGCACTTTGGTTCCTCTGCTTGCAGGACGTAAGAACAAAACTAAAAGGCAAGTGGTTAAGGGCTGATTTCTCAGCAGCCTGAGTGCTAAGGGCATCATCTCCCAGCCCAGGGCTGAACAAGACCCGCGTGCTTGCTCCATGTGGAATCCAATGATCTGTTTGAGCAAAGCACACTTCTGCTGAGGAAGGATCCCTTCCTGCTCTGACGAGCTGATTCCAGGAACAAGCTCTCCCAGTGCTGAAAGCTCCATCCAAGAGCTCATTTGAATTCATCTGATTGAAGCTCTAACCACGGGTACTTATCATGCCTTTCACTTCTAGATTAAAGAGCTCTCTAAGTACTTGGGAACTTTTATGGATCATGAATAAGTCATTTTTCAGCGGGAGGAAGTAGGGTGGCTCCTTTACGTGGGTTTGTTTTTCTCAGCTGCGGAACAGCTCACAGGGAAATCTGAGCTTGGATGGAGCAAAGAATCCTCTGTCATTTGAAAAATCATTTTCCATAACATACCCCTAACCAGCAATGAAAGTTCCTTTGGCTCAGCTAAGATGGTGATGACAAATGACGTTTGTTTAGGAAATCACCAAGTCCTTTCATTGACAGAGTGGTAGAGAATTAAAGTTGACCCATTTTAGCTAGACCTGCATCATTCTCCCTCTGCAGGGTGAAGTGAACAAACAGCTTTAAGAATATAGATGTCATAGAACTGTAGAATAGTTTGGATTGGATGGGACCGTAATGATACAACCATATCACAGAATCATGGAATCATAGATCCAGAGGATAGTTGGGTTGGAAGAGACTTTAAAGATCATAGAACCATAGGATGGTTGGCTTGGAAGGGTCCCTAAAGACCAAAAAATCATAGGATTATTGTGTTGAAAGGGTCCTGAAAGATCATAGAACCATAGGATGGTTGGGTTGGAAGGGTCCTCAAAAACCCCCCATCCCCACCCCTTGCCCTAGGCTAGTGCCACCTCTCCATCAGTTGCCCAGGCCCCATTCATGGTCTTGAGCACCTCCAAGGTGTTTCTTTGGTGTTTGTAGAGGTAGGAGAGCAATTGCCAATCACACATAGCATAGAACCATCTAGGTTGGAGAAGACCTCCAAGGTCATCTCAGCATCTCCCTCCTTTGTCCCACAAGCTTTGGCTTGCTGCTGACCCCAACTGAGCCATTTTGCAGGCTGGTGGCCATCAAGAGGCACAGCAGAAGGGCTGGGATCCAAGCAGTGCCTGCACCGGGAGCCATTGGTGTCACGTTATCCGCGGGGCTCACCTTGTCGATGAAGCAGGCGAACTGGTTGTTGAGGTTCTTGATCTGCTCCTTCTCGTGGGTCCGCACCTGGCACTCCTCAGGGTCCACCCCCACACACAGGGGCTTGAGGAGCTCCGGGTGGATGCTGACACCGCGGATCCCTTCTGATCGACCTCCTCCAAGCCCGATGCTGATGCCTCCGCCATAGCCGCCCATCGCCACGCCATCCCCAAGGCCTCTGTAGCTGCCCAGGCCCCCATAGCCTCCGCAGTTACCGAACCCCACCACCGTGCCCACGCCAAAGCGACCTCCGCCATAGGCAGCGCCGCATCGTCCCACGCTGCCCGCACCGTATGCCGCGCTACGGCAGCTTCCTCCGAAGGAAATCCTCTGCCCACGGCCCAGGTCACAGACACTCCGGCTGCTGAAGCCGCCCAACCCGCAGCGCCGTGCCGCCGGTTGGCACACCGAGGCTGAGCTGCTGCCTGCCCTGCCCAGACCGCAGACAGCGGAGGCTGAGGAGAAGCCACGTCGGCCCAGCAGCGAGCTGGAGGTGTAGCACTGCCGGCTCATGCTGTGGCACACGGGGATGGGAGCAACGGTGGTGGAAGAAAGTGGAGGAGCAAGAGAGGAGCGCGAGGAGATCTCCTGTGGCTGCTCCCAGGTGCAGCCCGGCTCCTTATATATGTTCCAGGAGGTGCCTGAGATGCAAAAATTTAATTTATCCACTGGGTTTGGTCTGCCTGGCAGCAAGGAATGGCTTCCAACATTTCCAACCCACAGCAAACACTTCCATCTCATATGAAATAATGTGGAAATTAAAATAAACTGCTTTGCTTGCAAGCTTCAGTTTCAGGACTTATATTTTACTTAATTAATCTGCTTCCTTATTGTGTAATTATAGTTTAGCAAAATAATTCAAGGGTTTTTTATTCATGGCTTGTTTACGGTTCGGTTTCACCACGGCGTTTAATTACATTCCAGGACCTCCTGCAGAACGCCCCACCAGGGTCTCTGGGCTGCTCTTGAGCAATGGACAATGGAGCAGGAGACGGTTCCATCAGTACACGCGTTTCTGCTCCTCAGTGCACGGCCATGGCTCTCCAAGGTGGATGCTTGCAGCTGTGTTGGGTCAAACCTGGATGGGATAAGAGGAGAGCACAGGGTTGGTGGTGGAGCCAATGGAGCATTGTGTGGTTGTGTTGAGTTTGGTCATGGGGGGGATGCTCTGGAGATGGGGTTCATGGGCAAGAAGTCAAGGTGCCCATCGGAAGAGAGTTTTGTGCTGAATTATGTGCTTAGGGAAGGGGCGGCTGTGCTCGGTGTCTGGGTGTGATGGGACCAGAGATGCAACAAAGCAGTGAAGAGAGACATTTCAGACAGGTTGAGCCATGTTGGCCAGAGTGAACATTTTTCCTCTTATTCCTGCGACACGCCTACTGGACGTTAAATTATTCGAGTGATATCTGTTAATGAGAAAGCACCTTGTCTTCTTAATTAAAATTCTTAAAAAGAGTTTTGAATTTGCTTGGAAACAAATAAAGTGCTTTTTTTTTTTTTTTTTTTTTTTTTTGGCCTCAACAAAGGAGCCTAATCACAGAAGCACATGTGATTGCATAGCGTGCCCGAAGAAGGTTTTGCATCTTTGCTAGGGCAAAATTTCCTGGTTCTGGGAGGATTCCTAGACAATGGGATTGTATACTTAAAATGGATTGTCTCGAATGAGAAAATAATGCAAAGGAATTATGGTAATTCAGAATATTTGTGGTGTCTCCCCAGTTAAAGGTCTTCCTATTCTTTTTTACAGATCTCAGAGTGGGTTGAAATGAGGCATGAAATATTCCATGCAATTTTAATCACGTTGTAGCTCTGTTGTAGCCACATTGGTCTGAGAAATGAGGGTGCAAGTTTAGTGATGAGATGTAATTCCATGCATGAGGTCGTGATAGCTGAAGGAAGGAGATGGGCTTTTGGACTCTGCAGTCTCCATGTCATCCTGCCCACAGTCACCCAGGCAGCTGAACCTCTTGCTGGTAAGCAAAAGGGGGAATTACTTCAGAAATGTATTTGTGCCCAAGTTTTGGTGCAGGACAACAGGTGTGTTGTCTGAAATCCAACCTGGAG
Source organism: Meleagris gallopavo (assembly GCF_905368555.1). Lineage (NCBI taxonomy): Eukaryota > Metazoa > Chordata > Aves > Galliformes > Phasianidae > Meleagris > Meleagris gallopavo. The sequence goes on along the minus strand of NC_139434.1, from coordinate 542,309 downwards.
TGCTGCCTGTGCACAGAGCACTCGTGGCCCCATTACACCACATGTGCAATGCTTGCACAATTTTAGGGTTGTAAAGCAAGGAAAATGAGACCATCACCCGTGTTCCTCCCATAGCTACCATCCCTGCAACCCCTCCCTGCTGTTTCCCCATGCACTCACAGCACCAAGCCCATACTCCAGCCCTGAGAGGTGGCTGCTTGCAGGTGCCCAGCCCCGCACATCAGAGGGTTCAGGGCAGTGCTTGTGGTTTACAGCTGCTGAGCTGTCACAAAGCCAGTTCTGGTTACATAAACTTCAAAGCAAAGAGTGCGCCGATGCCATTTCACCTTCTGCAGGGAAGGATTGCAGTCACACATCTTCCCTTCTCTCCGAGCTTTGTCCTGTCTGATGCAGCTCTGGTGGTGGCTGGGGAGCTGCAGAGAGGCACTGATCTGCTGCTTTAAAGGAAAAAGTTGAAACTGTAGTTTTCAGGCTGATGAGACTCAGCAAAGCTTTAAAGCAGCAGATGATACTTGAATTTGCCAAGAAACCCCAAAGGTCCTTGGCCTTAAATATGCCTCAGGCCCTGGTGGCTACCCTGGGACCCGAGGCCTTGAGATTTACATCCACCTTGCATCAGGACAAATTAGTCCTATTTAAGCACCCTGCTACATTCGTTCTGTTGGATCATCTGTGAAAACAGAGAGAGCCCCAGGGGTTTTCCAGCCTCCTGCTGTGATGACCAGCCACCCAAGATTGCTTTATCCCAATGAGAAAACCACTTTTTAAAGACCCTTTCCTGATGAAATGGGGCCAGCAGGGCTTGGCTGTGCTCCCAGCACTGTCAGTGCCCTCCCTCTCTTCCCTGGGCAGTTTTTGTGGCTCCTTGCAAAGGGACCCTGCAGTCACCATTAAAAGCATTAATGAGGCCACTGGGACATCACCCTCTGATTGCAGAGGTCCATAAGGGCTCTTCCTGCTCTTAACTGCAGCTGGATGTTCCCACATCAAAGCAGGTGGTGGATTTGTTGGGACAATAGTTGAGCTCCTTCCATCACTATGGGCACCATGCCTCCCATCTGCCCACCCTCAACCTTGCTTTCCACAGGACATCACACTGCTTTCATGATGCTTTTGGACAAAAAATGAGCAGGATATTCCAACCTTCCAGGTTGGATATCAGGATAAAAAAATCTCTGAAAGAGTGGTGATGTATTGGAACAGGCTGCCCAGGGAGGTAGTAGAGTCACCAGCTCTGGATATGTTCAAGAACCATGGAGACGTGGCACTGAGGGTCATGCTTAGTGGGCATGGTGGGATGGATTTGGGCTGGACTGGATGGTCTTGGAGGTCTTTTCCAGACTTAATGATTCTTTGCTTCCATGAGTAGGCACGCTGGTGTTGGGTCAATGGTTGGACTCGGTGATCTTAGTGGTCTTTTCCAACCTTAATGACTATGATTCCAGGATTCTGTGATTCCAAGCCAGCATTGGCAACTGCCCACGTGCACCATCTTTATTTGCCATCCTGCTATGTAGGACTTTGCCAAAATCTTTCCCTTCATTTGCTGCCTTTCTACTGGAAAGAGGATCTGTACAGTGATGAACAGAGGGTCACCAACATCAGTCATTTCACCAGCACCGATGCTGGGTGTTGTGACGGTAAGGAAAACAGAAGTGAGCGTTACTCCCAGAGGCAATGCGTCACGCCATGGAGAGCTTCCTACTGTCCTGTTTCCTCTGTCAAGCATTGACCAACCCTGGTGCCCTGAAAGCAAATCCAGGTGTTTCATTTGGGGTGCCTTTGCCATATTCTGTGCTTCCTTTTTGCTATTTTCATGGTGGGGAAGCTGGGCATAGAGTGCTGCTTTGGGCACTGCTGGGTGATTGCTGGAAATGTTGATTGAATCCAACAGCAGCACACAGCATCCTGTTTGGGTTTAGAAAATCTTCTCGTTGATGATGCTGACAGTGACCCAAGCAGAGAAACTCTCCTTCATAGCCCTTGTTTACCACCTTATTTTGCAAGAGACAAATAGGTTTCGTACCAAACACTGTGGGTGTCCACCCTCTTCCTTTGTAACGTTCCTCTTTTGCATAGGAATTTGTAAGGCCCTTTTGCATCATCTGGCCAGCCGTGTGGCCTGATGAGTTATTAGGGCTCTGAGTAATGGGGTGGAATGGGCAAGGCAGGGTCACGATGAAAGCGCATGGAGCAGCGCTGGGAATGGTCACTGCAAAGGGAGTGCAACCACGCGCTGGGAGCAGGGCGTGAGGTTTGCACTCAAAGTGTTTTTCTGGGGAAAGGTGGCAAACAGCAGCCAGGTGCTGAGGCTGGAAGTGTTGCTGTGCTGTGTCATGGGACAGATGCTTCTGCCTCTCCTCTGGTGAGATATGAACAATTCCAACCAAAGCACGTTCCTTCATGCACAGGGACTCCAGAGATGCCCTGCAGCAGTGGAGGTGTAGGAGGAGAGAAATGCAGAATTTCGACTTGTTCCCATCAGTGGGGTCTGGAAATCTGTTTGTTTGTGCACCGTAATGGCCATAGAAATGAGCTGTGCAGCAGCATGTGTGATTGATGTATAATAGCATTAATTTTTCAGACTTACATTTAGGTTTCCCTAGAATAAAAATCAAGTACCAGTGGAATACATGCACAGAGCAGAAAACTCAGAGCTTTTATCAGCAATGCAAGCTCTGCATGCTTGTGGAGCCAAGACACCGCTCTGTTGAGGGGGACATGGGGAAATGTTAGAGAGCAAATCTCATTAAAGGCTTGGTCTAAACGGCTTGGCAGGTAGGATAAGGAGAGAATAAACAGACTTCTTGCACTGGTTTCCTCCACCACCAAGTGGAAGCTGGAGGCCCCACATGTAGTCAAGGGGAATGACAGAGGCAGATTCAGGAGCAGAGGTGGGGCTCTTGGTCAAAGCCAAACAAAAAAGGACAAATGGGAACCGGGAGAAGCAACAGTGCTGTGCTGGTAAGCACACAGCAATTCATAATGCCTTCCAGATGGACACTCAGATTAAGGAGATTATAGAAGGTATAGCTTGTAGAATATGTACCTATTATCTTAATGAATGGTTAGAGACGTGTTTTGTGGCTCATTTTGCCACCAGCATGCAAAAAAATGGCTGTGTGTCATGGCAGAGGTGGTGGCTGGGTGCGTAAGCTCTGTGTAATGGTAATGGCTCACTGGTCTGAGCGTGATAAAGAGAAGCATTTGTCCTGGAGGAAGATGCAGCCAGCTTCCATTCCTTGCAGCCCAATGCTCAGCACCCAGAGGTGCTCAGATCTGCCCCGGAGGGCACTGCAGCCTCTATCTCCCCTCTGAGCAGCTCACGGGCTCATAGCTTCCAACCCCAAACATGGGCTCTCTGAGTTGCCAGCAAACCACATAGCCAAGGAGATAAAGCGAAGCAACAATGACAATTATAGCTGCTTCCTCCAGGAGCTGAGCACTCCTCTGCAGCAGCCACATCCTGTGGGGAGCAAGATCAGAGGCAAAATCATGCTTCTATTTATTGGAACGTCTTTCTGCGGTGGATTCCTGAGCTTTCTGACCTCCATCTCCTGCTTTAGGAAGTTGTTTCTTCCACATGTCCATGGTGGGCTTGAAATCCAGCTGGGCACCTTTCCTTGACCACTGCCCTGGATTGGGAACTGCGCTGCAAGAAAACACAGCTCTCAGTAGACGGGGAAAAAAAAAACAAGCTGGGATTGGCAAAGAAACATAGAAAGGAGAAAGTCTGGCTGTGAACCATAGGTTGCACAGGACTCCCTGGCCTTCCTCCGTTGAAGGACACAGGGAAGCATGTTATTAGGGACACCTTCTGCTTTCAGAAGGATGAGCAGGGTCTCAGAAATCCAGGGTTTGGTTTAACAGCCGGACTGCCTGCACGCTAGCAGAGGTTTGTTTGGGGAATTCCAGCGTCATTTCTTGCTCCATGCATCAGTGTTGCCTCATTATTCTCTTTGTTCTTGTTATTATGTGGTTGCATATTCTCACTGAAATCCCTATGGGGTAACCACCTGCGTGTGACACCGGGCAGTGCTCAGCACCTGGCTCTCTTGTTCTCCATCCAGGAATGGCTTGCATGGGGAAATGACAATGACCAGAAGCCAGCTGGGTGCCCTGGACATCCCAATAATTGCACACCTGCCTTCCCAGCTCCTTAGCTTCCTGCAGAAAACAGCTACTGTTTTTCTCCAGGGCAATTTTGCAAAGGCAGTCACCACGCTGCTCCGCATCGCAAATCCCCGTCTGTCCAAGGTGCAACTTTCCCTTTAATTACCAAGCGTGACAGCTGTGGCTTCCCTGTCCTCATTTCCATTAAGGATTGACAAACACCAGAGTCTCACTGTCCCAAAGCGTCCCACCCCTCTCCAATGACTTTCTTTCAAGTTATTCCAAGAGCATGCGATAGAGAGAAGCAGTCGATTATGAGATCGCTCCTGGGCTCGGTGTGATTGCTGCTTTGGCACCCACACCCCTCATCACCAACACTGGAGCGGGTGCTCAGACCCTGTTCCTTAGGAACACCCAATTCCCTCTTCTTGACCCCAGAACTGAAGAAGTATCTTCCAATGGGAAATTCTTCTATGCTTCACCCTTCTGCCTCCCTGCTTTCTGCAAGGCGCTGCTGCCCAGGAATGATAACAGCATCAATTTAACTTCTGTTGTACAAAATAGCTTGTTTTAAGAAATCTAGCATTAGCCGTTTTTTAGGGATCCATCCTAAGTTAGTGTGTGGGTGTTGCAGCTGTGCAGTTGGGTTAAGAGGTTGGTGTGTTGTGCATCTGGTCAGAGCTGTGCTCGGTGCTGGGTTCCCAACAGTGCCCATCATCCATCATTTGTCCATTTCCACCCTGATAGAGGTGATGCAAAGTTTGTGCCTAAAGGTTGAGAAAAGCTGCAGTTCGGAGTGATTCCCCCTCATTTGCAACACTTCTGGGGAAATGCAGAACTAATTGCATAATGTGAATCTCATCCTGCAGCAGGGATCAGGCCAGGGTGACTCATCCTTGAGGAACAATCCCTTTAATCCAGGAAAGGATGAAGCCAACCTGCTGAGCTGGTCCATGGCCAATGGGCCCTGGGTTTGGGTGGAGGGTTTTGCACTGTGGACTTGATGGCTATGCTAACCCACCCAACCCATGGAGAACATCTGTGTGTCTCGGGCTCCATATGCAAAGATTTTCAGTCAGCAGAAATTCCAGCTCCAGAACCCAGTTCTGTCTGCACTAAAGCTGCAGCTAAAGATGAGGTGTTTCTAAAAAAAAAGTCATAGAATCTTAGACTCATTAAGTTAGGAAAAGACCTCTAAGATCACCAGATACAACCCCAACTCACCCCACCATGCCCACTGACTGTGTCCTTAAGTGCCACATCTCCATGGTTCTTGAACACCTCTCTGGGCAGCAGTTCCAAGGCCTTTCCACTCTTTCAGAGGATAAATTTTTTGCTAATATCCAACCTGTACATCCCGTGAAGGGAGGAATCACTGCCTCCTGGAGCCCAGCTCAGCCCTGAAATCCAGGTAGCAAAAAATGCACAGGCACACTCAGGTCAGAATGTATCCAGATGTTTGGCCCAGCCACCAGGTCCAAAATTCACTTTGCTCCAGTGCTGCTGAAATAAAGTGAAAGAAAAGGAGCAATTTTCCATTAAAATAATCCTATAAGGAAATAGAATTCATTAAGCAGAAGCAAGAAAATCCAGCACGACCCTGTGAGGCTCATACCCAGGGGCTGGGGATTCCTCCAGCCTTAGGCTAAGCCTGGACCAGAATCCCAGAGCATCTCCTTTTCCAGGTGAGATCTCTACCTAAAGCCTGCCCCTCCCCCTCCCTCCTGGCGCAATTGACCACATCACAAGAAACAACTTGCTTCTGGATATAATGCAGGTTGTGGAGCCGTCTGGCTGCAAGGAATGAGCATTCACAAGAGGAACTAATTACTGGCTATTTTCTTACCTGCATTTATTCATGATCTGCTTTGTGGCAGGCTCCTTGGGTATTTGCTCCCACCAGCTGTGCAAAGCACCTATCTGCTTCTTGGGGCTGGAAGCACCGCTTCCAATTTCCCATGCGTGTTCCCCATTTGGCTGCCAGCAATAATAATAACGTGATGATAATTACGGGCAGTAGTGTGTTCATTAAAAAATAGAAAGCAGCGCATCAGGAGGACACCGAGGCCATTCCAACCAGTGCAGGGGTCAGGGAGGGGAAATTAAACCTCTAGTGCTTCCTGGGAACAAGCTGTGTGGCTTGGAAATAGGGCATCTGAAGCAAGGGAAATGCAGATGGTCCCTGATAATGATTCCCTGAGTAACGGTAAAAAGCGCAATAAATCTGCATCCATTTTGTCAGACCACAAAAATGCAGCTTTGGTCCCCCAGGAAATCCTGAGGTATTTAAATTTATTTCCTTTTTTTTCACCTCAGGTGAAATTACATGAACTTTTTTTTTTTTTTTTTTTTAATTTATTTATTTTTAAGTGGGATTTTCCAAACCATTTCCTTCTGATGCAGGTGGGGACTTCCTGCTTCAGCTGCATAAGGAATTCACCATGGAATGTGACTTTGTAGGCTTTGTAGGCTTTGTGACTTTTGTGGCTTTGTAGGGAACCTGCTTTGGCAGGGGGGTTGGTCTCGATGATCTCTAGAGGTCCCTTCCAACCCCTACAATTCTGTGAAACTGTGATTCTGTGAATAAAGCAAAATTCCCACTCCTGCCTTATCAGTGAAGTGGGCAGGTTTGCTGCTGAGTTTTTGTATGTGTTTCATGCTCTTCTCCTTCAGCCCCAAAGGTGCAGTGGTGTTTTCACAGTTTGCAGAATGAGTGGGACCTCATCAGCATCACCAGGACTCTCCCTATGTCCCCTCCATAAGACCCAAACCTTCTGTGCTATCTGGGGCCCCCACAGCCTCTGGGATCTTCAGTCCAGTCCTGTGACACTCCACATCTCATGCCACCCCACCTGCAGCTCTGTGTTGTCCATCACCAAGATCGCCGTAGTACTGCAGAGACCAAAGGTGAGTTTTCATTTCAGCAAAGCTGCTCAATTTCTTTGCTGTTGATCATGAATTTGAAACCTCTTTATCACAGAGTCGGAGAATCTATTGGAAAAGGTCACTAATATCATCTAGCCTCACCATCAACCCATTATCTAGTCCAACCATCAACCCATTGTCTTCCAACCATCAACCCAGTTATCTCCCAGCCAGCAGAAAAAAGAGAAGAAAAGACCCATTTTCCAGGGTCTGGGGGGGCTGGGCCTCGGAGGCTGCATCTTCATCTTGATCCAGATAAAAAGAGATGGAAAAGGACTTTACCCATAGGCAAAGTGCAGAGCAGGAAGAGAAGGAGCCCATCTAGCGGCACGCTTTGAAAACAGCCCTCACGTTGGGCATGGTTGGACGAAATTAATGGTTTTGAACCTGTGCCATTTGCTTTGGCTCATGGCAACCAATGGTTGAATTTGAGATGAAAAAAACATTCTAGCTGCTATCACACAAAAGCATGGAAAATAGTGAATAAGTGAAAAAGCTTAATTGACAAGTATGGCCTGAAGAATTTTTCCTTCTTTAATGTCACACTCAAGGTACCTGCTCAAATACTTGCTTCAAAGCTCTTCAGGCTGATGCTGTGGTTGTGCCATCTCTTCCATATCATGCTGCAGGGACATGGGGCATCCTAGGGACAACTTCCCCTCTGTTTCTATTACTGCCCCTCTTCCTCCTCTCTCAAATTTCTTATCTGGCTGTGTTTAGCACAGGGAACTGCCATGGGGAATGACAAGTCATCCTTCCTTCCCTATAAAGTCAGTTCTTCATCTCCTTGGCTGTGATAGGTTTTAGAGTGCTTGTATTGGACTAGCGAAACACCAAACCCTGAACATTTCCTACGATAAAATCTCTGGAATGATATTTCCATATTCATATCATGAATAGTTTTGCTTTTAAGGACTGGAGAGAATCTTTTCTCAGTTACCAAAATGCTTTCTCTGGGTATTTGAAGAGACAGAAACATCCAGATGGTTGGCCTGAAACAGCAGTTCGTTTAAGAAAAGCAAAATGAGAAGAAGAGCAAAAAAAAAAAAAAGAATTCTTTTTAAAAGTCAAAACTGTCCTTTGGAATGTCTGCACTGAAACTCCATAGCTGGCAGGAGTTCGCAAATACAATAACGTTGGTTTTGCTATTTTGCCATCATTCAGAATGGGGGCATTGTTTCAATACTTAAAACAAACAGCTACAGAACAAGACTAGGAAGAAAAAACAGTAATCACTTATCTGGAACTGTTCCCAGCCTCTCAAAGCTTGTAATACATGTATTAATGAATAGCTTGAAAACCATCTGAAATGAACCTTTCCCCTTTGTTGCAGTGACAGAGTCTTTACAGATGTAGCCATAGAGAAGAAGTAAGTGCTGTCTCCATTTTCCTTGTTGGTTTGTGAAAATTATAGCTGAGAACGTTTGGGTGTTGGCTCAAACACGAGGAGGAAAGGTGCTGCCCGTGTTTTGGAAAAAGTGCTATCATCTTCCTTTCTTCTCTCTATTATTCAGGCCACTACATGGTAATTATTCTTCCATTGCAATTAGGCAGTCGTCTGCTGCTTCCTGGGATGGGACAAGTCACCTTGCTGGCAGATTCCTGTCTGCAGGAGGAGGGTTGAGTTACCCTTCACACCTCAACATTCCAGGGGATGTCTTCTTTGGTGGTGCTGTTGGGGAATGCAGGCCTTACAGTCTCTAAGGGTCGGAGGGGAAAGATCTGGAAAGACCACAACTGGACTCAGCCCTTGGAGGTTGGGAGTGTCATGCAAAGCAAGTTCCTGCTCTACCAGGCTGCGTATAAGGGCCAGACCGACTGGCCAACACGTCAACCTGCATCAGATTGGGCAATAATCCAGGTCCAAATCTTTCTCAAACAACCGTCTTCTTTAGCAACACTGAGACCCAAACAAAGCAGACACCACTCAGCCTCCAAAGGAAAGTCAAGCAGAGTTGCTCTAGCTATGGATTGCAAGAGGATGGACATGCCTCTACATACCCCAAGGAGAACCCAAACTTGGAGCCACAGCAGTTGCAGAGTGGACCAGAGTGTGGAGACAATGACATGCAGGTGGTCACTGGAGCTGCCCGTGTCCCAGCAGTGCTCCAGGCTCTGCTCTGCTCTTCTTCGCAACTCACATCTGTGAGCACGCAATGGGGAACGCACTAAACTCAGATGCAAAATCAACTGCTTAAGTGGACTCCATCCCATCCAATTTTAGCTGCTCGGATGAGCCACCAAACTGGATTTCCTCGATCAAGTGGAGCTCAGCCAGAGGACTGCCCATCTCCTTTAACCTGGATCTGACATTCTGATGCCCAGATTCAGATGAGACAATTTCTTCTTTTAGCACTGAAGTGACACCTCCTGCCCATTCCCAAGGTGCTTATCTTCTTTGCATCAGCCTTTAATATTCCCCTTTTTTTTTTTTAATGTTACCATTAGAATTTTGCCCCATGAGAGTACAGAGATTAATAGCTCCGTGCGACCTGTAATTCTTTGTGTGCTGGAGACAGGAAGAAATTCATGGTGATAATAGTGTCTGCAAACCCTGTGGATGACAGGCAGGGTGCATTTGTCTGAGTGTATGCAGACGTCTTGCATGGTGATGTCTCCATTTGCACTAATGCCCCTGCCCCAGGCTGCCTGTAGAGCCGAGATGGATCTAATTGATGCATCCAGTAGAGTCTTGCACTTGATGCACTTCATGCTAAACTACGCTTCTGTGTTTGGTCAGGTGAATCATCTCATGGAAATGTTGGTTTCCTTCCATGAAATAAGCCCCCAGGTACCAGCTCTCACTTTGAGCTCTGCGTGGGAGATTTCAAAATTAGACAAATTTCATTTCCACCCCATTATGGCCAAGAGATCTTCCGACTCATCCCTTTTAAGTCATATGGGGGAACGTCACCCTTTCTCAGCCTTAATGTCACTTGAAATAAAGGTATTAGTATCTGGAGTACGTACAAATCTGGCAGAGCCCACCAAGCCCACAGAGATCAGTGCTGGCACTGTCCTCATCCAATTGCTGGGATGTGGAAGGACCATATGAGTGTGTTGTTCAGATATCACAGTGGTGAGTAAGCTACAGGTGGCACACTAGTTGTGGAGGTGTTACGACACTCTGAAACATTTTGGGGATTCCTAGCAAGCTTTGATATCAGCTGTTACTTAAGCAAATGGCACCTTGGCCTATAAAATACCTAAAAGCTCATGTCACATGAGGAAGTAAATAGAATAAACATTCTTAGGACTCTCCTTGTGTCTGAGCCCCAACATGTCCCAAATTGCCTACAGAGACAACGGGTCCTTTCTCTACCTGTGGATATATAGAGAGCAAAAGAGCACTTCTCCCCCTGTCTTGTAATTACATTAGCCAGCATCTATGGAAAAATCCAGGAACAAAACAAATACTTTCAATGCAGTTTATTGAAGGCGCAGTGGAAAGCTGGGAAGTTTGAGCAGTCAGTGGAAGCTCTGTTTGTGTGAGCACAAGACGTCAGAGTCAGAAGCCTTAACACTTCCTCAGCGTTTAGGGGTGGGGATGGGGGTGAGCACTTCTAAGACTCAGCACACTTTGAACCAGCCACCCCTAACATGCACAAGCAAACAAAAGTACTACGTATTCATCTGTAAGCAAATTCCACAAAAAGCCTATGGTTGCGGTGCAGACAGCAGGTGCTTTGAACGCTGAAGTTGCCTTGCTTAAAATTTAAGCTCAAATTCTCAGCTTTGGGTTTCTCTATGGGTAAGAAGAGGAACATGCTCCGTGCAGCGCCTCCTGGGGAAGTTAAATCATCATGTTCTTTTCTGAAATGCTTTGGGAGGTGCTGTAAGAAAGAGGTGTCTTGTAAGGAAGAACACCCCTAATGCACCTGCTTGCTATGGGAAAGCCGGGGGGGCAATGCGATGGAACAAACAAAACCTAAAAGCTGCAGTCAACTAAGCAGTATAAACTCAAAGAAGTAAGATGACATGGAGCACCTGCTGGAGAAGCTTGCTAGATGTGACTGTAAGGCAGGGACTCTGAAAACATAATGTTTTCAGAGCATGTGTGTAATGTTAACGACTTTGGGAGTGGACTGGGTTGACAATGGACAAATGTTGCTGTTTGAGGGCAGAAAAACCCTTCTGCCTCATCTCAGTGGTAGGAACTGCGCATCTACACGCCGCGCTCCGCTGCTCCTAGCTGTGCCACCTCTGTGGGCTGCTGTCCCTATGGGACCACACAAGGGTCTCTGACCACCCCGAAATTCCCCACCACACCGTTGTTGCACGCCACAACCTCAGGGCTGTTGGCCACCACCACCGGCGGGCCCGCCAGCTGCCGGATGACACAGCCTTGGTTCCCGAAGCTGACCACACCGCCAGGTTGGCAAGCCCCCATCCTAGCATTCAAGCCCCCACTGGCTGTGCTGATGACGGTGCGGGCTGGGTATCCCCCACTACGGGAGCTGAACCCCCCGGCTTTACAGTTGACTCCTCCGGCTTGGCAGAACACCTCTGGGACACACGGCTTGGCCACTGAGCTGATGACCCTCTTGGGGTGGATCCCGGCGCTGCGGGAGCTGAATCCTCCATTCTGAGAGCTGTGACGTCCGGACCGTCTCCCCAAGGAGCCGTAGCCATATGCTGCTGCGTTGGCAGCCAACATCCCGCAGTCATCAGGGAGGTTGTAGCCACTGCTGACCACCGCTGCAAGACAGCCCATGGGATGCATTACTTGGAGCTGGGGGAGTCTTGCATGCATGTCATTCCACAAATGGCAGAACCAACTAAGCCTGATTCCCCCTGAGTTGGTCCAAAACTACTCCTCCCATCTCCTCCTCATGCCCCAGTGTCTCCCCTCCATGTCCTCCCACTTCCCATGCTGCTCTTCAGATTGGTGCAACGTTCTCTCCCATGCATAATGCATGTTCTGGTGGCCAGGACAGAATGCTGTTGCCCCCAAAAGTAGAAAAGGGGTATGAATTTGACTTTCCCTCCTACATCAAATCGATGGTTTTCTTGAAATTCAGGGCCATTTGGGATTTCTGGGACAAATGTTTCTCACTGTGGGCCTAGTCTGAAATGAGGCAGGGAGCCAAAGGCATAGGGGGCTGGGAAAGGCAGTGCTGCCCCATAAACTGCCCTTCCTACAAGGAAAAACCCTCCAGGTAAAACTTCAGGTTACTTACACACGCTCACCGGGTTCCCCACACATATCCTGTTAGGAGAAGGAAGAGAAATGTGTGTTATTCCATTAACCAGTGGCATGCATCTCTAGAAATTTGATGTCACTCATCACTTGCAGCCACATATCCAGTCCTCTTGTCTCTTAATCCCATATTGCAACACATCTGACTATTCCTAGGACAGTAACTGTTGTTGGTGGCAGAAAGTGAATGGGATGGCTGTCAGCCATCTGTCCATCCCCAGCTTCTGTGAGCCTGGGAGGATCCCAGACCTGCAGGGTTCACTTAAGAACTGGACTCATTCTGGCATTAGCTCTGATAGTTAGGAAGAAAGAGACAAACCCTCTGCCACCCACCTGCTCTCTTCACCCTCCAACAAAGTCTTATAGGTGGCGATCTCAATGTCCAGGGCCAGCTTGACATTCAGCAGCTCCTGGTAATCCCGCAGCATGCAAGCCAGCTCATCCTTCGCCTTCTGGAGGGCATTCTGCAGCTCAACATGCTTCTCCCGTGCATCCTTCAGGGCACAGTCCCCACGCTGCTCAACATCACAGATGGAGGTTTGCAGGCAGGAGACCTGTCAGAGGAGAGGACAACAGTGCAGGTGTCTTCAGTTTCCTAGTGCTTGGGTGTTCTGCATGCAGCTCTTCTGATTGCAAACAGGGAGAGATACCAGCTTCCCTGGAGTGCTTTCTTATCTCTATCCACTTTTCTACCACTTTGTACAATGCATGACTAAAGCAACAACTTTTAAAATGAAAGGAATATTTGGGTTCTCAGCTTTCTCACTGTTTAAATTCACTGCTGGTCACTACGGTAGGCTGGATTTGGGTCATACATCTCCTGAAGGCCAATGCATCACCTTCCCCCATGCCTGAGCTGTCCTCCAGACACACGTGGCCTCTGGGTCCCACCTACCTGCTTCTTCACATTCTCCAGTTCACACTGCAATTTCTGTATCATCCGGGTCAGCTCTGAAATCTCACACTTGTTGCTCTGCAGATCGTCGCAGTATTTGCCCCTTTTATCTTGAAGCTCCTGAAACTGGAAGGCAGAAACAAGACAGTTGCCACATCTGATCTGCAACCCATGAGCTGGAATAGGTTGCTTCCTACTCACCCTGGTTTGGTAGAAGGCATCCACTTCTTCTTTGCTCTTCTGAGCAATTTCTTGGTACCAGCACTCAACATTCTTGATGATGCTCTCCATGTCCAGGTCCCGGTTGTTGTCCATCTTCACAATGACCGAAGTGTCGCACAGCTGGCGATCGACCTGAGCCCGCTCCTGAACATTGGGGAATGGCTTGGTCAGCTGCAAGGAATTCTCAGGCTTTGTAGCAAAGGGAGGGCTGGAACAAAGAGCCACTCTGCTCGGATGATGGGTGCAAGTCAAGAGCTCTCCCTCAGGTTGGCTCAGCAGAAAATCCTCCCTGCTGGATGAGTTGCCGCGTGCCAACTGCTGACCTGCAGCAATTCTGTCCACATCAAGGGCAAGGTATGCAAGTGACTTAACCCTTGGTATCCTGTCATCTTCAGCTGCTTTGCTGATGTTAATGACAGGATTAAGCTGGGAGCTCTAATCAGACAACTGCAATCTGGAGTAACGAGACAGGTTCACCTCTGTTCTCAGGGGTAGAGTTAGGACACTGCCAATTCATACCCAGAGATGCATTAAGAGAGGGGGAACCACCCAATTCCCAACATAATCATGCTAATATCAACCAAATACATCAGCCTTATAGTTCCATGCTTTCAAGTGTTCAGGGCTTGGGATGAGACAGGTCCAAGAGGGATTGGGTCCTGGAGCACCCAAGGATGAGGCAGCACCCAGTGCTGGGACAGAGTTGAGGAACTCACCTCTTCAAACACACACTTGAGCAGCTCCAGCTGCCTTCTAAGCAGGTCCACCTTCACCTCCAGCTCTTCCTTGTTCAAAAAGATGCAGTCTGCATCCTGAAAGAGAGGAGATGTGCTCTGAAGCATAGGGAAGGTAGAGGCGGCCCCAGAGGAGCAGAGACATGTTCCAACAGAGTTCCAGGAGCAGAAAGGTGTAAAGGGATGAGTCAGGTGTCCCACTGTCTCCTCAAGGAAAACAAAGCCACTCCAACATGACTGACAGGGATTAGTTTATTTATTTGGACTTAGCTACAAACTCAGAATAGACTAATGAGGACTTTAGAATGATTTTTTAATATTGTTCAAATGATTTCTCCTTTTCTGATGTGCAAATATAAAGGATATGAAGAGACTGTCAGGAAATAACCTGTGTCTCATACACCATTTTGTGGCCCCACACTCTGTCCTCATTCCATGAATGCACCACGAAACACGCAATCTAAGGCTGTGTTTGGTCCAACAAAGCTATTGCTGCAGCACTGATCATGTGAGCTGTGAGTATTTTCACTTTCTCCTCCCATTTGCCTCTTTTTCTGGCTGTGTTTCTTCACAGGCGTCCTCTTTCTGCTCACTGTAATACTTCTGCTAAGTGTTTGCTCACCATGCTCTATTGCAGCCACTTTTCACACCAGATAAACCCATGAAAGGTCTAACAACCCATTTACTTTGAGCTTCTCACCTTTTTGAGTGCCACAAACTCATTCTCTACAGTCGTACGCCTGTTGATTTCCTCCTCGTATCTGTTGGGAAAAGAGAAGAAAAGGGCTGAGCAGAGCAACACCACCAAACACACAACCACCACGACAAAGAGCAGCCTCCCCTTGCTCAGACTGCCATCAGGCACTGAGGGCACTGCATGCAAGCCAACATTAGCCCATCCAAAGATCACAAGCTTCTTCACCAATACCAGCATTAACAATGCAAAAGAGTCTGCAAATGAGACAGAAAAATGGGACATCCCCAAAGGGGACACATCATGTGTCTGAGATAAACTAAAGAGAAGTCTCAAAAGAGACCCAAAAGCCCTTACTTGCACTTGAACTCCTCCACCAGCTGGCTTGTGGCACACTCCTCATTGCCCAGCTTCTGCTTCTCGCACAGCAAGCAGTCCAGGCGCTTCCGCAAGTCACAGATGTAGTTCTCAAAGTAGAGCTCCAGGTTCTTCCCTTTCTTTGGCAGGACATACTGCTGCAAGAGGCCCCACTTGGTCTCCAGCACCTTATTCTGCTGCTCCAGGAACCGGACCTGCAGGCCGAAAAGGAGTGATTCTTCAAAGAAAGGTGGATGCAATAATTCTGCACCTGATTTAACTGTCTGCTCTCACTTTGAAAGCAGCGAGAGTCCTGCAGGCATAAGAACGGGATTTTAGGAAAGTGAGGGGTGATATGCCATGAGGAATGTGAAATTATCTGCTGGTATTTAGAAATCTTAAATACATACAGGCCTGTGCTAACTCCACTTCTCCCCAGTGGTTGCAAATGAGCTCTTCCAGAAGCTCTGATGGACTCCAATGGAGCGCCCAACTGGAGGGACCTGCTTGTCTCTTTTCTCTACAAAGGGATCCTAATGTAACAGCTCAGAATTAGACACCTAACATTTAAATACTTGAATCAGGAACAACTTTCTCTGTCTTCAGGAATGTTTTTGGAACAGTCACTACATTTAATGGCAAAGGGAAAAAGGACTCTAATGCAGGACAGAAAGATGAGCCCATCTGAACTGGAGCTGTTGGACCTGGATGACCAATAATGACCATTCCAACCTTAGCTGTTCTCTGATTCCCTGATTTTGTATTGCTATGATTCTGTGATTTCATGATTCCATGACTCTATGATCCCATCATTCAATAATTCCATAATTCCATAATTCTGTGATTTTATGATTCCAAAATTCCACGATTCCACGATTCTGTGATTCCACGGTTCCATGATTCTTATGATTCAGTGACTCTATGATTCTATCATTCTGTATTATATGATTCTGTATTTCTATAATTCTATGGTCCCATGATTCTATGATTCTGTAATTCTATAATTTCATGATTCTATGATTCTATCATTCTATGGTTCTTTTGATTTTGTGATTCTGGCTGGGCTAGAAAAAAGGCTGAAACAAGAATTCAGCTTTGATCTGGGGCCATCCAGGCAGGAGACAACAGCAAGAAGATCCAGTGCTGCCACGGCCAGAACAGTCCCCATCAAATCCTATACGCCCACACTGAGACAATCTCCTACACTGAAGACCTCATTCTGAAGAATGTGGACCCTTGCATGTACCCAGCTCAGCAGGATGGCCTGAGCAGCACTGGAGGTCTGGGGAGAGTTTATTATTACTTTTTCCACCACCAGCTGCAAGCAAGGAGCAGTTTGCACTCACCTTGTCGATGAAGCAGGCAAACTGTGTGTTGAGTGTCTTGATCTGTTCCTTCTCCTGACAGCGTATTTCATGTTCCAGTGGGTCAACCCCAACACAGAGGGGCTTCAGGAGCCTCTCATCGATGCAGATGCCCTGGATACCTTCTCCCTTGCGATCGGGGTACCCCCTCACGATGCTGAATCCCCTGGGACTGCAAAGGCCGACCCTTCCTCCGGCGTTACCGTAGCCAACAACCCCTCCGAAGCCGAAATCTCCAAAACAGCCATTGCCACAGACCCCATTCACATAGGAAATTCTTCTGCTCCCACCCAGGTTGCAGACGCTGCGGCTGCTGTAGGCTCCGGCCGCGCACCGGGCAGGCTGGCATGCAGCAGCATAGCTCCGACCACAGATCTCCGACGCTGAGCTGAAGCCTCGCCGTCCCAGCATGGACCTCACCGTCGGTGCCTGTCTGCTCATCGTGGGTGAGGGCGGATCACGGGAGTTGAGGGGAAGCTCTTCTGCAGGAGAGGAACAGAGATCCCGCTGGGGTGACACCGCGATGCCACTCCTTATATACGTTTGGGAAGCTGGCCTTGATAGGATCAGGACGTTAATTTAAAGCGCTTAAGGGTTTGGTTTGCCTGGCAGCAATAAATGCTTCTCAAAATGCAAAGCAGCCTAGCAAATACCAACTACTGAGGAAATAAAAAGGAATCTAAAAGTGCTCTGTTTGCAAGTTGGCTTAGAATATATTACGGTTTGAAGCGCTCCCCTAACTTAGGCTAATTATAGTTTAGTGAACGTTTTTTCTGAAGAAACTCTTTGTGATTTGTTTGCTGTGTGTCGTTTGGGGTTTTGTGTCTCATGGGTTTCTGTGAATGATGGCATATTTTGCAGGCTTGCACTTTGTGAGGTTAATTTCACAATCTCTCCTTTTTTCTCTCACCAGGTTTGTTTTGGACACGGAAAAGTTACCAAAATCAACCATGGAAAAACACTGGCAGTCATGTTGTGATGTATGTGTTGTTTCCCTGCCTGCACCACAGGTAAATTTACTGAGTTATGGGTCTGTATTCATATGCGAGGACTCAAAGTGCCCGGCAAAAGCATTCTCTTGCAGCATTTCACTGACCTTCTCCTACCACCATGAAACCCCACCAAAACAGAGCAGGTTCCCCCAGGAACTGAGGCATCTTCCAGTCCGCCCACTGGATTTGCATTCTGTGGCATTTCAGTGATGTTCTCACTCGAACGACGTTGCAAATTCTTAACGTGGGGTCCATTTGACATTGTTAAATCTTCATCTATTGCTGTTTTGGAGCCTCTACCCATCTGAACACGAGACCTTTTTTTTCATCGTCTGGCGGTCTCTACAGCTAACAAAAAGGGAAGAGCTGCACCTTCCAGCCTGCTGAGTATTCAAGAAGTGACTGCTGAAGGTTGGGTGACATTGCCAGGCACGTCCTTGACCCAATGGAGATACATTAGGGAGAGACAACAGCCCCCGGCTCAGTGTCCGGGGAGCTGAGGTGATTCACACCCACAGGCATTGGTCTTTTTCATCAACAGAGGAAGTCTTAATGAGTAGATTCAACTGAACACCTGGGACGGCTTTTACTCATGATGGCAAGACAAATCTCTCGTTCCTAATCACCAGCCCAAGGAGGTGAGGCTGAGCCAACCCTCCCTGGGCCTTTCTAAATGACAATTGCAAAGTCAAAACAATAGGGCTTTTTCAGCTCTTTGAGAGTAAAGATTTCGGGATAGAAAGACACATTACCACACACTCAACCAATTGCCTTCAGCCCTTCGAAAGGGGAACTACGCTTGGAGAAATCTCCATGCTCTCTCTATACCAATGATGGTATCTGGAGACAGCCAGTAGTATGTTCCTACATCCTCTTTAGTCCCGCTGAAGACATTTTCTTTGCAAGTCACAAAATGAAGACTAAACCTCCTTATAACATTAAACCTTCTTATGTCAAGCTCTCTGAAAGGGACGTACACCTTGAAGCTTAGCGAAACATAGGACGTGACTGCAGCACCGAGATTCACCAGGCTATTAATTGAATGTGTAATTGCAACTTGCATGAGTCTGAGGGGCTGGTGGTATAAATTAGTTGCGTAAACTGATACTCTTGCCCTATACAGGTGGAATAATTCGACATATTTATAGCATGACTTTTTTGTTTATAATATCTTAGGCTCACAGTTCACATTGTGTTGCCAGCACAACTGGCAATATCAGTTAAAACATTCTGCTGGCAAATATTAGAGGCTTCAAGCTAAAGCTTGCAACTTCTCAGATCCTTTGAGTTCTGAACAAAGGTTTATCAAAAGCAAAATGCATATTTGAATCCAAAGAGCAGTACAAAAGGCAATTGTTCCAGCTCCTTCACTCAGCTGGAGCTAATCTGAGCTCTACACAGGAAGACTGCATCCCAAATCAGAAGTCGGACTGAGAGCTGTGTGCTCCTTCCTGCACCCCATCATACGTGCAGGCTGTGTGGGAGACGCCTGGAACGCATCATAGACTGTAATTAAGCGTCTGCCAACTAACTGCACTGAATTGGCCCCACTTCCAAAATGTCTCACCAGAGCTCCGTGAGAGGTGTGAGATTTGGGCATGGGTTGTCCAGTGTTGGGTGATACTTCTCTTGGCCAACCTCCTGCTCATGATCTTAGTTATCAGGCAGCTATGTGGAAGGTTCACTCAATGTCATTCAGGTCTTTCCGAAGGACACTGAGTGTTTCTTCTGTTGGGACACCAGGTCTCAGGAATCACCAATTTGTTGTGAGTACAAACACGGGAGATGGGAGAGCACTTTGAAGCAAAAAAAAAAAAGGACATTTTTTGACAGAAAAAAAAAAAAAAAAGAGGGATCCATCCTACTTTCATCTTATAGAAAAGAAGGACAAAGGAAGGAAAGAAGGAAAATATTTTGATGGGTTGAATGAATCATTTTAATGACTTGCAATCTCTCCCTTTGTCAGCGTTCTCCTGTATGTGCTGCTGAGAATGGAATTCATTATGAGAACATGTGAAGTTCACTAATTTGTTTGTTGCCTCTGGAAGTGAATCTGAACTAGTTCTTAAAATACATTTTATGCGATAGTCTCAAAGAGCTGTGCTCCATCTCTGTAATTACAGACAGCCATAAAGAACTCATTGCATTCAGACAAGACAATGGCAATAACCTACCTGTGCTAGCAGCATTTGATAGACATAAGATTGGGTCACAGTATGCATTTTTACACACACACACACACAATTCCAAGGACTATGTAATCTCTTGTCTGTGACATTCATGAGATGTTCAAGACTTGATTTGATTGGTGCATCCCTGTTCTCATGTGTCCTAAAGCCAAGAGAATTCTGTGTGGTAATGTTCTTTTTCCTCTCACACCCTACATCTGCTCTATGTTTAGAAGTCAAGGCTGGGATTTTCAAAGGACGTTCCTCAAAAAACGCATCAAACACTGGGCCTGGATTCACCTCCCTCCCAGCTTCAGCCATCAAACTCGCCATGTATTCTAATTTCCTCTTTGAGACTCCCTCTACGGCTGATGGAGGGAGATAGACATCTCCAGACGGTGACTCATCACTACCTGAAATAGGCAGCGAAGACAGGTGGGAGGAATCAGCCTCTGGAGGCACTTGCCTGCTCCTTAACTGACGACCAGAGGCAGTCTAGACAACCAGACAAGAGCCCCGGCGCCCAGCTGCTGGATGGCCACAGCTGGGCGAGATGAGTCCCACCCTTTGGGTGCCACATTTCTTCATCACCTTTGAAGTCTTAATGAGAGCACACAACATCACACGCTCTTCTAGATTTGCTCCGTTCCCCATGGATGCATATGCCCTATCTCCGTGCTGTGATTAGCACCTATAAAGCCAAGGCTTGTGACAAAGCAAAGGGTTGTTTTGATCTTTTTCACGCTGATGCCTTCCCCCTGCACAGCAGAAATAAAGGTGTGGTGTATGGGAATCCAGGCCCTCAAATGAGATAGCATCCAACTGCCTGTTGGATGAGAAAAGAAAACATTGCAACTGTCACTGGGCAACAGCAACATCCCTATAAATGTAGAGCTCTTCCCTCAAAGCTGTTTTCTTGGGGAGATGAGGTTCCATGAGCACTACAGGAGAAAGGAATTGCCTGTGGAAGATGGGTCAGGTCCTCCTGGGAAGCGTAACCAGGGGATAGGTTCTTCCCTTTGTAATGTGAAGGCACCAGTGCCCCAGCCCTTGTTTGGCTGGGTTTGCAGAGCTTTGTGTTCTATTTCTGCTGAATTTCTGATGAGTGCTGGTTCATGAAGCATGGCTGGGGGAGAGAGTTTGGAGAATATTAATTCTACCTCATCTCCCTGACTTCTCTTGTGACAGAGTCATCTGTTTCCAGTGAGAACACTATAACCATTATGAGACACTTAATGTCTCATAATGGCACCCTCTTAATGCATGCTTATGGTGCTCAATTTTTCCTTTCTTGCCAAATCTTTCCCATGGTTTTATTCACTAACGATTGTGACTGTTCTGTGGTCCTGATTTTCTGCTTGTATTTGATTGGAAAAGAGGAATGGAAGAGAGAGAGAAGGGTCTTCCAAATCCCAACAATTGCTTCAGATAGAAAAGGACCTCCCTCTGGATTTTGTAAAACACCTCTCTGTCCAACTTGTGCCTGTATGGTTCATTTCTTTGCTCTGCCAGCTCGCTTTCATTGCTTTAATCACAGAACAATTCAGTCTGTAGTTGGTTTAACACATTAATTTGTTGGCTTCTTTTCAGTCTGTTCAGGAGCACAACAAAATGTCATCCCCTGATCTGTTTTAAAACCCATTTAAAACTGGCCATCACTGGATTTCCAAAATGATGCTGAAAACATCAACCGAGCACATTCCTGGTATTTCTCCAATAATGTCCTCGTTGCAAAAGATTTGAGCAGTGATAAAATGTGTTTTATCATCACTCCTTGGTAGCGTATGTGCTATAAAAATGCAAAGCAGCTGAGATGATTTCTCCATGAATCTTAAAACTCTAATTGAACGGAATTTCGTAGAAGCCAAATTTGGTGCAAATTGGCATAAAAAAAAAGTTGGCTTTAAAAGGCTTCAATAGTTTACAATTAGCAAAATTTGGATCTGCATGACAGTCTCTGTGCAGTCCAGTTAGCTGTTGAAGCTTCTCAACAGCAGATCTGCCTCTTCCAATGAAGGAATTTCTGTGTCTTTGTTTAACACAACAAATGAAGTGGCAACACATTCATTCTCCATGCACTTTATTGGAACAAGAGCAAAAATTGCAGAGCTCGAGTCATCAAGACACAAGCTAGGATGCAGAAATGTATGCACCCAAAGTGCAGACTGCCTGTCAGGACATAAAGAAGGAAGCTAACAGAAATACAAGAAATATAATTAGTTTTTGCTGGCTACAGAAGGTGAAATGCCTTTTTTTTTTTTTTTTTTTTCCTTTTAATTGAGATTTCTTTTATGACTTTCCTGCCTGCGTGGGGATGACAAAGATGCTCCAAGACAGTGCACAAAATACACACAGGAGTCTGGCCCCTCCTCTCTTGCTGAAGCACTCTAGGGAAAGGCTTTTGCATTAAATGTCATAACTTGTTTCATAGAAAGCGAAGCTTTAATTGGGAAAAAAGAAAAGGCTGGTAGGAAGCTGAGATTGAGTGATTATAAGTGCTTTTAGAGAAGCAGCATGTTCTAAGCATCCCTTTTTTGATGCGATCCTGGTGGAGCTGCTCTGATGTGATTTCCTGATGTCTGTTCCCCTCACGCAAGGCGGAGCTGAGGTGGAGCAGAGCTTTCATTTTCTACTTTGGATCTTGCATCTCTCAGATCTGGAGCTCAGACACGGGTGGTGTTCCTGCAGCACGGCGTCCCAGCTGAGCTCCTTGCTCCTATCCAGCACGGTGCTGATGGCTGAGCTGAGCTCTCTGAGCTCCCTGCAGTCCCACAGCAGAGCTCAGCAGTGCTCACATGGGCTGAGCTTTGGCAAGCATGGGCCCCACCTCCACAGCTCCGTTGGTGGCCCCTTGGGAAGCAGCTACATCTGGGAGCACTGGGGAGACATTTCTTGCCTGCAGAGCTGGTGGACCCTCTGTGATAGACAGCATCATCCCCAGGTTGGGATGCTCTGCTGTCACTAGGGGAGGACCCACGTCTTCTACTCGCTGTATGAGGTCCATGTCCCAGGCTGGTGCTGCAGCCAGAGGAGGTGTTGCAAGGTGTTGTGATCACTGCTACGGGGAAACACAAACTGAACCACTGAGTGGGAATTATTTCCATGTGAATAATTCAAATCCTGCTCTATGTCCGTGCAAATCACCCCCTGGCTTTTGTAGTGTTGTAAGGAAAATGGAAAACCTGGAGCCTACTTACACATTCTCACAGGGTACCCAGTGCGTAACCTGAAGGGCAAGAAAGTCATGGAATCATTAAAGGTTGGAAAAGACCTCTAAGACCATCCAGTCCACCCCCAACCCATCCCCACCCCCACCATGCCCACTGACCACGTCCCTCAGTGCTACATCTCCATGGTTCTTGAACCACTCCAGGTACAGTGACCACACGACCTCCCTGAGCAGCCTGTGCTGCTGCATAACCACTCTTTCAGAGGAGAAATTGTCCCTAACAGCCAACCTGACTCTCCCCTGGTGCAACTTGAGGCCTATCTCTCATCCTACCACTGCTGCTTGGGAGAAGGGAGCAACCCCCACCCCGCCACAACCTCCTTTCAGGGAGTTGAAGGGAGCAATAAAGTCTCCCCTGAGCCTCCTCTTTTCCAAACTGAACAATGCCAGTTTCCTTAGCCTCTCATCAAACATTATCAGAAAATTATCCATCACATAACTAGCATCTCTAGTGTTTTCCAACTTTCTTGTCTCTGCTAAGAGCCCCAGGGGCTGAGGACTGCTCACACATGATAGAGGAACCCACCTGCTCTCTTCACCCTCCAACAAAGTCTTATAGGTGGCGATCTCAATGTCCAGGGCCAGCTTGACATTCAGCAGCTCCTGGTAATCCCGCAGCATGCAAGCCAGCTCATCCTTGGCCTTCTGGAGGGCATTCTGCAGCTCATTGTGCTTCTCCTGCGCATCCTTCAGGGCACGGTCCCCGCGCTGCTCAGTGTCACTAACTGATGTCTGCAGAGTTGACACCTGTGTGGGCAATAAATGAATCCTTATTTTCCATAATCATCTGCAAAACCTAAATTCTCTCCTCTTTCAGGAATCCCAAATTGGGAATTATTGTTGTTGTTTTTCCGAAAGCCAAACATTTCCAAAATCAAGTATCAATTCTGAAATACTAAAGAAAGGCTGAGCATGTCTCCTTACTCTGCTAAACTTTGCTTCGAGGATACTAACACTTTGTTCTAATTGGAACTAATAATTAAGGTTTCCCATTACTTCCCGTTATAAAATATTTAATGAATCAAATGGTCTGAAAATTGCTACGGGTGCCTAACTACTGATGATTCATAATTCTACCCAACCTATTGGATGCTTTGAACCTGTGTCAGAAGCACTGTCTCCCTCTGGAATTCTCACTGAAGCAATTGTTTGAGTGCTGCAGCAATTCCAAACGTATAATATGGCGCAATTATTTTTTTGCAATAATCAATCCAACAGAGAATAGGCCAGCAGATAACCCTTCTTCCCTGCTTGACAATGGTAAGTTCTTTATAGCAATGAGACCATGCTCTTAGATGAAGACAGAAGAAGCGCAAGAGATGCAAAAAACAAGACTTGGGATCCCACACTTAGGATAAAAGAAGGTACATTTTCAAGGGTAAATGCAGCCCACTGTACCTGGTTCTTCACGTTCTCAAGGTCGCACTGCCATCTCTGCATCACAAAACTCAGCTCCTCAATCTCTTGCTGGTGGGACTTCAGTTCACTGCATTGCTTCCTCTTTGCCTCCTCGAGCTCTTGGTACTGACAGAAAAGACAGAGCTGGCAGAAAGCACTGGTGTTGTTTGCAACATAGGAGCCTTTCCTCTGTTTCCAAACTTGAGGAAAGTTCTCGTGCATAGCAGCTCCTGAGGCTGTCAGCAGCAAACAGAGCATTCCTCCTGCGGCCGTCAGAGCTCAACTCACCCACCACCTCCCCATTCCTTGCATGGCTCAGTGCTGTCCTATTGCACTGTGTGCATTTTGGGGATGATCTCCTGACTTGGAGATTCCATCAGGTTTAGCAGAACGGAAAGCTAAGTCTGGAAGTCACATACTCAAGACACAGTGAATGAAGTCATTGCCTCTGAGCTACTACATTTGGCACCTACAGAGCTAACGATGTGTTCCCGGTTGTTAGAACTTACCCTAGCTCTGTACAGTGCTTCCAGTTCTGCCTTGCTTTTCTGTGTTGCATCTTCATACCAGACCTCAATGCCCCTGAGGATGCCCTCTGTGCCCAGGCTTTGACTGTTGTCCATTTTCACCACAACAGAGGTGTCACAAAGACTTTTCTCCAGCTCAGCAGTTCCCTAGGAGCCATAAGAAGAAGCTGTCAGCATTTCTTATCTCACATTCCAGTGGAAGAGTCACCATCACTGAGAGTTTGTCTGGAGCCATAGCCCATGAGCTGTGACTTGATATGGTCATGCATGCAGCTAGAAGGAATTCTTTTAAGATCTCAAAGGCTTCCTTGTTCCCATTGCCTCTCAAACGGAGCCTGCTGGGTTGGTTTAATCGGGCCTACATCAGGGAAGACAAGGAGAGGTTATAGGAACATCTGCAAGAATGGGAGAGGAGCATCCATACCTGAGCAGACACACGCTTCAGGAGATCTATCTGCTGCTTGAGGGTTTCCAGCTTCGCTTCCAGCTCTGCTTTGGTGAGGTAGACACAGTCCACATCCTAAAAGAGTTCCAGCATTGAGGGTAACTTCATCATGTTTTTAGCCTAAGAGATTTTGTTTAGGTGATGTAATGTGGAATTTTTTCTGAATCCACACTTGTCCAATGACTTTCAGCGTTCTCAAAACTGACCCATGTCTTGCAAGCACCAGGTCTGAGGAAACTCCTTGGATACCTCAACCCATCCTTTCTCTCCACCCAAATTCCTTACCTTCTTCAGCAGCACAAGCTCATTCTCAGCAGCTGTGCATCTGTTCATCTCCTGCTCGTATCTGTAGGGGAAGAGATGGGACCAATTGCTGGGTCACCCTGAGGCTGCAGCCTTGTCTGTGTACTGGGGGAGTTTGGGGCGCTTTGGGATCTCAGTCTTTATCAGACAGAAGTTTGTTGGTACTGACAAAAAGAAGTCCAGCTGGAGAAGCTGTTTGAGCTCTCTGCCCTGGGAACTCACTTGCATTTGAGTTCTTCAATGAGCTTCTCAGTGTTGTTCAGCTCCAGCTCCATCTGCTCCTGCTCGTGCAGCAGTGAGTCCAACCTCCTCTGCAGGCTGCAGATGAAAGTGTTGAAGACGTGCTTGAAGTTCTTCTGGGATGGCAGGAGGTGCTTTTGGAGGAGGGCCCATTTGGTGGCCAGCAGCCTGTTCTGCTGCTCCAGATGCTGCACCTGAGTTCGGAATGCAAAGCACATGTGAAGACGTATCATATGGGGACAAGATGAATGTGAGGGAACACACATTCTCTTCTGAGTTTATGCTCCAGGGACAAACTATGGTTTGAAGGCAACAAGAGGACAAAAGGGGAGTGTTGGAGCCTTTGCCACCCAAGAATGCTAAAGCAAGCTGGGTGTGCTGCTCTGCCATTCTCCAAGGAAGCCCCACAGCCTTTGTGGCTGCTACAGGAACCGTGGGCTCTTTAAGCAGATCGGCAGGCTGATAAAGGAAACCATCACTTGTGGGTAGGAGGCAATGCAGCTTTACAAGGGCTACCTGCACGAGAGAGGGCAGCAGTGCAGGAGTTCAGGCAGATCCCTTAGAGGAACATCTCCCTTCTGCCATTAATGGCAGCTCGTCAAAAGCATACTAGTAATCAGATTAAAATTACATTATCAGCTAGATCTGCACTTACAGTTCATGTCAGTGGAGTAATATATGTTAAAACAGCATGTGATACAAAGCATGGGACAGGAGAAGGAAAGGAATGAAAGGCCCAAGCACGAATAGCTTTTCTCTATACTTCAACCTCATCACTCCTTTAATCTTGCCCCATCGCTCACCTTGTCAATCAAACAGGCAAACTGGTTATTTAGGCTCCTCATTTGCTCTCTCTCCTGCCTTCGGATGCGCTGGATTTCGGGGTCGATCTTCACATCAAGCGGCCGCAGCAGGTTCTCATTGACACGCACTGCACGAATGCCTTCCCTTCCACAGCCACGGAAGCCCAGCATTCTCCCATGCCTCCCATCTTCACCATTGGCACGAACACCAGAAGAAATCCATTTACACCCATCCACATTTTGCAGGCTTCGGCTGCTCCAGGTTCCATAACCTCTTCCAAATGGAGCAGTGGAGGGGAAGGCACTGCTCCGGCAGCAGCTCATGCCACCACCAGCAGAAGATGCTGAGAACTTCCTTCCATGAAGAGCCCTTCCAGCTGCAAGCTGCTGGCTCATGCTGGCTGATGTGACCCAAGAGAGGACAAAGGACACGGGGCTGCTGGAAGAGAGTGGAGCAGGCGGCTCCAAAAGGGTCCCTCTGCTCTGCCACCCCCGAACATCACATTTATACACATCTCAGGAGCAGGGCTTGGTTGAGGCAGATAAATAATTTGGGGTTTATGTGAGGTTCGCCTCACCTGGCAGCAATTCATAAGTTTAAATATGCAAAACAATGCATAACACTGAACATTTGTGAAATCCTATGGAATTTTGCTGTTTTAAAATTGTTTTGCTTGCCTTCCCAGCCTTGAGGATACCGTGGGCTGAGTTTTGCAAGGATTCTTCTTTTTCTCAGCTTGTCTTCCTTCCTTCCATTAATCACCCTTGAGAGATTCTCCCACTCCGTGAAGGAAAGTTGGTAGGGCAATTTTCTGTTGGACAGCAAATTAAAACTGAGTTTTGCATTATCTGCTCCTTTTGTAGCCACTCCCTTAGGATTCTCTGAGTCTTAGGGAAATTTATTCTCAGAAAGAGTGGTCGGGCATTGGCACAGACTGCCCAGGAAGGTAGTGGGGGTCACCATTGCTGGAGGTGTTCAAGAGCCATGGAGATGTGACACTGAGGGACCTGGCTCAGCAGGAATGGTGGGTTGGGTCAACCACTGGACTGGATGATCTTGCAGATCTTTTCCAACTTGAATGATCCTGTGAGTGGGCATGGTGGGGATCGGCTGGTGATTAGACTTGGTGATCTTAGAGGTTTTTTCCAGCCCTAATGATTCTAAGATTCTATAATGCCAAGTCTTTCACAGAGTAGCAAAGACAGGACCGGTCCACCTGGCACGACACCTTGAAGTTGGGACACAGGGTGGACTGGGCACACCGATTTCCTCACACAGGAGTGTGAATACTTCTTTTTACATAGCCCTCTGTGCACCATCCCTTGTTAAAGAACATCATTGGTTGGGCAGGAGTCACCTCCTCTAACTTTTGATGCTAAGCTGTGCTGAGATTGCTCTCCAGAGAGCCTTTCTCTTCTTTCACTGACTACAATGAAAGCCTAAAATGACGAGCTCAGGCTTAGATGCCCAACTTTTAGAAGTACAGATAAGTGCAGTTGTATCTTCTTACTAAGTTTTTAATCCTGATTGTATAGAATACACCAAAACAAAAACAACAACAACAACAAAAACAAGATTCCTTGAAGATAATAAATACTCTAGAAAGCAGGAGGCTTAGCCACAAAGCTGTTAGCTGGGTGCTTGCTAACCATTTAATTGGGAGCAGTGGTAGGCTTGGCCTTGGTGGGAAGGCTGCAAATGGAGCAGCAACCATGCAAAAACACACCTTATTAATACAGCTGCTCTATGGCTATTCCCTGTCACTATCCTTTATATTTGAGCTTGTAATTAAAACTCAGGATACCTCAAGGCAAATAAAAATGATTTATTAGGGTTGCTTGACAGATGGGGAAGAAAAGGCTGATAATTTTAATACCTTTGCTGAGATCCTCACAATGCTTCAAGAGTGGAGCCAAGATTACATCTCTGTCCTGGTGGCATCTTTCCAAAGCCTCTTTCAAAACAGAAAGGCAAAGGGTTTCATTTCAGAGGATTTGGAAAAAGAGGTTTTCCCCTTCTATTATGCCATCTTAAGCTGTAACTTCTCAATAGGCTCAAAACTTGATCAATATTTTTGGCAATGAAACATCCAAATGTTTCAATTTTTGGAAGAAAGGAAGGTAGGATGGATGGATGGATGGATGGATGGATGGATGGATGGATGGATGGATGGATGGATGGATGAAAGGAAGGAAGGAAGGGAGGAAGGAAGGAAGGAAAGCATCATTTGCTTATTTCTTTCCTCGCTTTAGCAAGGAGATTTTTTTTTTTCTTTCATTTCCTGGTTTCATTGGAAGGCTTTCTCGCCATCTTTCACAAGAAGCTGATGAAAAGCAAAACTGTTTACCAGAAACCTTGCTGATATTCTGTCTGAGGAGCGGCTGATGTCAAAGGTTTTCTTGTACCTCATTATTTGCAAATGTTCTTCACTGGAACAGTTTGCCCTTAGCCCAGCAAGAGAGATAATTGATGGTATGCAGTAGCTGGAAAGACAACCAGCTTAATTGCAGGTTCTTGACAGCACTATCAATTACACCTACGCACAGAAGAGCAGGAATGATTGAAGCCCTGGGTGTCTCACTTGCCTGCTTAAATACTGGCAGAGTCCATGGCAGTCCCAGCTGGAAAAGCAGGATCAGAGCCCAGGAGGAGGACTGGGTCTGGAGCTGCTCCAACTCCATGCTCATCTTGTGCTTCCAGGCTGTCTCTCCTTGGTCTCCCACAGAACTCCTTGCTACATCCTGTGGCCTGGAGATGGGCTGTTTTGATGCTTGGTGACTCTCCTGCACCCTAGGAACAGAGATCTCATGGTGCTCCGCCTGGCAATGAGTGTTTGCACCTCTCAGGGTTAGCTCCAAGCTTTTCAAGCTTTTATTCCCTTGTTGGTGTAGAGCCCACAGGGTTACAGCTCCTGCTTTCAAAAGTTTTCTTTCCCTAGACACACTTTGATGAGTAAAACTCCTAAACTCTGGTTTTTGCTCCCCTAGACACAGCAAAAGGTTCATCTGTCTGGAGCAGCCTCACCTCTGACTCCAAGTCCTGATGTCCCCCCATGACTTTGAGTCCCCAGAAGGCAGCAATGCCAAATGAGCCTTTTGGTTGTTTTCTGCTGCTCAGCAGTGGTTTAATGGGACATACAGTCAGCTCTGCCCTCCTCTCCCAGATTCACCTCATCCCACCCAACTTGCTGCAGGAGCTAGAATTTGTGTGTGTCATTGGCTCAGGGAGATGAGCTAGGTTTAGCATTCAACAACTCTTCTCCTCTTGCATCCCGCTGATGGGACTCCATGTCATTGTCACAGCAATCCCAGTTACTGCAGCTCCCTTGCAGGAGATAGGAGTTATACGTGTTTGCGAGCACCTAGCAGAAAGGGGAATGGCTATTAAGGTGATCACAGCTCGCTAATTTTCTTCTAATCACCAGGAATTTTGGAAAGAGGCCCAGCAGTAAATATAGAAGACCCGCAATTCTGATGTTGCCGTGACTAATTTCACGGCCTTCTGCCAAAGTAAATCAGGAAGGAACATTTTGTTCTGCCAAACTGGGCACAAGCTTCAAACTCCGTCAGGCTGGGAGAGAGCTCCGTGTCCAGCTCTGTAGCACAACTTCTTTCTCCCACTAGGTGGTGGCATCTATTGCATCTTCAGCAGCCCTGCCCGGACAGGTTCCTGGTTAAGTTCTTGGTGGTGACATGATCCTGTTCTCACCTCCTCCGACACTCTGCAAGGATACAGCTAGCAAGGGCTGGCTCCCACCTGCAGAGGGCAACGTTTGGGAGGAAGGACGGCGTGGGGACAAGGTCCTCAGTCTTGCAAGGAGGTGAAATTCCTTATGGATTTGTACCCTGAGGTTGGCTGTGAGCCTGGGATGTTTTCTAACCACAACTGACATACTGTCATCTTCACCATCCTGGTGTCCTCCCCTCCTACCTGAAGCTTTGCTCCTACTGTCAGAGTTCCTGGATGCTCACACCATGCTGAGGCCCAGGCTGTCCGTGGGTCCTTCCTGCAGTGTTACATGCAGCCATGTTCACAGCTGACTGCTTCTACCCACCTCAAGATGATACTGATCGTTAAATTCAGATCTGAATTTCTGCTCTGGTTCTCATACTCTGAACTTCAAAACTCAAAATGTCTCTGGGTGCAACCTTAGCCAACCCATCTGGTGGCATCTGAGAGCAGAAATGGCCCTACAACCCCTCATGGTCCTACAGCCCCTCATGACCCTACAGTTCCTCATGGCCTACAGTTTCTCATGGTCCTACAGTTTCTCGTGGTCCTATAGATCCTCATGGCCCTACAACCCCTTATGTCCCAACAATCCCTCATGACCCTACAGCCTCTCATGGTCTACAACTCCCTCTGAAGGAGGACAGAGGGGTAGGCACTGGTCTCTGCTCTCTGCTCTTTTTCTTTTTTTTAATATTATATTATTAGATATGTTAAATTCTAGGCCAGATTTTTCACTCCTATATACACAGGTAATTTGGTGTAGAAAGAGGTGCCAGAACACTCATCTCCAGAAACTGGAGATATCATTATAGCTCAGCTGACGAGCAGAACAGGTTTTGATGTACCCTTCCAAACCATTCCTTCACCAAATTAGCTCAGCACTCAAGGCTATGTACTACCAGTGTGTAAACAGTACTTAAAGCAATGTGGTGGAAATGCTGATCCAGCCCTCGTATAAGGTCAGGGTTAGCAATCTCTCTTCCACATTGGTCTCCCAGGCTCCTGCAAAGTCAACTGAAGCAGATGGTTTGTCTGATCTCCAGCAGTGATTCATCCTGCACTAAGGTGGATGCACAAATTAGACCTTTTGAACTGCCTCCAGAAATGCTTGTTTCTCTCTGTCGACTCTACCTTCTTCCTTTTCTCCCTTTCACTCTGCAAAATGCATCAGAAAAAAAGAAACCCACAGACCTGACCACAGTGTTCATATTAATTCTTTATTTCTTCTGATGGCACAGATTAGAGATGAAAAGCTCCAGGCATCCTGTCTACATAATTTAAGCGTGAAACAAAAGCCCAGCAACACTTTGTAAGGTGCACTTAAAATAGAAGGGCCTTTCAGTTTTTGTTGTGGGAGAGGAGCATTGTCTTAGCTCCTCTGTTAGGTGAAAATGGGTCATGATGATGCAACTTGCTCCTTGGGTCTTGAAGAATTGAGTTGTTTCAGTGCCTGGTGTTGCAGCAGCCATTAACAAGGCGAGCAAAGTGTCCCAGCTATCTGAGCACAGCTCTGCAGGGCATTGTGCAAGCTGAGGTGAATTCACACCACCCACACACTGAACCTGTGGGACGTGAGCCAGTGTGGATGAAAACTTGAGTTTACCTTATCAGGGTTTGCTAATACAACCTCCAGCACAGCCCCACAACAGCTGGCAGGTTCCACATATGTGGTGCTTTCTGCGTTGGGTCACTGTGCTGAGAGCAGTGATAACTCAGTTTTGCCTGAAATTTTCCTACCCTCCCTGTTTGAAGGGCATTTCAAGCTGCTTCCAGACCATATCATTAAGTTTTGATTTAGCCTTCTGTGTCTGTGAATCTTCTCTAATTGCTTTCATGATTTGACGGACATTTGTAAATGGATCTCCACAGTGGATTTCCTGCCTAGTGAGCACCTCCCCATTCCCCAGAAAAGAATGAGCTGGCTGCCCTTCCCTCTACTATTCACAATCTGATTTCCTGGGAAAACAGTTTAGAGGTTCCTACTTTCTCTCTGAATGGGAATAGACAAGAGATATTCCTGGTGTGGGTTATGATACTCCAGTTATCTAAGTGTAGTGTTGCTAAATTAAGATGACACCGTTGCATTGAGCTTCTTGAACAAACCTTCCTGTTAACCTCAGCTGCTCTGTCCATCATCAGGAGATGCAAACAGGACAGAGCCAGGTCTCCTTGCAGTGGTGCCCATTGCCAGGAAAAGAGGAAATGGGCACAAACTGCAAGACAACAGCTTCCAGCTAAATAGTAGGAAATATTTAATTATAAGTACAAACGCTGGAGTAGGTTGCTCAAAAATAATCAAAAACTACCTGGATATTGTCTTGGGACCATGGTCCGTGACCTGAGTGGCCCTGTTTGAGAAGAGGGGTTGGACTCGATGGGCCCAGAGTTCCATTCCAAACCCACCCTCATAGAGAGCTTCCATGAACTGAGATGAATCCATGTGTCCTGGTTGTGGATTTGGCCAATGGAACGTGTACCCTGAAACCCTTCTTCACAGCAGATGGTCAGCTTACACACAACTAACCACAAATCATCCTTTTTCTAATAAATTTGCCCTGACTTTGGTCTCCATAAAATGTTTGTTGTATTTCATTCAGTTGGTTCGAAATTCTTGTGCATGTCGGAGCTGCACTCATGAATAGACACACAGACACAGGACAGAGTGTCAAGCTTTTAATTGGCAAAGAAAAGGCACCAGACAGAATGAGCTGATGTGCTCAGGCATTACAGAAAAAGACTAAGGAAACAAAACAAATCATCAAAACGCAATCACAAGAGAGAGGTGCGGCAGTGGCAGATTGGAGAACTCAGCATGTGGCTCTACATGGAGGAAAATGGCCGGTGTCACAGGTGACCCAGTGATGGACAGAAAAGGTATACTTGCATTGAAAGCAAGGGGAAAGCCTTTCTCCAATTCCAGAAGCAAAAACTACTTGTGGTAAGGATCACCAGAAAAATCATAAGTCCCTGAGCCAAAAGCTGAGCCAGATGAGTACGCACATCTTGGAGAAGATGGCCCTACTTCAGAGCTGCATTCTCCAGTTTCAACCCTACGACCATAATATTCAAGTCCACCACACTCGCCACCACTCTGGTAACATCCATCCCCACCAGAAAATTGCCCACTTCCAAAGCCATACCCCTCACTACCAGAACTACAGATATCCCCAGAGCACGAACCACCATAACCATCACCTTCACCAAAAGAACTTGAACCCCCACCTCTAGAACTATGACCACCAGGAGAAATACATGACCCACCACTGAAGGTTTCACCACCATGAGATACAGACCCACTACTTCCAAATGACCCTCCTGATCCTGACCCAGAGCCAGAGCCTCCTCCTCTGCAGCTGGAGCCTCCACTTCCACTGCCATAGCTGGAAACACCATGACCTGGGCTTCCACCTCCTTCAGAAATGGATCCTCTCCTGCCTGATCCACTGCCTGAGCTCGACCCAAAGCCTCCGGTGCTGTGGCCACCTCCAGACGAGGATCCACCACTGCCAAAGCTTCCTCCAGAACTTGACCCTGACCCTGACCCTGACCCAGAGCCATAGCCAGAGCCTCCTCCTCTACAGCTGGAGCCTCCACTTCCACTGCCATAGCTTGATCCACCATGACCTGGGCTTCCACCTCCTTCAGAAATGGACCCTCTCCTGCCTGATCCACTGCCTGAGCTCGAACCAAAGCCTCCAGAGCTGTGGCCACCCCCAGGTGACGCACCACCACTTCCAAAGCTACCACCAGATCCTGACCCAGAGCCAGAGCTTCCTCCTCTACAGATGGAGCCTCCACTTCCACTGCCAAAGCTCGATCCACCATGACCTGAGCTTCCACCTCCTTCAGAAATGGACCCTCTCCTGCCTGATCCACTGCCTGAGCTCGACCCATAGCCTGCTGAGCTGTGGCCACCTCCAGACGAGGACCCACCACTGCCAAAGCTTCCTCCAGAACCTGACCCAGAGCCTCCTCCTCCTCGGATGGAGCCCCCACTTCCACTGCCATAGCTCGACCCCCCATGACCTGAGCTCCCTCCTTCTCCTGTAATGGACCCTCTCCTGCCAGAGCCACTGCTTCCTCCAGAGCTCAGCCCACCACTGTGAGGACTGCATCGCCCACTGCCTGAGCTCGACCCAAAGCCTCCGGAGCTGTGGCCAGCCCCAGGTGACGCACCACCACTTCCAAAGCTACCACCAGATCCTGACCCAGAGCCAGAGCTTCCTCCTCTACAGCTGGAGCCTCCACTTCCACTGCCAAAGCTCGATCCACCATGACCTGAGCTTCCACCTCCTTCAGAAATGGACCCTCTCCTGCCTGATCCACTGCCTGAGCTCGACCCAAAGCCTCCGGAGCTGTGGCCGCCTCCAGACGAGGACCCACCACTGCCAAAGCTACCACCAGATCCTGACCCAGAGCCAGAGCTTCCTCCTCTACAGCTGGAGCCTCCACTTCCACTGCCAAAGCTCGATCCACCATGACCTGAGCTTCCACCTCCTTCAGAAATGGACCCTCTCCTGCCTGATCCACTGCCAGAGCTCGACCCAAAGCCTCCGGAGCTGTGGCCGCCTCCAGACGAGGACCCACCGCTGCCAAAGCTACCACCAGATCCTGACCCAGAGCCATAGCCAGAGCCTCCTCCTCTACAGCTGGAGCCCCCACTTCCACTGCCAGAGCTCGACCCAAAGCCTCCGGTGCTGTGGCCACCTCCAGACGAGGATCCACCACTGCCAAAGCTTCCTCCAGAACTTGACCCTGACCCTGACCCTGACCCAGAGCCAGAGCCTCCTCCTCTACAGCTGGAGCCTCCACTTCCACTGCCAAAGCTCGATCCACCATGACCTGAGCTTCCACCTCCTTCAGAAATGGACCCTCTCCTGCCTGATCCACTGCCTGAGCTCGACCCAAAGCCTGCTGAGCTGTGGCCACCTCCAGACGAGGACCCACCACTGCCAAAGCTACCACCAGATCCTGACCCAGAGCCATAGCCAGAGCCTCCTCCTCTACAGCTGGAGCCTCCACTTCCACTGCCAAAGCTCGATCCACCATGGCCTGAGCTTCCTCCTTCTTCTGAAATGGACCCTCTCCTGCCTGATCCACTGCCAGAGCTCGACCCAAAGCCTCCGGAGCTGTGGCCACCTCCAGACGAGGACCCACCACTGCCAAAGCTTCCTCCAGAACCTGACCCTGACCCAGAGCCTCCTCCTCCTCGGATGGAGCCCCCACTTCCACTGCCATAGCTCGACCCCCCATGACCTGAGCTCCCTCCTTCTTCTGAAATGGACCCTCTCCTGCCAGAGCCACTGCTCCCTCCAGAGCTCAGCCCACCACTGTGAGGACTGCATCGCCCACTGCCTGAGCTCGAACCAAAGCCTCCGGAGCTGTGGCCAGCCCCAGGTGACGCACCACCACTTCCAAAGCTACCACCAGATCCTGACCCAGAGCCAGAGCTTCCTCCTCTACAGCTGGAGCCTCCACTTCCACTGCCAAAGCTCGATCCACCATGACCTGAGCTTCCACCTCCTTCAGAAATGGACCCTCTCCTGCCTGATCCACTGCCTGAGCTCGACCCAAAGCCTCCGGAGCTGTGGCCACCTCCAGACGAGGACCCACCACTGCCAAAGCTACCACCAGATCCTGACCCAGAGCCATAGCCAGAGCCTCCTCCTCTACAGCTGGAGCCTCCACTTCCACTGCCAGAGCTCGATCCACCATGACCTGAGCTTCCTCCTCCTTCAGAAATGGACCCTCTCCTGCCTGATCCACTGCTAGAGCTCGACCCAAAGCCTCCTGAGCTGTGGCCACCTCCAGACGAGGACCCACCACTGCCAAAGCTTCCTCCAGAACCTGACCCTGACCCAGAGCCTCCTCCTCCTCAGATGGAGCCCCCACTTCCACTGCCATAGCTCGACCCCCATGACCTGAGCTCCCTCCTTCTCTCAGAATGGACCCTCTCCTGCCAGAGCCACTGCTCCCTCCAGAGCTCACCCCACCACCTGTGAGGACTGCATCGCCCACTGCCTGAGCTCGAACCAAAGCCTCCGGAGCTGTGGCCACCCCAGGTGACGCACCACCACTTCCAAAGCTACCACCAGATCCTGACCCAGAGCCAGAGCTTCCTCCTCTACAGATGGAGCCTCCACTTCCACTGCCATAGCTCGATCCACCATGACCTGAGCTTCCACCTCCTTCAGAAATGGACCCTCCCCTGCCTGATCCACTGCCTGAGCTCGACCCAAAGCCTCCGGAGCTGTGGCCACCTCCAGACGAGGACCCACCGACTTCCAAAGCTACCACCAGATCCTGACCCAGAGCCAAGCTGTGGCCAGCCCCAGGTGACGCACCACCACTTCCAAAGCTACCACCGGATCCTGACCCAGAGCCAGAGCTTCCTCCTCTACAGCTGGAGCCTCCACTTCCACTGCCAAAGCTCGATCCACCATGACCTGAGCTTCCACCTCCTTCAGAAATGGACCCTCTCCTGCCTGATCCACTGCCAGAGCTCGACCCAAAGCCTCCGGAGCTGTGGCCACCTCCAGACGAGGACCCACCGCTGCCAAAGCTACCACCAGATCCTGACCCAGAGCCATAGCCAGAGCCTCCTCCTCTACAGATGGAGCCCCCACTTCCACTGCCAGAGCTCGACCCAAAGCCTCCGGAGCTGTGGCCACCTCCAGATGAGGATCCACCACTGCCAAAGCTTCCTCCAGAACTTGACCCTGACCCTGACCCAGAGCCAGAGCCTCCTCCTCTACAGCTGGAGCCTCCACTTCCACTGCCATAGCTTGATCCACCATGACCTGGGCTTCCACCTCCTTCAGAAATGGACCCTCTCCTGCCTGATCCACTGCCTGAGCTCGAACCAAAGCCTCCAGAGCTGTGGCCACCCCCAGGTGATGCACCACCACTTCCAAAGCTACCACTAGATCCTGACCCAGAGCCAGAGCTTCCTCCTCTACAGATGGAGCCCCCACTTCCACTGCCAAAGCTCGATCCACCATGACCTGAGCTTCCACCTCCTTCAGAAATTGACCCTCTCCTGCCTGATCCACTGCCAGAGCTCGACCCAAAGCCTCCGGAGCTGTGGCCACCTCCAGACGAGGACCCACCACTGCCAAAGCTTCCTCCAGAACCTGACCCTGACCCAGAGCCTCCTCCTCCTCTACAGCTGGAGCCCCCACTTCCACTGCCATAGCTCGACCCCCCATGACCTGAGCTCCCTCCTTCTTCTGAAATGGACCCTCTCCTGCCAGAGCCACTGCTCCCTCCAGAGCTCAGCCCACCACTGTGAGGACTGCATCGCCCACTGCCTGAGCTCGACCCAAAGCCTCCGGAGCTGTGGCCACCCCCAGGTGATGCACCACCACTTCCAAAGCTACCACCAGATCCTGACCCAGAGCCAGAGCTTCCTCCTCTACAGATGGAGCCTCCACTTCCACTGCCAAAGCTCGATCCACCATGACCTGAGCTTCCACCTCCTTCAGAAATGGACCCTCTCCTGCCTGATCCACTGCCAGAGCTCGACCCAAAGCCTCCGGAGCTGTGGCCACCTCCAGACGAGGACCCACCACTGCCAAAGCTTCCTCCAGAACCTGACCCTGACCCAGAGCCTCCTCCTCCTCTACAGCTGGAGCCCCCACTTCCACTGCCATAGCTCGACCCCCCATGACCTGAGCTTCCACCTTCTCCTGAAATGGACCCTCTCCTGCCAGAGCCACTGCTCCCTCCAGAGCTCAGCCCTCCACCGTGAGGACTGCATTGCCCACTGCCAGAGCTGGAACTAAATCCTCCAGAGCTGTGGCCACCTCCAGACGAGGACCCACCTGTGCTAATTCTCCCTCCTGATGCATACCCAGATCCAGTGCCCGAGCTTGAGCCCCTTCCTGTATGATATTGCCCTTCTTCTCCACCCCTTTCTCCTCTACTTCCATGTGTTGATCCCCTATCTCTTCGTCTTCCACCTTCAGTTCCCCCTCCCTGTGTTGTCTCTGTCCATATTGTCCTGTCGGTATCATCAGAGCTCATCTCTTCCTTTCCTCTGTTGAAGTCACCATCGTCTCTTCCATAACCACTGGCACCCCTCGCAGTGTCTGTAACACCTGCAAGAGGATATATCAACCTTATTCTTCTAGCAGTGGCTTCCATAGGCATAAGAGATACATATTAACATTCATTTGGCCATGGCTAGGTCCTCTGAAAAGAATATGAGTGAGCCCTGGTCTGTGTCTCCTGTAGCTGACTTTCTACTCACAGAAATTTTAGGACTATTTCTTTTACTTTTTACATTCACTACATGGACATAGTGAGCTCTCCTCCATTTCCTATGCATTTGGCTGAATTTGGTGGAATTTAACCAATAAATTTAAAATCAAGATTGACATATATTGACATATAAATGCACGTATACAAGCACATTCCCAGTCATGAGAGAGTGCCACTTGTTTCTTTTTCCTAGGAAACTAGTCTAGAAGCACATGGCATCGTTTTGGTGGTCGATGTTCAGCATACTGCAAGCTAAATAGTAACAGTGCCCTAAAGAACTCCGAAACCTGAAGATACTTACGGACAGTGGCTGGCACACCTTCCTGTATCCTGTGAACAAAAAGTGACATTAAGAAGATGGAACCACCAAACATGAAAATAATCCTAGGTGCTATCAATAAGCAAGCAAAGATCTCAACCCTTCCAGGTGGGAACTCATCTAAGATCCAAGTGATGGATCGTAGGATGCGATAGGTTGCTGCTACTTATGATGAGCAGTTTGTGCCTACCTGGTCTCCTCCTCCTCAAGCAGTGACCTGTACATAGCAATTTCAACATCCAGGGCCAATTTTGCATTCAGAAGCTCCTGGTAATCATGCAGAATTCCAGCCAGGTCTTCCCTGGCCTGCTGCAAAGCGTTCTCCAGCTCCTGAAGCTTTTTCTGTCCGTCTTTGACTGCAGAGCTCCCACGCTGCTCAGCATCTCTGATAGCCTCTCGGTGTCTGTCATTCTGCAGAGGGCATAAATAGAATTTGTTCCTTTTCTTCCAGTGGGACTTGGATTTTCAAGCCCTCCTCATTTTTCTTGGAAATTAAAAAACCACAATGACAAAGCTTAGAAGATACAAACATTAGACTGGGTAAATCAACTGAAATTAAATCCCAGTAGACACTTGAAATTCAAATTTTCTTCATTTTGAAGAGAAAATATCATCTTTAGCTTTGCCTCCAAAGGGCAGGCTACATTATTCTCCATTTGTCCCCATGTAAGAGTGGCAAGTTTAGTCTTGTTAGGATGTATCAGCTTTACCTCTTTCCTGACTATTTCAATTTCAGGCTGCAATCTTTGGATCTGCCTGGTAAGTTCTTGGATTTCCTGGTAACTGTTCCTCAGTTGCTCTCGCTGATTTACCCACATATTCTGAAGGTCCTGGTACTGATGGGTAGAGAGAAGAGAATGGACATTTTGGTTTCTGGATCAGTTAACCCTAAGCAAGGGAGACTCTTGATATGTCTACTCACCCTGCCTTGGTACATGGCATTGACTTCATCTTTGCCTTTCTGAGCAATTCTCTCATACTCCTGCCGGACTTCTTCAATGATGCCATCCATGTTCACTTCTCTGCCGTTGTCCATGGTCAGAATGACATTGGTGTTGTCAGCTACTGTTTGCAGCTGGGACAGCTCCTGCAAGGAAAACAAGATTTTTGGATTTTCTCGGTCCAGACAAGCAGTTTGGGTTCTGTTATGAGGACTGAAATTGGACCTTCTGGCCAGTTATCCACTGGAATATCCCAGCCTCCCTCAAGTCCTGCTGCTCCATCCCCAGTTTCAATTCTCCCGTGTCTCTTCCAGCCCCTTTTTTTCCTCACAGATTAAAAAAACCCACAACATTATTAAATCAGGGGTGATCCCATCTACAGCACCACCCTGCACACCAAGTCCTGCTCAGGAGAATTTTCCTGCAGCTTCCAAAGGGTGTCTGTGCTCCTGACCCAAGAAACGTACTCACCGCCTCATATAAGCATCTGAGGAACTCAAGCTCCTGCTTCAGTATTTCCACCCGAACTTCAAACTCCATTTTTCTCATGTAGGCACTGTCCAGTTCCTGTGAAAGAAACCAACCTTTATTTATGTTCTTTTGATGGCCAACTCCTTTCTGAATCACAGTTCATACAAAGCTTGATTTCAGTCTTTCATTCCTGGAGCACACAGATCTTTGTGCTAGATTTATCTTTGTCAACTCTGGACCTTAATAACAATCTCTCCTCTAGGCTTGAGTGAATGGAGACAGACAGAGACTTTTAGGTACACATCTTACACAGAACAAAGACATTCTCTGGAAGAAGTGATTTCTCTCCATTCTGTCTCTAGAAAAAGGAAGTGAGGTTAATCCCTATTTCTGAAAGCTTCAACAACCAACCAGTTACTGTTTTATTTCCAAGGCTTTGGTTTAACCCAGTGTCTTGAGTTACTTCACCTTTTTAAGCTCCACATATTCCTCTTCTTTAGATGCACGCTTGTTGATTTCGTCCTCAAATCTGTAGCAGAGAGAAGAAACAGGTAGCTAATTGCCTATCTGACTTCTTCAGCCAAATGGATCATAAACAAAAGAGAATCATCCGAACAGTGGATATGCTGAACTTTCTTTCAACTTCAGCTCCAAAAGCCCCAACAAGCCTGCCACGGAGCAGTGCTCTCAAGTCTACAGCGTGTGTGAAGACCAGAAAGCCATGCCATCCCAAAGCATGATACCACTGCCTGGGAAAACTCCAGCTCTACAATATGTCTTGTTTAGTGACTATTCACCTCTTTTTGTAATCTTCAACAAGCTGAAGTATTTCATAGGCTTCTGGATCCAGCTGCTCCTTCTGGCTCTGGAGCGTGTCCAGCTGCCTCTGCAGGTTATTGATGTAGGACTGGAAGAAGGAGGTGATGCTTCTGCTCTCCTCTGGCTGGGAGCTTTGCTGCTGCAACAGTTCCCATTTGGTCATCAGAGCCTGGTTCTGCCTCTCCAGGCATTGAACCTGGAAGGCAAAACACAGGAGCACCTCAGCCACTGGGAAGTACTGACAGCAGCGTAGGGACAATGAACAAGACTGTACACTGGCAGCTCTCATGCAAAAGGTTTAAAATAAAGAAGAAAGAGTCAAAGTGACCCCATTTTTTAGGATTAAGCATGGTTAAAACAGCTGGGTGTAACCGACACCTTTTCTGTACGGTAATACAAGAGGCTCTTATGTCTTCATGTGTAACAAATGACACCAGCTTCCACCCTATGCAGACACACGTGAACACCCAAACAAAGGCACACACCTTTGTCTGAGTGGGTGGAAGTGTTTTTCAGGCTGTTTTTCTCCTGGGCATGTGTATAGGAATGACTGAGAAGGTAAAATCATACAGAGGTGGAAGTTCTGAATATAGACCAAGGAAAGAGGTAAAGAATGATGTGGGGGACATCTGGAAAATCTCCAAGCAAATAAGTCCATGTTTTATGGTTGGGAGAAATGAAACAATTTGCTTGGCTTGAGAAAAAGGAACAGAAAACCTCAAGGATGCTCAAGTCCACCACCTGTTTCTCTTGCTAGCACAAACAATTCTTAGGCCCTGGAGTATCACAAACGCATTTCCTCAAAAGTCAAATGAGTTGATATGTTGGCAACAATGCAGTATTGTTCGTTATTGTTCTGCCACAAGACATGACACAGAGATTCCTATTCCACAGCTAAACATGATTCACACAACAGCATTTGTAGCAAGCCATGAAGGCAGAAGGGAATCCAGCCAGCGCAGAGATTTTGGGGCAGAGGATGAGATGCAGAGGAGAACCAGATGCATTGGTTGGACATAAGAAGCACCGCTGGCGTTTCCCACTCCATGATAAGCAGAGAAAGAACAGGGACTCACCTTATCGATGAATGAAGCGAATTTGTTGTTGAGTGTCTTAATCTGCTCTTTCTCATCTGACCGCATTTTCTGGAACTCAGGGTCAACTTGCACTTGTGTTGGCCTCAGCAGGTTGGTGTTGACATGGACCTCCTCGATGCCTCCACCAGCAGCAGCGTGCCCCAAGCCCTGCCCAGTCCCTTGCTCACGAAGGCCTCCACTGAGTGTTCCCCTGCTTGAGCCTCCTCCATACTTTCCCCACCTTGAAAATCCCCTACAAAATACCCTCTTCTCCCTAAGTCCCTGTCCAGGTATCTCCCATCATAGTACCCCCAGCGCCTTCCGTACCCTCCTCCATCTCCTCCATAGATTCCACCAGTAGAAAAGTTCCTAAACCCACTGAGGTTGTGGAGGCTCCTGCTGCCATACCCATACCCGTAGCCGTAGCCATAATCACCAAATCTTTGTCCTCTATCATCTTCCCAATAGCTCATAGCAGAGGAGCCTCTTCCGCTCCCCAGTGTGCCACAGTGAGCAGAAGAAGAACTGAAATTCCCATC
This sequence comes from Meleagris gallopavo, assembly GCF_905368555.1. Lineage (NCBI taxonomy): Eukaryota > Metazoa > Chordata > Aves > Galliformes > Phasianidae > Meleagris > Meleagris gallopavo. Next base: position 499,540 of record NC_139434.1, on the reverse strand, counting down.
GCCAAATCTGAAGAAGTGGTGGCTCATAGCGATGCTTCAGAGAGTTAAGATGAGAGCAGACGGGGAAGGCAGTAAAACAGGAGGAGAAATGAGAGTGCAGGATCCTCAGCTCCTCTGCTGGGGATAACAGAAGTTCTCCTTTATATGTTCAGAGAAGTTCATCTCCATTCCGTGGTAATTATCAGCTCTGTTAATGTTATTATTGGTTTGTATCATCAGGCAGCAGTTATTGGGCACTTGAGCAGGAGATAAACACCACACACCAATGAAGGAGTTGTGAAACTCCAACAAATCCTGCTTGACTCATCAGCTTTGCTCAAATGAGATTTCCTTATCTCATTAGCTTGCCCCTCCATCATTAATTACAGTTCACACAGTTATCCATGCACCTCACCATGGTTTGATCTCTCTTGAATTTCCCCACCTCCTTTGGCATCTCACTTTATGAGACACGAGGTCTTGATGTTGTCCTCCTGTTGAATTGGGCTGAGGGTGGCTCACCTTGCTTCACAAATACCAAGAATGCACCACACAGATCAAAGAATTTTCTGCCTTAGTTTCCTTTTCTCCATTTTTGCTTGTTCCTGTAAGTAAGCATTGCTTCCAAAGGGCTGCATGGAGAGGGAGGGTGGTGAGGTTGTGTCTTCTTGCTAACAGTCTTTGGTTCACAAAGCTGAGACTGCATCTTGAAAACAGAAAAAGGAAAAAAAAAATCTGTATTGATCTTAGCTTTAATGAACACAGAGTTGTAAATGGAAAAGAAGAAGCTCTGAGAGGTGTAAACACCCATCAGTTAAACCAAGATGTTCTGCCCAGATTCTCCCGGTGAGCATCACTCTGATCCCCCCCTCCATTTTCTCACCATCTCTGTGCAGGGTTTTCTTTACTTTTCCAGCCCCAGCACATACTGGTGGAGATGTAATGGCCATGGACATGTCAAAAAGCATTTGGCAGCCAAGTCCTGAGAGCATCAAGTCTTCATCTTTGTCTTGTGTCTCCAGAATGATGCTCTTCCTTCCAAAGATGCTGGAGGAAGCCACTCTGGGCACCCTTCAGTTGCACAGTGGTTGTGTGGTCAGGGCTTTGTGATCTTCCCCTGGGAAGATCCCCTAAATTGAAGGGTTTGTAGGGAAAGCTAAGGGCTGCCATTAGACCAGTTGGTATAAATAGAAATGAGCAAGTTTTTGGGGGCTCAGTGAACAGATGAAGGCCTTTTCCCAGAAGTAGACACAGTTTTCTCCAGGCACAGAATCATAGAACCATGGAATGGTTGGGCTGGAAGGGTCCTTAAAGATCACATAACCATGGGATGGTTGGGTTAGAAGGGTCCTTATATATCGCAGAACCATAGGATGATTGGGTTGAAAGGGTCCTTCAAGATCATAGAATGATAGAATGGTTGGGTTGAAGAGGTCCTCAAAGGTCATCTAATTCCAACACTGAAAACAATAATTCTAAATGAGAAATACTGGGTTATTTTGGTACAAAACTTGGTCTCTTACAGCCTTACCCCAGGAATGGCCAATAGCAGCCCAGGCAGTTCATTTGTGCTACATTTTTGTAGTTAAACTTCAACAGTTACTTACAGTAACTTACAGTTACTTACAATTACTGAGAACTTTAACAAAGTTTCCAGCTGAATTTAACCTCTTTTAATATACCTAAACAAAAACATGACTTCGGTTGAGAACTGTGCGTCCTGCTGGGAAGAATAACTATGGTAAACAGACAACACCAAAAAAGTAGAAAAGATCATAATTTAAGATGGAGAAGTAGGAAACAGATCCGTTACAATGCATCTGCCAAACAGCACTTAGGATTTTACACAAAATCCTTCCTCTTCTGCTTTGGTTCAGCTCAGTATTTCCTAGATGCAGTTTCATTTCAAGGGAACAAAACGTAAGTGCTCTTCTTCACTCCTGTATTGTCAAGTCCTGAGCTTTGTCTGCTCCCTGAAGAATTTTGTTGAGGAGATACTGTGCATGATCACTGCAGAGCCTGACAATCCCATGTGACCTCGGGGCTGTTATTAGGCTCAGGTGAAGATTAAGACAATATCAGATTTCCCGTCAGGAGGAGCTGATACTCAGTGGCCATGACTCATCGTTTTCCTTACCAGTTTTGAGCTAAAACACCCATTTTCCTCGCCTTAATTAACGTTTTCTTGGTGACATGCAGCAGCTGCTAGAGAAATGCTGCCCCTCCACCTATCTGCTGAGCTTTGGGGTCTGCTCATCCTCATCCTTCCTCTTTTCCTGATGAGAGCAGCTCATCCCCATACACCATGAACCAGCAGCAGATGGATCACCCACATGGGTTGGGAAGGAAGTGCCACGAGCCAGGGGAGGGAACACCCATGGGCCAAACAAGCCATTTCCATGTAGAACAAAGGCTGCAGGTGTCGGTACAAACCACTGTCCTAAATACATCAGTTCACTGCTTGAAGCAAACCAGGTGCCCATTCAGATGTGGAGAACCGCTGCATCAACTCCCAAAGCAGCTCTGTCCTGCTTCCTATAACCCCTGTGTGATGGAGCAGCCACCCTGCCCCATGTGCCATGTACACATGGCACGGCGTGTAGGCTGCTGTTGTGACCATCCTTGGCACAGCTCAGCCCTGGCACAGCAAACCTGGCCACACCTGGACCTGTTGGGCTGGATCTCGTCGACACATCCTGCGGATGGAGGGGGAGATGTCACAAGTTCCTCTCCCCTGCAAGGACCTGGCATTGCTCTCAGATGTGTCCAAGTGCCTTCAGATCATTCATGCAGAAGAGAGTCCACAATGTGTAGACAAAAAGACTTCCAGTTCAACATATCCTTACCATGGACCAGCACCAGAGAGCAGAGTCCTTCTGAAGGACTTCCCTCCCTGAAGAGGGGCTTCCCATGGCCACGAGCATCTGGGTCTTTGCTGGTAGTATTTTTTTAATAAGCAAATTGAAGTAGTTTCCAGTAAGTCATTGAGGCACAGTTTGCTGTCTGGGCTTCTTCTATAGAGAGCCCAGAACCTCCATGTGTGGTTTCTCCCACTCAGAGAAGTTTCCTACACAGGTGACGTGAGTTTGCCTCTCTCATTTTCCTCCATGGACCAGAATGGGACTTGGAGAACTCATCAGCTCCTGAGTTTGGGTGGTGAAAGTGGTGCAAATTGAGTCCTTCTCCAGCAGATCCATGTTACCAAGGGACCACACAAAATATTAGCATTTTCAAACCATTGATACAATTCACGAAGCCACACATTGGTTTTCTTGGGAACAGCTGAAGGAGGAACCCACCAGCTCCCTCTCTCATTCCACCTCTAGTCAACTAAGTAACAAATGGGAAATATCTCTCATTCCATCTCCAGTCAACCTAAGAAATAAATGGGAAACATCATAACTGGTACTTAGGCTCATTTCAAGAAAATATCTCAACATTTTGGAAGGACTATCTTAAGCCATTAATAATAGAAAGCCAAAACGTGACTAAAATAGAGCAGATTTGAGAGAAGATCTACTTCTATTCAACTTGGGACAGAAATTGATGGCTTTACAAGTTGGATGAGCCAAGGAAAAGGAAATTGGCAGTGCAATGGGCATCCAGCAGTGTGGTACAGTAGGACATAAATGCAGTAAGACATAAATACAGTACTTAAGAGCTGCCCAGATGGAAGAGATAGGCATGCATATGGAAAATTGAAATAGTAGATCTTGATCAGCAGTTGCCCAAACAGCTGCGTAAATAGGGCCTCAGTCACCTAGGAAATGGGACTGAGGTTATGCAGACACCCACAGATAAATGTCCTCTCCCCACAGACTTTCATTTTCCCCCATTGTCTTGTAGGAGAACATACAGTCTGGGGATGTCTCCCTAAGACAGGAGGGAAGGGATAATACACATTGGTATTGACTGCTGTCTAGGAATGATTTTGGGGGCAAATGCCCCTTTGTCTTTGGTAATGAGAAGGATTCTGTGGGAAAGCATTGGTGTCATTGTATAGAAGCAGGGTGCAGGCTGGGGTCAGTGCTGGCCAGGTGTGTGAGCATGTGCCATCATCCCTCTATTGGGAGCTGCCCCATAATGTGGATCTGTGGAGGCAGATAGCAGTATTTTGGATGGTAAGAAGCAGTTCTGCTGGCATGTGAGTGGCTGCTTTTTGGATGGAAGAAAGAATAAAGTGGAAGTCAAAGCATGAGGGGCAGAGCAGATCAGCCTGTATGTGGTTGGAACCAAGAGCTCAGATACAGCATCAAGGGGGTGAAAGAATAACAGGAATCAAAGAATCATTAAGGTTGGAAAACACAGTCAAGCTCACCCAGTCCAGCCCCAACACATCCCTCTGTGCCCACTGACCATGTCCCCAGGTGCCACATCTCCACAGTTCTGAGCACTCCAGGGACAGTGACCTCTCTCACTTCCCCAGACAGTCAGTGCCAATGCATTACCACTCTTTCAGAGGTGAAATTTCTCCAAATATCCAACCAGGAGAGCTGGTGGGGAGTGACCCAACTCCCCTTGGCCAGCCTTGGGTTGAGCATTTACTTCTGAGAATGCCAAGGCTTTGAAGGATGAGTTTTCCCTGTTGTTGGCTTCAGGCTGGTTCGTCCCCATCCTTTCTCACCCATTTGAGATGTTTTGGGTCGGGGGTAGGAGTCAATTTTAGCCTCAGGTCCCGACCAGCAGTGATTCTTCTGATAGAAAATACAGTATTGCTTTGCCTTGCAATCCCGTTAACAAATGACTAATGGCTAATTATTCTAGGTTAGCAGGAAGGTAAACAAGTCTATAACTTACTTTTAACCACCTATAATATTAATTAAGCGATCTGCTCAGAAAATACTAATCATGATTACAATATCTGGTAATCCCTTATTTCCCCTACTAGAATGTGAAAGTACCAATTCAAAATAATGTGTGAAAACGGTGAAGTAATTCTTCTATCACTGTTACAAATCACAACTCTCAGTGGCTGAAGCAGAGCTTAGTTGCGTTCTTTAGCTTTACTTTACACAGCTGCATTATGAAGACGACTGATGCCCTGGAGCTGGGGCGTGCAGTGCTGGAGCAATGAGGAGATGGAATCTCCAAAGGGTTTCAGGAGAAGCAGAGATCCAACACAGAGGAAAAAAAAAAAAAAAAAACCAAGAAAAGAAAAGAAAAGAAAAAGAAAAAAGAAGAGGAAAAATGAGCACAGAGAGGAAACTGGGTTGAACTCCAACTTAAATGCATCAGGTGTCACAAGAAATCATGACTTCTATCTATGCACAGCTGCTCTCCCAGAGCAAAAATAGTTGATGCTAAAGGCATCTGCAGTACAAACAAAGGGAAAAGGTTGGGGTGGCTCCTGATCCAAATCTTCATTGTGAATAAGGAAAGGAGAAGAAGAAGGGGGTGACATCCCCTGAGAGGGACACAGTCCATCCAGCTGAGCCATGGCTCCATTCATGAGGTCTCTTTTATAGAAGGCAAAGTCATTAAACATCTCTGTAGTTCTTACCACTTCTATAAAAACCAAGAAAACCCAAGAAATGCTTTCATGCACAGTGCATCTGCCCTTCCTCTCTGGATGGGGAAGAAGATGTGTGGAGAGGGCTGAGGCAGCACCCACAGACTCTGTTCATGACAGAGAACAATGCTAATAACATCCTTCCCACCCCAATAGGAAGCTGAAGCAGCTGGGGACAATTCTGGCAGATATTCAGAATCCGGTAAACAACATGATTAGCAGCCTATGAAAGAAGTGGGTCCCAGTGCTGCCTCCATCGAGCTGAGTGTCGTCACAGCTGGGAAGATCGCCGCGCCCTCGCAATCATGCCTATGCATTGCCTGGGTTGGCCTTCCAATTGGCATAGAGCTGATAATTAGTCCAATCAAGGTCAGCACTTGATCAATTGAGTAAATCGCTCTTTTGAGTTATTGGAAGCTCAATTGCTGTCATTAGCTCCATCAGAGTAATAACAGCATCAACAGGACAACAAAACAGGTGAAGAAGACTTAAAGTAGCACAAAAAGCAGTGTTATTTGGGGAGTTCTCTGCCAGTCTCCACTGGGGCTACAATTGCCCACATGGTGACAGCTGTGGCAACAACCAGCCCAGAGCTTCCCACAGCATCTCTGTGCATTCATCCTCTCCACAGAGACCTCTGGTTTCAAAACAACCTCTGCTTCCAGGATCAAAAATGGTACTGTTCCTGCGAGATCTATTCCATCATACCCAGGGGCCAGACTGCATGGCAGCAGTGCATGTCACACCAGTGCATGGCATTGCTCGCTCTTGCACTGTGGGACATGGGGCAACACTTGCTGTGGTTTGCTTTAGGTGGGTCAGTGCCATAAGGCCATGCCGGCCAGTTTGGTTGTGCACATTTTCCAAGTCCTGCAGATAATGCTGTGGGAGAGGGATGGGATGTGTCAGCCCATGGTTGTGGAAACCACAAGAGGAAACCAACTTGAAAAGAAACCACATGGAGCTGCTGCTCATCACAGTCATTTATTTGCACAGATTCGAAAAAGCAGAAGGCTCTGAAGCACCCCTGGCACCCAGGGCACAATTTCCCCCACATCACACTACGTTCGCTTTTGTCCATACCAGAATTATCAGCAATAAACTCCCTCCTGCTCCACCTTGCAGGGAGATGGAGGTGTTCAGGAAACATGTAGATGTCACACTGAGGCACATGATTTAGTGATATGGTGGTGATGGGTTGGGGAATTAGGATTAGGGTTAGGGTGGTCTTAGAGGTCTTTTCCATTATTAGTGATTCTGTGGTTCTATGGACAGGGGGTGTTGTACAATAAGGAGTCACTGAGATGTGGTTGTGTATCTACATACATTTCAAATGCACATGAAGTCTTCTCTGAGCCCTCTAGTGGTGCTCAGCTTTAAAGTCCACCAAGGGCAGTGCAGCTCAATGCAAACTATTGAGTCCTCAACGTGGACAAAGGGGGTCCAGAGCCCAAGTTATCCCACTGCATTCAGTACTGGTGTCCTGGCACACCGCTGTGTCCCCAACCCTCAGATTCAGCCACCAAACAAACTCCCCCTGTGCTGACCTATTAACCCTGGGTGCTATGAGTCTTTACAAATGCAATGGGGAGAAAAAATTACACCTCTGCCACAACTCCTCCTTTGTCAATGAAGCGGGCAGTGCTTTTGCTGAGGATCTTGGTTTGTTCTTTTTCCAGAGTATGCACATCCTGAACCTTGGTGTCAACAACCTTGGGGTGCTGGGAGGTCTGGAACCATGCAGACTTCTTGAGGGGCAGTGATGCGATGAAGAGGAGCAGCGGCTCTCTTTTCATCAAACAACCAGTGCTCACCAAAGGGATTTGCCATGCAACCTGAGCAGCACTAAGCACCAGTGCATCCTCCCAGCTGTGAACTGCCAGACAGTAATGCTTCCATCCCTCCAACACTGGAAAAGCTCCTGCTGCAAATGATCTCTATATTCCCTCCCACGTCTGCATGGCTTGGTGTCCTTTACTATAGAAAGGCATCAAGGCACTGGAACATGTCCAGAGAAGGGCAACAATGCTGTGAAGGAGCACAGGGCTTATAGAGAGTGGTCAAGAGAAGAGGGTTGGATCAGTCTGGACCAAACTTAGTGGAGACCTTATGGCTCCTTACAATGCCCTCAAATGAGGTTGGGACAAGGAGGAGGTTGGCTTCTGCTCCAGGTCACAGCAATAGGATGAGAGGTCATGGCCTCAAGTTGTGCCAGGTGAGGGTCAGGTTGGATATTAGGAGAAATTTCACCTCTGGATGAGCAGTGATGCATTGGCACAGGCTGTCCGGGGGATTGGGGAGGTGATCACAGAGGTGTTCAAGAACAGTGGAGATGTGGAACTTGAGGATATAGTCAGTGGATGGTGGGATGGGTTGAGGTTGGACTTAGGGATCTTAGAGGTCCTTTCCAACCTAAATGATTCTGTGATTCTGTGATGGGAGAGATGAGAAGGCAAGCCAAGCCAGGTGCAGAAAGCATCCTTTGTCTGCTGGCCCAGCCTTTGCTCCAGCAGATTCCAAATCCTGTTGAGACACAGATGACCTAACTCATTTATACTGGGGTCTGCAGAGAGTGATCTTGGGAAGGAGAACAGAATGCTGCTCCAAAGACCTGCAAGATCAGTGCAAAGTGTCTGAGACAGCACTAGTACCTATTCCAGTTGATGTTCTGGCCCAGTATCAATCCCTTAAAGCAGCTCAGACTGAGTTGTTGCAAGCAGGGCTATAGGCAGATCCAATCCATCATTTGTCCTTTCATCTTTCATCAGTCTGTCAGCCACAAGCTTGAAGCAAGTCTTCTCTTCAGGTAGTGTTTTTCTTGACAACCCGAAGTCCACATCCCATAATTTAGGGGAAAGTCAATTTGTCATCAACCTGGAGGACACGAGCAAGTGTGTGACAGCAGGGTAGTGTCCCTTGCACAAGCCCTCTAGTGGCATTTGATGACCATGTCTGCAAATTTGGCGTTAGATCTCGAGGCCAGGGAGATGCAGAGGTTTCCATCTGTGCTTGTAGCTCAGAGTGGATCATCGTGCTGTGTCATGCCAGGATTTTCAAGTAGCAGTAGAGCAGGTCAGAAAACGTGGATTGCGGAGTCAGGAGTGTGAACGTAAGAGTACATGACCCAGCTCTTTGGTCAGAGCAAGTGAGCGTGGGAGCAGAATGGAGGGCGGAGAAACATCAGATTCCAAGGTAGAGTGGGCGTGAGGAAGAGGAGTTGGAAGTGTTGCTGTCAGCACTACGCACAGGTGATGTGGTTGACAGAATTCAGCAAATCCTGCTCTACCCGTCCCAGCTTTAGCTGAGAGGGGATGAAATGGGGCCAAGAAAGAGCAGGAAGCACAGCATGTCCATGGGTTGGGCTGGATGGGAGAGGCAAAGAGGAATAGGGTTGACATCAAAAAGAAAAGGGAGAAGATCAGGATGGAAGATGCCTGACTGGTAGCACAATCTTCACAATGGATTTGAGGTGAATAAGAACAGAAATAAGAGCACAGAGACTCCTGTCAGCCCCTTCAGGATGTTCCGTGACATGGAGAGTTTGGGCCTCCATCATGGGAGACAGCAGAATTCGCTCCTGCCTCTTTCTGAGGCGAGATAGAAGAAAGGGGAATGGCTTTAAGCTAAAAAAGGAGAGATTTGGGTGAAATGTTAGGAGGAAATTTTTTGCTCTGATGCCCCTGATCCCCTGGCATACTGCTTGGAGAAGTGTAGGTTTCTCATCCTCAGGGCCATGGATGGAGCCCTGGGAAGTTGATGGGACCTGCCCTGGACAGGGGATGGGGCTGGGGGCATTCTGGGGTCGCTTTTAACCCAACCATCCTATGACTATGATCTTCAAGGGCCCTTCAAACCCAACCGAGCTATGCTTTTATGGTTCTATGATTCTGTGTTTCTGTGGTATCTGATGGTTGCTTAGGAACTTGCAGAGGTCAGCGTTTAATTGAGCATTTGGTCTGTTTTTGAACTTGGATAAGTAGACCTGAAGGCAAGGGGTGCCACTGCTATTTGAAGAGGACATGAGGGACCAAGGGAAGCTGATTTCTCCTTTCAGCCTCACATTACCTCCCAGCACTTCAGCTCCATTGCCCTGTACGTCTCACCCATTAAGAGGACCTTGCTGCTCAGGAGATGTGCCATGTAAACACAGCACCACGGATCACCTCCCAGGAAACGATCTTCCCATCCTTCCCACAAAGCAGCGTTCCTCATAAAGACAAATGTTTCCTGCACACCAGCTGTTTGCTGTCCTATCCAATACGGCTGCAAAGAGGGTGAGTCCTCTCCATATTTGCTCAGTGACCAACTCAAGGGAAGCAATCTTGGTGTCTCCGGAGGCCCTCCCATAATAAACTTGATTAGTAACAATTAAAAATTCATTACAGCTTTAATTACAGCCAATATCATGTCACCTGGATTCATTCACCAGTAGCTTATAAAAATATGGCAACTGTCATATTTCCTTCTGAGTTCCAGTGTAAAGAACACTGCACTATTCGCACCCGGATCTGGGTCATATGGTGGACACCTGCTTGCTTACTCTGCTTCTGGCAATGTCCTGCACGCAGCCATCTCTGCGTCCCACCCAACAAGCCCTGACACTCCAACACATGGCCCAGCTCCTCTCTGGGGGCTCTGCAGAATTCTTCCACTTTGCTTTTAGTGTTGTGGAGGGTGAGCTCTCCATTCTGCTCCACCTCAGCAGTGCTAACCTGGAGCTGAGCACACGGTGCAGAAGGAAAATGGCTCTGGGTCCCACTAGCTCATGTCTGACCTAGAGCCACCAGATATTTGAGCGCCAATGTTGTTGCAAACAATGAAAATAAACAAATAAACAACAAAAATAAAACCTAATTTTTTTTTATCTTCTATGTTCTAAATGGCAACAATTTTCCCCTACTGAAAATGTTAGCAATTAAAGCATAATCATTGCTCGGTGAGACCGATGCAGTTTCACAAATGAGTTCACCGATTTTAAAGCAAAACCACTCCCTTTACTGCAAGTAGGGATCTGTGCTTAAAATGGAGCTTGCAGCTCTCAGCATGCCTCGTAGAACCCAGCCACAGGCTGCCCCATCTCCTATGTAAGGACTTGAGCAATGAGCTCAGCTCCCTTTTACACAGCCCCAGTAGACAGGAAAGGTAGACTCCACTGGTTCCATGTGACAGCCTGGCCACACTCCAGAGGAACTCAGGGAACTCAGAAGTGCCAGCAGCTGTTGCGGGACCAAACCTGCAGCCAGAGCTGTTGGCTTGATGTTGTCAGATGGCATTGGGAAGGGATGCTGTGCATGAGGCACTGCAGGACTTTTAGCTTCCTGCTTTCAACATATCCAAGAACTTCACTTTCTTTTAAAGAAGTCTCCAAGAACGTTCCAGGGCTTTGCACTGCCTAGGTTTGTATCTATTATTGAAATTTTCTTTGGGATGAAGAAATAGGAGATAATTGCTTCAGCTCTCCCATCCCAGGCTGCAAATTTCAGAACCAAAAATGTCACTGATTCTGCAAACAGGAGGATAAGGTATGTTATGGCCTGGCATAATTCAGTCAGGTGTATCAACAGAAAGAACATTTTGGAGAAAAAAGTGATAGTAAAATGGGTTCAAATTAGAACTATTGTTTCTTCCTCATTTGTTTGGCTTCAGAGAACAACACACAGAGCTGTGTTAGGTGAGGGTAGGTGGGTGAGGAAAAGGCTCTGCCTCATAGGGCGGTGGGCATGGCACAGCTTCCCAGAGAAGTCCCTCAGGGAGCATTGGGATACCACTCTAGGACTGAGTTTGAGTTTCTGTGGTGTTGTGTGGGTCCCTTCCATCTCAGGGTATTATGTGATACTGCGATTCTGTGAGTTGGATGGCAAGGACTCTGGAGCAAAAACCAACTCTGTTTCCGTACTTTTATCTGCCAGACACTGTGCCTACAGAAGGATCGTGCACATTCACCAGTGCAGCCAGTGTTGATTCACTCATCCAGCTCTCGCTCCTCCCAAGCATTAATCAAATTAATTGGGATGCGATGGGATGAAATTTATGGAGGGCTAATGACTAACCTAGCTGGATGATCTGGAGTTATAATAGCAGGTTCAAGGCTACGTCTCATCCTTTCATGCTGCTTTTCTTTGTGAGCAATTTGTGTCCACACAGCATCTTGGGCATTTCTATCACTCACAGAGGAGGTGCCAGTCGCTGTGTAAAAGCCCTGCATGTCAGGTAGATGGTGCTGCTCGCCCTCATCTGGCCCAAGGATCTTCCCATGGAAATGAAGGACATCCAGCTGTGGAAGTGGGGGACATCCAGCCTTGAAATGGAGGACAAACAGCTGTGGAAATGGGGGACAAACAGTTGTGGATGTGGAGGACAGCCAGGAATAGAAGTGAAGGACAACAAGCTGTGCAAGTGGAGGACAATCAGCTGTGGAAGTGGAGAACAACCAGCTGTGGAAGTGGAGGACAACTAGCTATGAAAGTGGAGGACATCCAGCCATGGAAGTAAAAGATGGTCATGGAAGTGGAAGACAACCAGCCGTGGAAGTGGAGGAGCAGCTATGGAATTGAAGGAAAAACAGCTGTGGAAGTTAAGGACAAACAGCCTTGGAAGTGATGACAACCAACCATGGAAGTGGAAAACAACCAACCGCTGAAGTGGAGGACAACTAGCCTTGGAAGTGAAGGACTACCAACTGTGGAAGTGGAGGACAACCAGATATGGAATACATCCCCTACTGAGGTCTCCAGCACATCTTGTTGGAATTCCAGGTGCCACCACAGCAGGGATGCAATGTGGTGGAAGTGGGGTAGCTGTGTATGCCCTGGGCTGGTCCCAGTGGCTACATCCTAATGTCCATCTTCAAACCACCACTGGCTAATTGCCACAACCCAATGGCTGCATTCAGGCTGCCAGTTCCCAGCTGCCATATCCCAAGGGCCTCATTCAAAACATCCCAATTCAGCTGCTATATCCTGAAGGCCATGTTCAAAACATACCAATCCAACTGCCATATCCCAAAAGCCACATTCAAACGACCCCAATCCAACCACCACATCATAGCTATTGCATTTGAACTGCCACATCCCAACTATACCTCATCCCAATGGTCACATTCACCCCACCCCAATCCAGCTGCCACGTCCCAACTATCACACTCAGACCATCATGTTCCATAGACATGTTCAAACCCTGTCCTCTTCCCATGCCATGCTCCTGGCTCTTCTTTCCTGTAGACGCAGGGATCCTGCTGGGGAGGAGCAGGGTGGTGCCACGTGGCTCTGTAACGAAGATGAGGGCCCATCTTCCACCTCCTTCCCCATTTGGGCAGCTCTTAGCCTGGAGAGCACTGGATACTCATGGGGACAGGCAACCTGCTGCACGTCCCTATCATGTCCCCATTTGATGCAATTTGTACAGAGGGATGTGCCCGGCTCTGCGCCACTGTGTTGCCATTGCTACAGCAAGGAGCAATATCTGTGTCCTCTTGTACCCTCCCCTAGGGAACATTTAATGACACAACACAGAGAAATCTTTTCACCTGTCTGCAGTTTATTGGTAATGAAAGAATCTGGGGGAAGGGATGTTGGTAGAAAGCAGCAAGGCAGTAAAATTCCGGTAGCAGAAGGATTGCAATAGGGTCATGCACATGTCAGTTGTGAAGGAGAAGAGTGATACAAATCAATAAAATATGAAAGCTGCCAAATCCTCTGGAGAACTGCTTCTCACTCCTAAGCCTGACTATGGGGCATTGCCACATTTCTTCTGCTTCCATGAATACAGCTGAAACAAGCATGTAGGCAACATGCAGGACGCGCAGGAAGCGCAAAGGAGAACATGGCCATTGAAAAAGAGACCTCAGAAGGGAAAGGAAAGAGCAGATCCGCTCACACTTCTGCTCAGCCAGCCTGGCACGAGGGAAGGAGGGCTCTTGGATGAACTCTCCGGTGACGGGTAACCCCGAGGGAGATATTTCCTAGCGGGGCCATAAATGTTTCATCCCTGGAGACTGATGGAGTGGGGAAAGCAGCAGCGGTGCCAAGAGGGTGGTGTTCTGCTGCTGTTTGCCTCCGGGAAGGAGGCGGGATGCTTCATTTCTTTGCAGGATTCTGGGAATGTGCCACAGGCTGGAGGCGGGTAATGCTTCTTTCCTTGGTGGTACTGAGGTTGGGGCTCAGTACTTCACGCCCGAAGATTTCACCGTTGTGGTGGTGACACATCTCCGGACCGAGGATGCTCCCGCGGGAATGAAGGTGCCACCTCCAGAGCTACACATCCTCCCACTCCCAGAGGAGAAGCCCCCATTATACACTCCTCCTCCCACCCCACAGCTGCCTCCGATGATGCTTCCTCCTCCGACTGTGCATACTCCTCCTCCCATGCCGCTGCCAGCACCAAAGCCTCCAGCTCTGCCTCCAGCAATGGTGGTTCTGCCGACCACAGCTGCAAGAGAAGGAGAGGATCAGTGTGTGCCAAGGGGCAGCCTGGGAATTCCAGCAAAACATGGGAGAAATCATTTGTGCAAGGAAGACGCACAGCTACTTACACACATTGACGTTGGACGGGTTGTCTCCGCAGAGCCTATGCAGGGAGAGGAACATAAGATGTCAATGCAATACAACACAGAGCTCTTCAGGTCAGTGCAGTTGCCAAGGTGCTTCATTGAGTTCCTGTTTCTTTTAATGCCCATCAGTAACACTGGGACAGACACAGTCCCTGTGAACACCTCATTTATATTTTAATCATAAACACTTGGGGAAAAATTAGAGTAAATGTGACCCCAATTCTATGGACAGAGAGATTATGAACACTCAGCCCATCATAAGGAGAGGAACAACCTTGGCAAGGGGAGGACAGTGTCAGGACTCACCTGTTCTCCTCTCCCTCCAGCAGCTTCCTGTACATGGCAATCTCCACATCCAGGGCAATCTTGATGTTCAGCAGCTCCTGGTACTCCTTCAGCAGGCGAGCCAGCTCCTCCTTGTCCTTGCTCAGGGCACATTCCAGCTCCTCCAATTTCCTCCTAGCATCCTTCAGGGCCATCTCACCCCGTTCCTCAGCCTCAGCAATAGCTGCCTGCAGCTGCTGGTTCTGAGGAAGGACAATGGCATTCCCTCAGGTCACATTTTGTCCCCTACCAGCAATCCTCAAACCCAGACTAGAGGGGTCAAGGATGAAAGGAAATGCTCTACAAAGTCAGTATTGGTAGTTGAAGAATACATTTTTGCCCCACAACCTACAGTCAACATTTGAGCCTAACGAAGGCATCCAATGAGATACCACACATCCCTACCTGCTTCTTCACGTTCTCAATCTCAGCCCGCAGCCGCTGGACATTCCTGGTCAGCTCCTGGATCTCGATCTTGGTGTTGCGCAGGCTGTCCCCATGCCTTCCAGCAGTGCTCTGCAGCTCCTCATACTGATAACACAGGCATAGAAAACCATCCATGAGACAGCCTACCCAGAAACCAAAAGTCCCCTTGCTCCATGGCATGGAGACATCCAGCAGTAAGGGGCCATCCCAGCTGCCATGACACTCCCCAGCTCACCCGGCTCTGGTACCAAGCCTCAGCTTCAGCCCGGCTGTTCTGGGCAATCTGCTCGTACTGACGTCTGACCTCCTCGATGATGCTGTCCAGATCCAGGTGCCGGTTGTTGTCCATCGACACCACCACAGACAAGTCCCGGCTGATTGTCTGCATCTGAGCCAGTTCCTGCAACCAACACAGGAGTAAACCTGAGCACGGGAGCAGAGGAGCCCAAGGGATGCTCCACACACATCCTCCATAGGCACCCATCCACCTGCAGGATCCTGAGCCACATCTCCCCTCATCATCCATCCCAGCCCAGGAAAGGCTCCTACCTCTTCATAGATGCACCTCAGGAAGCTGATCTCATCAGTCAGAGCTCCCACCTTGGCTTCCAACTCCACCTTGGTCATGTAGGCGCAGTCTACATCCTACAGGAAAAATCACACTCTGGACCATGGCTTCTTCCCACCCTATCAGCAGCCAGTAAGCACTGTCTCCAACCAGAAACTTTCTGTCCCACATCTGCCTCCTCCCAACATCCTGCCATCCTGTTCCCTTGCACTCACCTTCTTCAGCACCACAAACTCATTCTCAGCAGCAGTGCGCCTGTTGATCTCTTCCTCATACCTGTGGAAGAGGACAAGCCAGATGTGTCTCCTGCATGGCTCATCAAGTAGTGGTGGTACCTCCTCTTTCCTCCACAGAACCCCTCTCCCACTCCTGGAGAGCTCCCACGGGCAGACAATAGAGACCTGCATGCTGCCCCAGCTCTCCTGCCTTGCTGCTCACTGCATCTCTGCACTTACTTGGTTTTGTACTCCTCCACGTATTGGCGCATGTTCTGCAGCTCGGATTCCAGCTCTCCCCGCTGTCCCAACAGAGACTCCAACCTCCTCCTTAGGCCCTGGATGTAATTCTCAAAGATGACATCCAGGTTCTTCCTGGGTCCCGAGGGCCCTTGCTGCTGCAGGAGCTCCCACTTGGTGGAGAGAACCTTGTTCTGCTGCTCCAGGAAGCGCACCTGAAAGCCCACAGGGGGTTGTGTGAGACTTTCACCTTGGGATGCTGTGAGGCATCACTCCCCTCAAATCTCCTAATTCTTTTGAAGGCTAAGGGAATAATTTCTCAAATGACCAACAGAACCATGACTTCTAAAGCCTCTTTTCTAAGAGAATGTTTCCTCCCTTCTTTCTCCTCTTTTCCTTCAATTATACATTAATTTGACTTCTCTTCTGCCTCATTTTTTCTCTTTTGTTGAATACCTATAAGAATATGTAGATTCCAGGTTAACAGACTACTCCTTTTTCCAACTGCAAATTTTATCAAGTATTAATTTGCTGAAGTATTAGATCTTTTATGTTTTACATTCTAGTGAATGAACTCTCATGTTCCTCTATATGGGAGAACATTCATCTTAGAAAAAATATGAGGAATTTCCAGTTCATGTTCTCCCATTGCAGAGAACTCGAAGAACATTGATCTGTATGTGAAGCTAATTAAGGAACTGCCAATTATTAATTGAAATTTCATTCCTACACTTCTTGTTCATTGAGAAGAAAGAGGACTGACTTGAAGAACTGCTCAGGATAACTGAGTACCCTGTGATCACTTTGGCCTGTCTCCTCAGAGAAAGATAGAGATGGAAAGTAAGAAAGGATCTGGATAAAACAGAATTAGAGAAAGGCCTTTGATCTCCCTGCAGAAGCAAAATGTTCACATTTCTCTAGGAGGACTCAATGAAAAGAACAATGCTTGCTTTCCAGACCTTCCAACCTGGAGCTGAGAAGCATACTTCCCTCTTCCCAGCCCAGAAGAGTTCCCCAGAGTCCCCTTTCCCAGAGAGATGTAGTTTCAGCATCTCACCTTGTCAATGAAGGAGGCAAACTGGTTGTTAAGGGTCTTGATCTGCTCCTTCTCCTGGCACTTCACTTGTTGGATCTGAGGGTCAATGTCAACATGGACCGGCCGCAGGAGGGTTGGGTCAACCTGCACCGGTTGGATGCCTCCAGGGAACCCAGGGCCACCTCTCACAGGGCCACCAAAGCTGCCTACTCCTCCACCAATTACACCTCCTCCAATGCTGCCAAATCCTCCTCCATAGCCTCCACCAAGGCCAACAATTCTACATCCGTATCCTCCGCCATAAGAGCCACCCATGGAAATCCTTCCGCTGCCACCCATGTTATGGAGGCTCCTGCTGCTGAAACCTCCACAGCGTCCGCCGCCTCCAGTTCCCCGGGATGTGGAGAATGAGCTGTAGCTGATCCTGCTCCTGCCACCACTTCCTCCAAAGCCACCGCCGATGGCAGAGCAAGAGCTGTAGCCCCTTCTGCTGCCACCTCCAAAGCTTCTGCAGACAGACTGCCGGGACATGGCTGCTTCTTCCAAGAGGAGATGAGCAGAGTAGGAAGACCAACGGAGCTGTGCTGCTGGGGATGGATGCGGAGAGAAGTGTGCACAGTCTTCTCTGGCTCCACGGCTCCAGGCATTCCCTTTTATCTGTTTCTAGAGGTGGGCTGGGTCTACATGGGTGTGAAAAGGAAACAAATTTACTGTCTTCATCAGCTTGGTGCGGTTAACAGATTTTTGCCAAATTGTTGACTCCACCCAGAAATACGCTTTGCGATGCAGAAGAGAATAAAAGAGCAAGAGCATTGGAATAGGACTCAGTGAGTAAGTGGACTCTCATATCTTTGTGTCATCTGGAAAAATATGTTTTACAGCGATGCAGTCATGTTCTTCCCTCCTCCCACCTTTCTATCTGTTCTTAACAATTTCCCGGTTTATCTTGATTCGGATCTTTTACATTAAGGTTCAGTGTCAGACAAACATTTTGGTGGAAATCAGCAAGAGTGAGGCTTTCACAATTCCCCCAAGCACACCCCGAATCTCCTACTTATGTGGAAAACTGCTGATGGTTTTTCAAGAAGCAGTTTCGTGGTGTAAAGCAAGAATACCACACATTAACATTTGACAACGGTCAGCATTTCTTTATTATCCAGAAAGGAGGTGCTTAGTTCTGCTCCAAAGAGCAGGCTTATCCCCATCGCTGGGGATGGGAGTGCCTTCTCCAGGGGAAAACTCCCGGAGAACATTTCTTCCAGCACCTGAGGTAGCTGAGTACCAAGACACCAAGAACCTGAGCAGAAGGAAGAAGAGAATGGGGATGACCAAGCTTCTCCTGTTTGCTTTTCTGATGGACACAAGGACTGCTGAACCCGGAGAGAAATGGAAGGACCCTTCCAATGCTGTAAGTGGTAATGATGACCGAAGAAAGAAATACAGCAGAAAAATACAGGCAGGGAAAACCACAACTTGAGAAAGTAGCATTTTTTATTTAAATTGGCAGACGAAGGATCAGGCTGAGGTTATCATATCTGATCATTCCTAAAGGAGGGGCAACAAGGCGTTTGAAGAAGCTCGGATGCTTTCAGAAGTAGAGTTACGGTATCTCAGTGTATATGGTGCATGTTTTAAGAGCTACAGCAAAGACATGTAAGAACACGTGAATCTTAGTAGGAAGACTAAATTTACTTTAGAGAAATGTATTTTTCAGACACAAGCAGCTGCTTCAAAGTATCTGGCTCTGAAATAGGAAATTCATCTGATAGATATCGTGCTGATGCCTTCTGGGTATCATTTTAGTCATGAGTATAATCCTTAAGAGAAACAAAATTCCTAATGCTTAACTCCAAAAAAAATCAATAGATGACAAAGGAAATACATTATGCAGCATTTCAGTCATCCAAGAATACAGTATATATGAGTTTCCAATGTGGAATAAATATCTTATGTTTGAACTTTCAGGATCTCTCATAAGACTCGGGCAATAAAGTGCTCTTTGAGAATAACACAGGTACCAGCCTTCAGCCACAGGCGCTTCAAAGACTTGGGAAAATCAGCCCACTGAGCAGCTACAGGAATCAGAGATGTAAATGCCTTTGAACGTCACTGGCCTTTGAACGTCACCACTGGGGGAGGCAGGGTGCTAGGCACCAATCTCTTCACACAACGGGACATGGGAGAGTGGGGAATGTCACACCCAAGGGACTCAAGCAATGTTGGCCAAGGCGTCTCCAGGCATCTGCAGCTCACCCAGTGCCACAGGCTGCAGCTGGAGAATGGGCACCATTCCAGCACTGAGTCAGGGACACTTTGCCTTCCAAGAGAATGGTCTTCTTCCTTGGCTGGCATCCCCAGGAAAGATAAGGACAATCCCAGAGAAATGAAGGGGAGCTTGGGTTTTGTTGGAAAAAAGCAGGTTGTAATCTGCTCACGGCCTCCCTCCACACTGCCAAATACCACTGGGAGATGCTTTTCTCGGGAGGCAGCACCTGAGGAGCTGCTTGTAACATCCCACACGGCAGCTCCACAACTGGGAGAAATGTGCTCACTCAGCCAAATGCCTGGGTGCTGACCACGCTCAGCTCATCCAGATAAGACGCCCAGATTGAGTCACTCTGACGTCTCCAGACAAGATGGGAAGATTATAGCAGAGCTGGAGTCGCATCAGCCTCCTCCAGGTGAAACTCGATAGGCAGCCTGGGCTCCAGCAATCCCTTCAGATCTCTTACACAAGGAGCCGTGCACAGCACAATTGTCCACACAAAGCAAAGCCCAGACTTGGCTGAGAAGCTGATGCTGAGCCCAGCTGCAGACCTCACCAAGCGGCAGCTTTGGGTCCCGCACAGCCGGCAGGTCCTGGCACGAAGCTCTGGAGGCAGCACGGGCAGAGATGCCACCAGGAATCCTCACTCTGAGGAATGAGTGAGACTGAAAAGAAACAGAGCTAAAATTAGGCACCAAAGCCGCTGACTCTTCACCAAGCCAAACCCAAAGCACTCTTGGCAAAGGCCCAGCTGCTTAGAGGCATTGCTTTCCCACCCTCTTATTCTGGGGACAAACAGAGCTGTGTTCCCCAACTCCCGCGCTGCTGCCAGGGATGAGCAGGCCTCTCCCAAGACCCCACAGCCCTTTTCCATGGCCTGGAGTTGGTCTTATCAGAGGGCTGCACCTCCTGACCCACTGTGGGGACACAGCAGCTCCCAGCAAGTAGCTTTGGGACTCCCACACCACTACCGAGAGCGGTTTCTGTCTCTTTGATCTCTGCTTGCGATGCAGGAGCTGAAGCTCAGCTCAGATCAAACACATCAGCATTCTGCCCACCTTGCTCCCCATGCCCTCCAGCCAGACCCAAGCTCTCCCACTCACTCTCACTACAAAGCAAACACACCGAGAGACTGGTCCAACTTCTCAGACATCCCACTGGGATGAGATGCCCGTGGGTCAGGATGGACCGTCCCTCTCCAGTCCCTCATCTTCCCTCTGCTGGTAAGTGGAGAGCAGGAGGAGCTGCTAGTCTCTAACACTACTGATGCTCATGGCTGCTGACCTTGCTCTGTGGATTGTTATAGGTCAGCATTCACATCCATGCTCGCCAGCAGCTGCTGCCTACAGGACTATTTCTGTTTCCATCTTTCCCTACCACATAGAAGAGTCCATTCCAGGGCAACGCCTTCAGATGCAGCCACAACAGCATGGTGATCTGATGTCTGCTCCCTCTCCACCACTGTCTTTTTCCATCACAATCACTGTGTTTGGTCTCTGCTGGTTTAACCGCTACTCTATGCCAGCATTTGTGCACCAGGAGCATAGTTTTCTGTTTCTGATTTCTGCATACCATTTACATGTCTTCTTCCTGATGATCATGAAGGCAAAGAGATAAATAAACTCCTTTCTTAGGTCTGCTTTAGTTTCTGCATCACCAGAATCCTGTGGTGAGCTGTGACATGAGTAGAACCATAATGAGTGCATTACTCTGCATAAAGACTGAGCCCTAGATTATAGCATGGGTAAATCCATTGTCTCTGAGTAATTTAAAGACACAATAAGTGATGACACCTGCTCTGGAAATTGTGATTCCCAAGGAAGGATTATAGGAGGATCTACCCACATTTCTCCAGACTCCAGCACTCCTCTAATCTGGGCTTCCAGGCTGCACCCATCTACTACTCATTCGAGGACTGAGCATCCAGAGCCCCTCCTATGTGGCCTTGCTATTTCAGGCAGTGCTATTACACACAGAAGTCAAAGGGAATTGAATGACTGAATCATAGAATACCTTGATCTAGAAGGAACCCAAACCCCAGCCACCACACAAACCCAAACCCAAAGTCTGAGAGCTCCAGTTGCTTCCCCTGAGCAATAGTCATTCTGCCGGGAAGTGATTTCCAAAGCAATGACAACAAGACATAGTGAATGTTCTCTGCAATTTATTGAGAATGGCAACATCCCAAGGACATACCATGAACAGAAGAAGAAGGGAGGTGGGGACAGCACATTTTGCTCCATGTCACCAGGGGCCTGGCACAGAAAAGCAAGCACGGTTCTGTTTAGAAAAAGTCCTCCGGGCACCTGCAGCCACTGAAGGAGTCCCGTTTGCCCCTCATGTACCACAGCCCATGACTCTAGTGAATGGAAGCAACAGGATGTACTGCATGCAGAAGCACCCCAGGGTTACGGCCATCAGGACAGAGGAAGAAAGAGTGGTTTTATACACGTTTGCCACAGAGGCAGCCAGAAATGTACAATGCAGCAAGGAAGGCAGAGCGGTTCCTCCTTGAAATCAGCTCTCCGTACGGGGTATCCACATGTGAGACTTTGCTCAGACTGTTATTTCTTCACTGAGTAGGAGGCTGTTGAGCAGTGTGTCACGGCCACCAGGCTCCCGTGCTGGGAACAAGCCAGGTAGACCAGCTGGCTCATGCTGGCCATGAGGGACACAGTTTGTTTCATGGTGGGGTATCGGAGATGGATTTAAGGAGGCTGGGCTGCTGCCGGGGGAAGGGAGGACATGCTTGGTTTCTTTCTCAGTCGGCCTTCAGGGCTCAGAACCTCACTCCTGAAGACTTGACGGAGGTGGTTGTGACGCATCTCCGTATGGAGGAGGATCCCCCACCGGAGCTGAAGTTGCCACCCCCAGAGCCGCAAATCCTTCCACTTCCAGAGGAGAAGCCTCCGCTGTACATTCCTCCTCCAATTCCACAGCTGCCGCCAGAGCTTCCACCTCCAAAGCCTCCTCCTGAGCCACATACACCTCCCATTCCTCCTCCCATGCCGCTGCCTCCGAATCCTCCTCCCATTCCACTGCCTCCAAATCCTCCACCCATTCCGCTGCCTCCAAATCCTCCTCCCATGCCTCCTCTTCCTCCAGAGATGGTGGTCCTGCCTACCACAGCTGGAAGAGATATAGTGGTTATAAATGGGCCAATGGGAAGGTTTTTCAGTTGAGATGCAACCTACCAGTGCTTTGTGGATACTTACAGACATTGACGTTGGACATCCCATCGTTGCACAGCCTGTGAGAAGAAACAGAAAGGGTTAATCTTTGGGGACATGCTAGCTTCTTTGGCTGAGAATACTCCTACCTATATTCTCTAGCTACATGTTCCCTATTCTTTTGGTTTTCACAACTGTTCTTGTGCCACTGTAAGAAAAGTGGAAAACTTTTTTTTTCTGGCTAAGAATTACATCAAATGGAATACATAAGATTTATCTCCAAAGGTATATGTAAAGACCTCACCTTCATGTGATCAGTCAAGAAAGGTTAAGAAGACACAAATAAAGGAAAGTACCTGTTTTCCTCTCCCTCCAGCAGCTTCCTGTACATGGCAATTTCCACATCCAGGGCAATCTTGACGTTCAGCAGCTCCTGGTACTCCTTCAGCAGGCGAGCCAGCTCCTCCTTGTCCTTGCTCAGAGCAGTTTCCAGCTCTTCCAGTTTCACCCTGGCATCCTTCAGAGCCATCTCACCCCGTTCCTCAGCCTCAGCAATAGCTGCCTGCAGCTGCTGGTTCTGAGGAAGGAGAAGGGCATTCCCTCAGATCACATTTTATTCCCTAACAAAAACCTTCAAACCCAACTTGAATGATCAAGGATAAAAGACAACACTCTACAGGGTCAGTAGTGGTAGAGCTGAAGAACACATTTGTGCTGCAGAATCCATAGACATTATTTTTGACACGCTCTTATGCTGATAGCTAGACAGACACCACACATCCCTACCTGCTTCTTCGCGTTCTCAATTTCAGTCCGCAGCCGCTGGACATTTCTGGTCAGCTCCTGGATCTCGATCTTGGTGTTGCGCAGGCTGTCCCCATGCCTTCCAGCAGTGCTCTGCAGCTCCTCATACTGATAACACAGGCATAGAAAACCATCCATGAGACAGCCTACCCAGAAACCAAAAGTCCCCTGGCTCCATGGCACGGAGACATCCAGCAGTGAGGGGCCATCCCAGCTGCCATGACACTCCCCAGCTCACCCGGCTCTGGTACCAAGCCTCAGCTTCAGCCCGGCTGTTCTGGGCAATCTGCTCATACTGACGTCTGACCTCCTCGATGATGCTGTCCATGTCCAGGTGCCGGTTGTTGTCCATTGACACCACCACAGACAAGTCCCGGCTGATTGTCTGCATCTGAGACAGTTCCTGCAACCAACACAGGAGCAAACCTGAGCATGGGAGCAGAGGAGCCCAAGGGATGCTCCACACACATCCCCCATGGGCACCCATCCACCTGCAGGATCCTGAGCCACATCTCCCCTCCTCATCCATCATCCATCCCAGCCCAGGAAAGGCTCCTACCTCTTCATAGATGGCCCTCAAGAAGTTAATTTCATCCGTCAGTGCTCCCACCTTGGCTTCCAACTCCACCTTGGTCATGTAGGCAGTGTCTACATCCTACAGGAAAAATCACACTCTGGACCATGGCTTCTTCCCACCCTATCAGCAGCCAGTAAGCACTGTCTCCAACCAGAAACTTTCTGTCCCACATCTGCCTCCTCCCAACATCCTGCCATCCTGTTCCCTTGCACTTACCTTCTTCAGCACCACAAACTCATTCTCAGCAGCAGTGCGCCTGTTGATCTCTTCCTCATACCTGTGGAAGAGGACAAGCCAGATGTGTCTCCTGCATGGCTCATCAAGTAGTGGTGGTACCTCCTCTTTCCTCCACAGAACCCCTCTCCCACTCCTGGAGAGCTCCCACGGGCAGACAATAGAGACCTGCATGCTGCCCCAGCTCTCCTGCCTTGCTGCTCTCTGCACTTACTTGGTTTTGTACTCCTCCACGTATTGGCGCATGTTCTGCAGCTCAGATTCCAGCTCTCCCCGCTGTCCCAACAGAGACTCCAACCTCCTCCTTAGGCCCTGGATGTAATTCTCAAAGATGACATCCAGGTTCTTCCTGGGTCCCGAGGGCCCTTGCTGCTGCAGGAGCTCCCACTTGGTGGAGAGAACCTTGTTCTGCTGCTCCAGGAAGCGCACCTGAAAGCCCACAGGGGGTTGTGTGAGACCTTCACCTTGGGATGCTGTGAGGCATCAGACTTCTTAGACCTCCTGCTCCTTCTGGAAGCTATGAGAATTACCCACTGTGGCTGACTCAAACTTTCAAGTTTCTAAAGTGCATGATGATTCACAGCATTACTGTTTTTGAGGCCATTCTGATATTTTCAGTTATGGACAAACTCTTTGCCAATTGAAATAGTAACTTCCATTCTCTCCATGTCAGTTTTATACATTACTTTCATCTTAGGTGAAGTTAAGTCAAGAAAGCAATTACTGTCTCATTTACTGTTCATCTATTCTTCTCCAAAGATTCTGTCTTTCTTTAGTTTCTGTTCGAAATTAAATTTATCCAAGATCACTAGAAATGTATTTAACACTATTACATTAATAGGATCGGTTTCTTGAAAAGAAAATGACATCAAATAGAACTACAGTAATGAGATCTCCTTAGGACATTTAAATACAATATGATGACTTTACCCTGAATCACTACAAAGTAAGCTGAAGAAATTACTGGGCAAGAGAATGTTCAGCATGCCCTGATGATGCTGTCTTTAATCCTCCATTAGCATGAAAACCCGTTTCATTGTTCAGTATTACTTAATAAGACTTGAATGGCAACTTCTTACAAAGCCATCAGTCTTGCAGACTTTGTCAAGTAACATTAAACTTGACTGCAAGGAATGTAATCCTTTTGCACACTACAGGAATTTGTTCAAAACGCTCATCTCCACATAAGAGTGGTCCTAAGTTCTCACCTTGTCAATGAAGGAGGCAAACTGATTGTTAAGAGTCTTGATCTGCTCCTTCTCCTGGTTTTTCACTTGCTGGATCTGAGGATCGATCTCAACATGGACGGGCCGCAGGAGGCTCGAGTCAACGTGCACTGGTTGGATGCCTCCAGGGAAGCCAGGACCACCGAAGCCTCCCATTCCTCCTCCTATTCCTCCACCTATTCCTCCACCAAAGCCACCCATTCCTCCACCACCCATTCCTCCACCACCCATTCCTCCACCAAAGCCACCCATTCCTCCTCCTCCTATTCCTCCACCATAGCCACCCATTCCTCCACCACCCATTCCTCTGCCACCTATTCCTCCTCCATAGCCACCCATTCTGCCTGCACTGCCGTAACACCCACCCGCAGCAAACCCTCTGCTGCCACCCATGTTATGGAGGCTCCTGCTGCTGAAGCCTCCACACTGTCCACCACCTCCTCCTCCTCTGGATGAAGAATACGAGCTGTAGCTGATCCTGCTTCTGCTGCCGCCACCTCCTCCAAAGCCGCCACCAACAGCAGAGCAAGAGCTGTAGCCCCTTCTACTCCCTCCTCCAAAGCTTTTACAGGCAGACTGCCGAGACATGGCTGCTTCTTCCAAGCAGAGTCAAAGTCAGGAAGAGTAGGAAGACCAACGGAGCTGTGCTGTGAGGACAGATGTGGAGAGAAGTGTGCACAGCCTTCTCTGGCTCCACAGCTTCGGGCATTCCCTTTTATCCGCTCCTGAAGCTCTTGGGCGTGAAGGTGGAAACCAGTTTATTATTTTCATCAGCATGGTGCTGTTGACAGATGCCCAGTGTAGCTTTACCTTATTTGGGCCTGCCTAGAAACACACCCTGCAATATAGAAGTGAATAAAAGAACATTGAAATAGGTCTCAGTGACTAAGTGGACTTTCATAGGTTTATGACCTGCTGGAAACCATCTTGCATGGTAATGTACATTTCTTCAGCCCCTCATTGGACTCCCAACCTTCTTTAATAGCCCCAAATAATTGCAGATATAGATCTTCCCAATCAAACCTTCATGGAACGGAGAAGTTTTGATGAAATAACAGCTATAATATAGCTTTCACAACTCCTCACACACACCCTAAATCTCCTTTTTATAGGTTAAATTGCCTTCGGCATATTAGAAGTTTCCCAATCTTCAATGGGAATTCGTGACACCAAAGTTTGAAGAGACTCAGCATATTTGTCTCCCGCTCGGAAGGTATGACATCTTGGGGCGTGAGTGCTGGCGTTTTGGATGGGAGTGTCTTCACCCTGCAGGTTAAATGCCCTCCAATTGAGTCTCCTCAAATCTGAGAACACAAGCGGGAGCTTAGAGAAGGATGGAGCAGAGCAGATGGCACACCATGCCTTGTCCTGCTCCTTTCCTGTGCTCATCTGGCAGTGATGGAGAAGGACAACCCTGGGAGAAGGATGGGACACTTCACGGAGCTGATTGTGACCGAGGGCAGAGAGACAAGCACTACAAAAGTGGAAAAGCAGATTAATAATTCAAGATGGCGAGGGCTTCCTCCTGCTTTGGGGAATGATGCTGATCTCTTCTTTACTCAGTTATTTCCAAAGATGAGACAACTAATGAGGAAAAATGTTAAGGAATGGAAGTATTTCAACTCCTAAGGAATAGTATATACTCTTATTTTCAAGTTTTTCTTGGGGTAAGGTAAGATGTGTACTCCGTAGGACATCTTTGAAATAAAGAAGCTGATTTTTGATTTGCATGTGAATGAAATTTACAACAATTATTCATAAAGTTCTATGTAAAGGGTAGAAATTATAAAATAAAACTAACGTACAAGTATTTTGAAGAACCTAGCATACAGGTAGTGGTTAAAAGGAGGCAGAGATCTGTAAATACCATTTGAAACACCTTCTGTGTGCATTGTCTGCCTAGATATTGGAAGGTAAAAAAGTATTTCAGTTAATGTATGAAATAGGTATTAACGTTTACATTGCCTCTGGAATACAACCAGAGGAAGTAATCAAGAGATGACAAAGAAAATATATATTGAAGACCTTCAAAACACTTAAAACAACAATAAGCATGAACATAAGGCTGTTCAAATGATCTGTGTATGAACTTTTACACTCAGAATCTCCATTAAGACTTGGGCAACAAAGTGCTGTTTAAAAATAACACAGGTATCAGCCTTCAGCCTTAAAAGACTTGGGAAAAGCATCCCATAGAATAACATAAATGCTTCTGGATGTCACTGGGAGGGAGGATGCTGGGCACCAATCTCTTCACACAACGGGACATGGGAGAGTGGGGAATGTCACACCCAAGGGACTCAAGCAATGTTGGCCAAGGCGTCTCCAGGCATCTGCAGCTCGCCCAGTGCCACAGGCTGCAGCTGGAGAATGGGCACCATTCCAGCACTGAGTCAGGGACACTTTGCCTTCCAAGAGAATGGTCTTCTTCCTTGGCTGGCGTCCCCAGAAAAGATAAGGACAATCCCAGAGAAATGAAGGAGAGCTTGGGTTTTGTTGGAAAAAAGCAGGTTGTAATCTGCTCATGGCCTCCCTCCACACTGCCAAATACCACTGGGAGATGCTTTTCTCGGGAGGCAGCACCTGAGGAGCTGCTTGTAACATCCCACACGGCAGCTCCACAACTGGGAGAAATGTGCTCACTCAGCCAAATGCCTGGGTGCTGACCACGCTCAGCTCATCCAGATAAGACGCCCAGATTGAGTCACTCTGACGTCTCCAGACAAGATGGGAAGATTATAGCAGAGCTGGAGTCGCATCAGCCTCCTCCAGGTGAAACTCGATAGGCAGCCTGGGCTCCAGCAATCCCTTCAGATCTCTTACACAAGGAGCCGTGCACAGCACAATTGTCCACACAAAGCAAAGCCCAGACTTGGCTGAGAAGCTGATGCTGAGCCCAGCTGCAGACCTCACCAAGCGGCAGCTTTGGGTCCCGCACAGCCGGCAGGTCCTGGCACGAAGCTCTGGAGGCAGCACGGGCAGAGATGCCACCAGGAATCCTCACTCTGAGGAATGAGTGAGACTGAAAAGAAACAGAGCTAAAATTAGGCACCAAAGCCGCTGACTCTTCATCAAGCCAAACCCAAAGCACTCTTGGCAAAGGCCCAGCTGCTTTGAGGCATTGCTTTCCCACCCTCTTATTCTGGGGACAAACAGAGCTGTGTTCCCCAACTCCCGCGCTGCTGCCAGGGATGAGCAGGCCTCTCCCAAGACCCCATAGCCCTTTTCCATGGCCTGGAGTTGGTCTTATCAGAGGGCTGCACCTCCTGACCCACTGTGGGGACACAGCAGCTCCCAGCAAGTAGCTTTGGGACTCCCACACCACAACCGAGAGCGGTTTCTGTCTCTTTGATCTCTGCTTGCGATGCAGGAGCTGAAGCTCAGCTCAGATCAAACACATCAGCATTCTGCCCACCTTGCTCCCCATGCCCTCCAGCCAGACCCAAGCTCTCCCACTCACTCTCACTACAAAGCAAACACACCGAGAGACTGGTCCAACTTCTCAGACATCCCACTGGGATGAGATGCCCGTGGGTCAGGATGGACCGTCCCTCTCCAGTCTCTCATCTTCCCTCTGCTGGTAAGTGGAGAGCAGGAGGAGCTGCTAGTCTCTAACACTGCTAGTGTTCTTGGCCACCACCTCATGTGCCTAGGGTTCACTGCATGGTCAGTGTCCACTTCCACTCTCATAATCATCTTCCAAGCTGCCTTCTCATTTCTGCACGCAAGTCCACTACCACTTTCCCCTCCTGACATGGCATGCCCGTCCATGGGTAGACCTGATGAGGATGTGGTCAGCAGGTCCTTCAGATACCTTGGCTGTATCAATGACTGTGCCATGAAGGTTTAGATAGTGCCTGAGCCTACTGGCTGCTCATCATCAGACCAGAGCTTCCAAATCCCTGCCACCTTCAGGATCATGCTGCGAGGGAATGCTTTGACTGATAAAAGTCAAGAAGAATCGAATCACAGAGATAAAATATCTCATCACCAAGTCCAACTCCTGGCCCCAAACAGCACCACTTAAAATCTAAAACCTGTGTCCAAACACAACTCAGGACCGTGCCCACTGCCCTGGGGAGCTGTGCCATGCCCATCGCCCTCTGGGACAGAACCTTTCCCTAATCCCCACCTGACCACCCGCAACACTGTTCCATGTTGTTCCCTTGGGTTCTGTCACTCTCCCCACAGAGCAGAGCTCAGCACTGCCCATTTCATCCCCTGTGAGGGGCTGTGGGGCTATGAGGGGCCGAAGGTCTTGAGTGGCTGCAGGGTCATGAGGGGCTGTAGGTCATGAAGTCCCTTCATGGGAACGGCTGACCAAACTAAGGGACCTCAGCCACTCCTCATCTCTCTTGCTCACCAGGCCCTTCCCCATCCCTGTAGACCTCCTTTGGGTGCTCTCTGATAGTTTTATGTCCTTCTGACATTATGGTGCCCAAACTCTCACGCAGTACTCCAGGTGACACTGCACCAGGCAGAGCCTTTCCACACTGAACAGAACAACCAAAGATCCCCACCAACTCACATCACCCATGGCAATTCTCATTCTGCTGAGAAGTAACCTCTAAAACAACGACAAGAATACATCACAAATGTTCTCTGCAATTTATTGAGAATGGCAACATCCCAAGGACATACCATGAACAGAAGAAGAAGGGAGGTGGGGACAGCACATTTTGCTCCATGTCACCAGGGGCCTGGCACAGAAAAGCAAGCACGGTTCTGTTTAGAAAAAGTCCTCCGGGCACCTGCAGCCACTGAAGGAGTCCCATTTGCCCCTCATGTACCACAGCCCATGACTCTAGTGAATGGAAGCAACAGGATGTACTGCATGCAGAAGCACCCCAGGGTTACGGCCATCAGGACAGAGGAAGAAAGAGTGGTTTTATACACGTTTGCCACAGAGGCAGCCAGAAATGTACAATGCAGCAAGGAAGGCAGAGCGGTTCCTCCTTGAAATCAGCTCTCCGTACGGGGTATCCACGTGTGAGACTTTGCTCAGACTGTTATTTCTTCACTGAGTAGGAGGCTGTTGAGCAGTGTGTCACGGCCACCAGGCTCCCGTGCTGGGAACAAGCCAGGTAGACCAGCTGGCTCATGCTGGCCATGAGGGACACAGTTTGTTTCATGGTGGGGTATCGGAGATGGATTTAAGGAGGCTGGGCTGCTGCCGGGGGAAGGGAGGACATGCTTGGTTTCTTTCTCAGTCGGCCTTCAGGGCTCAGAACCTCACTCCTGAAGACTTGACGGAGGTGGTTGTGACGCATCTCCGTATGGAGGAGGATCCCCCACCGGAGCTGAAGTTGCCACCCCCAGAGCCGCAAATCCTTCCACTTCCAGAGGAGAAGCCTCCGCTGTACATTCCTCCTCCAATTCCACAGCTGCCGCCAGAGCTTCCACCTCCAAAGCCTCCTCCTGAGCCACATACACCTCCCATTCCTCCTCCCATGCCGCTGCCTCCGAATCCTCCTCCCATTCCACTGCCTCCAAATCCTCCACCCATTCCGCTGCCTCCAAATCCTCCTCCCATTCCGCTGCCTCCAAATCCTCCTCCCATGCCTCCTCTTCCTCCAGAGATGGTGGTCCTGCCTATCACAGCTGGAAGAGACACACATGTTACAGATGAGACAACCGAAGGTTTTCTCAGTTGAGACACATCCCATGACTCAACAGCCCTCCAAACTTCTCAGCCCACCATACTTACAGACATTGACGTTGGACATTCCATCATTGCACAGCCTGCAAGGGAAAATGAGTACATTTTTGTGACCCAATGAAAGAGTCATCTTAAAACCTTAGAACGTTATTTTTATTAAACCATCACACCCTTAAGAGATTTTCTTTTCTTTTTTTTTTTTTTTTTTTTTTGTCAATTTATTCCTGTTTCTGGTATTCTGGTATCAGTAAAGTATGTAAGGAGAGTAGCAGTGATAATCCCTGTTCACAGCGAGGCTTTTCCCAAACCTCAAGTTCTTTATGACATTTGCATATGTCAGAATCATATTGATATATGGATAAGCTTAAATGAACTGGTTGCCAGTTACCCGTCCTGATAACCTCAAATGTAATCCAGAGTACAAATGGCATATCAACCCTTTTTTACTAGGAAACACACTTTGAAATTGCACTATGACCCCAAAATTCAAGGGATATCTCCCAGACAGCAAGACTCCCCTTCAATCAAAGGTGAAATGCTCACCTGTTCTCCTCTCCCTCCAGCAGCTTCCTGTACATGGCAATCTCCACATCCAGGGCAATCTTAATGTTCAGCAGCTCCTGGTACTCCTTCAGCAGGCGAGCCAGCTCCTCCTTGTCCTTGCTCAGAGCAGTTTCCAGCTCTTCCAATTTCACCCTGGCATCCTTCAGAGCCATCTCACCCCGCTCCTCAGCCTCAGCAATAGCTGCCTGCAGCTGCTGGTTCTGAGGAAGGACAAGGGCATTCCCTCAGGTCACATTTTGTCCCCTACCAGCAGTCCTCAAACCCAAACTTGAATGATCAAGGATAAAAGACAACACTCTACAGAATCAATAGTGGTAGAGTAGAAGAATACATTTTTGCCCCACAACCTAAAGTCAACATTTGAACCTGATGCAGGCATCCAATGAGACACCACACATCCCTACCTGCTTCTTCACGTTCTCAATCTCAGCCCGCAGCCGCTGGACATTCCTGGTCAGCTCCTGGATCTCGATCTTGGTATTGCGCAGGCTGTCCCCATGCATCCCAGCTGTGCTCTGTAGCTGTTCGTACTGATGGCACAGACACAAAGCAAACCTTCAGTGAAACATTCCTGATGTCTTGCCAACACTTGTCTGCTTTTCTAGTTCATGTTCTGCTAAAATAACCCATCTTGGTGGTCAGTACAACCCATCTCAATGCAAAAGATGTATCTGAGACTCAATTACTATTGTTTCCCTCATTTCCCAGCTCTGAGATAGATTTTAGTTACACTAACAAGTATTCTTTGTATTCTAGAAAGCTACTTTGTCCTGGCATTTCCTAGCTAACTTATGCTGATGGTCATATTTATTGAAAGGCTTGCATGGTTCGCCAGAGTGAGATTCTGGACTTGCTATAAAGAGTCAGATCAACACACTTTCTCTGAGACTTCCTTGTACATGCTCCGGTACCATTGGCTTACAGACCTCACATGATTTATCTGTAATCTCCTGCCACCTTGCAGGCATCCTCAAGGGCTTTCCAGCTCACCTGGCTCTGGTACCAAGCCTCAGCTTCAGCCCGGCTGTTCTGGGCAATCTGCTCGTACTGACGTCTGACCTCCTCGATGATGCTGTCCATGTCCAGGTGCCGGTTGTTGTCCATTGACACCACCACAGACAAGTCCCGGCTGATTGTCTGCATCTGAGACAGTTCCTGCAACCAACACAGGAGTAAACCTGAGCACGGGAGCAGAGGAGCCCAAGGGATGCTCCACACAAATCCTCCATAGGCACCCATCCACCTGCAGGATCCTGAGCCACATCTCCCCTCCTCACCCTTCATCCATCCCAGCCCAGGAAAGGCTCCTACCTCTTCATAGATGGCCCTCAAGAAGTTAATTTCATCGGTCAGTGCTCCCACCTTGGCTTCCAACTCCACCTTGGTCATGTAGGCAGTGTCCACATCCTACAGGAAAAATCACATTTCCTTTTGGAAAACCTTCAGGACCACAGCATCTGCTCACTGCTGAGGTAAAAGCTCCGATTGCATTACTCAGCCGTACAAGAAAGGACGAGAAACTTCCAGGAGCAGCCTACAGACCCTACAATCTCCATTGGATTTCCCACTCAAGACGAAATCCTCTCAAAGCCCAGGCAAAGCTTAGCATTCAAGCAATCACTTCACTGTGTCCGTGACTCACCTTCTTGAGCACCACAAACTCATTCTCAGCTGTTGTGCGCCTGTTGATCTCTTCCTCATACCTATGGAAAGTTAAAATACAAGCTGAGTTTCCTGAATTTTCTTGCCTAAGGCCACACAAAAACAAAAAGAAATGCAAAATAAGAACGAATACAATATTTATACTGACAAATCTACATCCATAATTACCATAAAACAAACAAATGTGAAGCAAAATAACCAGCGAGGTACAGACTACCATTGCTGCCAGCTGCTTGCATTGCTCTCAGTGTTATCATCTCTGCACTTACTTGTTTTTGTAATCCTCTACGTATTGCTGCATGTTCTGCAGCTCAGATTCCAGCTGTCCCCTCTGTGCCAGAATGGAGTCCAGCTGCCGTCTCAGGTTCTGGATGTAATTCTCAAAGATGACATCCAGGTTCTTCCTGGGTCCTGAAGGCCCTTGCTGCTGCAGGAGCTCCCACTTGGTGGAGAGAACCTTGTTCTGCTGCTCCAGGAAGCGCACCTGAAAGCAAGCACGTGGAGGATGCACAGTCAGTCATGAAGGCACTCCTTCCACCATGTACAAAGAGTGGTCCACTCTTCGTGCCATTATGTGATTTTGTTAGTAAAAAAAAAAAAAAAGGCTGTTGTTGAGTCAATTGCTGGATGAGGGAAAGGAGGGAATTTCCAAGTCAAGGGTGCAGCACCAACTCCAACACATTCCCATAGCAGGTAGATTAGAAACATTAGATTTCTAGTCAGAAATAAAAAAGATTGGATATTTGAAAACCAAGAGGAGGAAAAATAAGAAAAGCAACCCTAAATTTGTGAATAGTTAAATAGGAGGGCATTTGGAAAGAGAAAAGTGCAGAAGTGAAACTTGAAGAAGTTTGGAGGCGTTTAGCCTTGCAGGAATAACCTATTAGGTGAACCTGGTGCAACAGGCTAGATTAAAGCCCTGAAGATACAGCTTTGATCTCATCTGGAAGGGAGATTCTCATCTTTTCCATAGCAGTACTTGAGAAAAGGCTCTTCTCCAGCTCCTCAGCCTGCCCATATTTATCTCAAAAAGGAAGTTTCTGCAGAGCTTGGCAGCTCCTCCTAATTTTTGCCCTTAATTAGCCCCAGTCCCACTCCCTCACCTTGTCAATGAAGGAGGCAAACTGATTGTTAAGAGTCTTGATCTGCTCCTTCTCCTGGTTTTTCACTTGCTGGATTTGGGGGTCGATCTCAACATGGACTGGCTGTAGCAGGGTTGTGTCGACCTGCACAGGCTGAATGCCAGGGCCACCTCTACCAGGGCCACCAAAGCCAAAGCTTGGGCCACCATAGCCACCCATTCCTCCACCTCCCATTCCTCCACCATAGCCACCCATCCCTCCACCGAAGCCACCCATTCCACCACCACCACCCATTCCTCCACCAAAGCCCATTCCTCCTCCACCCATTCCTCCTCCATAGCTGCCTAGCCCTCCGTAGCCTCCACCAAAGCCACCCATTCTGCCTCCATAACCTCCACCGCTGTAGCATCCACCTATGGCAATCCTTCCGCTGCTCCCCATGTTATGGAGGCTCCTGCTGCCAAAGCCTCCACAACGACCACCACCTCCATATCCCCTGGACATAGAGAACGAGCTGTAGCTGCTCCTGCTTCTGCCACCACCTCCTCCAAAGCCACCGCCGATGGCAGAGCAAGAGCTGTAGCCCCTTCTGCTCCCTCCCCCAAAGCTTCTGCAGACAGACTGCCGGGACATGGCTGCTTCTTCCAAGTGGAGTCAAGATCAAGAGGAGGAGGAGGATGAATGGAGCTGGGTGGCGAGAAGATGCGTGCAAGGAGAAGGGAAGGAAGTCCCTCTGACTCGAGGGCAGTTGATGCACTCTTTTATCTGTTTCTGGAGGTGGGCTGGGTTTGCATGGGCGTGAAGGAGGAGACAGTTGCTGTCTTCATCAGCTTGGCGTGGTTTACAGATTTTCATCTTCACTTTGCCAAACATTGACCCTACCCAGAAACACACCCTATAATGCAGAAGAAAATTAAAAAAGATACAACCATGTCTACCAAAGGGCAGCATTCTGACTAAGAAGCCATGCAGTTCTGCGGCACAGTAACAGTCCCGCTGTGACAGACATGGCTTTTTTTCACCTTTCATCCATTGTGGTTGTTTCCCTGCTTACGTTTATCTTTATTTTGATCTTTCACTCCAAAGCCCTATGGCAGGCAAGCGCTGCGGCTCATGCCAAATTGTAGCACAGCTTACACAATTCCCAAAACACACCTATGTTACACCCTTAGCCTTCTTTTTACGTGGAAAATTGCCTTTGGCTTCGAGAAGTAGTTTCTCAATCCAGAGCCAGGGCTCAGCAAATTGCATTTTGATGAGGCTTTGCATCTTTTCGATAAATAAAACCCTACTGGAGAGGAGATGCCATGGCAATGGCTGGAGCTGGAAATTTGCCTACAGTCGGGCCAAGCTCTCACTGAACATCAGTGCTGCAGTCTTTGTGCCAAGACAGCCTCTGCATCCGTGGAGAAATGCCAGTGGGAAATCCCCTTAGGGCTCTCCAAAGGCTTCAGGAAGTGACTGACCATGAGAAGAGCCAGGGAAAACCTCAGCAAGTCAGCTGCTACCACGGGAAGTGTGGACAGACAGGCAGACGGCCCTGAGAACAGGCAGAGAGAAGGAGGCATGCAAAACAAGCTGCCCACATAATGCATGCTGCAACTGCTTACATGCAATTAGTGAGGCAGAGGATGCTAAACAGCTCACCTTGTTTGTAGAGACATAAAATGGAGAGAACAGAGTGCACAATAACTTTCACTGGAGGAAATGCATGCTTTTCAACTACCTGGCTTACTTTGGCATTTATATGCAAATATATTTTTGGCAGACAGGTAGAGTAGTGAGCTGTGTTGAGCCTCTGTTATGAATGCGAGTAGGTGTCTTTTTTTAGCTTATTTAAAGCAGGATTTTAGAAAGGTGGAACTTTACCAAAACACTCCATTTTTTATGTTGTTATTGAGAAGGAATTAGTTTACAAGACATACCTACAGAAATACAACTGTGTAAGAACCATGCACTGGGAAGTTGTACCAGATGACCTTTAAGGGTCCCTTCTAACTCAAACAATTCTGTGATTCTATGATTCTACAACATTTCCTTGTGGGAACCTGGTTACCAAACACTTCTTTCCTCTTTTTTAAAATTTTTACTGAGAAGTTCATTTTCCCCCTTAGTTTTCCACAATCCCCAACAGCAGAGGAACCAGAGTGGCGATTTCAAAGCCACTGAGGCCATTTTGAAGCCCCAGAGTCATTGTGGTTGTTTGGACATCTAACTGTGCTGTCTAACAAGACTCTCCGAAGTTCCCATGCGACACAGGCAATTAAGCGCTTCTTGAAAATCCACACCAGCAACTCCTGATATCTCCAGTTGTTTGAATAGCTCCAGAAATATCACCCAGACACCTATTTCCAAAAGCACCTGGGGCACCCGGCTGCACTCGACGTGCGGTTAGACCGGCACTGCCACCAAACCCTGACTGACCCTATGGGTGTGCTCATCCCACCCCGGCGCACGCGGCACGGCTCGGGAAGGGCATCCAGCTCCCAGCTCCACCATAGGGTGGAGAGGATGGGGCTCGGTGCTTGTTCCCAGCAGTGTGCGTGGGTCAGAGCCACGTGGCATGGGGACACCACAGACAGTTGACTGCTTGGGCTTTGTCTCTGAGTTTTGAGGCTTCAAAGCAGCACCTTCATCTCAAGTGTTGGATGTCACTGGGAACCCAACGTGTGCTGCAGTGGATTAGGGAGTTGTGGTCAGCCACTGCCCAGAGGAGTGGTGGGGTCACCATCCAAAGAGGTGTTTAAGAACTGTGGAAATGTGGCACTGAGGGGCATTTAGTGGGCATGGTGGGATGGGTTAGGGTTGGACTGAATGACCCAGTGAGAATTATTGGCAATAGATGGGCAATTGGATTGGATGATCCTGCAGGTCTTTTCCAATCTTGGTGATTCTATGATTCTTGGTGATTCTACGATTCTATGACCTTAGAGGTCTTGTCCAACCTTAATGATTCTATGAGTGGGTATGGTGGGATGGGCTGGAGTTGGACTGGATGACCTAGTGACAAACCATTGGTGATAGATGGATGGTTGGACTGGATGATCTTGTAGGTCTTTTCCAGCCTTGGTGATTCTATGATTCTATGACCTTAGAGGTCTTGTCCAACTTTCATGATTCTATGAGTGGGCATGGTGGGGATGGGTTGATGGTTAGACTGGTTGACCTTAGAGGTCTTTTCCAATCTTAATGACTCTATGATTCTATGATATATTAGACAAACTCAGCAGGATTCTGAAGGGTGCTGTGAAAACAAGGCTGTTGCGGTGCAATAACCTCCATGCACATGCACCCACATTTAGCATCAGGCTGATCTATTCCCTCTCCTCCCTCCAGATTGCCAAACACATGGTTGCGTGGTTCCTTTCTCCTCCTGCAGGCAGGACGACGTGATTGGGAGGTTTCAGTTTCCGAGCAGCTCTCAGCAGGAGATTCGTTAAGTCAGCACAATGCTCCCGGCCCAAGCACATGGTTAGATAACGTTCTCATTGAGTCACCACCGCGTCTCCGGCCAAGTTTGGGAAATCAGGCAGGGATTTGGGTATCGACACCGTCATGAGCTCAAACGCAACATGTGGCTCAGAATCCAATGATCTGCAGTGACATCGCTGTGCCCACTGCTGTGCTGAAGGACAGCATAAAGTGGTGGAGGAGAAGACGCTCAGTGTTTGTGTGCTTGGACAGGAGCTGCGTGGAACTGGGGAGAGCAGGAGGACAAGCTGAGCTGAGCACTAAAACCTCACATGTTCAGTAAAACATTGACATCTCAGCATTCCCTTCATGCAAGCATGCTCTGAGAGAGATTATTAACATGGAGGGCAAGCTCAATAAAATTAGATGAGGCCTCTTTCAGGTCAAGCAAAGTTCTTGCTGTTCCAACAAAAGGCAGAAATTGTCATGACTCAATCCAGCCCAGGAGAATTCTCCCCTAATTGCTGCTGCAATCAAAGGAACAAAAGAAAAATGCTTTCTGGTGTCTGTTTGTTTTAAACCTCTGTACACATCCCGAAGCCCTGTCAAGAGTCAATCATGGAGGCAAGAGGGCAGCGATGTCTTTTCATTCAACACCTTTCCAAGTCCCTTTGCAACCTCCCGGAGCATTCACCATTGCCCAGGCAACATCCCCATCCAAGCAGCTACACGCCTTGGCTGCTTGCAGTGTCTCCAGCTGTAGGAGCAGGGAGCGGAGCACGGTGACTCATCAGCTGTGGTTGACCAGGGATGTGACTCAAGGTCTCCTGAGCAAGAGGTGAAACCATACCGAGCAATTTTGGCTCTACATTGGCAGCTCATAAGCAATATTTCACTGCTGGGAGAGGGGTGGGCTGCAGCAGTGTGTGATTTCCCTGTCCTCAGAGGCTGGAACTTCATGCCCAAGCCTGGCCTGGTCTAACACAGGACAGTAGCAATCACACCAATAATCCAGATAGAGGACAGCCACCCTTCCCTCATTCCCTGCAGGATGCTCCAACAGCACTCAGCCAGCAGAACAGAGGAAGGTGCCCACCTCCACCCTCATGAGGACCTCAGGAGGTGGTGAGGGAGAGATGGAGGCTGCACATTGCCCCCAGTGGTCAGGCAGAGGTGGAGTTGGTGTTGGACTCTGATCCTTGGGGATTCATTCCAATTTGGGATTATAGAATCGCAGAATCACACAATGTCCCAAGTTGGAAGGGACCCACAGGGATCAGAGTCCAAATCCTGGCTCCACAACACACCGCACAAACCCAAACTTGATGTCTGGGAGCGGTGTCCCAGTGCTTCCTGAGCTCCAGCAGGTTGGGGCCATGCCCACTGCCTTGGGGAGCTGTGCCATGTCCACCGCTCTCTAGGGCAAAGCTCTTCCCTCACCCCCACCTGACCATCTAAAGACGAATCTCCATGCCATTCTCTTGGGTCCTGTTGCTGCCATCAGAGAGCAGAGCTCAGAGCTGCTCCTCTGCTCCCTATGAGGAACTGTAGGGCCATGATGGCCGGTAGGTCATGAGGAGCTATAGGATTACCATGAGGCCTCCCCTCAGCACAGAGCAGAGTGGGACAGCCTTTCTCTCACCAACTGGGAACATCCTATGACTCTACAGATGGACACCATCACAGGGACCCAACAGGAGTGCAGCATCTGCTGACATCTCCAACTGCAACCCCAAACATCAGCTCTGCTCTCAAAGGGCTTAGAGTTTCTTCCATGCCCCAAAGAGAGGAGGGCAATAGAGACCACAGCCAGCTCCAGCCCAGCCTCCTCCCTATAATAATTTTATGTCTTTCTTGTGCCACATGCTACCAGGAATATGATGGTCCCCCTAGATTTCACTGGCCACCATTTTGTCAGCCCCTGCTCATCCCAGTTGCATACATGTGCAAGTGCTCGCTTTGTGTCCCTGAAAGGGCAGGAGAAAGTCAGGACACCTTTCAGGCCTCAGCAGAAGAGCAGTCTTGTTGCAACACGAAAATGCCTGCTCAGAAAGAAAACCACACCAGTGTACTGCCTCTAGTGTTTATTGGGGTATGGCACATGCCAAAGGAGAAAGGCTTAAGCAAACAAGCACGAGTGTTCTCACAATCACAACAAAAAGGCAAAGCCCAAACAGAGGTGAGCACTCTGGAGTCACTGCAGCATGTCAGGGTCTCATGGGAGACCTCAAGGGATGCCCAGACCCCACAGGCTGTGCATTGTGTGGGGTGCTTTGTGGCTGGGGGCTTTGGGGTGGTGGGTCCTTCCAGCGCCAGCTCTCAGCTCCATGCAACAGCTTTAGGGTGTCTCAAGGAGGAGGTTGGTGAAGCGAGAGGTTCCCAAGCCCTCTGCAGAGCATCTCAGTCACTGTGGTGGATGAAGCCTGCTGTTCTTTTCCCATGCGATGTCCAAAAGAGGGCAGTGCCTGGCCCGACAGATGGGCGGCTCTCAGCTGGGCAGCGGAGTGGTGGTCCTGGTGATGTTTGCTTCCTTTCTCCTTTGGGTGCCGGGGACGGGGACAGCTCTCTGCCCTACTGCCGCCGGGCGGACACAGAGCTGTTCTTCAGGATGCCGCCAGAGCCCACCACGACGGAGCTGCCCGCTCCAGAGCCGAATCCTCCCCCTCCCAGGCTGTAGCAGAAGCCAGCACCGCCCGTGCTGCAGCTGCCCCTCCCGCTCCCAGCGCCGAATCCCAATCCTCCTCCTCCAAGGCAGAGACCGCCGCCGTATCCACCTCCTATGGAACTGCTGCCGCCCACCACAGCTGCGGGGACAAGGAAGGGTGTGGGGTTACCACCAGCAGAGCCAGGGAGCGCAGGGAGCAGGGGCAGGCTAGTACTTACAGATGCTCACGTTGCTCTGGCACTCCCCAGACATCCTGCAAGGAAAAGAGATGG
Organism: Meleagris gallopavo; assembly: GCF_905368555.1. Classification (NCBI taxonomy): domain Eukaryota; kingdom Metazoa; phylum Chordata; class Aves; order Galliformes; family Phasianidae; genus Meleagris; species Meleagris gallopavo. Next base: position 459,103 of record NC_139434.1, on the reverse strand, counting down.
AGCGTCAGCACCGCCCCACCAGCTTGGGTCCATCACGCTCCATAGGACCACGGTGGAGGGCAGCGCTGTTGATATCTTAACAGAAGATGTGCTACTCTGCATCCTTCCCATTGACTTAGCAGGATGTGATCCAGCCATATCCCCACCCACCTGCACTCCTCGCCCTCCAGCAGCTTCCTGTAGGTTGCAATCTCGATGTCCAGTGCCAGCTTGACGTTCATCAGCTCCTGGTACTCGCGCAGCTGCTGGGCCAGGTCTGCCTTGGCTTTCTTCAGGGCTGTCTCCAGCTCAGTCAGCTTGTCTCTGGCATCCTTCAGGGCCAGCTCCCCACGCTGCTCAGCATCAGCAATGGAGCTCTGAATGGTCTCACACTGCAGGACAAGGACAGGGATGCAGCGCATTGAGCAGAGGCCACTGCAGCGCTCTGTGCCCGTATCACCTGGCTCAGCTGATCCCAAACATCTCTGACCAGGGCACAGCTCCAAGAGGAATTACGAGGATCTCACACCCATTCCCCAGAACATGAAACCCCTACCTGCTTTTTCACGTTCTCAATCTCAGCCCGTAGCCTCTGGATCACGCGGTTGAGCTCAGAGATCTCAGCTTTGGTGTCCCTCAGACTGTCTCCATGCTTTCCTGCAGTGGCCTGCAGCTCCTCATACTGATGGGCAGGGGACAGAGAAGATCATCAGGGGCAGCATGAGGTCTCCCTGGATTTCTCCACACCAGAAAGGGGAGCACACAGGCCCCTCAGCCCTACCATTGCCATGAAGATAGCCCTCACCTTGCTCTGGTACCAGGTCTCAGCCTCCAGCCGGCTCCGGTTGGCAATCTCCTCGTACTGCGCCTTCACTTCTGCAATGATGCTGTCCAAGTCCAGGCTGCGGTTGTTGTCCATGGACAGCACCACGGAGGTGTCAGAAACAGTCTTCTGCATCTGGCACAGCTCCTGCAATTCCCACCAGCTTTGTCTTGAGCCCTGCTAGGACACCTTCCCCGTGGTTCCATCCCATTCTGCTGCACACTCACCGCTTCGTAGAGGTTCCTCAGGAAGTTCAGCTCATCTGCCAGAGAGTCCAACTTGGCCTGAAGCTCCACTTTGTTCATGTAGACACCATCCACATCCTGCAGCAGAAATTAGGGCTGAAAGCTTTCACCTGATGCGCACAGTTGGGTCTAAGTCGAGCCCCATAAGTCAGTGTGCTGCTCCATCTCCGCAGTACACAACTCTGGGGGCTCTGTGTTACATCTAAGCCCCACCAGTGCAAAGCTCTGCTGAGAACCAGGTGGAAATTTGTATAAAATAATTAAAAATGACAATGCGCTTAGAAAACACAGATAAAGGTGGCAATTCAGATATCTGGATGTTTTGCTCCAGGGAGGAGGAGCACCAACTCCCATCAGTCTCCCCCTCTGCCCTGGGGGGTTCTGCCTTCAGCTCTCCTTATTCTAACGAGACACAAGCTTAATTAAAGCCTGCCCTTGTGCCTGCAAGTGCTTGGTCCTCCTCACACAGGCTTGGGCTGCCCAGAGTTTTACCTTCTTTAGGAGCACAAAGTCGTTCTCTGCAGCTGTCCTTTTGTTGATTTCCTCTTCGTACCTGTTGGGGATAACGAGGGAGATTCAATCTCTCTGCTTATTTTGGCTCCTGCTCCACTGCTGGTGGCTGCTGGCCTTGGAACAATGGGTGCAGCAAAAAACAGAGGTGCTATGAGCAGACTGTGGCCAAACAGAAGTGGGGCTTCATCCTGCACAAGCCCTGGAACCTTCCATTACAAACATCCTGCTGCCTCCACGAGGAGACCTCCTGGTCTCCTGTTGGCCATCGTAGCCATGGCACAGAACCTTACAATCATGGAACTGCTGGAGTTTGGTTTTTTTTAGTGGTCATCCCATCTAATCCCCTGCAATGAAGAGGGAATGTCCGTGGCAGCTGCACACTGCAGAGCTTGGAGCAACGGAGGTCTCCTCCAGAACCACATCACCTCTCATCCTACAGCCTCAGCAAAAATCGAGCAAGGCGAGGGATCAAGTTGTTCCCAAATCCCAGTTATCTGCATCTTATCAGCTGAGATATTTCTCCATCTTTGCTCTTCTGATGGAGCAAATTAACCTCATCATATCAGGATAATAATTAATCCCCCTCTCATCAGCGTTCCAAAGAACCATCTAAGTAAGCTTCAAACTATGAAGGAAATTATTGTAAGGAATCCATGAGGAAACCCATGAGGAAATTATAGTGGGATTTAGCAACTGCCCTAATTGCTTCATTAAATCATAATGTCACGGACTCTCGAATGGGGAAAGGCAAATAGCAGAAGATCCTGTGCTGGTGACAACTGCAGTTCACACAACAATGAGTGCTGGGCACACCTCGAAAAACCATCGCCTGCTGTCAGAGCTCGCAGCTGCTGCAACTTCCTCATAGCATGGATGGCTGCAACAAGTGAAACACTGCCAATTCCCATCATTCTTTGAACGTTCTGACCGCTCAGAGTAAGTCTTTACTCCTATTTTTTTCGCCACTTGCTACTCAAAAAAATTAAAGTAAAATAGAAGTGGCAAAAAAGTCTCCAAACAATCTGCTTTGCACAGCTGGTGAAATCAGCCAGAGCTCAGACATTGCTAGGAGTGAATCCAGAATAAATCCATTTGGTCCTAGATCTGGGGACATCCCTAGAGCTGCCCAGCACTGCCGAGCCCCGCGCTGGCACCATGAGCCACGCACTTGGTCTTGAAGTCCTCCACCATGTCCTGGAAGCTCTTCAGCTCTGACTCCAGCTGTATCTTCTCGCTGGAAAGGCCATCCAGCTGCTTCCTCAGCCCGCTGATGTAGACTTCAAAATATGGGTCCAGGCTCCTGGTGCTCGTGATGGGGCTTTGCTCCTGTAGGAGCTTCCATTTGGTCTCCAGGACTTTGTTCTGCTGTTCTAGGAATCGCACCTGAGTAATGACGGGGGTGGACAGAGAAAAGTCAGAATGTTCCTCAAAGCATCTCTCTGTTGTTTGTTTTCCTGCATTGCCTACATTTAATGAGTTCAGCCCTTCTGTCTGTTCTCGCCTCCTCTCCAAAAACTCCCCATCCTCCCCCAGAGTCCCACTGGTGAGATGGGAAACCCATTCTCACGGCGAAGGGCGACCTTTCCTCTCCCATCCCACAGGGTCTAAACAGAAGAAATGTGCTGAGCTCTGTCACTTCAGTGCTTTCTCCTTCATGATGAGTTTGGGCGACAAACACAGGGACGAAACACCCAATGGCCCACAGGTGGAGGGGAGCAACCTTCTCTGAGGATGTTCTGCATGCTGCTGCATGGCCCCCTGGGTTAGCACCAGTGTCGTGGCCTCCAAATCAAGGATCCCATTCCTGCTGTTCTCCAACACCTTGGGATCATTACTTCTTCTGACACTGCAGCCTCCTTTCTGCCTGTACAGCTTTGGGGCAGTGCTGGGCTCACTGTTCCCTCTGTGCCCATTTCACAAGCCAGCAAAGTTCAGCCTCCCCCCAGACCCAGCTCTTACCTTGTCGATGAAGGAGGCAAATTTGTTGTTGAGGGTCTTCAGCTCCTCCCTCTCCTGTGTCCGCACCTTCTGGATCTCGGGGTCGATCTCCAGGTGGAGCGGGGTCAGCAGGCTCTGGTTGATGGTCACCTCCCTGATGCCGCCCGGTGGGCACTGGGCGAAGCCCCCAGCCCCGCCATCAAACCCTCCACCGAAGCCACCAAAACCACCACCGAAGCCACATCCGGCCCCGCTGCCAAACCCTATCCCATTGCCAATACCATAGCCAAAGCCTTGGCCACCAGCCCCAAACCCTCTGCAGACGCCTCCAACTCCAAATCCTCCCAGAGCGGTGCTCTTGCTCCCTCCCAGGCTATAGAGGCTGCGGCTGCTGAAGCCCCCAGCGTTGCCAGCAGGCCCTCGGCATCCTCGGGCCACCGTGCTGAAGGTGACCTTGTTCTTCCCTCCTAAGCAAGCAGAGCTGGAGCTGAATCCCTTCTTGAAAGCAGATGACTGACGAGACATGGCGATAGGTTTGTGGTAGGAGAGGAGAGCTGAGTGGTGTCCAGAGGCAAAAGAAGCTCTGTCCTGCGAGCACAGTGCCTGAACGCCCCTTTTTATGCTCGGAGGGAGTTGGCCAGCTGTCAGGGGAGTGGAGATGTGATTTTTTATTCTAAGAATGGTTTTAGGTGTGCTTGGAACCATGCCCTCCCCCCTCCTCTCTGCCTTCCCCGTGACCTGCCTCAAAACACTCCCTAGATAGCTCAGAAAGTAAAACAAATCTATTGTTGGTGTTGGAAGCACATCGTCAAATCAGATTTCCTGAGCTGGTGCTGTCAACCCATCACGGGTCCTTCTATAGTTCTTCTGGCAGTGACAAAGCACTACAAGCTGCTTGGTGTGTTACACCCTCCAGGGAGACCCCTGTCTTGGCTCCATTACTCATTGGGAGCCGTATGGCAGGTGCTTGGTTCGCTGAATTCTGACAAAAGCCTGGTTTCCCAATCACAGCCCCAGATGCACTCCTGTTCAACTTTCTGCTCCAGTTCGATTCGGTTTGGCCAAAGCTATTTCATAACCGAGGGAGGGAGCCCAGCAAGACTTAGTCTTAGGGTTAGCATCAGCTTTGTGTCAATAAGGGAGTTTCTAGAAGGTTTTGACGGGTTTCTAGAAGGTTGGACCACTCTGACTGTGGCTTACTGAGCCCAGAGGGACACACGGGGGCTGCAGAGCCCAGAACATCTTTGTGTTTCCATGTAACCCTCACCCTACATCTTCACCTTTCTTCATTAGGGTCGAGGTGCCATTACCAGCTAACGAGCAATGTCCATGTCAAGGGTTTCCAATTCCCCAATGGGGATCGTGCCAAGACCAGAGGTGTTTTGAAGTGTCTCTGAGTTCCCCGCAAAGCAAACAGACCTTTGGAGATGAGCAGGACAGAATCCAGCAGCCATCAACTTCACAGACGACCTCCAAAGGGTCTCCTCCAACATCCTGGAAGCGTGCCCAATACACATCATTCCACAGTTATGGGATAAAAAGGGCAGAAAATGAGCATGGGGACTTTGATCCTACTTCCACCTTTCCTGGTGGAAGGGAGCCAAGGCTGGAGCTGTGTTTCCAGCAGGAGCATTGTAGAAAGGCTGCTGGGATCGTTCCCTGTGGGTCCATCATCAGCCCCATTCTGTCCATGCTGCCACCACCCGCCAGCTGCCACCACCTGTCAGCACGCTCTCATTGTTCTAACACATCCAGATTAATTGCTTAACCACTTTTAATTTATATTTTAATTGGCGGAGGTGTCTGAAGGTGCCATCAAACCGAGGATCCCCGCTTATCCTGCCATTAAAAGGAAAAAAATAAAACTTCCCCTCAAACCACAAGGTGCAGCTGCAGCCATGACGACAAAAGCCAGCCTCACACCACGCACTCTGTAATTATCTTTTATTGGAGACACTCATGGGAGAGGTTTGGGGAACCAGTTCCAGCTCAGGGCCTGTTTCCTCTCAGCTTTTCCCCTGCAAACATGCAAATCTGGGGCCGGGAGCAGAGCTGAACCATCTCTGCAGGGGAATTGGGACGGAGGGAGCACTTTTCCTCTGGAACCTCACCGTCCTTCTCCATTTCCAGCCCAAAGAGGATCTGCACCATGTGGAGAAGCCGCTGAGCTCTGCACCTCACAGCCACCACCCTTTACAGAGCTTTGGGCTCCCCAATTCCACGGGGACACCCTGAGGTTTCTTTGCCAAAGGCGGCGGCAGCTGCATCTCCTCCACCTTTATGCAACCGATGGAGAAACTGAGTGAACCTGTTGGAGCCCGGCGCAGCTCCCAGGGTGGCTCTGCCAGCGGTCCCTGGCATGCGGCGCTGGCTCTGCGCCCATCCGGACGCTTACCCAAGAAGCACAGGGCTCAGTGTGTGCACTGCTACACCCATGAGGTCCCAGCCCTCTTTTGGGGTGGGAGATGCCAGCTGAGTGGCTGGGGCTGCAACTGCGCTGCTGCGAGGGGCTTTGGGTCATCCTGGAGGTGGCCTTGCTGTGTTCCCTTCTGTTTTATTCACTGTGGGCTTGGGGAGGACTATAGGGCCATGAGGGGCTGTGGGGACATGAGGGGCTGCTGGGTCATGAGTGACTGTGGGATCATGAGGGGATGCAGGGCACAGTGAGCAGTGCCATGAATGTACAACAAAGCGCACAATGGAGCCAAGACCTTTCCACAACCAGCAGACTTGGATCCTCCTTCAGAACAGCACCCCAGGCTCCTTTCCTATACCCAAAACCAGGCTAAATCAAGTCACCACCAGGTTCAGAGCCATGTGTTCCCATCACAAGCCTGGGGGTTCCCAACAGCTGATGCTGTCCCACCACACAACACCATGACCTCACACAACCACCTCCAGAGGGACTTCTGCACCCCAGGACAGGGGACAACTCCCGGGTTCTGCCCATGCATGAAGGTTTTGCTCAGCCCAGCTTAGAAAAGAGCCAGAATCAGGCCAGGAGGCTCTTCCCATGGGAAGATACAAATACCTGACAGCTTTCTGGCCCTTCCAGAACCCAGAGGTGGAAATCCTGAGCCAGAGGTTCCACCACCCCAGCAATGCCCAGAGCTGCTCCAATTAGAGCAGCCAGCCCGTTTTAATGAGCTCCTCATTCCCATCGAGCCCTGTCACTGGTAGAGGCCATGCCTAGCACCCTGAGGTGACACCATGGGGCTGGGACCCACGGAATCAGTGTGCCACTGCAGTTCTTCACAGGGACACGGAGATGTTATATCTCTGGGGCTCTGTGGAGGAGCAGGAGGTGACCATGATGGGATGCTCCATTCCCAGGCAGGAATGCCAGCATTTAGGGACTGGCTTCATGGCTGGGCTCGAGGATCTGGATGCTCTTTCCCAACTTTCCAAGACTGAACCCAACAGGAGTTGGCAGGATTCAGCATCTCACAGTTCCCATAGGTATCGCAGTGATGGAAGCCCCCCAGCTGCTGCTGGGACATGAAGTGCTTCAGACCCACAGATGCTCCCCACAGCCCCAAAAAAGCTACTGGCAGGGAGGGAACGGAGCAGCACTGGGCTCTCCAGTTTGTCTGCTTGCTGTCCCCATATTCCCCCAGGGTGAGCCGGGTCTGGGATGCAAAACAGAAGGAATAAAGGGAGGAAGGAGCCAGAGTGGGCAGGAAAACGCCTGGGGCTGCTCCTGTGCTTTGATGCCCGGTGCAGATGGTGGGATAACGGCAGGGAGTGGGTCCGTGTCCCTCTGCCCCACGTATGGAACCTCATATCACAGCCCCCTCACCCCACAGTGGAAAGGAAGACCGACGAGCCCAAATCTGCCCGGTTTCACCCCAAAGATGCGTTCAGGAGAGCAAAGCACCGCTCCGCTGAGCAGCGCGGACTCGCAATTAGTAAGCGGGCAAATTGCAGGGCTGGGGCCCGAGCTGGGAATCATCGAGCAGAAATAACAAGGTGGATCCCGAGCGAGATCAAAGGCGCCTATTGCAGAAGACGGCGGCACTCCTTGGGCCGTCCCCACTGCGTTGCGCACAGCGGAGCCCCGGGCTCTGCCTGCAATACCCGGCTGCTAACCTGGCTCACAGGCAACACCTTCTTCTGGGAACCGTGGCCCTCCATCGGTAGCATCCATCAGGGCAACTGTTTCCTTTTGGTGATGGCGTGGAGTGCTTTGTGGCCATCGGAAAGCAGCCCCAGATGCAGTGCAGAATGAGCCCCGCGTGCCACGCAGGGAGAATGGTGGGCAACTTCCAAAGGTCAGAGCCCAGCCACTGCCCCATAGGGAGAGCCCAGCACTCCTTCTCTGAGCACCCCAAAAAATAGGGGGCAGAGCTCCCGGCTCAGGACCTGCAGTTCTGTGAGCAGAGTCCCCAAAGTGGGGCCAATGAGGAGCAGAGAGGGGCTGTGCTGCACCAATGGGCAATGGGAGGATATGGGGCTGAACCGCCATGTGGCTTTGCCTCCAGGATTTGGGGTGCAGAGCATCTCCCCGGGTCAGGATGCAAAAAAGGAACAAGGGAAAACACGTGTGAAGCCCTCGAGCTTTGCAGAAATGCAATGCAGTTCCAGTGGGGGCTGCAGAGGGAGTAGGGGTCTTTGCCGCTCTGCACTGCACATTGGGGAGAATTGGGTTTTTGGATGGGAAGAGCACATTTTGGAGAGAAATCTGCATAAATGGATGGGGAAGAGCTGGGGGAGAGGGAGAGGATGGATCTGTCCCTCCCCGTCACCTCATCCCACACTTTGGGAAAACATCCCCCCCCTAAAAAAAAAAAAAAGCAATGCCCTCCCCAAAATGCACTGTGTTGGAGCATTGAGCAGAAATAGGGAGGGGGCAACTGAAACTGTGGGGACACTGTGGGACCGGGGGGGAACCTATTGGGTTGGGGAAACTCCAAAAGGAGCCAAATCCCCCCGGGAAATCTCCCCCCAGGGCCGGGAAGGGCACGAGGGGTGTGCGTGTGAAAATGCAGAGAGTGAGCTTTGGGCGGCTCCTGCCCCACCACTAATTACAGGCAAAACCTCGTCAGCAGGCCCCAGCTTGCTGTTGGCCCTGTGCCCCCCGGCGCGCCCCAGCTGAGCCCCCTGCCACCGACAGCACCCTTAATTCCCCAATAGTGCCTTTAATTCCCCAATCTTGCCCGTATTTCCCCAGTATTGCTTTTAATACCCCCTATATTGCCCCCTTATTTCCCCAGTCTTGTTCCTATTTCCCCCATAATGCCTTTATTCCCTCAACAGTGCCCCTAATTCCCCAATAGTGCCCTTATTTCCCCAATACAGCCTCTAATACCCCAATACTGCCCTTATTTCCTCAATGTTGCCCTTGTTTCCCCAATACTGCCCCTAATTCTCCAATACTGCTCTTATTTCCCCAGTCTTGTCCCTATTTCTACAAGTGTCTATTTCCTCAATATTGTCCCTACTTCACCAATACTGCCCCTGTGCCCCCAGTACTGTCTCAAATACCCCAATGTCGCCCTTATTTCCCCAGTGCTACCCCTAATTCCCCAATACTGCCCTTATTTCCCCAGTCTTGTCCCTATTTCCCCAGTAATGCCCCTAAATCCCCAATACTACTCTTATTTTCCCAATCTTGTCTGTAATTCCCCGATACTGCCCTTATTTCCCCCAATATCATTCCCACTTCCACAGTACTGTCTTTATTCCCCCAATATTGCCCTTAATTCCCCAATATTGCCCCTAACTTCCCAGTAGTGCCTTTATTTTCCCCGCTGGGGTAAAACTGGGTCGGAGGAGGGGGCAGTTTTGGGGTTCCTCCATCCAATTTGGGTGCAGTGTTGCAGAAGGGGTCCCCAAAATGTCATCCTGGGTCTTCCAGCAGTGGGACCCCAAGGGGACCACAAGGGGACACAATTTTGGGGTAAAAGAACCCATTCAGGCAAAAATTTGGGTTCAGAGCTGGAAACTCCCTGTGCCAGTGCTGGGACAACCCAAAAGGCTCTGCCCCCTCCAGGATCCATACACGCATGGGCGCTCACAGTGCCAGGAACATCTGCCCATGAATCAGCAGCACCTCCTGTGGCGTGATGCCCTGGCACCACACCAGCCCTGGGACATGGACACTGGGGAGGGGGACATGGGGTCACAGCCCACATGCAGGGTCAGACCACGTCCCCAAGCTATGTTGTCCCCAAATCTTGATGACCCCAAACCTTGGTGTCTCCAAACCTTGGTGTCCCCAAATCTTGCTGCCCCCAGGCACAATGTCCCCAAATCTCCATGTCCCTAAGCCTCTGTGTACTCAGACTTTGGTGTTCCCAAACTTTGATACTCCCAAGCATCAATGTCCCCAGGTTTTGGTGTCCCCAGGCCCTGATGTCCTAAACTTCCACTTCCCCAAACCTTGGTGTCCCCAAGCTTTGGTGCCCCCAACCACTGGTGTCCCCATACCTCAGTATCCCCAAGTTTTGGGGTACCCAATCATTGGTGTACCCAACCCTTGATGTCCCCAAACTTCAGTGTCCCCAAGCCCTGGCGTCCCCAACTCTTGGTCTCCCTAAACCTCAGTGTCTCCAAGTATTGCTGTCCCTAAACCTCAATGTTCCCAAGATTTTGTGTGCCCAACACTTAATGCCCTCAAACCTCATTTTCCCCGATCCTTGGTGTCCCCAAACCTCAGTGTTCCCAAACTTTGATGTCCCCCCAAACCCTGGTGTCCCCAAACTTCAGCATCTCCAGTTTGGCATGGTGACAATGCCCCCACCCAATGGGCTCACCTTTGGGGTCTGTGGCATTTGGAGAGCTGTGGGGTGGGTTTGACTCCCCCATCACCTGGGTGCTCATCCCCCATAGAACAGTGAGTTGGGTTGGCTTTGGGGTGGGGAACACGAGGTGGGGTGGGTGAGTCTGGGTGGGAAGTCATGGCCACTGTCCCTTGGTGTCCCAGGGTCAGGTGACAGCAAAACCTCATCTGTGGGGCACCTGGATGGTACGGTGCATTGCCGCAGCTTCCGAACCCCAAATCCCAAACCTCAAATCCCTAATCCCAAATCCTAAATCCCAAACTCCAAACCCCATAATCCAGATCCCAAGCCTCATACTCTGAACCCCAAATCCCATCCTCTAAATCCCTAATCCCAAACCCCAAATCCCAAACTCCAAACCCGACTCTGCCCCCCAAAAAAATCCCAAGTCCTTCCCGGCCCCCAGATCTTTCCTTCCCCCCAAATCCCACCTTCACCTTAAAATTCCATCCAGCCTCAAAAATTGCTCCCTAACCCCCCCCCACCCATTCCCAAACCCCAAATTCTCCCTCACTCAAAACTGCTTCCTTCCCCCTCCCCCCAAAAAAAGCCTCAGTGTCCCCATGAGCCCTTCCCCACCCTTCCCCCAGCCCTGGCTCGGTAGCATTCAGCAGTGACCCCCCCTCCTCCTCTATGCCCCCCCCGGACCCCCCATCATGTCTCCAGGTTCCCCTGGGTACTCAACACCCCCCGACCCCATTTGCTTTCGTGGGGGAAAACCCCAAAAGAATCAGACCTGAAGGCGGGGGGTGGGGTCTTTGGGGTGCTGGGAAAAAGGGGGGGATAGGAGCTGCTGTGGGGGGGTCCGGAGCGCCACCTCACGTTGGGACCGCGTTCCTCTGCCGCCCCCTAGCGTCTGCAGACCCAAAATTCACCCCAAATTCGGGGCGGGACTGAGGTTTGCTGCAGGGGGAGGAGAAAGGGAGGAGTTATGGATGGGGGAGTCATGGGGGGGCGAGGGGGGCTTCCCAAGGACTCCCAGTGCGCTCAGCCAGACCCACCGTCCCGCTGCATCCCGGGGGGATCCCAAGCATCGCCCCCCCCCCCGCGTAAAACTGAGCCCCTTCCCATGGGGTCAGGGTCACTCCTAAAGGCACGGACCCCCCCCCCCAGGAATCCGAAGCGCCCCCCGGAGCTATGGGGTGTTGGGGTGGCTCTGGATCCCTTGATGGTCACTGAGGCTCCGAAACCCCCATCCCCCGGCCCTGCACCCCCTGTGCGGCCCCCCGCGCCCCCAAATTAATGGGCGTTGGGCTGGGGGGGCCGGAGGGGTCGTGCCTGAGGGGCACGAGCGGAGAGGGGGGGGAGGGATGTTAATTAGCACTAATTGGCAGCGCTAATTGGAGTGAGGTGTGCGGCGCGGACAGCAGGTGTCACCGGCGGACCGGGAATGGAGTCGTACCCCAACGCAATGGTAGGGGCACCCCAAATCTCCCGCACCTCCTGCAGAAATAAGCCCACCCCCGAGGGGGAGGAGGGGGTGGCATGATCCCCAGCACAGCCCCATACGAGACAGCAGGCAGTCCAAAATCCTTAACCCCACTCAGCCCGAAATGCCCCCCTGCCCCAAAAATCCTATTCTTCCCCCGAAGTCTGCAAATCCTGGATGTTGCCCCCCTGGATGGATCCTGGTACCCCAAAACCTGACATTCTGGGATGGAATTTGGGACCCCCTGCACTCCAAAATGGGTCTGGAATCCCAAAATACCTGGGTGGGCAATCGTACTCCAAAATGGGTCCTGGTATCCCCAGATGGATAATGGCACCCCAAAATGAGACCTGGCAACCCAGAAATAATCCTCATGTCCCCAGATGGACAACTGCACCCAAAATGGGTCCTGGTACCCTAAAACAGATCCTGATGCCCCAAGATGGACAACAGCACCCCAAACTGGGTCTTGGTAGCCCAAAACAGAGCCTTATGTGCCAAGGTGCGACAATGGCACCCCAAAATGAGTCCTGGTATCCCAGGATGGACAATAGCACCCCAAAAGTTGTTTTTGGCAACCCAAAATGGGCCCTGACACCCCAAAATAGGTCTCAGCACCCTGGCATTGGCAACAACACTCCAAAATGGTTTCTGGTTCCCCAAAACAGATTTTGATGTTTCAGGATGGACAGTGGCACTCCAGAATGGGTCTTGATCCCTCAAAACTGAGCCTGATGACCCAGGATGGAAAATGGCACCCCAAAATGGGTCCTGGTACCCCAAAATAGATCCCGAGGCCCCGAGATGGACAACAACATGCCAAAATGTGTCCTGGTACCCCAGAACAGACAATGGAACCCTAAAATGGGTTCTGGCACTTCAGGATGGATAATGGTACCCCATAATGGGTCCTAGTCCCTCAAAACTGAGCCTGTTGATCAGGGTAGGCAACAGCACCCCAGGATGGGTCTTCGGACACCAGTATAGGCAATGGCACACCTAACGTTGGTTCTGCCAACCCAAAATGTGTCCTGAAACCTCAAAATGGATCTCGGCACCGCAGGATGGGCAGTAACACTCCAAAATGGGTTCTGGTGCCCCAAAACTGATTCTGATGCTCCAGGATGGACTGTGGCACCCCAAAAATTGGTTCTGGCACACCAAAATGGGCCCTCACACCCCAGCATGGATAATGGCACCCCAAAAGTTGGTTCTGGCAACCCAAAAGGGGTTCCTGGTAACCCCAGATGGACAATGACTCCCCTGAACCCTGATCTCCCCCCTTCTTCCCCCCACCCTGGGCGGGTCCTAGCAGCCCAAAATGGAACCTGATGCCCCCAGGGTGAACAATAGTACTCTGAGAACCCTGGTACCCCCAGGCAGGTCCTGGCAGCTTAAAACAGATCCTGGCACCTGAGGATAGGTCCTGACACCCCAAAACATCCCCTGCCCCGCTCATGGACACCACCAGCCTCCTCCTTCCAGATCCCCATTGCTGCCCCTATTTTCCCCCCAACCCCCTCCCATCCTCAGGTGGGCACAGTCGTGGTTGGGGGCTTCATTGGGTTTATTGGGTTTATTGCAGGACCTCAACATCCCCCACGCATGCACCAGAGGTGTGAGGGGGATCTCACGGGGTGGGGGGCACCCCAATAGCTCCCACCCCATCCTGTAGCTTGGATAGAAACAGGGAGACAGGGGACAGATGGACGGACAGCAGGGTGCTGGCTCAGGGCGCTGGGGCAGAACAAGGAGAGGGTCCCCGGGGGTTGCATTCCTTTTGGGGTCTCCGGAGAGGTGCAGGGGGGGCTCAGTTGGTGAGGACATCAGCACACTCAGACACCAGCTTGCCATCACGGGTCTCGATCTTCTTGATGACGATGGCACGAGATTTGGGGACAGCTGCACTCTCCAGTGCTGGGGGGGTCACAGTGTAACCTGTGGAGAAGGAGCTCCCAAAGCCCCCCCCGAATCCTCCTGCATGGAGAGGGGGTGCAGTGGGTGATGCTGAGCACTTGGTGGGGGCTGGGGGTAGTGAGTCCAACCCCTGTGTCCCCCCCTCTTACCCGAGTACCCCGTGGTCCGGGTGTGGATGCTGAGGTTCTGCATTCCTGACTCCAACCTGGGGGAGAGTAAGGGGTGGGATTTAGGGAGGTGGGGGAGAGATGGAAGATGTCACGATGGTGGGAGGGAGGGAAGTGGGAATGGATAGATGGAGGGGAGAGAAGATTGGAAGGATGGAGGGAGAGGGGGAGGGAGGGAGGAAGGGAGAAAAGAATGCAGGGAGGGAGGGAAGAATGGAGGGAGGGAAGGATAGAGAGAGGGAAGAAAGAATGGAGGGGGGGAGGGAGGGAAGAATGGAGGGATGAATGGAAGGATTGAAGAAGGGGGGGAGAGAGGGAAGAAGGAATGGAGGGAGAGATGGAGAGAGGGAGGAAGGGAGGGAAGAAAGGATGGAGAGAGGGTGAAAGGGAGGGTGATGGGAGGAGGGAGGGATGGAATGGAGGGAGAGAAGGAGGAATGGAGGGAGGGGTGGAGAGTGGGAATGAGGGAGTGAGGAATGAAGGGGTGGAGGGAGGGAAGAAGGAAAGGAAGGAAGGAATAGAAGGATGGATGAAGGGAGGGAGGGAAGGAAGGAGGGGCAGAAGGGTAGAGAGAGGGAAGAAAGGAGGGAAGGAGGGAAGGAAGGATGGGAAGATGGAGGGAGGGATGGAGAGAGGGAATGAGGGTGTGAGGAATGGAGAGAGGGAGGGAGGGAGGGAAGGATAGAAGGAGGGATGGGTTGGATGGATGACAGGTGGATGAAAGCATTGGGGGTACAGTGGTGTGGACATGGGCTGAGGATGTGAGATGGGCCCGGGATTTGGGGACACACTTTGGGGGCTCAGTTTGGGTCCAGGGCTCGGTGCAGCACAGGGGGACACGGGAGCTGAATTTGGGTTCAACAGCTGAGCACTGCCCAGGGAGCAGGGATGTGGTGTGGCCTCCATGACTCAGGAACTCCACCATCTCCACAGCGTCCCATAGCACACTGCACACCCCATGGAGTCCCCCTCCACCCTGGTGCAGCATCCCACCTGCTCTCCTCGCCCTCCAGCAGCTTCCTGTAGGTCGCAATCTCAATGTCCAGTGCCAGCTTAACATTCATCAGCTCCTGGTATTCGCGCAGTTGCCGGGCCAGGTCCTGCTTTGCCTTCTGCAGAGCTGCCTCCAGTTCAGACAGTTTGGCTCTGGCATCCTTCAGGGCCATCTCCCCACGCTCCTCTGCCTCTGCGATGGCTGTCTCCAGAGTGGCTCGCTGCAGGGCAGGACGATGGGGCAGGAGGACTTACCTTGCATGAGGGTTTGGGTAGTTCCTGGACCCCAGCATCCTTCTTGCTGCACCCCATCATCCTCCCCTTGCACCCCAGTATCTCTTTATTGTTTCCCAGCAGACCCTCTTTACATTCCAGCTCCTCCCCAGCGCACCCCAGCATCCCCCTCTTGCATCCCAATTTCTCCAATTTGCACCCTAACATCTGCCCATTTACACCCCAGCTTCTATCATTGCACCCCAGCTTCCTCTTTGGACCCCAGCATCCCTTTGTTGCACCTCAGCTTCCCCTCAGTGCATGTCAGCATCCCTCCTTTGCACCCCAACTTCTCCAAATTGCACCCCAACATTCCCCCAGTGCACTCCAACATTCCTCCTATTGCATCCCAGTTCATCCCATTGTATTGCATCTTCCCTCCAGTGCACCCCAGCATCCCACCCATTGCATCTCATCTTCCACCACTGCACCCCAGTTTCCCCTTTGGACCTCAGCATCCCAACCTGGTACCCCCATGTTCTCCAAATTGCACCCAAACATTTCCCCAATGCATCCCAACATCCCTCCCATTGCTCCCTAGTTCACCCCAATGCATTGCAGCTTCCCCCCTTGCACCCCAACATTCATCTCTGCACCCCAACTTCTCCAAATTGCACTCCAGAATTCCTCCCTCTTTTCATCCCTCTATTTCTTCCCCCTCCCCCAGTTGCACCCCAGCTTCTCCCCATTGCACACCAGAATCATCTCTGCAGAGTGCAAAGGGGCTGTGGGAGGTTGGGGTGCTGAAGGCATGGAGTGGTGAGGGAGAAGAGGAGGAGGAAGAAGAGGAGGAAGAAGTGGAGGAAGAGGGAGAGGAGGATGAAGAAGAGAAGGAAGTAGAGGAAGAAGAGGAGAAAGAAGAGGAGGAAGAAGAGGAGGAAGAGGAAGAGAAAGAAGAACAGGAGGAGGAGGAGGAAGAAGAAGAGGAAGAGGAGGAGGAAAAGAAAAAGAAGAGGAGGAAGAGAAGAGAGAGGAGGAGAAGAGAGAGGAGGAGGAGAAGAAAAGGAGGAAGAGAAGGACAAAGAAGTGCAGGAGGAGGGAGAGGAGGATGAAGAAGAGGAGGAGGGAGAGGAGGAAGAAGAGGAAGGAAGAAGAGAAGGAGGAGGAAGAGGAGAAAGAAAAGCAGGAGGAAAGAAAGGAGAAGGAAGAAGTGGAGGAGGGGGAGAAGGAAGAGGAGGAGGAAGAAGGTCAGGCGCAGCCAGGCAGGATCCAGACCTGGTTCTTGAGCACCTCGATCTCAGCCTGGATCCTCTGGATCATCCGGTTGAGCTCGCTGATCTCGCTGCGGGTGCTGCGCAGGTCGTCGCCGTGTTTACCAGCTGTTGTCTTCAGCTCCTCATACTGCAGGAGCACGGAGCGGGGTCAGGAAATCAGGGATCGGGGGATCACACAATCACAAACTCGTGGGACTACGGAAATTCAGGATCCCAAAATCAAGTGGTCATGGGATCCCAAAGTCATGAATCCACTGAGTTGTGGGACCATGAGATATCGGGATCCAGATATTGCATCACTGTGAAATCACAGAATCATGAAACTGAGGAATCAGAAAATCATGGAATCGTGGAATCACAACCTCATGAAATCATGGACTCTCAAAATCATGAATCCATGGAACGATGGAAATGGCTGAGACACAAAATCATGGAATGTTGGAATCACAGAGTCCTGAAATTGCAGAATCCCAAAATCACAGAATCCTGACATGACAGAATTCCAAAATCTTGGCCCCATAAATCCACAGTGCAGCAGGGATGGGGACAGCCCCATGAGCTCCAAAATCTGGGGCAAAGCAGCAGAGGCAAGCCCGTGCCCAGAGGAGTGCTTGGGGCCAGGGCTGCGTCACACCGGGCCGGTCTGCAACTCGCCCACGCCGCAGACACCACGAGCAGCGCCTGGCCCTGGGGCTGGGATGTGGGGCGAGGGCGGGAGCGTGGGGCTGGCGAGACGGCGGTGGGGAGCGGGATGGAGAGCGGGACGGGGAGTCTGGGGCATAGGGCATCCCCAGGGCAGGGTGGGTCCTGGAGATGGAGAGTGTTATGGGATGGGTGAGGGTCCTGGGGAGGGGGAGAGCATTCTAAGTCATGGAGCATCCCAAGAGATAAAGGATTCCAGAGGGAACAAGGGATGGAACAGTTGGGGGCATGGATGGTGAGATCCAGGGGATGGAGTGACCCAGGGGATGCAGTGTTCCAGGTCATGGATCCTTTCAAGGGATGGAGGATCCTTGGGGACAGAGCATTCCAAGTCATAGAGGATCCCAAAGGATGGAGACCCCCAAGGGATGGAAGACCCCCAAGGGATGGAGGATCCCAAGGGATGGGAAACCCCAAAGGGATGGTGAATCCCGAGGGATGGAGAATCCCAAAGGGATGGAGATTCCCAAGAGATGGAGATTCCCAAGGGGTGGAGATTCCCAAGGGGTAGAAAACTCCAAGGGATGGAATGCCCCAAAGGGGTGAAGGATCCCAAGGGATAGAGACCCCCAAGGGATAGAGGACCCCAAAAGGATGGAGTTTCCCAAAGTGGTGGAGGGAGCATTCTGAGGAACAGCTCCTCCTCAGGCACAGAGGAACCCAAAGGACAGAACATCCTCTCAGGAGGAGAACATCTTGGGACACGGAACATCTCAAGGGACAGAGCACAGAATCCCAGCAGATGGAGAATCCCAAAGAACAGAGCTGGGGTGAGTCCAGAGCATCCCCCCCACCACTGACCCCCACTCCCCACCCCTCACCTTGCTCTGGTACCAGGTCTCAGCCTCCAGCCGGCTGCGGTTGGCGATGTCCTCATACTGTGCCTTCACCTCTGCAATGATGCTGTCCAGGTCCAGGCTGCGGCTGTTGTCCATGGACAGCACCACGGAGGTGTCGGAGATCTGCGACTGCATCTCCCGCAGCTCCTGCAATGGGGAAGGAGATGGGGCTGAGCTGGGGGAACAGCCCCCTCCCTGATGCGGTGGTCCCATGGGGGGCTGCTGTGAAGCCCCCACCTCATCATAGAGCTGCCGCAGGAAGTTGATCTCATCCGTCAGACTCTCCAGCCGTGACTCCAGCTCCACTTTGCTCATGTATGCTTCGTCCACATCCTGGGGTGCGGTAGCATTGGATCAGCTCCCACTGCCCCCTAGCCCCATTATCCCCAGACTCATTGTCCCCAGACCCACTGCCTTCTGTCCCTATTGTCCCCCAGCCCCATTAACCCCAGTCCCATCAGTCCCCGATCTCATTACCCCCAGCTCCATTGCCCTCCAACCCCATTACCCCTGGCCTCAACACCTCCTGCCCCACTGTCCCTCAGCCCCATTGTCCCCGAGTCCCGCTTCCCCCAGTTCCATCAGCCTCCAACCCCGTTGCCCGCAGTTCCACTGCCTCCCAGCCCCATTACCCCCAACCCCATTGTCTCCCAGCCCCATTGCCCTCAATCCCATCAGCCCCCAACCCTATTCCCCTCAGCTCCATTGCCTCTGTCCCCATTGTCCTCCAGCCCCACTGCCCCTGTCCCCAAGACTTCCAGCCCCACTGCCCCTCAGCTTCATTGCCCCCAGCCCCACTGCCCCCAGCTCCACTGCCCCTGACCCCATTGGCCTCCAGCCCCATTGCTCCTGTATCCAAGACCTCCCGCCCCACTGCCTCCCATCACCATCAACCCCAGCCTCACTACCCCCAGCCCCATTATTCCTAGTCCCATCACCCTCAGCCCCATCACTCCCAGTTTCCTTGCCCCCCAGCCCCATCACCTCAAGCCCACTCACCTTTTTCAGCAGCACAAACTCATTTTCCTTCTCAGTGCGGTGGTTGATCTCCTCTTCGTACCTGCAGGGTAGAGGGCTTGGTGTGAGGACATGGGGACAGAGAGGGGCAAGGACATGGGGACATGGGACGTGGAAGGGATGGAGGACATGGAGAAATGGGGATGTGGGATGTGGAGACCCAGAGGTACAGGGACATGGGGATGAGGGACAAGGGGACTATGGGGAGTGTAAGGACAGGAGACATAGGGACATGGGGGCCATGGGGATCCAAAGATGCAAGGACACAGGGGGACATGGGGCATGGGGACATTGGGACCCAGGGGTACAAGGACATGGAGATATGGGGCATGGGGAAATGGAAACTTGGATGTGGGGATGTGGGGCATGGAAGAAATGGGGACAAGGGGACCTGGGAATACACAGAGATGGGGGACAAGGGGAGATGTTGGGACATATGACAAGAGGACAGGGGGATATGGGGACGTGGATACATGGGGATGGGGGGACAATGGGACATGTAAATAAGAGGACACAGGGTCATGGGGATGGGAGAACAATGGGAAATGGGGACAATGAGACAGAGGAACAATGGAATATGGGGACAAGGGAACACAGGCACAAAGGGACGGGGACAATGGGGCATAGGGACTTAGGGACATGAGGATATAGGGATATGGGGAAAAGAGAACATGGGGACAAGGGGATGTGGAAACAGGGAGGCATAGAGACAAAGGGACAAGGGGACATGGGGAGCCCCTTCCCAGAGCATTGGGTCAATCATCCCATAAGCCAAAGCCACCACAGTGCTGCTCGGAGGGGACAACCCCATCCCATCACCTGAGGGCCACCTGAGGGCCACCCAGCTGCCCCCTCCTCACTTGTTCTTGAAGTCCTCCACTAGCCCCTCCATGCTGCCCAGCTCAGCCTCCAGCCGCAGCCGCTCCTGGCTCAGCCCCTCCAGCTGTCTCCTCAGGGACCCCACGTAGCCCTCAAAGAGCCCCCGCAGGTCACTGCGCTGTGGCTGCTGAGACTGCAGGAGATTCCATTTGGTCTCCAACATCTTGTTCTGCTGCTCCAGGAACCGGACCTTGGGGAGAGGGGGGACACAAGGGGGTCACCGTGCTGTGTGGGATACGAGGATGGGGATAGGAGGTGTGGGGTGTGGGGTAACGGAGGCATTGGGTATGGGGATGGGGGGATGTAGGGACACAAGGATGTGGGGATGTGGGTATTCAGTGACGTGAGGACATGGGTATGTGAGTATATGGGGACAGGGGGATGTGGATATATAGGGACATGGGGACATGGGAATGTGGGGTTGCAGAGGCATTGGATATGGGGATGTGGGGGTGTGGGGCCACCAGTGTTGGATATGGGGACACAGGGATGTGCGGACATGGGAACACTGGGATATGGGGATATGGGGTTGTGGGTATATGGGGACAGGGGAATGTGGGGTGTGGGGCCATGGAGGCATTGGAAATGGGGACATGGGGATGTGGGATACAGGGATGTGGGGTTCTAGTTATATGGGGACATGAGGACGTGGAGATGTGAGTGTATGGGGAAAGGGGGATGTGGGCATTTGGGGACATGGGGACATTGAGACGTGGGGCTGTGAATATATAGGGACAAGGGGCTGTAGAAATGTTGGATATGAAGATGTGGGGACATGGGGATATGAGGATGCTGGATATGGGGACACATGGGGATGTTGGAGGTGGGCAAGTGGGTGAGTGGGGATGTGGAGTTGGTGGCATTGGGATATGAGATACAGGATGTGAGGGTGGGGTTATGGGGACACAGTGATGTGATGCTGGTAGGGGGACTGACTGCAGCAGAAGGGGACAAAAAGGGGACAATGGGACAGAGGGAGAATGCCACCACCCCCCCAGGTCCCACCCCACACCACTCCCCACCCCTTGGCTTTGTCACCATATCTGGTACTGGGATGGAACATGGATGTACCCCCAGAGTGTCCCCAAAGGGGACAGCGGGTCCTTTAGGGGGTCACAGTGTCCCCAGGGGGGTCCAAAATGGGTCTAAAATGTGTGCAAAGGGGTTGGCAGGTTCCAGAGAGGAACATGATATCCCCAAGGGGATCTCAGTATCCCCAAAGATTTCCAAACATTTCCAGGATGTTCCCAAGGGGTTTAGAAGGTCCCAAAGGGGACAAAGGGGTCCCTGGGGGGGGTCCCAATGTCCACAAGGGCCTCAGGAAGCATCTGAAGGAGCTTGGAGGTCCTCAAGGGGCTCAGGGAGTCCCAGAGGATCAAAAGGGGGTCAGTAAGCCCCTAAGGGGGTCTCAATGTCCCCAAGAGGCTCAGTATGTCCCCAAAGGACTACAATGCCCCCAAAGGGATTTCAATGTCCCCAGAGGACTCAGCAAATCCCCAGGGGGCTCAGAAGTCACCATGGGGGTCACAATGTCCCCAAGGAGGTTTCAATGTCCTTAAGGGGCCAAGGATGTCCCTAAGGGGGGCCTTAATGTTCCCTCAATGGCCCTAAGGGGACTTGGGATGTTCACAAAAGTGTCTCAACATCCCCAAGGGGTTCAGGAGATCCTTAAGGGGTTCTGAAGGTCCTTAAGGGGATCTCAATGTCCCCAAATGTCTCAATATCCCTAAGGGGGATTGGGATGTCCCCAAGGAGCTCTGGAGTTCCCTAAGGGGGTAGAAATGTCCCAAGGGGCTTTCAATGCTCCTAAGGGGGCTCAGGATGTTCCCAAAAGTGTCTCAGTGTCCCTGAGGGGGTCTCAGTGTTCCCCAAAGTGTCTCAATGTCCCAAGGGTCTCAGGAGGTCCCTAAGGGGGTCTCAGTGTCTCTGAGGGAGTCTCAGTGTCCTCCAAAACAGTCTCGATGTCTTTAAGGGGGACTCAATGTCCCCAAGGGGTTCTCAATGTCTTTAAAGGGATCTCAAGATCCCTGAAAGTGTCTCAGTGTCCCCCAGGGGGGTTTCAATGTCCCTAAGGGGGGTTCAGGAGGTCCCTAAGGGAGTCTCAGTGTCTCCAGAAGTTTCTCAGTGTCCCTAAGGCAGCTCAGGATGTCCCAGGGGGGGTCTCTCAGTGTCCCTACAGGCTCAGAATGCCCCGGCAGCCTCGCAGCCACCTCCCACCCCACCCCCAGGGGACTTCAGGGTCACCGGAGCTCAGGAAACAGTTGTGACCCCCTCCCCCCTCCTCCCTACCCCGAGTGCCACCCAAACACAATGGGGGCAGCTATGGGGTGGCCTCACCTTGTCAATGAAGGAAGCAAAGCGGTTGTTGAGGGTCTTGATCTGCTCCTTCTCCTCCTTGCGCACCTGCTGGATGTCGGGGTCGATGTCCAGGTTGAGGGGGGTCAGCAGGCTCTGATTGACGGTGACGGCAGCAATGCCACCCCCAGACACGGTCACAGGACCCCGCTGCATCCCCCCCACCCCAAAACGGCTCCCACTGAGGGTGCCGAAGGCTGAGGCCGCGCTCATCCTCACGGCGGGGCCAGCGGTGAAGGAGCGGGAGCTGAAGGATCGGACCGGGACGGCCGAGCTGCTCCGCACAGATTTCCTGGTGATGGTGACAGACATGGTGGTGTCAGGGGGGCTGAGGTTTTAGGGTTGGAGTAAGGCTGGAGGAAGGTCGTAGGGTTGGGAGATGGTTGTAGGGTTGGAAGAAGTTAGAAGATGGTTGTAGGGTTGAAGGAAAGTTAGAAGATGGTTGGAAGAAAATTATAGGGTTGGAGGGAGGTTGTAGGATTGGAGAAAGTTTGGAAGGTTGTTGTAGGGTTGGAAGATGGTTGGTAGAAGGTTGGAAGGAGGTTGTAGGACTGGAAGAAGTTTGGGAGATGGTTGTAGGATTGGGAGAAGGTTGGAAGAAGGTTGTAGGACTGGAAGAAGGTTGTGGGGTTGGAGGAAGGATAGAAAATGGTTGTAGGGTTGGAAGAAGTTTGGAAGAAGGTTGTAGGGTTGGTAGAAGGTTGGAAGATTTATAGGATTGGAAGAAGGCTGGGAGGCAGTTGTAGTGTTGGAAGAAAGTTATAGGGTTGGGAGAAGATTTTGGGAAGGCTGGAAGACAATTTGGAGAAGAGTTTTGGGAAAGGTTACAGGAGAGTTTTGGGAATAGTGTCGGAGCTCCGCGCTGCGTAGGAGGGAGGAGGTGTGGGGCGGGCGGTGGGCAGGGCTATGGGGCGGGCTACAGGGCGGGCTGCGCCGTGGGGCTGCAGGAAGGGCCGCAGGACGGATTGTGGGGCGGGCAGGAGGACGGCTGTGGGGTGGGTTGCAGGACGGGTTGCAGGATTGCGGTGCGGGTTGCAGGACAGGTTGTAGGATTGTGGTAGGGGTTGTAGGACAGGACGGGCCGGCTGTGGGGCGGGTGAGTGGGGCTGCATCCTGCCGCCCAGGGGAGGAGCGCTGTGCTGCTCCGTTAACCCCTTCGGAACGGCCGCAATCCACTGTGGCTTACTGGGATCTACTGGGATCTGCTGGGATCCGTTGGGATTGCTGTGGCACATCGGGTCTACATTTATTCACTTGATGTGAATTCAGTGCTCAGCCCCAAATGCAGCTGCCACCCACCATGATATCCACCTGCAGGAGTGTCCCCAAATCCCAGCCCCTAATGGAGTTCCCAAAATCTGTCCCCAAATCCCGTTCCCAAACGGAGTTCCTGAAGCATGTCCCCTAATCCCAGAGCCACCTCGTGTCCTCAGCCCATGTCTGCACTGCTGTGTCCCCAGCACATGCCTTCATCCATGTGGAGAAGCCCCAGGGAGCTCACTCGATGGGGAACAGTGTTGGTCCCACCTTCCCATTCATGTCTTACCATGGCCAGCAACTCGATCCCATCCCATGATGGCCATCTGTCCCTGTCCCACGATGGCATCCAACCACTGTCCCACCACGGCCACCCACCCATCCCTGTCTCACCATCACCAACCTGTCCCTATCTCACTATGGCTACCAACCACGTCCCTCTACAGTCAACAACTCTCCCTGTCCTACTACGGCCCCTTGTTCCTGTCCCATGATGGCCACCATTCTTGTCCCCCTACAGCCATCAATCCATCCCTGTCCCATCATGACCATTTCTCCCTGTCCCACCACAGTCACTGACCTGTCCCTGTTTCATGGTAGCCTCCTTTCCATGTCCCACAATGGCCACCTGTCCTTGTCTCACCACGGCCACCAACCTGTTCCAGACCCACTGTGGCCTCCTGTCCTTGTCCCACTATGGCCACCAACCGCTGTCCCATCATGGCCAACAACCCATCCCTGTCCCAGCCCCCACTGGCCTGGCCAGGAGAAGTATCCCCCCATCCCAACCTCCAGGAGATGCCCCCCTCCCCCACTCTCTCCCCGACCCTATGGAATGTCCTCCCCCACCCCACACAGCCCCCCCCAGAGCCACTCTTATCTCAAAGGAATTCCCAGTGCTCAGCGCCGGCAGGACGGGAAGGGGGAGCTTGGAGGGGGGGGTGGATGGGGGCAGGGGTCTGTGGGTTGTGTGAGACCTCCCTGCCATCCCCACAACACCTGGAGGGGGTGGGGATTTCCCAAAGAGGCCCCTACATGTAGGGTAACTGAGGCACAGGGGGAGGAGGGGGGGAGAGGGAGCAACCCTATGACCTTCCCCCCCTTTCAAATGGGGAAACTGAAGCACGAGGGATGGGAGGGTGCAAGCCTATGAGCCGCTCTTACAATCGGGAAACTGAGACACGGGAAGATGGGCACATCCCCATAGGGCAGCCCCAGCCCTATAGAACGGAGGGAGGGGGGGAGTCCCCACGCCAGCGCCCATAAATTCCCCCCCCCACAACACCGAAAGGGACAACAACCAGCTCCCCTCCACACCCCCCAGCCCCTGTGTGTCACCCTGAGGTCCCCACCTCAATATTCCCATCCTCTCCCTTCCCCCCCCCCCCCCCTCCCGAGCGTGGTGACCCTTTGTTGTCCTCCCAGGGTGGGGGTTGGGGCGGAATTTTGGGTGGGGGCCAAAGCTCTGTGCCTGCCTTTGTTTGCGCTGGGCTGGGCCGGGCTTTGGTGACGGGGACAGCGCTGACGGGCTGCTGGCCCCCACGTCACCACGTCACCATCACCATCACCTGCCACCCCCCCTCCACCGAAACACCCATGGGTGCTGCAGCACCCAAACACAGATGGAGTTTGGGGTGTGCCCGGGGGGGGAGGCTTAGGGTGGGTCCACTGGGGCTTCAGGTGGCAATGTGGGGGCTCAAGGTGACGCCTTGGGGTCTCCAGCTGGCTCTCTGGAGTTTCAGGGTGACACTATGGCGTTTTCAGGTGGCATTTGGGGTCTCCAGGTGACACTTTGGGGGCTCAAGGTGACACTATGGGGAGTTGAGGTGGCACTATGGAAGCTAAAGGTGACACTATGGAGGCTAAAGGTGACACTATGGAGTTTCAGGTGACACTATAGGGGCTTCAGGTGGTACTTTGGGGTCATGAGGTGACACCCTAGGGGTTTCAGGTGGCTTTTGGGGGCTCAAGGTGAGACTCTGGGGCTTCAGGTGGCACTCTGGGGGCTCAGGGTGACACCATGGGGATTTGAGGTGGCACTATGGGGTCGTGAGGCGGTATCATGGGGTCATCAGGTGGCACTGTGGCGTTGAGGTGACACCCTGGGGACTGCAGGTGGCATTTTGGGGTCTCAAGGTGACACCATGGGGGATTCAGGTGACACTATGGGGTCTTAAGGTGGCACTTTGGGGTCATGAAGTGACACCCTGGAGGTTTCAGATGGCTCTTCGGGGGGTCAGGTTGACACCATGGGGACCTGAGGTGGCACTATGAGGTTCTGAGGTGACACCTTGGGGTCTTCAGGTGGCACCATGGGATCACCAGATGTCACTTTGGGGGCTCAAGCTGACACCACAGGGTCTTCAGGTGACACCATGGGCTCAAATTGACACCATGGGGTCATGATGTGGCACTATGTGGTCACGAGATGACACTCTGGGGGGCTCAGGGTGACACTATGGGGTCTTGATGTGGCACTATGGGGTTATGAGGTGACATCTTGGGGGCTTCAGCTCATGCAAAAGTCTGTGCTCGTGCAAAGCTGTATGTGCTTGTGCAAAGATCTGTGCTTGTGCAAAAGACAGTGCTCATAAGACATGCTTGTGCAAAAGCGCGTGCTCGTGCAACACAGCAGTTCACACACAGAGGTCCTGTTTGTGTAAGGGAAAGTGTGTTTGCAAAGGTGCATGCTCATGCAAAGTGTGCACTCATGCAAAAAGTGCAAGGTGCACACAGCCATTTTTATAGCAGGGAGTGCTTTTGAAGCAGCGTATGCTCATGGAGAAGTGTGTGCTCGTGCAAAGTGTGCCCTCGTGCAAGGCTGAAAACACATTCCGGTGCTGAAATGCCCATTTTTGCAGCAGAGAGAAGCTTGTGAACACCATAAGCTTGCATGGAGACGGGTGTGTGTGCTGCACACATGCAGAAGTGAACGCTCGTGCAAAGGCATGCAGTCGTGCAAAAATGCACAGCTCCCCCACCCCCTTCCCCCCTTCCCTGTGTGCTCAGCGATGGGACGATAAGGGCGGAATGCAGTGCTGATGCATCTCTGAGCCAGTAGATAAGGGAGGGGAGGGGAGAGGGGGGGAGGGGATCCAGCAGGATCATGGGGGTAGAGGGTGGGGTCCCAAGGAAACCCCAGAGTGCCCCCAAAGTGTCCCCAAAGGTGTTCCTTGGAGTGTCCACAAAGTGCCTCCAAAGTGTCCCCAAGGAGACCCCAAGGTGCCTCCAAGGTGTCCCTAGGGTTTTCTTGGAGTGTCCCTAAGGTGTCCCCAAAGTATCCCCAAAGAGACCCCAAAGTGTCTCCAAGGTGTTCCTGAGATGTCCATAAAAGTGCCCCCAAAGTGTCCCCAAGGAGACCCTTGGGGTCCTCCTAAATATGTGGGGCTGAGTCCTGGTGCCCCACAATGCAGAGTGCTGAGCCTTGTCCCTGTGGGGCTGCGTCCCCGTGGGGCAGTGGGGCCGTGGGGCCAAGATCTCTTCCGCCCCCCTTTGTTCCCCCCTTCCGTTGCCATTCCCAAAGGCACGGGATCCGGCCGCACCTTCCAGGGATCGGCGTAGGGCCAACGGCTCTTTGGGGCCGCCCCCTGCTTGGCACTCCCTATAAATCCCCGCCGCCATCCATCCAACCGTCCACTCATCTGTCCGTCCATCCATCCGTCCGTTCACCCGTCACCATGAGCTTGTCCCGCAGCACCACTTTCTCCACCTCGTCCCGCACCGGGAGCATCCGTCGCCTCACTCCTCATAGCAGCGCTGCCAGCGTCTACGCCGGGGCCGGGGGGTCGGGGTCACGCATCTCCATCACCCGCACCGCCAGCACCTATGGCGGTGGCTATGGGGGCGGCTATGGGGCAAGCTACGGGGCTGGCTATGGGGCAGGTTATGGGGGCGGTTTGCTGCTGTCTGGGTCTGGGGTGGTGCAGAACGAGAAGGAGACGATGCAGGATCTGAACGAGCGCTTGGCCACGTATCTGGAGAAGGTGCGTAGCTTGGAGAACAACAACCGGCGCCTGGAGGCACAGATCCGGGAGAGCCTGGCCAAGAGGGGACCCAGCACCCGTGACTGGGGGAACTACTGGGACACCATCCAGCAGCTGCGTGACAAGGTGAGGGGTATGGCGGGGGATGGGGTTGGGGTAGGGATGGGAATGGGTTTGGATTAGAATGGGGAGGGGTTGGGGTAGAAATGAGAATAGGAATGGGAATGGAGTTGGGGTTGGGATGGGAATGAGAATGGGGCTGGATTAGGATGAGGATAGGAGTGGGAATGGGCTTGGATTAGGATGCGGAGGGTTTGGGGTATGGGAAATGGGAATAGGAATGGGAATGGAGTTCAGGTTGGGGTCGGGATGGGGATGGGGTGGGATAGGGTGGGAATGGAAGTAGGAATGGGACTGGGATTATGTTAGGATAGGAATGGGAATGGGGTCGGGGTGAAGAAGGGGATTGGGTGGTATGGGAATGGGAATGGGAATGGAAATGGAAATGGAAATAGGAATGGGATTGAGATTGTGTTAGGATGGGGTGGGGTTCGGGTAGGAATGGGGAAGGGAATGGGAATGGGGTTGGGGTAGGATGGAGATGGAGATGGGATGAGAATGGGATGGGAATGGAAATGGGGTTGGGTTAGGTTGGGGTTATGATGGGAATGGAAATAGGATTGGGTTAGGATGGAAATGGGGTGAGCTGGGATGGGGATGGGAAGGAGATAGGGTTGGGGTTGGGATGGGTTGGGGTTGAGCTGGAATGGGAATGGGTTGAGGTTGGGTTGAGGATGGGATGGGATGGGGATGGTTGAGATTGGGATGGTAGTGGAGTTGGGGTTAGGATGAGGATGAGGGTGGGATGAAGATGGGGTTAGTGTTGGGAGGGGGTAGGGTTGGTGTTGGATAGGGTTGGGATGGGAATGGGAATGGGAATGGGAATGGGAATGGGAATGGGAATGGGAATGGGAATGGGAATGGGGTGGGGTTAGGATGCAGTGGGATTGGAGATAGAGATGGTGTTGAGCTGA
The DNA here is from genome assembly GCF_905368555.1 of Meleagris gallopavo. Lineage (NCBI taxonomy): Eukaryota > Metazoa > Chordata > Aves > Galliformes > Phasianidae > Meleagris > Meleagris gallopavo. Next base: position 430,764 of record NC_139434.1, on the reverse strand, counting down.
GTTTGGTTGGGGTGGGAGTGGGGGTGGGGCTGGGGCTGGGGTGAGAAGGGGGTAAGTTGGGGCACTGGCACCACATACCCTGGGCCCCATCAGTGTGCCCCCACTTCCTGGCATCGCATCCCCAGGGCTCTGCCAGCGGTTGTCCCAGGGTTAAGCATTAACCTGCATGGTGTTGGGAAGGGGTGGACTTCGCACCCGGAGCTGAGCCAGGGAGAAACAGTCCTGTGGGGTGGGACGGTGTGGGGCACCACGTGGGGCTGTGACCAAGCCCGTGGGGGCCGAGGGAGGGGGGTTAATTAATGCTCCTTTGTTAAGCAGACGAGCCCCACAGGCAGTTCCGCACTATAGAACAGTGGGGTCACCCCTTCCTGAAGTCACATGGGGACAGGAATGGGGACAAAGACGGGGACAAGGACATGATCAAGAGTTCACTGCCAGCCCCCCCCCCCCTCTCCGGGGCACACTGGGGGGAGGGAGGAGAATCCACTGGGGGGTCCTCACACCCTGTGACTCCAAACGGCCCCACAGATCTATGACTGCGCGGTGGAGAACGCCCGCACCGTGCTGCAGATCGATAACGCACGGCTGGCAGCCGATGACTTCAGGGTGAAGTGAGTGAGACAGGGACAGCAGGGGTGGAAGCTCGGGGTGGGGGCCTGGATGGGGGGTGGGGCTGGGATGGGGATAGGATGGGGACATGGCCAGGAATGGGATGAGGACATAAATAGGAATTGGGATGGGATGGCAATGTGGAGAAAGACATGGTTGGGAATGGTAAGATGGGATGAGATGGGATGGGATGGGATGGGATGGGATGGGATGGGATGGGATGGGATGGGATGGGATGGGATGGGATGAGAATGGGATAGGGATAGGGATGGGATGGGATGGGATGGGACTGATGTTGGGATGGGATGAGAATGGGATAGGGATGGGATGGAGATGAGATGAGATGAGATGAGATGAGATGAGATGAGATGAGATGAGATGAGATGAGATGAGATGAGATGAGGGCAGAGAGAGGAATGGGAATGGGGATGGGAATAGGGATCAGAATTGAGATAGGACGTAGATGGAAACAAGAACAAAAACAGAGATGAGGACATGGATGGGGATAGAGATGGATGCAGAGACAGGGATGGGGTAAGACAGAGATGGGACAGGGGAAAGTGATGAGGTGGAGCAGGGATAGGAATGGTATTGGGGACAGGGATAGGGATGGGAATGAGTTTGGAAATGGGGATAGGATGGGGGCAGAAACAGGAATGGGAATGGAGATAGGCATGAGATGGGGATGGGAATGTGGTAGGGATGAGGACAGGAGAGAAACAGATGAGAACATGAGTGGGATACGAGGACAGGGATGAGGATAGTGATGGGGATAGGGATGGTAGATATGGGAATGGGAAAATGGACAGGGACATAGATGGGAATAGTGTTGGGAATGGGGTGGGATGAGGATAGGGATGGGGTGGGATGAGAATGGGAATGGGAATGGGAATGGGAATGGGAATGGGAATGGGAATGGGGTGTGATTCATGGGACAGGGATGGGGTGGGATGGGGATGGGGTGGGATAACAGACCAGAGCCGGTGCCATGCAGGTACGAGGCAGAGCTGGCCATCCGCACGTCGGTGGAGAGCGACATTGCAGGGCTGCGCAAGGTGCTGGATGACACCAACATGGCACGGCTGCAGCTGGAGGGGGAGATCGAGGCACTACGTGAGGAGCTCATCTTCATGAAGAAGAACCACGAGGAGGTGGGGTGGGGCAGCATCAGGGACACATCAAGGACACATCGAGGACACACTGGGGACATGTTGGGTACACATCAGGGACACACTGGGACACTGGGAACACGTTGGGGGCACATTAAGGACATGTTGGCACACTGGGGACGTGTCAGTTACACCTTGGGGACACATTGAGGACACTTTGGGACACATTGAGGACACTTTGGGGACACATTGAGAACGCATTGGGAACATGTCAGGTGCACATTGGGAACATGTTAGGGACATGTTAGGGACACACTGGGGACACACTGGGGACATTGTGGGAACACGCTGAGAATGGATTGGGTACACATTGGGAACATGTTGGGGATACATTAGGGACACACTGAGTACACATTGGGGACACATTAGGGACATACTTGAGACAAACTGGGAACATATTGGGGACATGTTGGGGACACATCAGGAACGCATTGAGTACACATCTGGAAAGTGTTGAGAACATCGTGTATACATTGAGGACACATTAGGGTCGCACTGGGGGACACATTGGGGATATGTTGAGAACGCATTGGATACACATTGAAAACATGCTGGGGATGTCTCAGGGACACACTGGGGATACGTGCACTGGGACCTACTGGGGACATGTTGGGAACACACTGGGGACACATTAGGGAAATATTGGGGACACCATGGGAACATATTAGGGACACATTGGGGACATGTTGGGAATGCGTTAGGCACACACTGAGCTGAAGACATACTGGAGACACCTTAGGGACACAATGTGGACATGTTGGGAATGCATTAGGGACACACTGAGGACATAATGGAGACACCTTAGGGACACAGCGGGGGCACACTGAGAACGTGTTGGGGATACATTAGGGACACAGTGGGGGCTGTGAACACTGAGAACATACCAGGGACACATCACAGACACACCGGGGACACATCAGGGACACTCTGGGGAGATGCCTGGAACACGTCACAGAAATGCTGGGGACACATCAAGAGCACAGGGGGACAAACCAGGACCTGTTGTCCCCCGGCAGGAGGTGAATGCACTGCAGGGCCAGGCGGCCTCCGCGGGGCTGACGGTGGAGGTGGATGCACCGCAGGCGCAGGACCTGGGCCAAGCACTGGCAGAGCTGCGGGCACAATACGACGTGTTGGCCAAGAAGAACTTGGAGGAGCTGGAGAAGCAGTGGGGGCAACAGGTGGTCCTACAGTCCTAGGGGGTCTTTGGAGTCTTTCAAGGGATCTTTGGGGTGTTTCAATAGTCCTCGGGGTGTAACTATAGTTCTTGGGGTGTTCTGGTGATCTTTGGGGTCTCTCAAGGAGTCTTTGGGGTGTTCCCATAGTCCTCAGGGTGTTCCTATAGTTCTTCGGATGTTCTGGTGGTCTTTGGCTGTTCTTACAGTCATTGGGGCATTCCTATACTCCTTGGGGTGTTCTAGGAGCCTTTAGGGTCTTTCAAGGTGGTCTTTGGGGTGTTCCTATAGTCCTTGGAGTGTTCCAATGGCCCTTGGGGTGTTCTGGTGGTCTTTGGGGTGTTCCTATAGTTCTTGGGGTGTTCCAGTGGTCTTTGGGGTTTTTCAAGGGGTCTTTGGGCTGTTCCTACAATCCTTGGGGTGGTCTGTGGGGTGTCCTGGTGGCCCTCTGAGTGTGTCAGTTGCACACAGGGCACATCCCTTGGGGAACACCCCCTTCACAGGGGACACAAGGCCCATAGTGGGGACATTCCCCAGCGCTGTCCTTACCCAACATTAGGGACATCCCCCAACCAATGGGGACCCCACAGTGGGATCATCTTCCAATGCAGTGGGATCATCTTCCAATGCAATCTTCACCCAATACTGAGGACCCTCCTGACGGGCTCCATTTTGCTGACTCCCCTGGATCTATTTGTGCCCCCCACTCCCTCTCCTGCCCCCCCCCCCCCCCCCCAGATCACAGAGACCACGCTGGAGGTGACACAGAGCACAAAGGAGGTGGACACAGCACGGAGCCGATTGCTGGAGCTGCGCCGCTCAGTGCAGAGTCTGGAGATCGACCTGGATGCTCTGCGCAGCCAGGTGACCCCAAAGCGCAACCCCACAGCCCCCTGGCGCCATAGAGTAACCCCACAGCCCTCTCATCCTAAAGAGAATGACCCCACTGCATCTTGGCACTGTAGAGTGAACCTACAGTCCTCTGACCCCATAGAGAGTGACTGCACAGCATCTTGACTCCATAGAGTGACCCCACAGCCCCCAATCCTATATTGTGTGACCCCATTGGGATCTCATCAGCCCCCCAACCCCGTAGAAGTGCCTTGTGAGCCACCCAGCCCTTTAAAGTGGGTCTCCATGGGAGTCCCTGACCCCATGAGCCTCCGACCCCATAGAGTGCTGTCCCATGGAGGTTCCACCAGCCCCCTGACCCCATAAAGTACAACTCCATAGGGGTCCCAAGAGCCCCCAGCCCCATAGTGCATTACCCCATGGAGATCCCATCAGCCCCCCCAACCCCATAGAGTACAACTCCATAGGGGTCCCACCAGCCTCCTGATCCATAGAGTGCAACAGCATGGGGGTCCTGTGAGCCACCTGGCCCCATAAAGTGTGGGCCCATGGGGGTCCTGTCTTCATGAGCCCCCAACCCTGTAGGGGATGTCCCCATGGAGGTTCTGTGAGGTATCCAGCCCCATAAAGAGTGACTCCATGGGGCTTCCTGATGCCAGGAGCCCTCAACCCCATAGTGCACGACCCCATGGCAGTCCCACAAACCATTCAGTCCCATAAGGAGTGACTACATGGACGTCCCTGATCCCAAGAGCACCCAACCTCATAGAGGATGACCCCACTGAGTGAGGGAATTGGGGGGAGGGGGGAGTTTCAGGCCCCTCACCCCCACTGAGCTCTTGGGGTCACGCTGCAGAACGCGGGGCTGGAGGGCAGCCTGGCTGAGACGGAGGCGCGATACGGGGCGCAGCTGGAGCAGCTGCAGGGCCTGATCCTGCGCGGGGAGGAGGAGCTGGCGCAGGCACGGGCAGAACTGCAGCGTCAGAACCGGGAGTACTGCGCACTGCAGGACGCCAAGAGCAAGCTGGAGGCTGAGATTGCCACGTACCGTGCGCTGCTCGAGGGAGGAGAGGGGTTCAGGTGGGACATGGGGGATGGCACCGCTGTGGGACTGTGGGCATCTGGGTGGAGTGAGAGCTGGCATTGGGATGTGTAGGTCCTGACCTCTGTGGTCCTCCAGGGGTAGAGAGGGGACAGTGAGGGGACAACGATGTCATCCATCAGTGTTGAGCCCCAGTGCTGAGAATTTTATGTTCTGATCTCCATGACCCTATAAGGACAGATAGGGGACAGTGATGGCAGACAGTGGGGTGAGCCCTGGTGTTGGGATGTCCATGTCCCATCTGCTGGAATGTTTGGGGACAGCAAGGGTACAGTGGTGGCATTCAGTGGAAAGAGACCCACCCAATTGTGTAGGCCCTGACCTCTGTGGTTCTAAAGGGACAGAGAGGGGACAGTGAGGGGACAACGATGGCATCCATCAGTGTTGAGTCTCAGTGCTGGGAAGTCCAAGTTCTGACCTCTGTGACCCTACAGGGACAGATAGAGGGGAGAGTGGTGGCATTCAGTGGGGTGAGACCAAATCTTGGGATGCGCAGGTCCTGACCTCTGTGGCCCCATAGGAATAGAGAGGGGACAGCAAGGGGACAATGATGGCACCCATCAGTGTTGAGCCCCAGTGCTGGGTCCACATTCTGACCTCCATGACCCTACAGGAACAGACAGGAGACAGTGATGGCACATAGTGGGGTGAGCCCCTGTGTAGTCCTTTAGGGACAGAGAGGGGACTGTGGTGGCATTCAGTGAGACAAGACCAAGTGTTGAGATGTCTATGTCCCATCCTCTGGGATGTTTGGGGGCAGCAAGGGGACAGTGGTGGCATTCAATGGGGCAAGCCCCAGTTCTGGGATGTGCAGATCCTGAGCTCCATGGCCTTACAGGGACAAAAAGGGGACAGCAGTGGCATCCCTTAGGGATCCTATAGGGGTAGCAAAGGGACAGCAGTGACACCCAGTGGGGATTCTGTAGGGACAGCAAAGGGACAGTGGTGACACACACCAGAGATGAGCTGTGGGTACACACACATCCGAGTCCTATCTGCTGGGACATTTGGGGACAGCACAGGGACAGTGGTGGCAACCAGTGGCCAGGCACCCCAGCCCCCTCCTTCCCCCAGCCCCGATGTCCCCTCCAAGTTCCTTGGGGTAGCAGTGGGAAAGGGTGGCATGGGGCTGAGTGACACAGGGGTGGGTGACATAGGGATGGGTGACACAGGGGTGGGTGACAGGAGTGGGTAACAGGTGTGGGTGACATAGGGGTGGGTGACCCAGGGGAGGGTGACAGGAGTGGGTAACGGGTGTGGGTGACATAGGGGTGGGTGACACAGGGGTGGGTGACAGGAGTGGGTAACAGGGGTGGGCCACATAGGGGTGGGTGACACAGGGGTGGGTGACAGGAGTGGGTAACAGGGGTGGGCCACATAGGGGTGGGGACACCCCTAGGTGTGACACGGGGACACCCCTGCCCCACAGTCTGCAGGATGCTCTGGGGACAGAGGGGACGGTCACTACGCAGCGCAGCACCCAGAGGATGGTGGATGGCAAAGTGGTGTCTGAGAGCAAAGAGGTCAAAGTGCGTAGCTACTGAGAGGGGACGGCGAGGTGCCACCCCCTGCCCCACAAATAAAGGAGCAAAGTGACAAAGATGGGGCTCGGCGCTGTGTGTGCGGTGGGGAAACTGAGGCACGGGTTGGAGTAGGGAAGGAGGGGTGGAGATGTGGGGGAGGGGAGGGAGGGAAGGAGAGAAGGATGGAGATACAGAGAGAAGTGGGGATGAATGGAGGGAGGGATGGAGAGAGGAATGGATGGATGGAGAGATGGAGGGAGAGGATGAAGGGAGAGAGGGAGGGAGGGATGGAGGGAGAGAGGGAAGAAGATTGAGAGGAAAGAATAGAGGGAGGGGGGGGTGGATGGGTGGATGGATGGATGGATGGATGGATGGATGGAGGATGGGTGGATGGAGGAAAGGAGAGATGGAGATGGAGGGAGGGAGAGGTGGGAAGAGAAGCAGGGGGAGGGAAGAAAGGAAGGAGGAGGGAGGGAAGGAGGGAGGGAGTAAAGGAGGGAGGGAAGGATGGAGGGATGAGAGATGGAGAGAGGTGGGAGGGATGGAGAGATGGAGAGGGAAGGAAGGAGGAAGGGATGGAGGGAGGGTGAGAGGGTAGGAGGGAGGGAGACAGGGAGAGAGGGAAAGAAATGAAGGGAAGAAGAGAGGAAAGGATGGGAGAATGGAGGAAGGAGGAATAGAGAGAGGGAAGGAGGGATGGATGGAGAGAGGGAGGAATGGAGAAAGAAGAGGGGAAGAGAAGGAGGGGGAAGGAGAGAGGGAGAGAAGGAAGGAGAAGGGGAAGGATAGATGGGCAGATAGATGGAGGGAGAGAAGAAGGGAGGAAGAAATAGAGCAATGGAGAGATGGGGGGAGAGAGGGAAAGAGGGAAGGAGAGAAAGAAGGAGGGATGGACAGAGGGAGGGAGGAAAGAAGAGAGAATGAGAGAGGGAGGGATGGGCATGACCATTCATTGCACAGCCCCAGCAGTGCACAGGGGGGTGATTGCACATTGCATAAGGACTTGCACTGAATGAGGAGGGGTGGTTGTGCATTGCACAAGTGCCAAAAGTGCATGGAGAGGACGGACCACGCATTGCACAAGAAGTGGAGGTACACAGAGGGGGCATCACTGTGCATTCCACAATAACTGCTGGTGCACAGAGGGGCATGATGATGCACTGAACAAATGATATGATCCATTGAACACTGGGCAATGCTGGTGCAAAGCACGAGAAGCAGTAGTGCACCATGCGTTACACAAGGGGCCACGTTGCACAAGGGAGTGGCTGTGTGCTGTACATGGTCTGGTGGTGCACAGGAGGGTGATGATGCATTGCACGAGGACCTGCATTGCACAGGGGAGTGACTGTGCATTGCACGTGGACTGGTGGTGTATGGCGGGTTGTGATGGTGCCTTGCACAAGGATCTGCATTGCATGGGGACAAGTGACCACACATTACACATGGACTGGTGGCACACAGGGTGGAGGAGGACACACATTCTGGCTCACTTCTCAAGAGCCAGCTGCACACAGGTTCATCACCGTGCAACGCAGAAGGGCCAGCAATGCATGGGGGGGTGGGGGGAGGAGGCGTGAGCAGCCGTTGCACAAGGCCAGCGGTGCACGGGGGTGGGGGGATGCATTGATTGCACAAAGGGCTACGTTGCACAGGGACTGGGACGGACGGACGGACGGACACACGGATGGACGGACACACACGCACATATCAGTACATTTGGTTTTGCACTTGGGCCGGAGGAATGGCAGGCATCTGTACGGACTGGAAGGAGGGTCCTTGAGAACAGCCCTGCAGAGAAGGAGCTGGGGGTCCTGGGGGGTGAAAAGCTGACCGTGAGCCAGCAGGGTGTGATTGCAGCTCGGAAAGCAAAGGGGATCCTGGGCTCCAGCAGCAGAGGGGTGGCAGCAGGGACAGGGAGGTGATCGTCCCCCTCTGCTCCGCTTTGTGAGGCCCCGTCTGCAGCGCTGCGTCCAGGGCTGGAGCCCCCAGCACAGGAAGGACAGGGAGCTGTTGGAGAGGGTCCGGAGGAGCCACAGAGATGAGCAGGGGCTGCAGCACCTCCCTGCAAAGCCAGGCTGAGGGAGCTGGGCTCGTTCAGCCTGGAGAAGAGAAGGCTGGGGGGGAGCTGAGTGCAGCCTGCAGGACCTCAAGGGAGCCTGCAGACAGGAGGGGATCAGCTCTTGGGAAGGGGAGAAACAGCAGGACGAGGGGAACGGCTGGAAGCGGAGGGAGGGCAGCTTTCAGTTGGCTGTCAGGGGGAAGTTGTTTGCTGGGAGAGTGGGGAGGTGCTGAACAGCTGCCCAGAGAGGCTGTGGATCCCCGTCCATCCCTGGAGGTGTTCGAGGCCAGCAAGGATGGGGCCCTGGGCAGCCTGGGCTGCTGTGAGATGTGGAGGTTGGTGGCCCTGCCTGTGGCGGGGGGTTGGAGCTTCGTGATCCTTGAGCTCCCTTCCAACCCAACCACTCAGTGACTCTGTGACACACCGCCCACGTGCCCGCCGCACACGCGGCATTGCGCACTCCCCCCCCTCCATACCCTACCCCATACCCCCGTACCCCTCCTCCCCGGGTTTCCCGAGCCCCGCCCCGCCGGAAGTGGGCGTGGCTCCGTCGGTCACGTGACGGCTCCATCCGGGCCTTTCGCCCTCTCTCTGCCTCTTGCCAAGATGGCGGCCTCAGGTGAGCGCCGCGCGGCGGCTCCGACCCCACACCGCCCTGCGGTCGCCCCAAAGCCACCCCCGAGCGACCTTTCCCCACTCCGCTGCCCCACCGCTGCTTCGAGACGGGGTCGGGCGAGAGGTTGGCGGCGTTGCGAGGGTGGCACCGCGGCTCTGCGGGGCCTTCAGGGCCGGGAGCGGCCTTCGGGCCTTGCCCCCCCCACCCCCCACCCCACACACACATACACACAGCGCCCATTGGGGGGGGGAAGGGGATGGGCGCGGAACTGCGCAAGCGCGGAGCTGGGGGGGGTCCACGTGGGGCGCGGTGCGGGGCCGGGAGCGGCGGTGCGGGGCTGGGTGCGGGGATCGGGGACAGCCGAAGCGCTTCCGGGCGCTGCGTAGCGCGGGGTGACGTGTGTGCCGTGCGGCGACAGCGTCCGGCCGGTTCTCCCGGCCCGACCGGCGTCCGTGCACGACTGTGGATCGTGCAGTGCACCATCATCGTTTTTCTGTGCGCTGCTGGGCTCTGTGCAGTGCATGGTGGCAGCGCTGCGGTGCTGGCCGTGTGCAGTGCGCAGTGACATCTGGGGCCTGCTGAGCCCATGCAGTGCATCAGCACCATCCGGTGCAGTGTTGGGACCCGTGCGGTGCACTATCATCACGTTTGTGCAGTTCTGGGCCCTGTGCAGTGCGTGGTGCAGTGCTGTGGTGCTGGCTGTGATATGCAGTGACATCTGGGCACTGCTGGCATCATGCAGTGCACCATCGTCATGTTTGTGCACTGCTGGGGCTCATTCAGTGCACCTTCATCACATCTGTGCAGTGCTGGGCCCTGTGCAGTGCGTGGTGCAGTGCTGTGGTGCTGGCCATGTGCAATACACAGTGACATCTGTGCAGCCCCATGCAGTGCTCCAGCACCACCCCATGCACTGCTGTGAATTGTGCAATGCACCATCATCAGCATTTGTACGGCGCTGAGTCCTGTGCAGTGTGTGGTGCTGCTCTTGTGCAATATGCAGTGACATCTGGGCATCCTGGCATCATGCAGTGCACCATCATCACATTTGTGCAGGGCTGGGTTCTGTGCACTGCATGGCAGCAGTGCTGTGTACAATGCACAGTAATATCTGGGTAATGCTGGCCCTGTGCAGTGCTCCAGCACCACCCCACATGCTGCTAGGAATCATGCAGTGCACCGTCATCACATCTGTGTAGTGCTGGGACTCTGTGCAGTGCGTGGTGGCAGTGCTGTAGTGCTGGTGTTATGCACTGTGCAGTGACATCTGGGCACGCCTGGCATAATGCAGTGCACCTTCATCACATCTGTACACTGCTGGGCTCTGTGCAGCACATGGTGCAGCACTGTGGTGCTTGTCTTATGTAATGCACAGTGACATTTGGGCACTGTAGGCATGATGCAGTGCATCAGCACCACCCCAGGCACTGCTGGGACTCGTGCAGTGCACCATCATCATATTTGTGTGCTGCTGGGCTCTTTTCTTGGTGACAGTGCTGTGGTGCTGGCCCTGTGCAGCACGTGGTGGTAGCTGTGCAGTGCTGGCCCTGTGCAGTCAGTGTGCTGGTTTTGGTGACCCCCGTGCTGGTTTTGGGGAGCTCTGCATGTTTTTGGATGTTTCCATGTGCTTTTGCTGGCCCCCCATGTTGGTTTTGGGGAGCTCTATGTCAGTTTTGGTGATCCTTGTGCTGGTGTTGGGGACGTCTTGATGTTTCTGGGGAGCTCTGTGAGATTTTGGGGTTCTCAACATGTTTTTGGGTATTTTCATGTGCTTTTGGTGACCCTCTGTGCCAGTTTTGGCAACCGCTGTGCCAATTTTGAGGATCCTTAAGTCAGGTTTGATGACTTCTATGTCAGTTTTGGTGACCCTGGGCTGATTCTGGGGAACTATGTGCGATTTTGGCAGCCCCTATGCTGATTTTGAGGAGCTCTGCCAAGTTTGGCAACCTTGACAGTTGTGATGATCCCATGCCCATTTTGGTGACACCTATGTCAGTTTTGGTGACCTCCGTGCCTATTCCAATGAGCTCTACAACCGATTTGGTGACACCCATGCCATTTTGGCAGAGCTCCTCACTGATTCGGGGCAGCTGCGTGTGAATGCGGGGAACTCCACATGTTTCTCTTGACCCCCACCCTCCTCCCCACATCCCATTGCCACCAGCGGGAGGGGGAGTTGTGGGGTACAGACAGAACCCTGGTGCCAATCTGGCCACCCCCCCACCCCGCAGCAGCCAAGAAGAAGAACAAGAAGGGGAAGACCCTGACCCTGACTGACTTCCTGGCGGAGGATGGCGGCAGCGGTGCGCCCACCTACATCCCCAAGCCAGTCAGCTGGGCCGATGAGACCGATGACCTGGACGGCGACGGTAGGGGTGAGAGCGAGCCTAGGGCAGCTACTATCTGTTTTGGGGGGCTACTGTCCACGTTGAGGGGCCACAATCTGTGTGGGGTGGCCACCATCTCTGTGGGGTTGTCACTGTTGGCGTGGGGTGGCCACTGTGTATAACATGGCCACAGCCTGCATGATGTGTCTACCACCTGCAGCACATGGCCACCATCTCCCTGCTCTGACCAACCTTGCAGCCCATGACTACCACCTCCACATTGCACCCACTTCCTGCAGCCCATGACCACCACCTCCATGTGGTGGCCACCCTCTTTAGCCCATGGCCACCACCCCCATGCTCTGAGCACATCCTGCAGCTCGTGGCCACAACTTCCACACCGTGGCCACTCCCTGCTGCTCATGGCAACCACTTACACAATGTGACCATCACCAACATGATGTGGCCACCACCTCCACGTGGTGGCCACCCCCTGCAACCCATGGCCACCACCTCCATGCCATGGCCACTCCCTGCAGCTCTTGGCCACCACTTCCACACCGTGGCCACTTCCTGCTGCTCTTGGCCACCACCTACATGATGTGATCATCACCTACACGATGTGGCCACTACCTCCATACAGTGGCCACCCCCTTCAGCCCATGGCCATCACCTCCACACTGTAGCCACCCCTTTCAGCCCATGGCCACCTCCTGCAGCACATGACCACATCCACGTGATGGCCACCCCCTTTAGCCCATGGCCACAACCCCCGTGCTGTGAGCATGCCCTGCAGCCCATGGCCACCACCTCCATGCTATGGCCACACCCTACTGCTCTTAGCCACCACTTCCAAACCGTGGCCACCCCCTGCTGCTCTTGGCACCACTTGCACAATGTGGCCACCACCTCCACATGGTGGCCACCCCCTGCAGCCCATGGCCACCTCCTGCAGCACACGGCCACCACCTCCACATGGTGGCCACCTCCTTCAGCCCATGTCCACCACCTCCACGCCATGGCCATCTCCTGCAGCCCATCCATTCTCTCCTACAGTCTCCACCGCTTGGCACAGCAACGATGATGATGTGTACCGGGCACCGCTGATTGACCGCTCACTGCTGCCCACCGCCCCCCGCGCCGCACGTGAGCCCAACATCGACCGCAGCCGCCTGCCCAAGTGCCCGCCCTACACGGCTTTCCTGGGCAACCTGCCCTACGACGTCACCGAGGACTCCATCAAGGACTTCTTCAGGGGCCTCAATGTGAGTTACATGGGGGGCACGGCGCGGTGCGGTGATCTCAGGGTGGGTTTGGTGGGTTTCTGTGGTATTTGGGGCGTGGGAGCAGTTGTGTTGCGTGCCATAGAAAGGGGTGTTACGGTGCTTGGAAGTGTTCGCGGTGTCAAAATGGGGTGAGGGTCCTTGAAGATCATAGAGTCATGGGATGATTGGGTTGGGGAAGAGTCCTTGAAGATGCTAGAATGATAGAAGGGTCCTTTAAGATCATGAAACAATGGGATGGTTGAGTTGGAAGGATCCTTCAAGATCCTAGAGTGATAAAAAGGTCCTTCAGGATCATAAAACCATGGGAGTCGTTGGGCTGGAGGAGTTCTTGAAGATCATAGAACCGTGAGATAGTTGGGCTGCAAGGGTCCTTCAAGGTCATAGAACTGTGAGACCATTGGGTTGGAAGGGTTCTTCAAGATGATAAAACCATGGGATGGTAGGGTTAGAAGCATCCTTGAAGATTATAGAACCATGGAAGAGTTGGATTGGAAGGGTCCTGGAAGATCATAGAACCATGGGATGTGTTGAGTTGGAAGGGTCTTTGAAGATCATGGAATTATAGGATGGTTGGGTTGGAAGGGATCTTTAAGATTGTAGAGCCATTGAACCTGCTTGAGTTGGAAGGGTCCTTGAAGATCACAAAACTATAGAACCATAGAATGGATTGAGTGGAAAGAGTCTTTAAAGGTCTTTAAAGGGTTGGAAGGGTCCTTCAATATTATAGAATCAAAGAATGGTTGGGTTGGAAGGGCCCTGAAAGATCATAGGATGGTTGGAGCGGAAGGATCCTTTTAGATTGCAGAACCATAGAATGGTTGGGATGGAAGCATCCTGAAAGATTATCAAACCATAAGATGGTTGGGTTGGAAGGGTCCTGAAAGATCACAGGACCATCTGATGGCTTTGGGTTCTACCGAATGGATAAAATGGGGCCAACAGGCGACCCCCAGGGATAGCAGTGAGCCACGTGCTCACAGATAACCCCATGGTTTTGCTTCTGACCACAGGACAGTGGCTCTAACACGTTCTTTCCTCCTCCTCCTTCTTCCCCACAGATCAGTGCTGTCCGCTTGCCGCGGGAGCCCACCAACCCTGAGAGGTTGAAAGGCTTTGGCTACGCTGAGTTTGAAGACATCGACTCCTTGTTCCAGGCGCTGAGCCTCAATGAGGAGGTGAGCTCAGGACCCCAAATGTCAGCAGCAGGGCAGGGGCAGGCACTGCACTGCATACCCTAGGAGACACCACCAATTGTGGACCACTCTGGGGCCAGCAGAACTGTGGGAGAGGGGGCTGAATTGGGGCAGAATGTTGCCTTTAGGCCCCCCAGGAGAGCAGAATGTTGCCTTTAGGGAGCCCAGGAAAGCAGAACGTTGCCTTCAGAGTCCCCAGGAGAGCAGCACATTGCCTTTAGGGCCCCCAGGAGAGCAGAACTTTGCCTTTAGGTTCTCCAAGAGAGTAGCATGTTGCCTTTAGAATCCCCAGGAGAGCAGAACTTTGCTTTTAGGGCCCCAAGGAGAGCAAACCTTTGGCTTTTGGTTCTCCAGAAGAGCCCCTATGGTGCACAAGCTGCCTGCTCTGTACTCAAGCATCACTCCAGCATTGCTCTCCCCCAATCCCTCGGGGGTTGGGGCCAATATTTGGAGGTTGGGGCTGATTCCTGGGGACTGATTCCTCGCTTTTTTTTTTTTTTTTTTTTCCTCCTCAGTCTCTAGGAAACAGAAGGATACGAGTGGATGTTGCTGACCAAGCTCAGGATAAAGGTGAGCTCCTAGGGCTCAGCCAGGTTTGCATGCAGCCCGGCTGTGTTCCATTGAACCCGCACTGCCAGTTTGGGTCAGAAACTCTGGATTTGGAGTCTTTTGGGCTGAAGGCTGGAGTGGAGGCTGGCTTTGGGCAGAGCAGGGGCTCAACAGTAGGGGACTTACCAAGCTGTCCCCACGTCCATGTCCCTGTCACACAATGGCACAGCACTGTGTGGTTCCAGAGCGGCGGTGCTGTCTGCCACATGCAGGTCACCACACTGCACTCTGTCCCCAGCCCCAATCTCATACTCTCCCACTTCCCCTCCCCTTCCCTTTCCCTTTTACCTTCCCCTTTCCTTTCCTCTCCCTTTCCTGTTCCCCATCCCCTTCGACTTCCCCATCCCCATTCCCTATTCTCTTTCCCTTTTCTCTTCCTCTTTTTCCTCTTTTCCTTTCCCCTTTCTTTTTCCTCCTTTCCCCCTCCTTTTCCTTTTCCTGTTCTCTTCCCCATTTCCTTTCCTCCTTCCCCATTCCCCCTTCCCTTTTCTTTTCTCTTTTTCTCCTTTTCCCCCTCCCCTTTTCTCTTCCCCTTTCCCTCTTACCTTTTCTTTTCCTCTTTTCCTTCTCTTCCCCCTTCCCACTTCCCTGTTCTCTTCCCCATTTCCCTTCCACCTTCCCCATCCCCCCTTCCCTTTACTCTTCTCCTGTTCTCTTTCTCTCCTTTTCCCCCTCCCCTTTTCTCTTCCCCTTTCCTTCTTTCCTTTTTGTTTCCTCTTTTCCCTCTCCTTCCCCCTTCCCACTTCCCTGTTCTCTTCTCCATTTCCCTTCCACCTTCCCCATCCCCCCTTCCCTTTACTCTTCTCCCGTTCTCTTTCTCTCCTTTTCCCCCTCCCCCTTTCTCTTCCCCTTTCCCTTTCCCCTTTCTCTTCCCCATTTCCCTTCCGCTTCCTATCCCTCAGACCGGGACGATCGCTGCTTTGGACGGGACCGTGACCGTTTCCGGGACTCAGAGAGGTTTGAGAGCGACTGGCGCGCCCGTCCCGCCGCCTCCGACAGCTTCGATGATTTCCCACCGCGCCGCGGGGACGACGCCTTCGGGGACAGTGAGTCAGGGTCGACACGGGGACAAGGACCCGTGGACATGGGGCAGTGTGAGCCCTGACCCCACTGTCGGCCCCATCCTGCAGGGTATCGGGATCGCTACGACGATCGGTATCGCGATGGCCCGCGGCGCGACATGGACCGTGGCTTTGGCGGCAGAGATCGCTACGATGATCGCAGCAGAGACTACGACCGGGGTGAGGGCAGTGCTGCCACGTGGGGATGGGAGTGGGGGCATGGGAGAATCCCAACAGCAGGGGAAAACCCGGTGTCTGAGAGTGAATCCCAATAGCTGAGGACAAATCCCGATATCTGAGGGTGAATCCCAGTAGCTGAGGACAAATCCCAATATCTGAGGGTGAATCCCAGTAGCTGAGGACAAATCCCAATATCTGAGGGTGAATCCCAGTAGCTGAGGACAAATCCCAATATCTGAGGGTGAATCCCAGTAGCTGAGGACAAATCCGAATATCTGAGGGTGAATCCCAGTAGCTGAGGACAAATCCCAGTATCTGAGGGTGAATCCCAGTAGCTGAGGACAAATCCCAATATCTAAGGGTGAATCCCAGTAGCTGAGGACAAATCCCAGTATCTGAGGGTGAATTCCAGTAGCTGAGGACAAATCCCAATATTTGAGGGTGAATCCCAATAGCTGAGAAAGAATCCCAATATCTGAGGGTGAATCCCAGTAGCTGAAGGCAAATCCCAATATCTGAGGGTGAATCCCAATATCCGAGGACAAATCCAGATATCTGATGGTGAATCCCAGTAGCTGAGGACAAATCCGGATATCTGAGGGTGAATCCCAGTAGCTGAGGACAAATCCCAATATCTGAGGGTGAATCCCAGTAGCTGAGGACGAATCCCAATATCTGAGGGTGAATCCCAGTAGCTGAGGACGAATCCCAATATCTGAGGGTGAATCCCATAGCTGAGGAGAATCCCAACATCTGAGGGTGAATCCCAGTAGTCTGAGAGTGAATCCCAATATCTGAGGTGAATCCCAGTAGCTGAGGACAAATCCCAATATCTGAGGGTGAATCCCAGTAGCTGAGGACGAATCCCAATATCTGAGGGTGAATCCCAGTAGCTGAGGACAAATCCGAATATCTGAGGGTGAATCCCAATAGCTGAGGACAAATCCCAATATCTGAGGGTGAATCCCAGTAGCTGAGGACAAATCCCAATATCTGAGGGTGAATCCCAATAGCTGAGGACAAATCCCAATATCTGAGGGTGAATCCCAATAGCTGAGGACAAATCCCAATATCTGAGGGTGAATCCCAGTAGCTGAGGGTGAATCTCAACACCTAGAGTTAATCCCAATATTTGAAAGTGAATCAAAATGCCTGAGAATTAATCCCGATTCTGAGGGTGAATCCCAGTGTTTGAGGGGGAATCCCAACATCTGAGAATGAATCCAAATTCCCAAGGATGAATCCCAGCATCTGAGAGTTAATCATAGTATTTGAGGCTGAATCCGGATAGCTGAGGATGAATGCCAACACCTGAGAATTAATCCCAACATCTGAGAGTGAGTCCCAAGAGCTGAAGGTGAATCCCAATATCTGAGAGTGAATCTCAACACGTTAGAGTTAATCCCAATATTTGAGAGTGAATCCAAATACATGAGAATTAATCCCAACACCTCAGGGTGAATCCCAGTATCTGAGGTTGATTCCCAGTATTTGAGGCTGAATCCCAATATCTGAGAGTGATTCCTTATATCTGAGAGTTAATCCCAATAGCTGAGGCTGAATCCCAATAGCTGAGACTGAATCCTGTGTTTGAGGGTGAATCCAAGTACCTGAGAATGAATCCAAATACCTGAGGGTGAGTCCTTGTATGTGAGAGTTAATCCCAACAGTTGAGGGTGAGTCCTTGTATCTGAGTATGAATCCCAGCACCCGAGGCTGAATCCCAGTAGCTGAGAGTTAATCCCAGTAGCTGAGGCTGAATCCCAACACCTGAGGCTGAATCCCATTACCTGTGGGTAAATCCCAATAGCTGAGGCTGAATCCCAGTAGCTGAGGCTGAATCCCATTACCTGTGGGTAAATCCCAATAGCTGAGGCTGAATCCCATTACCTGCAGGTAAATTCCAGTAGCTGAGGCTGAATCCCATTACCTGTGGGTAAATCCCAATAGCTGAGACTGAATCCCATTACCTGCAGGTAAATCTCAGTAGCTGAGGCTGAATCCCATTACCTGTGGGTAAATCCCAATAGCTGAGACTGAATCCCATTACCTGTGGGTAAATCCCAATAGCTGAGGCTGAATCCCATAAAGCTGACGCTGAATCCCATTACCTGCGGGTAAATCCCAGTAGTTGAGGCTGAATCTCAGTAGCTGAGGCTGAATCCCATTACCTGCAGGTAAATCCCAGTAGCTGAGGCTGAATCCCATTACCTGTGGGTAAATCCCAATAGCTGAGACTGAATCCCATTACCTGCAGGTAAATCTCAGTAGCTGAGGCTGAATCCCATTACCTGTGGGTAAATCCCAATAGCTGAGGCTGAATCCCATTACCTGTGGGTAAATCCCAATAGCTGAGGCTGAATCCCATTACCTGTGGGTAAATCCCAGTATCTGAGGCTGAATCCCATTACCTGTGGGTAAATCCCAATAGCTGAGACTGAATCCCATTACCTGCAGGTAAATCTCAGTAGCTGAGGCTGAATCCCATTACGCTGTGGGTAAATCCCAATAAGCTGAGACTGAATCCCATTACCTGTGGGTAAATCCCAATAGCTGAGGCTGAATCTCAGTAGCTGAGGCTGAATCCCATTACCTGTGGGTAAATCCCAATAGCTGAGACTGAATCCCATTACCTGTGGGTAAATCCCAATAGCTGAGGCTGAATCCCATTACCTGTGGGTAAATCCCAAAAGCTGAGGCTGAATCCCAAAAGCTGAGGCTGAATCCCGATAGATGAGGCTGAATCCCGATAAGCTGAGGCTGAATCCCGATAAGCTGAGGCTGAATCCCAATAAGATGAGGCTGAATCCCATTACCTGCGGGTAAATCCCAATAGCTGAAGGTGACTCCCAGCAGCTGTGGGTGAAGTCCCCGCACTGCGGGCGCAGGGGGGCTGAGCTCTGCACCCCCCAGGCTACAACTCGCGCATCGGCAGCGGCCGGAGGGCCTTCGGCAGTGGCTACCGCCGCGACGATGATTTCCGGGGCGGCAGCGACCGCTACGAGGAGCGCTACGAACGGCGCGACGACCGCATGGAGCGCTGGGGAGGGAGAGAGGAATACGGGAGGGATGAGTTCCGGCGTGAAGAGAGGGGTAATGGGGAGGGGAGAATTGAGGGGTGAGGGGTGGAGGGATGGGATTTGGGGTGGGGGACGGAGGGCGGTGCAGGGCGGGGGATATGGGGTGGGATGTGGGGTGTGGGATGCGGGTATTGGGGGATTTAGGGGATGGGGTTGGGATGGGGGGTGGAGAGGATGCGGGATGGGGGGTATGGAATGGGGGTGGAGGGGGATATAAGGGATGGGGTTGGGATGGATGTGTAGGGGGGTGCGGGGTTGTGGGGTATGGGGATGGGAGGTGAAGGGGGATTTAGGATGTGGGGCATGGGTGTAGGGGGATGCAGAATGTGGGGTATGGGAAGGGATGTGGGGTATGGGATGGGGGCTGTAGGGGGATGCAGGATGTGGGGTATGGGATGGGGAGTATAGGGGGATGGGGTTGGGATGGGGGATGTAGGGGGATGCAGGACGTGGGGTATGGGATGGGGAGTATAGGGGGATGGGGTTGGGATGGGGGATGCAGGGGCATTTAGGGGATGGGGGTTGTAGGGGGATTTAGGGGGTGGGGTTGGGATGGGGCTGGAGGGGGATGCAGGGGATGGGGTTGGGATGGGGGATGTAGGGGGATTTAGGGGATGGGGTTGGGATGGGGGTTGTAGGGGGATTTAGGGGGTGGGGTTGGGATGGGGCTGTAGGGGGATGCAGGGGATGGGGTTGGGATGGGGGGTGTAGGGGGATTTAGGGGATGGGGTTGGGATGGGCTGTAGGGGGATGCAGGATGTGGGATGGGGGGTGGGATGTGGTGTCTGGGATGGGGAGTGTAGGGGGATTTAGGTGATGAAGTGGGATGGGAGGTGTGGGGGAATGCAGGATGTAGGGTATGGAATGAGAGGTGTAGGGGAATTTAGGGGATGGGGTTGCGATGGGGGTGTAGGAGATGCAGAGTGTGGGGTATGGGGTGGGGTGTGGGGTACGGAATGGGGGGTGTTGAGGTATTTCAGATGGTGTGATTTGGGGTACGGGCTGTTGGATGGGGAGGTGTAGGGGAATGTGGGATGTGGGATTCAGGATATGTGGGGTGCAGGAAGCAGATGGCTGATGCAGGATGAGGCACGTGGGTGGGTGGAGAACTGCAGGATGTGTTGTGTACGGGATGCGGGGATGCAGGACACCCCCCAGCACCACGTGCCACCCCCCAGGCCCCACGCAGCGCCCCAAGCTGAACCTGAAGCCGCGCAGCGCCCCGAAGGAGGAGGAGAGCACAGCAGCCCCTGCACCGCAGTCCAGCCGCGCCGCCTCCATCTTTGGGGGGGCCAAACCCGTGGACACGGCCGCCCGCGAGCGTGAGGTGGAGGAGAGGCTGCAGAAGGAACAGGAGAAGCTGCAGCGGCAGCTGGAGGACGACAAGAGGCTGGAGCGGCGGCCCCGGGAGCGGTGGGGAGACGCGGCACTGGGAACGTGGGGTGGGGGTACGGCTCTGCAGGGTGCCACGCTGAGCCCTGTTCCCCTATCCGCCTCCCACTTCCAGGTACCCTAGCAGCCGCAGTGAGGACAACCCTGAGCGGTCACGGACGGGCAGCGAGTCCTCGCAGAGCGGAGCCGCAGGACCCCCTGGCACCACCGCCGGCACCGGTCCCACCGGCAGAAGTAGGTGTCGGGTGGGGGTCTGGGTATGGGGGGGTGCAGGGAGGGCTCATCCCCAGCCCCGCCCACCGTTATGTGCCCCCCGCAGCCACACGGAGGAGGGAGAGTGAGAAGTCGGTGGAGGGCGATGCGTGCGGCCGCGAGGAGGAGGGCCGTGAGGAGAAGCAGCCGCTGAAGGTGATGCCCGCGCCGCCCCCCAAGGAGAACGCGTGGGCCAAGCGCAGCAGCAGCACCGCCGGACGCTCCCCAGGCTCTGACTCTGAGCAGCACTCACCCAGCAGGTGAGGAGTGAGGGGTGATGGGGGACTTGTTATGGGGCTGGGAGCCCGGAGTGTTCTGCTGGGATCTCAATACGAGGCTGGGAGCCCAAACGGTTTCCTGAGAGTGTAGCATGGGGCTGGGAGTCCTGGGTGTTCCCCCTGCAGAGGTTAGGGGAGCAGAAGCCCAGATCTTCCCTGCAAAGTTGGCGTGGGGCTCGACTTTCCTAGTCAGTTCCCTATAAGATTTGTCTGAGATCAGAACCCTCAAATGGTTGTCCTGTGAGGTTGGTGTGGGGCTGAATCCCAAATTGTTCCCCTTCAGGTTGTTGCTAGGATTGAACACCCAAAATTACTCCCCTGCGAGATTGTTGTGGGACTGAAATCCCAAAAACATTCCCCTATAAGGCTAATGCAGAGACTGATCACCCCCAGCATTCTGATCCACGTTTGACATCCATATCTGAAACCCATTATCTTATCCCAATGGCCAACCTCAATGGCTCACCCCAATGACCAACACCCCAATAGCCAACCCAATGGTGGACCCCCATATCTGACCCCAGTGGCCAACCCCAATGGTTGACACCCATTATCTTATCCCAAAAGCCAACCCCAGTGGCCAACCCCAATGCCTGACCCCACACCTGTCCCCCTCTCTGACCCCATTCTGACCCCGCTGTGACCCTTTGTCCCCTCAGCAGCCAGATGGCTTCCCGCCCACCTGCAGAGAACGGGGCCACCCCAAGGAGCACCCACCGGAGAGGTGAGGGGGGCAGGCAGTGGGGTGGGGTGGGGGGCATGCCTTGGTGCCTTGGTGGCACTGGGGGCATGGTGGCTTTAGGTTGGGTGGACACAGCGTCCTCAGCACATGGCCCTGTCCCCTCCCCAGGGGATGAGAACAAGCCAGATGGGGGCCGGGATGGCCCGAAGGCGCGCAGTGGGAGCTCGGCCGAGAGGTGAGTGCCGCTCGTTAGAGTTAACGAGGGGATGCTGCCTTGCATCACCTGCTCAATGCCTTCCCCATCCCTCCCCAGGAAAGATGGCCGCAAGGAGCATGAGGCAAGAGCTGCGCCTGAGCCAAAGAGACTGGAGGACAGCCCAGCCCCCGTGAGTGGCATGGGGGAACCTGACAGGACCTGGGGGTCACCCCAGGGAGACCCAATGGGACCTGGGTGTGACCCCAGAGGGATTGAATGGGATCTGGGTCTGATGCATTAGCATCAGGTCCCATTAGCAACCTGACGGGACCTGGGAGTGACCCCAGTGGGACCTGACAGGACCTGGGTGTGACCCAGTGGGATTGGGTGAGACCTGAGTCTGATGCATTAGCATCAGGTCCCATTAGCGACCTGACGGGACCTGGGAGTGACCCCAGTGGGACCTGACAGGACCTGGGTGTGACCCAGTGGGATTGGGTGAGACCTGGGTCTGATGCATTAGCATCAGGTCCCATTAGCGACCTGATGGGACCTGGGTGTAACCCCAGTGGGATTGGGTGGGACCTGGGTATGACCTCAGCAGGACCTGACGGGACCTGGGTGTGACCCCAGAGGGATTGGATGGGGCTGGGAGCAGTGCCACCCTCAGGCTGAGCTGTGGGGCACAGCCCTAGGCTTTGGAGTTTGGGGGTTTGGGGACTGTATGGGTTTTTCTGTGGATTTGGGGCTTTGGAGACCTATAGGGCTTTGGGATTTGGGGCTTTTTGCAGTTGGGGGTGGGTTTGCCTGGTTGTGGGGCAGGGCCCAGCCCCACAACGCTGGCACTGCACCCCACAGTTCAGCCACGCCAGCAAGTATGCAGCGCTGTCAGTGGATGGCGAGGAGGAGGAGTGTGGCGAGTGAAGGCCGTCCCCAACCCCAACACCGAAATGGAACAGAAAACCCAGCGCCGCCCCGCCGAAATCAAGCCAAGAATCTGCATAAGGAAAGGAAAAAAAGGAGGAAAACTGATATTGCCAGGCCCTGCCGCTCTGCCCTGCTTCGTTTGGGGTTTTTTTTGGGGGGGCTGGGGTCTATGGGGGGGTCTGGCCTCATGTCTGCCCCCCATCTCCCTCCCTGCCCCGTTGCTGTTGGGGTGGGAGTGCTGTGGGGTGTGGGGCTGCGCGGCACCGGGCGCCGTTGGGTTTTCTGTTGGTTTCCTCCAATAAAGGTGATCGGAACGGCCGCTCCAGCGCTGCGTGGTGGGGGGCTCCTGGGGGTCTTCTCAGCCACATCCTTACTCCATCCCATCCTGTTCTCATCCATACCCCAAAACCATGCCATCCTCATCCCAGTTCTCTCCCATTCTCACCTGTTGCAATCCCATCCCATCCTTTCACATTCCCATTCCCTACCCCATTCCAATCCCACATCCTGTCCCCACCCTAATCTCATCCCCGTTCCATCCCATCTCTATCAACACTTCCATCCCTATCCTCATCATCATCTCAATCCCAGTCCCATCCCACCCCTGTCACATTCCTGTTCCCCATCCCAACCCCATTCCCATCCCAACCCTCATCCTATCCGACCCCAATCCCATCCCCATTCCAATCCCACTCCCACCCCTGTCCTCATCCCAGTCCTCCCCACACCCCAAACACCGATTCCTTTAGTGGAAGCAATGGTGGACACCCGGAAATGGGGAAACCCCAAAGATGGGGAGATTGTATAAAGTGAGGCACTTCCTAACTGGGGACACCCCAAAAGCGGGGGCACCTCCCGGTTGGGCAGACGACTTCTGGGCACCCCAGAGGTCCCTGTATCACCCTAATGCTCGGTCCCCCAGCGCCCGTCTGTGCCCCCCGGGTGCCCCACAGGCTTCCCAGAGTGCTCGCTTGAGCCTGTGCGCATGCGTAATACCGCCTGGCGGACCGAAGACCATAGAGACTGGCGGAACTGTGGCGCAGAGCGGTTAGAACTGTTTGCGCATGTGTACTACAGCCTGGAGGACCAAAGAAGCATAGAGATTGGAGGTCTGGGAGCGCAGAGCGGCTAAAGGGAACGGACGCCATTTCCGCGTTTCCCTGCGCATGCGCAGTACAATCGCAAGCCCTATCGCCGTAGGTATTGGCGAATTGACGACGCAGATCCGTCAGAGCGGAGAGTCGCGACTTCTGTGTGTCGCAACGTTTGCATGTTAGTGACTGGATGACCAATTATCATAGAGACTCGGAGCGGGAGGGTAGAGCGACGCGCTGAGCAGCTCCAAGAGCATTCTGCGGGGCAGTGCTGGGGCCGGGGAGGTCCGAACCGCCTTCAGCAACCCTGATTCCCTCCGCTCCATAAAACCACCAGCAGCAGCACCGCCTCTAAAAGTTCCCTCGGTCCTAAAACCGCCGCCGCCGCCACCCGGAGCTCAACCGCCCCCCGAGCGCCGCTTCTGCAGTTCCGTACTTTGGCCACACGGTGGCAGCAGAGACCGAGAAAAGAGCCCCGCGGCTCCGAACTCTGTGTGGGTTTTTTCCATTTGATTTTGAAGAGCGCAAAGCTGGGGGAAAATAAATAAAATAAAACAAAACAAAACAAAACAATATTCTCCAAAGCCAGGAAATCTATGTTAATTGCTTATAAACACGTACCCAAAACAGTATAGAACTGACGTTACGTTTTTCTTAAATGCTTCCTTACCGAAATCGAATGACTAGGGGAATTCAGTGACAGTGATGGAGGGACGGGGAGCGCAAGCGATGCTCAAATCCCGCTGCTTTTAGCACCCAGCAGTTCTCACCTGAGCCCGGGGAGCGATCGGGGGCACCTGCGGAAGCCCCGCCCCCACCCCCAGTCCCCTCCCCTCATTTCCCTCCCGTTGCTCCTCAGTCCCGCGTCCCCCCGCCGGGGCGGAGCCGCCGTTCGCTGTCAATCCCCGCAACCAACGGCTGCCTCTTCCCGCAGCCGCGATGAATCGCGATTTCCCCCCACCCCGGGACCGCAGCCTCGATTCTCCGCCGGTTCCCGTTGATGGGCGCTCGGCGGAGCGCAGCGCGGAGCGGACGGAGTTGGCGGCTCTGAACGATCGCTTCGCCGCTTTCCTGGAGAGGGTGCGGGCGTTGGAGCGGCAGAACGGAGCCCTCCGCTCAGCTATCGGCCGCGCCGCCGCCGCTCCCCGCGCTGCGGGGTTGGTGCGGGGAGAGCTGCGGGGGCTGCGGGAGCGGCTGCTGCGCCTCGGCCGGGAAAGGGAACGGCTGCAGGGAGAGCGCGATGGGCTCGCGGCGGAGCTGCAGGGGCTGCGGCGGCGGTGCGCGGCGGGAGGAGGAGCGGAGGGGGTGCGATGGGAGGGGAGGGGTACACCGAAATGTATAGGGGAGGGAGCGGGAGCGATGTGATGTGAGGACCGGGATGCGAATGGTGGGCGCACTGAAATGTGTAGGGGGGAGACTGGGAGTGATGTGAGGTGAGTTAACCGGGATGTGTTGGGGAGGGACTGGGAGCGATCTGGGGATGGGGACCGTGGGGTGAAGCGGAATGTATGGTGGTGGGGACCGGGAGCCGTTGGGGTGGAGGAGGCTCTGGAATGGAAAGCGTGGGATGAACGGGGATGTGCTGAGGAGGGACTGGGTGTGGTCTGGGGGTGGGAACTGGAGATGAAAGGGGATGCACCGGGATAGGGTCTGGGAAGCGCAGCGGAGGTCATAATAGGGGTGGGCAGCTGGGGATGCATCCGGGATGCATTGGGATAGGCTGGAGGTGGGGAGTAGGAAATGCAATGGGGATCACAGCGGTGGAGATTGAGATGCACTGAGATGGGAAGCAGGAAATATACTAAGGCCGTAGGGAATACACTGGGGTGTGTTGCAAAGGGATAGAGCATGTACTGGGATGGGGATGGGGACTCCAGAATGAACCAGGACACACCAGGGAGGGGACCCGGTGTGGTCCAGGGAGGGGGGACAACAACCACCAGGGAACGGGCTGGGGATGTTGGGTGAGGACTGAAATGTGTTGCAAAGGACCCGGGTGTTTTGGGGGGGATACAGGGGATGCACCTCAAAGCCCTTCCAATCCAACCATTGCCATGGGTTGGTTGCCCCCCACCTCATCAAACTGCCCAGGGTCCCATGCAGCCTGGCCTTGGGCACCTCCAGGGTGGGGAACCCACAGCTTCTCTGGGCAGCCTGTGCCAGAAACAAAGAATTTCCCCCTTATGTATCCCTAAAATGGGGTTCTGTGCCCCACTCCCACCCCATTGACCTCCCTCCCGTTGCACCCCAGGCTGGAGGATGAGATGCAGAAGCGTGAAGATGCAGAGCAGAGCCTGGTGCTGTTCCGCAAGGTGAGTTGGGGGGGGATCCAGTGCACCCCGTGTACTTCCCACACCGATAGGCAAAGGGCTCGGGGATGCCCCATGCACTCTGCCCAGGGGGTGGCCTGAAGTGTGTTGGGTGGGGGGCTCACATCCTCTTTGCAGTCCCTGCAGTTTTAGCCATTGCAGGACATGGACGATGCCACGCTGTCCCGCCTGGAGCTGGAGCACAGGATTGAGCTGCTGATGGATGAAATCAGCTTCTTGAAGAAGCTGCACGAAGAGGTTGTGGGGTGGACCCAAGGAGGGATGGGGGTCCCGTGTGGGGCTGTGGTGTGACGGTGTAACGTGGGCACGTAGGAGCTGTGGGAGCTGGAGGTGAACGCACAGAGCCCACAGGCACAGGCAGGGGCACGAATGGAGCTGCAGCAGCCGGATCTGACAGCTGCACTGCGCGACATCCGCACGCAGTATGAGAGCATCACTGTCACAAACCTGCAGGAAGCCGAGGAGTGGTACAAAGCCAAGGTACCCATGGGGGGCATGCATGGGATGGGAAAACCCCACAGGGCTGATCCCCCACAGCAGCAGCTGAACTTTGCTGATGTGGGGACGATGGGGGCACCTCCACAGTGCTGACCCTCTTCCCCCCGCCCCCCACGGTGCCTGCAGTTTGCTGATCTGTCGGATGCTGCCAACCGTAACTGCGAGGCGCTGCGGGTGGCCAAGCAGGAGATGAACGAATCCCAGAGGCAGATCCAGAGCCTCACCTCCGAGGTGGATGGGCTGAAGGGCATGGTGAGCGCTGGGGGATTGGGGGGAGGGGTACAAGGAGCCCCCCATCACCGTGCCATCCCTTTGTGTCCCCCCTCCGTCCTGCAGAATGAGGCACTGCAGCGACAGATGCAGGAGATGGAAGATGAGTTTGGCACGGAGATCAGGAGCTACCAGGAGGCCATGGGGAGGCTGGAGCAGGAGATCCAGAGCATGAAGAAGGAGATGGCACGGCAGCTGCACGAGTATCAGGATCTGCTCCGTGTCAAGATGGCCCTGGACGTGGAGATCGCCACGTACCGCAAGCTGCTGAACAGCGAGGAGGGCTGGTGAGGCAGGGGGATGTCCTGTGGGGAGGGAGCACTGAGACGTGACCCTGAGCACGGGGCAGTGGATGCGTCCCTTCGGGTGCTGGGAGACCGAGGGGTGCAGCGTTGGGCTGCGCACAGCAGCTGTGCAGCCCTCAGCCATTGGGGAGGATCCCCTTCCACTGAATCCCGCTCGTATTGGATTGAAGTGCAAAACCAGGTCACCTCCCCCTGCACCCATCCTACGTCTCCATCCCTACTAGAACTGCGGTGAGGGGTGGCTGGGACCCCCAAGGGCTGCAGCTGTGTCCTCGTGCCCCCAGCCCAAGGCTTTGCCTGGAGGGGTGGGAGAAGGGTTTTGGTGGCTTTTCCCTCCCCCGGTGTTTGAACCAGCACTGAGCCCCGCATGCAGGGTGGTGCTCATCAAAACCATTGCGCTGTGGGATGGGAAGCCACATTTCCCCTTCAGTGAAGCTTTTTCTCCCACAGATACCTGCTTTTCCCCCAAAATGGGTCTTTTTCTCCCACAAATACCTCTTTTTCCCCCAAAATGTGGCTGTTTCTCCCATAAATACCAGTTTTTCCCAAAAATTTGACTTTTTCCTCCCACAAATATCTGTTTTTCCACCTAAATATTTCTTTTTCTCCCAGAAATACCTGTTTTTCCCCAAAAATATGGCTTTTTCTCACAGAAATACCTATTTTTACCCCCAAAATCTGGCTTTTTCTCCCACAAATACCTGTTTTTTACCCCTAAATATCCCAGAAATACCTGTTTTTCACAAAAAACATGGCCTTTTCTCCCAGAAATACTTGTTTTTCCCCAAAAATACAACCGTTTCTCTCAGAAATACCTGTTTTTACCCCAAAAATATCTCTTGTCCTCCCAGAAGTACCTGTTTTTTCCCCCCAAATGTGGCTTTTTCTCTCTGAAATACCTGTTTTTACCTAAAAATACAACTGTTTCTCCCAGAAATATCTGTTTTTCCTCAAAAACGTGGCTTTTTCTCCCACAAATACCTGTTTTTCACAAAAAACATGGCCTGTTCTCCCAGAAATACCTGTTTTTACCCCTAAATATCCATTTTTCCGCCACAAATACCTGTTTTTACCCCAAAAATATGTGGCTTTTTCTCCCCAAAATACCTCTTTTCCCCCAAAATGCGTCTTTTTCTCCCGCAAATACCTGTTTTTACCCCTAAAATATCCCTTTTTCTCCCAGAAATACCCATTTTTCCTCAAAAATACAAGTATTTCTCCAACAAACACCTGTTTTTCCCTAAAAATATGGCTTTTTCTCCCATAAAATACCTGTTTTTCCCCCAAAACGTGGCTGTTTCTCCCACAAATACCTGTTTTCCCCAAAAACTGCCTTTTTCCCCCCTGGGAACACAGTGTCCTCTCCAAGTGAGTCTGCCCCCTCCCTACTGGAGGCCACCCCCTTTTTCTACTGGATCAGACCCCACTAATGAAGCTGCTCCCCCCGTAGGCTGGGTTGGCGATAGATGTCAGTCGATCCCTTCCAGGATGAATATGTTAATTTAGCAAAAGGGATCTACGAGTGCTTCTTCTTCAACTTTCCAGTTTGGCTTTGCTTGGCGTGCCAACAGCCGTGTTTTTGTGACCAGTCCCACTGCAGTCACAGCAGACTGCTTTCATCTTTGCATCCACCGGGTGCAAGGACTTTTTTTTTTGCTTGGATTTCACACGTATTGTTTCGGGTTGCAGTGCACCGAGATAGGAAGTTATGGCAAAACAAGCAATGGAAACTCGCCGAACTGGGAGCGGGGGGGGGGGGGGGGAACAACTTAAAGGTCCTCCAGGAGGAGGGGCTGACCTCCTCCCAATCCCCCACCTCCAGAATGATTGGGTACGACCCCTCCCAGAGGTGTTGCTCCCCCCTCAAATAGGTTCTGACCCCCTCCCCATGGAGCTGGTCCTTCCCAGATGGGGTCTGCCCACCCCCAATGGATCTGATGTCCTTCCTCCCCCCGCAGCAGGTGGTGATGGAGTCGTGCGAGGACTGGAGCCCAAGTGATGAAGAAGCCTCCGCGGCCGCCCCCCGTGCCTGTGCCTTTATTTATTGCTATTTGCTGCTGTGCTCAACGTTGTAGCAGAGCAGAGGGGGGGTTCCGCTGCTGCACACCCACCCCCCCCCCCCCTTTTCAGCCGCAAATAAAGAAAGGAGCTCGGAGGAGGCGGAGTCACTGCGGGGGGGCGGGGCTGGAGGCCTGGGGGCGGGGCCTTGGGGGGCGGGGCCTTGGGGGGGCGGGTCTGCCGCTCTCCGCCAATCTGCACGCAGTCACTCTGCCCCACCCCTCCCCCCCGTGGTCCTCTGTCCTCTCTATGGTTCTCACCCCCCTTCCTGCACTCTATGGTTTCCCCAACAACCCCCCTCTATGGCTCTCGCCCTCTCTATGGTTCCCTCGCTGTCCCCGCCCCCTCACCCTGCGCTGCGTCCCATTCGCTCGGCCCGGACCAATTCGCACTCCGCGCGCTTCCCATTGGCCGCGCGGGGACCAATTAGCGGCCGCGCCGAGTTCGGTAACGGGCGGCGGGAGGAGCTTTAAGGAGGACTTAAAGTGGCGGCGGCGCGGGGCGCGATGTTGGCGGGCGGCTCTTCCCAGAAGGAGAACCGCTCTCCGGGGCCGAACGACACCGTGAAACGCTTTCCTTACGGCCGCGTCCCGGTGCGGACCCGCTCCCGTCGCGCGGATCATGGAGAACGACCGAACGCTGCCTGCACCGCTCCGTCCTGCGGGCAGCCCCGGTAAGGGGGGGGGGGGATGAATCCGGGAAGGAGCGCCTTGAGTTTGTGCTGGGGGGGCTGCAGACAGAACGCGGAACTGGGCACTGGGTTCCCCCCCCCCCGCCCTCCTCCTCCCCCCACGGAAGGGGACCGTCAGTATTTGGGGCGGGGGTCCTCACTGTGCTGCTCTGTTCCCCGCAGTGACATAGAGGTGGAGCAGCCCCCGCCCCCAGCGCTGGATACAGGTGAGTTTACTCCCCCCCCCGTGGCACTCCGTGGTTGGGTGCTCCCTCCACGTGACTGTGACGCCCCCTCTCCCCCTCCCCCGTGATCTTTCTCCCCACAGAGACCACCGTCACCCCCTCACCCGTTGCCACCCCTGTGCTGGGGGCTGTGGGGCGCAGGCCCTGCTTGGCCCGCAGGGTGCCCGCCCGTGCCCCCCCCTCTGCCAAAGGACCCTCCCCTCTGAGTACAGCAGGGTCCCGAACAGCACTGCTTGGGCCCCTCCAGGAGAGTGCATCCATGGGGCTGAGGGTCCCCAAGAAGAAGAACGGCACCCCAGGTACATCCTATCCCTCCCCCCAACCCGCCCCACTCTGCACTTGGGGGGGTTTTGTTGGTGCTGAGCCCCCTTCCCCACCCCCTGCAGGCTCCTCCAGTGCTGGCTTGACTCTCTGTGTCTCTGTCGCCAAGAACATGGTGTGTATGTGAGGGGGGGAGAAATGCCAGCTCCAACTCCCCTCCCTCACACCCTCATCCTGCTCTGCTTTCCCCTTTCACTCCGCAGCGTTCTGCCCCCCGCACTCAGAGCTCTCTCCGCACGCCGTGCCTCACCCCTTGCATCTCCCAGCCACGTGCCCTGCAGGTGGGGGGCAGCTTGAGCACTGGGAAGGGGTCCCAACTTGTCCCCCCAGCCCCTGCTGATGGCATTGTCCCCTCGGAGACCCCCCTGCGCTGGAGACCGGCTGTGACCCCCCAGTCTGACCGCAGTGCATACGCTGCTGTCAACAACAACCATCTGTCCCCATCCTGGGTGAGTGTGGGGCACTTTGGTCCCCGTCTCACAACACCCATTCCTCCCTCCTCTCAGCTAGGGGTGGAGGCTTGGAGTGCTAAGAGTGGTCTGACTGTGGGAACTCTTCCCCCCAGGACAAGGTGGTGGTGCAGCTCTTCAAAGGGAACGAAGGCCAGCAGGATGTTAAGGTGACGATGGCACATCCCAGCACCACCCCAGGCCCCAGCAAGGCACAGGTAGGGGGGACTGCGGGGTTCCTTGGGCTCAGGGCTGGATGCTCGGGCTGAGGAGGGACCCTGGGGGTGAGGAGGGGGGTCTCATTCCAAGCCCCACACTCAATCTGTGTCCCACAGCATGCAGCTCTACTCCTGCAGCAGCTGCTGCAGATGGTGCAGGACCGACCAGATGCTGTGGCAGTGCTGATGGAGCTGTGGGGGTTGATGACCGAGATGGGGGTGGACCCCATGCCCCAGGACTCCCTGGATACTCCCAGCCTCTCTTCATAACTGTGACTACGTGGGGGTTGAGCTGCATCTCTGTGAACAAAGGGAGTGGGTGAGGGCACAGACAGACCCTCCTGGTGGTGGCCAAGTGGCTGCTGGGGGGTACAGACGGCCCCCTGCAGCAGGCAGACCCCCCTCCATGCAGGGCAGTGTGGGTGTACTGGGCACAGGGAGTGTGGGAGTTGGTGGGGGGGAACGCTGAAAAAAAATGTGAATAAAATATTGTCTGCTTTGCTTTGCTGTATGGGGTCTCCTTGGTGTCCCTGGGGCAGCCCCCATCCCCCGACGTGTCCCCTCGGCTGGTGGCAGTGCCACACGTTGGCCACGCGGTGACAGCAGTGCCCGCAAGGTGGGAATGCTCGCATTCATCCAGAGCCTCCACGGAGCCCATAGGAGAGGTGGTGGGGCTGCGTCCTGCTGCTGTGTCCCCGTGGGTGTGGGGGGAGGGTGACCGTCCCCATCCCTGGTGGCATTGTCAGTGCCCCTATTTGTTACTGCTGTGGTGACACGAGACAGGGGCACAGCTCTGTTCCTCCCCACACCGTCCCCATGATGAGGCCGAGGCAGCAGCTGCACCTCCTCACTATATTTTATTTGGGGAGAACACAGAGTGCAACAAACTGCGGGGTTCAGGGATGGGGAGGGGGCTCCAGGGGGACAGCACAGCAATGGGGGACCCCAATACCCGTGGGGTGCTGACATGCAGGGGTGGGCAGGGAGCATTTACATTTGTGAGTGTATGGGGAAGTGTGGTGAGCGCACACGCGTGTGCAACGTGGAGGAGGCGCGTGGGGACGGCGGTGAGCATGCACACACGTGTGTGTGATGGGGAGGGGGTGCAATGGGGGGCTGCTGTGCGTGTGCAAAGGAGCTGCGAGGTATCGGTGCCTGCAGGGCGGAGGTGCAGAATGGTTTTCCCTATGGGCATCATCACCTCAGGGCTTTGGAAGGGAGGCAGGGGGGATGATGACGGTGCCTTAGGAGGTGCCCCCCCCCCTCCCCGCCCCAGTGCTCAGTCAGGGTAGATGATGAAGCCTGAGAAGGTGCTGTACTTGTTGGTGTTACCGCCGTGCACTTTGCCACCATCCAGCTTGACACACACCTCATCACCCACGTCCAGGTGCAGGATGACGCTGTTGCTGGCGTAGTCGTAGTTCTGATCCGCATCCTGAGCGATGGCGCTGGCCCGAACCTTGGGGGGAGGGGGGCACAGCCATCAAGGACCACCCCCCACACACAACCACCACCCCGATATGTGCTCCCCAGGGGCGGCTTGGGGGCGGGGTGCTAAGTTGCTTTGTGCCCCCCCCCCAAATCCCCCCAGTCTGCCATCCGTGGCTGCTCAAGGTCGTGCCGCCCACCTGCGGCAACACTGCTGTGGTGCCAGGAGGTGGCGGTGCCAGAGTCCCCCCTAGCCCCCCCCCCCCCCCAACAATGTCCCTCCAGTTTGGTGGCCCTGCACTGTGTCCCTGAATCCCACATCCTCCCCTGTCCCATGGGCAAAGAGGACTGCAGAGCCCCGGTGTTGGAGCCCACGGCCACCCTCCGCCTCCTCCCACCCCGTGGTTCCTTGGGGAGCAGCTCCCATTGGGGTGGTGGACCTGGCATCCACCACAGCAGATCGATGCTCCTTTATCCCATAATAAACAGAAAATGTCTGGGGTGAGGTGGGGAAGGGCTGAGCTGCATCTCTGTGAACAAAGGGAGCGGGTGAGGGCGCAGGCAGACCCTCCTGGTGGTGGCCTGGTGGCTGCTGGGGGGCACAGATGGACCCCTGCATAGGCAAACCCTGTTCCATGCAGGGCAGTGTGTTCCCCTGGTCCTCCAGTGGGAGTTCTGGGCATAAAGGGGGGATTGAAGCCCCAGATGTGGGTGGTGGGGATGGGTCTGGGGCTATGGGGCTCAGCTGGTCCACCCCCCACATCTCTGCGGAGGGGAGAAGGGATAGGAGAAAAGGGATGAGGTATGTGAGGATGAAGGGAA
Organism: Meleagris gallopavo; assembly: GCF_905368555.1. NCBI lineage: Eukaryota > Metazoa > Chordata > Aves > Galliformes > Phasianidae > Meleagris > Meleagris gallopavo. The sequence continues at coordinate 397,485 of NC_139434.1, read as the reverse complement.
TAGAATCTGGGGGGAGCAGGGATGGAAGAAGTGGGATTGGGGGAATGGGGATGGAGGGAATGGAATGGAAGGAATGGGATTGGGGATGGAGATGGGTGTAGGGGAATGGGGAGAGAGGAATGGGGATGGAAGGAGTGAGGATTTGGGGAAACAGGATGGAGATGGGTGTAGGGCAGTGGGGACAGGGGAATGGGGATGGAAAGAAAGAGGATTTGGGAAAATGGAGATGGAGATGGGTGTAGGGGAATGGGGACAGAGGAATAGGGATGGAGGAAATGGGAATGGAAGGAATGGGATTGGGGAAATAGGATGAAGATGGGTGTAGGGGAATGGGGATGAGGAAGTGGGGATTGGGGAAATGGGATGAGTGGGGATGAGTGTGGGGTGATGGAGAAGAGGGAATGGGTTTGGGAATCAGGATGAAGGACTTGGATGGTGGAAAAAATATATGAACTGGGATGGCAGGAATTTGGGACAGAAAGCTGGAGGGAGCCAGGATGAGGGTAAAGCAGAATCGGAGAAGCAAGATGGGAGGAAACAAAATGGGAAAACCAAATTGGGGGAACTGGAACAGGAGAGCAGGGATAGGGACAGCAGGCAGCAAGAAGAGGGCTGGAGGAGCCGAGTGGAGACACAGAGAGATGGGGCTGGGGGAAATAAGGGCAAAAGGGGTGAAGAGGGACACGGGGGCCTGGTGGGAGCTGCTGGGGGTCCCGCGCCATACCTGCCCATTCTTCATGAGGTCAGCCCACATGCTGGTGCCGTCGCCGCCGCGCATGAGGACGTGGTAGGTGAAGAAGTAGATGCCGGGGAGCGGGCAGGTGAATTTGCCACTCGATGGTTCGTAGTAGTTGCCCACGTTGGTCACCACGTCGTCGAAGCGCAGCACCTCGTAGCCCTCGTGGGGCTTCCGCAGGCCCGCATAGAACGCAATCTTGGGGCTGTAGAAGGAGGGGATGTACCCCCCAGGACCCGGCCCTGGAGGTCCCGGTGGTCCCGGTCGACCCGGTTCACCCGGCGGTCCCCGCGGTCCCGGTGGTCCGGGGGGGCCCCGAACGCCGGCACGCCCTTTGCGCCCCGGTTCTCCTTTTGCCCCCGGTAGGAAGGGAGGGGGGGAGGCGGGAGGCAGCTCGGGGTAGGGGTCGCAAACCATGCGGCAGCTGCCCAGCATCTCGTAGTGGGCGGCCGCCTTGGAGCTGTGCACCAGCAGCGGGATGGCCACCAGCAGCACCAGCACCATGGCCACGCCGACGGCCGCCCCGGCCACGCGTTTCCTGCGGCTCAGCCGAGAGGCAGCCAGTGCCAGAAGGTCCTCGTCACCCTTGGGAGCGATGGTGGAGCCGGGGGGGTGGACGGCGGGGGGCCGCCCGCTGAGCCTCACGGCGCGGCAGGGAGCGGGCTGGGAGCGAGGATGGGGCGGGATGAGGACAGCAGTGGGGATGGAGCTGGTGGTAGGGAGGGAGGTGGGAATGGAGATGAGGATGGGGACGGAAGCAGGGATGAGGTTGGGGATGGGGATGGGGAGAGCAGCGGGAATGGGGATGGTGAGGGAGGTGAGGATGGGGTTGGAAATAGTGGTGGGGATGGTGACAGCAGAAGGGATAGGGACAGGAATGGGGGTGGAGGTGGTGGTGGGGACGGGGATGGGGTGAGCAGTGGGGCTGGAGATGGCAGCAGGGATGGGGACGGGGTCGGGGCTGGGGACAGCAGCAGGGGTGCAGAAGGAGACGGGAATAGGGATGGGGACAGGAATAGGGCTGGCACTGGAGCTAGCAGCAAGGACAGGGATGGGGACAGGAACAGGGCTGGGATCGATGGGACCAGGAGCAGGGGTTGAGTATAGGGATGGGGATGGGACTGGGATGAGAGAAGGAATAGGGACAAACGGATGGGGACAGCACCGGGTCCGGGAGCGATGGGGCCGGGCGCGGGGCCGGGCACGGAGCAATGGGGCTGGAATTGTTGCTGGGACCGGAGCCGGGAGCGGAGCCGCAGGCGGAGCCGGGTCTGGAGCTGGCAGAGGGGAAGAACGCAGAGCCGGTGGCGGAGCCGGGAGAGGAGCCGGGACCCGAGCCGGGAGCGGAGTCGGGGCTGGAGCTCCCGCTGCAACCAGGACCGGAGCCGTTCGCGGAGCCAATGGAGCAGGCAGGACCGGAGTCGGTGCTGGAGCTGGTGATGTAACCGCAGCCGGGATGGAGCCGGGACGGAACTTCTCGCCAAGTTCCCCGAGAGCGGCACCCCCGTACCGGCAGCGGCCCCCGGGGGCGTCCCCGCTCTCCCGGTGCGCACCGGCGGCGGCTCCTGGGGCGGCTGCGCGACGCTGTCGGGGCCGTCCCACCGGGCCCCGTGCTCCCCCCCCACTCTCGCCCCGGGACCCTTCGGTGCCCGCCGGTGCCCACCTGCCACCCGCGGCTGCGGGAGCCACGTGCCGAGTCCGCCGCCCGCACCGCACCGCACCGCGCCCGCAGCTCCGCTCCGCCCGACGGCACCGGGCACGGCAGGGGCGGGGGCGGGCGGGAGGGGGGGGGGGCGCGGGGCTGGGGTGGGGGGGGCGAGGGAGGGAGTGAGAAAGAGGGGGTGCAGGGAGGGGGGTGAGTGCGTGTGCAAGGAGGTGCTGGTGTGCGTGGGGGTGCACGGGCTTGCAGAGCTCTGTGGGTGTTCGTGGGGTGTGCATGGGTGTGCGGGCTCATGTTAGTGCATGAGAATGGGTGTGCAGAGCTCCGTGTGCGTGCACGCAGTGTGCACTCGGGTCTGTGCATGCATGTGTGTGTGCAGAGCTGCGTGCGTGCAAGGTCGTGCGCGATGCACGGATGTGTGCATGGGGTTGTGTGCTCAGGGGGGTGCTGGTGCAGGGATGTGTGTTTGCACGGGTGTGTGCATGTGTGTGAAGGGCTCGGAGTGTGTGTGTGCACGGGGCTGCATCTGCATTGGTGAGTGCACGGGATGCGTGTGCCCAAGGGGCTGTGTTTGTGCACAGAGCTATGTCTGCATCCACGCGTGCACAGAGATGTGCAAGACGTGGGTGTGAGTTTACCAGGGTCGCGTGCATTTCTGTGTGCATGAAATGGGTGCAGTGGGCTTGGGGGCAAGCTGTGTGCATGCATGCGGGACCCCCCCACAGCTTTCCATCTTCAGCCCCACTTGGGGTCCCTGCATGCCTGCGGCCACCAGCCCATTTCTGGGGGCCACTCATTTTGGGGGGGATCACCCACATTGGACCCAGCAGAGCAGCAGCACCTGAGGACTGGATTTCCCTCCATGGATGCAATGCTGGGGTGGGGACGCGGCTCACAACCCCAGGGGGAGCAAATTTATGGCTGCTCTTTTCAAACCCTGACAGGCTCCACTGCTTTGTGCAGAGCCAAATCTCACCCTCCACCCTCAGGGTGCAGGGCTGCCCCCCATGGCTTCACTGCTGCAACTGGGGGAGGACACAACCCGAAATGGAAGCGCTCTGGCACCTGCAGGGCCCATGCATGTCCTTGCAGCCGTCCCTCTGCACCCATGTGATCATGCAGGGATGCTAGCTGGGGGGCTGCAGGTGTGCATGCATGCATGTGAGTGCATGCACTATGCATGTGCATGAGTGCACGCACCGTGTGCGCCTGTGCTTGTGTGCATTTGCATCCGTGCATGCCTGGTGTGTGCATGTGTGTGTGTGCATGCATGTGTGCAGATGCATGCTGGCACAGGGGTGGTGGGAGATGCTCCTTTCTGTGTAATTTATCCGGATAGTTTTTAAATTTGCAGGCTGGGCCAGCTCCCTCCAAAGGGCGCCGATCCATCAGCCGGGCTCCACGACGGATTTATGGGCCCTTTATGCTGGAGGATCAATGCAATCCTGAACCGCCCAGCGCTGTTTGTGCAACAAATTACAGCAGTGGGAGCAGTTCCTGCAGAGGGGATGGGGTCCGGGAGCGATTGATGCTGCCCAAACTGTCCCCTGGGGATGGGGACATCGGAGTCCCGCCGCCATCACCGCCCTTCTGTTGGCTGATCTTAATGAGCAGCAACAGCGAATTAATTAGGAAGGCCGCGAGGGGAAGCCTGAGCACTAATTAGCAAGAGCTGGGGGCATACGGGGAAAGGGAGCTCAGCGGAAAGGTGCCACTCATGGGAACACGAGGGGTCCTGGCTGCTCCCAGCACTCCCAATCCCATTTGAGTCCCATTGGCAGTGCTGCACCCAGGGGCAGCTGCAGCCCCAGCACAGACTGTGAGGAGAGGGAGTGCAGTGCAAACACTGCCAGTAAAAATAGCAGGAGGGAAAGGTCAACCCCGGAGAGAGCAGCGGTGGTGGTGCGGAGATGGGGGGGATGGAGGCTCGGAGATGGATCCCGCTCATGGCTATAGGGGCAGCTCAGCCCCACACAGTGGCACCGGTGGTGGAGGTGCCCCACTTTGTCACGGGGGATGGGGATGTAGTGGCCATGGGTCCCCATGCCATGAGGAGAAGTGGGGATGACTCTCCTCGGGGCTACGTGGGGCCGGCAGTGATGGACGTGTCCTGCAGCAGCTATGGGGACACTGCGGGGCGCCGAGCCCCGCCACAAGCTCAGGGCTGGCAGAGGAGCTGGGGAGCAGAGCATGAATAAATGCATGATCTGCAGCCCCAGGGCCGCGAGCGGGGCCAGCACGGGGAGGGGGGGCTGTCTGGCGGGCACCAAAGCACGGTCACCATCTGCCTCCGCAGGCAGGGTCACATCCTTGTCCCCAAAGCCCAGCGTGCCCAGCACCTCATGCTCAGTGCACGGTCTGTGACGTGCTGTGTGCTGCCCTCAGTGCTCCTGGTGCACGGCACACGGTGCCCATGCACTGTGCACGGTCTCCAGTGCACAGCCCTGATGCAGTTCATGGTGCACAGTGCACCGTGCGTGGTTCTCAGTGCACGGCACACAGTGCACGGCACACAGCGCACACTCATTGTGCACGGTCCCCAGTGCACAGCCTGTGATCCACAGTGCATGGATCACAGCTCCCAGCGCTCGGTGCCCCATCCCAGCACACGGTGTCCCCGTCCCTCTCCCCGTGCCATCACCGAGTCACTTCCCTCCCAGTTGCTGCACTGCACTGGGACCAGCAGACAGATTGGTGTATCAGCGCCCGGCACGTGGTCACGGGGGAGCCTTGTGCAAATGAATATAGATTGGCCGGAGGCACCCGGGCGCCGCGCTCCATCCAGGGCGTGTTTGCAATAAAGCCAGGCCGTGTGCCGGGCCCAAATTGGATGAAAATTGTCCTTGAATGGAGACAAATAAACCAACAGCAGCGAGAGGGAGGGAGGACACATGGCCTGGGGGGGCTGCGGGCGGCTCAACAGGTCCCGAGGATGGCAGGCGGGCGATGCTGCCTGCGTGCATGGTGACAGGTGGAAAGTGTCACCTGCTGCCTGCATGGGGGCCTGGCACCTTGTCATCCCCCCCAGGATGAGGGAGTCCCTGTGCCCTGTTTCCAGTGCACATCCCGTCCCCATTTTGAGTCCTGTCCTCAATGGAAGCCCTGTCCCCATTGTGTACCCACCCCTAATTTGTGCCTCCCCAGTGCGCATTCTTTGTGCCCCAGCACCTCCTGGGCACTGGCACACCTCCCCCTGCTGCCCACCCAGGTTCATTAACGTCTGCTGCTAATTGCTGATGAGGCAGCTGGGGGGTTATTAACGGGGCATGGCCCCACATGTTGTGGCTGTGCTGGGTTCAGGATGAGGTGAGCTGGGGAGCAGATGGCACTGGGGAGGGGAGGACTTTGGGGACCCCCATTTTCACCTGCGCCCTGTTTTCCTGGGGGTGTCTCCTTAGCATTGCAGCCCCATTGTGAGGAGCAGCAGGCTGTCAGCGGGGGGTGACAACATTGGGGATATCCCCCTGAGAGGTTGGGGGGGGGGATTCATGGCCCCCCCTGGCTGAGTCACTGCCGGGGCGGCAGCGGGGCCGTCCGTCACCACATGCCAACGCGTGACGAGATGGATGGCTGTGGGCTGCCCCGGATTAATTCTCTGGACAAGCAGCATTTATTAAGGATTCAGAGGACGTCGGATGGAGAAATCCATCCCAGCCAGGCGGTGATCAAGGGGGGGGTGGCGGGGGCGCAGGGTCCCGCTGCCCCCCGTTGTACAGCAGAACCCGCAGCCCCCCACCCTGTGCCCCAATGTCCCCCATGCCACCATCCCGGTGCCCCCCCAGGGCTCACCCCCACCCCACAGGGTCGGGGGGCTCATTGCACATTCACCTCATGCCTACCTGAGGCACCCGCTGACAAATAGACATTTAAATCAGACAATTAGCTGGCCTCCACCGCTGACATTTTTAATGTATTAATGTGCATCAACAGCTAATACATATAAAATTCCCCTAATAACAGCACTTGGGTAAAGGGGCTGCTCTGCAGCCCGGCGCTGGCAGTGATGTACGAGTCCAGAGGGACTCCGGCCCCGGAGTTTGCATTAATTACCAGCAAACTGACAAGGCAACGTGACATTCGGGAGCGGCGCCGGATGCCTTCAACCGACCCTTTGGGTGTGTGCTGGTGGTGTGTGCACACACGTGTGTGGATGGGTGCACGGGGGGGCTGGGGGTGGGGGATCTGCATGAGGATGTGTGTGTGTATTGCGGGGATAATGTGGGTGTGAGGGTAGGATGCGTGTGCGTGGGGAGTGTGTGCACCATAGGGTTAGTGTGTATGCAGGGATGTGTGTGCAGCATGGGGACACGTGTGTGCGTGAGGTTGTGTGCGTTATAGGGATGCGTGTGGATCGGGATAGGATGTATGTGCACAGGACACGTGTGAATCATAGGGGCAGGTTTGCACAGAAGTGCAAGCGTGTATGGAGGGATGTGTGTGCAGCATGGGGACACGTTTATGCTCAGGGGTGTGTGTGCACCATAGGCACATGTGTGTGCACAAGGTTGTGTGCAGGATAGGCATACGCTTGCACCGGGATACGAGGTGTGTGCTCAAGGGTGTGTGTGCACCATAGGCACACGCGTGTGCATGAGGTTGTGTGCATCATGGGGACGTGTGAATAGGATGTATGTGCACAGGGATGTGTGTGCTCCATAGGGACAGGTGTGCACAGAAGTGCGTGCATGGTGGGGACGCGTGTATGCAGGGATGTGTGAGCACCATGGGGACACATCTGTGCACGTGGGTGTGCGTGCAGCATGGGGACACACGTGTGCATGAGGTTGTGTGCATCATAGGGGTATGTATGCATGAAGATGGAATGCATGTGCACAGGGACGTGTGTGCATCATACAGACATGTGCATACATGTGTGTGCATGGGGACACGCGTGTCCTGGGGGTGTGCAGAGCAGCTGTCCCACGCGGGGCAGCCCCCAGCTGGACACCCCCAAACGAGACGATGACAAATGCTTCAATTAGCAGGAAGGCTCCGCCAATCGATGCCTTAAACGCTGCCGCCCGGAGCTGATCAATGCCTCCTATTACACCCAACAAGAGGATATACAGCAACCCCCCTCCGCCCGGGACCCCCCAGACCCATGGGGGGGCTCCTGTGCTTTGGGGACATGGGGACACCAAGGCCTGGAGGTGGAGGTGCTGCCCACCGCAGTGGGGCTGAGACCCCTCCTTGCCTCCCAGCCTGGAGCTCGAGAGCCAGATTTGACATTTTTAAATCCAGATACTTTAAGAAATCGATCCAGCAGCAAAGCACCACCTGCCCCCCCACCTCTCCCCCCCATCCACCAGCATCGATCCCATACTGCAGCATGGGGGGGTGGGGGGGAGCACAGCAGCTATGGGCAGCCAGGAAACGGGTCATCCCCCTCCCCAAAAGGTGTAGCCCCCCCCAAAAAGGCGCTGCTCCCCCGTCCCTCAGTGCAGCCCCCCATGCCTCCCCATCCCGATGCAATCCTCCCCTCCAGGTGCAGCTCTCCCCTCCCCCCCCCCCCCCATGCATCCTTATCCTAATGCAGCCCCCCCAGCCCCCCCCCCCCCCCCCCCAGGGCACAGCTCAGCCAAGCGTGGCCCCACTGGGAGCCGCTGTCAGGGATGCAGCCAGGCGGGGTGGGCAGCACGGGGGGGCCGCTGTCAGCCCTGATGGGCAGCTGGGCAGAGGGGGGCTGCAGCATCTCCCCCTGCCCCATATTAGTGGGATCCCATAGGAGCCAGGTTCCCAGCATCCCTGCATCCTCCTGAGCTGCAGCGTGTGTGTGTGGGGGGGGGTGTTGCCTATGGGGGCTGAGCTGAGGAGGGGGTCACAAGGAGGGGATCACTGCTCCCCCCCCCATCCCTTCTAGTCCCCACTTCTGGAGTGGCTGTGTCAACAGCACAGCCGGCCAGGGCCGTTAATAATGAATGAGACCAAATTGGAGGCCGGCAGCGGCTAAGCCGAGCAAACACAGCAGCGGTGGTGAGGGTGGGGGCTGCGGGGGGGAGCGGGCGGGGGGTGGAAGCTGCTGGGAGGGCACAGCACCGGTAAGGGGCACAGCTCCAGCATTGTCTGCATGGCTGCATTTGGGGGGCATGTGGCTGGAGAGGTTGCCATGGGGGCTGAGGTGGGAGGTTATCATGGGTCTGGGGGCTTTCACTCACAGCTGGGGGGGGTTCTTCCCATAGTAGGGCTTCGTGATCCCACCCCACAGCAGCCTGCAGTGCTCTGCCCTTTGCCTGGTGCTGTCACAGAGGCAAAGTCCGTGTCGGGAGGGGTGGGGAGGGGGGGGGAAAGGAGGAGAAGAGCTGCCTGTGAGCTCTGTGAGACTCTGTGCAGAGATGGGCTGGGGGTGCTGAGGGGGTCCACAGAGCCGTGGGTGGGTACACGTGGTGCTGGGAGGCACGGGGGGGCCCTGGGTGCACAGATGTGGGCGGTCTTGGTTGGGCTCAGGGGATCCTGGATAGGGATATGGGACGTGAGTGGGGGTGGATGAGTACTGAGCGGGTGCAAAATGGCTCTGGGTGGGGTAATGGGGTGCCAAGATGGGTATAGAGGGGTCCTGACTGGGGCTATGGGACCTGGGTGGCAGATCTGGGTGGGAACAAAATGGCTCTGGATGGGCTTGTGGGATTTCATGTGGACACGGGGGGTCCTGGATGGGCATACAGGGTTCTGAGCAGGTGTGAAGCAGGTCTGAATGAGCATTGAGGGTCCTGGGAGAGCATGAAACTGGGAGGGCACAAAACAGCTCTGAGTAGGCTCGTGGTTCCTCCAGGTGGGCACAGGGAGTCCTGGGTGGGGGGTATGGGACCTGAGAGATTGCCAAGCCCTGGGTGGGCACACAGGACTCTGAGTGGTGGGATCCATATGGGCACAGGGGTTCTAGGGGTGGGCATGAAACAGCCCTGGGTGGGCACAAGATAGCTCTGGGTGGTCTTCTGGTGCCTCCAGATGGGCACAGGGGGCCCTGGGTGGGGGATATTGGACCTAGGTAGGGGTGGCCAAGCCCTGGGTGAGCAAAAAATAGCTGCGGGTAGGCTCGTGGTGCCTCCAGATGAGCACAGAGGGCCCTGGGTGGGGGATATCAGACCTGGGTGAGGGTGGCCCAGCCCTGGGTGGGCACACAGGACTCTGAGTAGTAGGATCCATATGGGCACAGGGGTTCTGGGGGTGGGCATGGAGCAACTCTGGGTGGGCTGCAGTCCTGGGTTAGCACGTGGGACATGGAGGGGTCTGTCACAGGAGGCACAGCTGTGCCAGCCATGCCTTCTCTCCCACAGGACGCCAGATGCCAGCGCCACACCAGTGCCACAGCTCAGCCGTGAGCCAACCAGCATGGCCAAGCGGTTACTGGTGGCCTACGGGCTGTGGGCGCTGGGGGGACCACTGGGGCTGCACCACCTCTACCTGGGCCGGGACAGCCACGCTCTGCTCTGGATGCTGACACTGGGAGGCTTCGGTGCCGGCTGGCTCAGCGACCTCTGGCACCTCCACCATTGGGTGGCCATGGCCAACAGCACCAGAAGCCAGCACAGGAGGGCTGTGCCAGCGCTGAGCCCCATACTCCTGGCGGGGCAGGTGGTCGTGGGGACGTATTTTGGACTGGTGGCTGCGTTGGCACTGCCTTGGGTGCCCCAGCTGCTGGCCCAGCCGCTGGCCGTGGGGCTGGGCGTGCTCCTGACAGCCTCCGTGGGCGATCAGAGCACCAAAGCACACCGCGTCCTTACAGCAGCCTTCCTCACCTCCCTCCTCTTCCAAGCCCAGCTGCTGGCCGTGCTGCCCTCCAGCATGGCTGCAGGCATGGCGGCACAGCGGCACCGCCGCTATCAGCATCCCGTTGGGCCTCCGTTGCGGCTCCGCGCCCGACTCTTCCGTCTGGGCATGGCCTACATGGCCTTCGCCGTCCCGGTGGGGTACGGCCTGCTGCACAGCACCGCCGGGGCTTTGGGGTGGGTGGGGACCATCCCCATGCGGTCCCTCCAAAGCCTGGCCTGGATGCTGGGGCTCAAAGCTGGGCCTGGAGGATGCACTGAGCGGCAGCTGTGGGCTTATCAGGTATGAGGTGCATTGAGACGTGGGGAGGAATGGGGTTTGGTTGTAGAGGGCTTGCATGGGGTGTTGGCATTTTGGGGGTGTTGGAAATATCCAAATAATTTATCAGGACGGTATCTCTGATAAAGCAGATTTTATTTGCAATTGCAATGGTGGGCATCCCAGAAGCAGGAGAGCACGCAGAAAACAGCATTGCATCTTTTATGCCCCATTTCTCGACACTTATCTTTTTCTCCCCTGATTCCTTATTGGCTGAGTACTTTAGGATCACAATCTTCCCGACGCTCAACTAAACATAGAGATACTGGATAAACATCCATTTTTGCTAGCTAAGCATATATGGCTAATTAGTTAAGTTCTCACACTTGCTCGTTCAACACTCGGTCATTGTTTCTGGACATCTGCTCTTCCTTGCGTAGAGATCAGATTGGAAGGAGGGTAGGGGGAAGTACTTTGATGCCTGCCCTACAAAGGTTGCCTACCCAAGGCAATCCAGCCTTGTGTAGAGGCCCTGGCTGCCTTGACGTTTGTTAAATCTGTTTTTCTTTTGCTGAGGGTCACCTATCCAAACAGAATAGCCCTACAATATGCTTTCTAGTCCATAATACTATACCTATATTACTTGGAACATTTAAAAACTATTGCAGTTTTGAAAACAAGAATTAATCACGCAATTCAGCAACTGTATTTCTAAGGTATGTTACTAACATACATGCTATTTCTACTTTTTCACACCAGGTATTTCTAAGGACAAGTTACAAAATACAAATACATTGTGCTCTACTTCTTCAGATCAATTCCCCCTTTTTAATATATTTAATAATGCAGGAACAACATTCCATTCCTGGAGGGGCAAAAGCTGGGGTGAATGGGGCTTGGCTGCCCCTAGCCTGTTGAGGATATACACATATATAGGTTGCACGTGGCTGATTTGGGGGTGTTTGGGGGGCAAACGCTGGGGAGAATGGGGTTTGTTTGCCCTTAGCCTGTAGGGGGGTGGCACGGGGTGCACGTGGCTGATTTTGGAGCGTTTTGAGGTGTAGGGGGAGGCTGCTACCTCATCCCATCCCTTTTTGCCTCTTCCAGGTTCTGGGCATCCCGCCCGGCTCTGGCATTGAGGAGGTGCAGAGGAGCTACCGGGAGCTGGTGAAGGTTTGGCACCCCGACCACAACAGGCAGCGGGCTGAAGAAGCCGAGCAGCGTTTCATTGAGCTGCAGGAAGCCTACGAGGCGCTGGGAGGGCCCCGCAGGGCAGCAGCAGGAGGAGGCTGAGCCCGGCATGCAGGGAGCAGAGGCACTGATGGGGGGGGGGGGGGGAGTTGTAACCTGGGGTTTGTAACACGAGGTTTCTTTGCTTTCTTTGTTTCTTTGCTCAGCGCCATGCGGTGCTGGGGCCGGGGATGTGCACCGTGCAAAGCAATGCACGAGGTGTCGTGCAAACTGTTGCGCGGGGATGGCTGCGACCAATGGGTGGAGGCTCGTGCAAATCATTGCATAGGGATCCGTGCAGGTCGTTGCACGAGGATCTGTGCAAATGGCTGCGCTGGGGCTTGTGCAAACCGTTGCACTGGGCACCATGCAAACCACTGCACGCGGATCCGTGCGCAGCATCGCTTGAGGACCTCCAGTCCACCTCCGAGCCTCCAGGCTTCCAGCAACATACCCCGGTCCGAGCGGGATCGTTCAGGTGCAACCGCGCCTCGAACCCGCCTACATCCGCGCTCAGTCGCCGCCTTTCACACGCTCGGCTCTTTCCGGAGAGGATTCGGTTGTTTCCGCCACAGGGCGGTGGCTCTCGGCAGTTTCCGTCCACGTTCGGCCCCCGCTGCCCCGCCTTGCTCCGCCCGTCAGGGGGCGGCGAGGCGTGGCCTCTCCAGTACCGCATCCGATTGATCCTCGGCAGCGATTAGCCCCGCCCCTCTCCGAACTGCGTCTGCGCACGTTACAGAACACAGCTTTGCCCTCTCATTGGCCAAAACCCCTCAGCCCGCCCCCCACCTCGCTCCAGACTGGCTGAAAGCGCAAGGAGGCGGGCCTCACCTCCCCCTCCTCCCCTCCCTCATTGGCTGCGGTCTCCGAAAACAGCGCGACGCTATTGGCTTTCTCGCGGCGTCCACGGAACCGATTGGCTAGCGGAAGGCTGAGGGCTCCGGCCGGGCCGCGGCCCCCTCCTCCTCTCCGCTGCATCCGCGGCGGCCTGAGGTGAGCTGAGGGGCGGGGGGGGCGGCGGCCTGGAGGTGAGGGGGGTCCGGAGGGAGCAGGGCCTGAAGGATGCGGTGGTGGGGAGGGGGAGCCGGGGGCTGAGGTGGAAGGGAATACGATGAGAGGAGAGACCCCCGTAGGCCGCGGCGCTGGGGGGGGGAGGGGGGCTGTGGGGAACCGTTCTGTGAGGCCTCGGGGGGGGGGGGGGGGGGGGGCTGGGCGTTACGGGCTCACGGGGCTTTGGGGTCTTGGGGGAGGGTCGGCTGAAGGCTCCATCGGGCACGAAGGGCCCGCAGAACGAGCCCAGGCTGCGGGTACGGCTGAGTCAGTGCTTCTCCTCCCCGTCACGCCGGGTTCGGGGCTTTGGCGTTTGTCTCTTTCGTTGTTGTGCCTCGTTAATGAGGGCTAATAGCAATTAATGGTTTGTGGCGGGGTTGTGACTCCGCCAGCAGCCGAGTTGTGCTCAGCTCCAGCTGTCCCAAGCATTCGGTTGTTGTGGTACCACATGAAGTTCTGTCCTTTTGGGGCTTTCTAGCCCCATTTGTGCTCCTAAGAGCCGTCCCGTGAGCAGCGTTCCTTTAAAGGAGCATTTAAATGTTTTATGAAGCCCTCAGCAGAAGATTCTGGTTGGATCCCGGATGAAGGAGCTGAGAGGTGACTGCAGGAGGATTTGTTGGTGCTGCGTTGTTCTGGCAATTAAAATGTAGAGCTTCATTTTAATGGCTGCCTGAGGCTGTGGCTGAGGTCAAAGGGAAAGCTGAGAGGGGATGGCAAGAACAGCCTTTCCCTGTATGGAGCTTGGGGAGGTGCAGGAAGTCCTCACCACACAGCAGCGGGGCAGGGGAAGGTTCATTTTCTGTTTCCCATCACCTTTCTCCTTCCTTCTCAAAAAGTTGTGCTTTTTTTTAGATGCTTTGGTTAAGAGCTCAACCCCAATCTAAGGAATGGTCGTACTCTTATCTATGCTGTAATTCTTGGCAAATCCTCGAGACCCTTCTGCTCAGAAAGGTAGCAAATGAAGCCTGAAAGCAGCAGTGGTGCGCACTATTGCTGGGACAAATGTTTTTTCTGGTCCCCCTGCATCCTGCTGAGGTTTTTGGATCACTTCAAGCCAAAAGGTCTTGCTGTGAGAGAAGCAGAAGGGAGGTTCCCACCGTGAGGCATAGGTTGTGTCACTGTGCGAAGCATCAGGAATCCACCACTGTGTTTGGAGACTGAATGTGAGAAATGCTCTGGGAGGGGGAAACCGACCCTTTTTTCTGCAGCAGCCACCAATGGGGGCTTCACTGAGTGCAGGAGAACTCCTGTGAGGGGTTCTGTGGGCTCAGGGGGTGGCTGCAGGAGTGTTTTGTCAGCTGGTGGACGGAGCTTTACTTCCTCACACTGATAAGGGGACCCGATGAGCCTGGGGAAGGTCCACGTTTGAGGAAAAGCTCACACAGAAAAGTGAAAGGCTGGGGGGGGGGCTGAGACCTCTGAGCTTGACTTGGGCTGCTTTCACCCTCAGAGCTGCGCATTTCTCAGCAAAGGCACCTTTGGTAGAATAATAAAAATCCCCAGGGCGCATTTCTCTCCGTTCATCTTTCCCTTTAAACAGGGAGCGCTCAAGTTTGGAAAGTTCACTGAAATGCTCTGTCTAGACAGGGCAGGAATGGCCTGGAAAGAGAACACCACGGGCGGGGTGATCTGAAGTCATTTCTTTCTTGCTGTGCTGTCTGTAAAGCTGCGAATGACTTTTCCTTATTTGAAAGTGAGCCGGTTTGTGCTTAGCAAAAATGTGCATTCCCGTTGCGGCTCGGGAAAGCCACGTGCCAGCTGAGATCAAGGAGGGTTCCATCGTTCTGTCTGCAGCATTGGGTTTCTGTGGGTTATTTTGTGCCCCCTCCACCCCATTCAGTATTTTATTTTAATGCTGCAGGTCGCTTTCTTGCTTGTTTTGTGTTGACTCTTTGCTGTTTCTGTAGATATGTGGATTTGAGCTGCTTGATCCCACCTTGGGGGTTGCTGGTGCTAATTTTGGATGAATGTTTGCCAGTAGATGCTCATCAGTGGTTATTTTATTCCCCACTCCGTTGCTTTTTCACTTTGTGCACAGGCAGCTTAGAGCTAGGCTTGCCAAAGGGTGGCTGGGAAGCTGTGGTGCGCTGCTTGTTTCTCTTCACATGTTTTAATTGCTGTTCATTTTCTACCTCTGAAGTGGGGAGAAGCTTTTTCCTGGGTGACAGCGTGCACTTGCTTCAGATACTTGGAGATCTCCCAATAACTTTTCAGGCAGGCTTTTTACATTGGTGTCCCCTCGGGTGCTTGCTTCTGAGGCTGCAGAGACAGCTTATAAATGTTCCTTGCTGAATTTCTTTGTAAGCAGTCACTCTTTGTATGTAAATATTCATTCTTTTACTGAGCTGAGTTGGAGACAGCTGAAGGGAGTTCACCTGAAGTGCTCTCTGTGCTGCTTCAGGTTTGGTGCCTTTCTGCTCTCTGTGCTGCTCCAGGTTTGGTGCCTTTCTGTGCTCTCCTCCAAAAGTGCATTTATTTAAAGGCGTGGAATTATCAAGAAGGTTTGGGTGCAGACCTGCAGGTACCCAGGTCCCCGTGCACTGGGAAATGGAACCTGGGATGCATTTCAAATCATTATCCCCATCCTTCCCTGCTCTCATTTTGGGATTTCAGCTCCTCACACTGCAGCAGTGCTGCTGCGTTCTTTGGGCTTCTAAACCATATCCTGGAAATGCCCCTACAGATAATCCTTGTTGGGATGGGTGGGAACTGAGCTGATTATTCCTCGAGCAAACGAGCTGTGTGTTCCTCAGTGCATTTTCAAGCCTGTGGTTTCACTAGGAACGCACAGAGCCTCCTGGTTCCGTAATGCTTTGCCTTCAGCCTGCATTTGATAGATGGCATTGGCAGGTCGTGCCTTTTCCTCCTGGCTGCTCGGGCCGGATCCCCATTGTTCTGCACGCCGTGTCCAGTTGCTCTTTGTTTAACCTGGCACCGTCCCTCTCCTGCACCGGGGAGCCAGAAGTGTAAGGAAAATCCGTGCACAGGAACCGAGTGTCCCTGCTGTGTGCTGCTGGGATGCTGGCTGCTGACACACCAGAGATCCTCGTTGCTCCCCATCCACGTCCTTTGTTAGCAAACACTTTATGGTGGCTGTAAACCCACCTGGTTGTGGGGCTTAAATCACAGAGTGCCTTGAGTCTTTTGGATCCATAGTGAGGCCGTGGGGCTCTCGTTGCCTTTCGCGTTACGTTGCTTTCTGCTAGCCATTCCAAAGCACCTTTAGCAAAATACAGATTTCACTCTTTAAAAACCAGCAGTGAGATGTGCTGACAAGCTGAGGGATGTGGGGTACCCCTTGGGCTTGCTGGGCAGCAATTTCTGACTTCCTTTCTTTCTTTTTCCCCATTGTTATTTAGAACCTGAGACAACTGACACCGGCAGCCGCGTGACAAGGAGCAGCTTTCTCCAGGAAGAAGCCGTGCTGCTCTGTGGGGCTGTCAGCTGAATTCTGACAGCTCCAGACCCTGCTTGCCCTCTCTGCTGTGATTTTGCCATCCCAGACCAAACACCATCCACTCCCCTCCTCGATTGGAGGCCGTGTGTGAATCACAGCTGCACTGCTCAAGGGCTGCAACTTATTTTTCTCCCCCCCCCTCCTTCTCGTATAGCTGCACATTAGAACAAACACACCGAGATGTCTAAAAAGCAAAACCCAAAAGGTAAGATGCATGTGGATATGCTATAATCAAATGTCAATAAACAGCACGATTGATTCCAAAGTTATCAATTAGGAGAGGGGTTAATTGCTTCTGCTGCACTCCTCTCCAGGCTGCTGGCAACGCTTGACAGCTTCTTGTCACCATCTTGGTGACATCGTATAACCTGTTGGGTTTTGTGACATTTGTAGCAGCGTTTCAGTTGTCCAACTGGACAGGTCTGATTCTTGACTTGCTGCATATATTAATACTGCCCCATTTTCACTGTCAGAAAGCAGCAGAAAAGAAATATTTTTAGTAGTTCAGCAACACCCGTGCAGCACTCATGCAGGTTCTCCCTTTTCTGCTGTTTCACGTTAAAGACAAAAGCTGCTCTTGCAGCAAGCAGCTTAATGCAGCAAGAGCCCTTGTTTGCTGCACGTGAGACATTAATTCTAAAGTGTGGGGAGGGGGAGAGGTAGGGGTTATGAAGGTTATGGTTGTCTTTTTATTTGCACTGACTACTAATTAATAATTTAAGGCGAGTGCTTTGACAATCCGTGTCCTCTGCCTCGAGAGAAGCGCTTTTGTTCTCGGTAGATTTTTGCCTCTTGCAGCTCTGGCACAGAAATGGTGCCTACCTGAGCAGCACTGCTGTCCTTTGACATCCAGATCCATGCATGGTTCAAAGCAATTAGCAGCACTTATGGCAATGACTGTATAGGATAATTTTGGAGTTATTTTTGAAATGCTGCATCCGTGCTTTTGGAAGCCTCAACACAAGCCATTAGGAAATTATCTTCTCTCTGCTGCTGGAAATGGAGCCCAGCAATTGTTGTCAGCGAATACGTGGGGAGAAAAGCAACAGGATGGTGGGGAATGGAGGGAAGTCTGCAGGAGGCAGCAGGGAACCCTGCGGGGCTGGCACTGCTGGGTTTCTGAGGCCAGGAGGGCACCGGGGCTGTCAGCATTTGATGCTGCAGGCTGCAGCCCTAGTGTGCTCAGCAGATGTCATGCAGGCCCTTTGCAGGTAAGGAGTGTCTTCTCAGTTTCTCTGGAAGCCAAACAAAACCCCTTTGCTGTGTAACAAAGGAGCAGTGAGGAGTGCTGAGAGGTGAGAGAGTTGCTTTCAATAATGCAGCAGTTCTGAAAGCAAATCAGGAGCCCGCCTGCTGCTGCTGCATGAGAGTGCTGTGGAACAAGGTGAGCGTCTGAGCTGCTCAGGAGGGTGTTGGTGAGATTTGGGAAGTGGGTGTGCAATTTGGGCATGGATGCAGTGCAGCCCTTGGGCTCTTCCTTATCCGTATACATCAAGGAGGCATTGCTATTGGTGAAAATTTGCCCTGTGTGAACTTGGGGAAGGGGAAATGTCACAGGGAACCTGCACAGGTGTGGTGTGGGGAAAGCTCTGTTTTAATCTCATCCTTCATCTAACAGTGTGCCATTCAGGTGGAAGCTCTGCGGAATCCCAGCTCTGTGTAATGCTGCTTCCTCAGCCTCTGGCTGGGAGAGAGAATCCCAGAACTGTCAGAGTTGGAAAGGACATGTGCAGACCCTCAGTCCAACCCTGTGCTAAAGCAGGGTGCACAAAAAAGCATCGGGAGGGCTTGGATCTCTCAGGGAAGGAGACCCCCGCCTCTCTGAGGGTCAGGTTTGGACTTAGGGCTGTAATGAATGCTTGGGCCATTTGGATCTGTTTACAACAACAGCAGTAACGTGGCGTTTCTTGTCTAGACAAAGCCCCGAGGTGCAGCTGCCACCTCCTTGGGCTCCCTCTGCAGCACAGTGACCACACCACAGGGTGTTAAAATAGTTTCTGCAGCAGCTGATGGAGGCACTGAGCCCCAGCTCTGAATTGGAGGCGGTGATGGAGTGAGTGCAGTTTGTGAGCCAGATGGACCCCCTCAAGCATCTTAATGTGCTCTGTGGGGAAAGAGGGGCTTAGAGGCATGTGTGGTAGTGGTGTCTGTGCTCCTGGATCATGGAGAAAGAGGGAGGATGCTGGAAAGTCCTGCAGGGACCTTGATCTGTGCTGGTTTGTATCTCAGTGTTAATTTCTGCTCAGTGGATATCCATACACTCCTAGTTTTGTAAGCTAAATGATTTGTTTCTATGTTCGGTCCTGTAGTGGCAAACAGGTGTCAGGACGTCCCAAAATGGGCAGGGCTGTCCTAGGCTGCTGGGTTCCTGATGTCCCAGGAAGCAGATGGGTATTTCTTGGGCTGCTTTTGCACACTTTTCATGTAGCAGTGACTGATCAGTGGAGTTACAGGAGAAGGAAACTGAAGTGAGCAGGCAGTGTGGTGCTGGGCAGGGCAGATTCTTCCTGGCAGCTTCAGTGCTTCTGTTGAAGAGAACCAATTTATTAAACAGTGCTAAAGCATGGAAATAAATGATCTGGGATGAGTGATTTCTTGCCCCCTCCTTTTTCTGGGAGCTCAGTTATGAGCACAGAAGCAATTAAGAGCATGGTTCTGGAGTTAATGCATCCGCAGGGCAGCACTGTGTATTTCCATGCAACAGCATCCCAATGAAACGGCGTTCCATGCTGCCATGCACAGCCACAGCCCCACGAAGGTGTTCATTCCCCAAATCCTGAAGGCAGTGGCAGCAGCCAGACGTCTGCCCATGAGGATGGAGCATTTTAAATTCCATCCATTCCTGCAGATCCCCGCCACCACCGGAGACCTGAGTGCCAGCAGCCCTTCTAATGATGCTCGGGAGCACTCCTGGGCAATATCACATGAACACAGTGAAGCCTCCATTGCATAATTTTTGCATGATCAACGTTTTAGCTGCTGGGAGGACCGTGGCTGGAAGCTGGAGCTGTGGTGGGAGCGAGGTGCTGACAGCTCCATCTGCGTGAGCTCCAGCACAGAGACAGCTGTAGGAAGGGGTAGGATTGAGCGCTGCAGCGGGGAGCTGAGCTTCATCTTCCTTGGCACCTGGGTCCTCGGTGGCTGTTCTGCAGTGAGGGTTTTGAGAAAAGATCTCTAATTCTCACTCGGTGATGGGAATCTGAGAGCCATTTACAAGATGAAGGGCCGGAAAGTTGGGAGCTCAAACTTGCGTGAGCTTCAAAAACAGGAGACAATCTCGCTCATGGGGCTGAAATGGGGAAGGACGGAGCGAGGGAAGAATTTAAGCGTTCATCTGTAGCCTAAATAAGAGCCTGACCTTTCCATCATGTTCACAATTCTGTCACTGCGTTTGGAGGCATCTCGGTTTAAATGCTACATCAATGTCTGGGAACCGCGGAAGTCAATGGTGTGTCTCAAAACTGCGTGTGAGTAATTTGGAGGAGGTGAGGGAAGGGACGTGAATCAGCAGCTCGGGGTGTTGGCCCACCAGAGCAAGCTGCTGGATGCATTTCCTTCCCCAAAATCCCAAATTTAGATGCTTGGGCCTTTGGCACATGAGGTGATTTCAGGGCAGGGATGGCAGGGAGGGAATCTGTTGCTGGAGGCTGGCTCTGCTCTGGTGTCTATCTGGAAGATTAGCATTGCCCTGAGGATGGGAGCTGGTGGGGAGCATGAGCTGCTCAGTCTCCAAAGCCATTCATCAGTCTGGTTGCCTTCTTGTATCTCCAGGTGGGGGAGGTTGGTAATGTGCTGCTGAGAGGCTCCAGTGCTGAGGGGTCATTAGCTCTTTGTCGCTGGGCTCACAGAGGGATTGATGTAGAAATGTGAGGGTGCAACCGGCCTGTTTTGGTAATGGTTTATGTCACACCAGCCCTGCTAGGGCTGCGTTTGCTTCTTTGTGGTTTGGTCTGCAATTGGCTTGAAGCAGAGCTGTGGCTGAAGCAGTTTCATTGGCTCCCTGTAA
The DNA here is from genome assembly GCF_905368555.1 of Meleagris gallopavo. Taxonomy (NCBI): domain Eukaryota; kingdom Metazoa; phylum Chordata; class Aves; order Galliformes; family Phasianidae; genus Meleagris; species Meleagris gallopavo. Next base: position 377,321 of record NC_139434.1, on the reverse strand, counting down.
CATGGCGGGAGGAACAGAATCTGTCCTGTAATGAAGGCTGGGGCACTGTGTGCTTTGCTCTCAGCAGCTAATTGCCCTCTGTTTGGTAGAATTACCCAGCAAGCACTGTAACCACCGGAGCTGACCGTGCTCTCCAGATGTCTCCCAGCACCTGAACATTCCGACATGAGTTTCCCATCTCCTTTTTCTTCACAGATCCGTCCGGGTTCATTTTTGATGTGCAGTCCAACACTGTGATGGCCCAAGGAGGAACCTTTGAAAACATGAAGGAGAAGGTAAGTGCATCTCGTGGGACTTCAGCTTGCCATTTCAGTACTGCATCTTTATCTGCTGTCAGAGGTTAAATATGCTTCTGTCTGAGAGCTAACTGCGCTTCTTTCAGAAGCAGAATTTTATTCAGGCTAAATCATCCTGGCATATGAAAGTTTGATAAGGAAGGCATCGGTTAAGGTGTTCAGACTGCTTGCACAGGGCTGCAGTGTGAGGTAGAGCAAATGCTTCACCTGTCAGCTTCTTCTCTTCCCTCCAGATCAACGCAGTGCGTGCCATAGTCCCAAACAGGAGCAACAATGAGATTGTCCTCGTGCTCCAGCATTTTGACAACTGCGTGGACAAAACAGTGCAAGCGTTTATGGAAGGTAACTGCAGTGGGTTTCTGGGCTCTGTCATAGAGTCAGAGAATCATAGAATGGCCTGGGTTGAAAAGGACCGCAATGATCATGTAGTTTCAACCCCTCTGCTGTGTGCAGGTCGCCAACCAGCAGCCCAGGCTGCCCAGAGCCACATCCAGCCTGGCCTTGAATGCCTGCAGGGATGGGGCATCCACAACCTCCTTGGGCAACCTGTTCCAGTGCCTCACCATCCTCTGAATAAAAAGCTTTCTCCTCATATCTAACCCCTGTCTCAGTTTAAAACCATTCCCCCTTGTCCTATCACTATCCACCCATGTAAACAGCCATTTCCCCTCCTATTTATATATACAGGCTCCCTTCAAGTACTGGAAGACCACAGTGAGGTCTCCCTGGAGCCTTCTCCAAGCTAAAGAAACCCAGTTCCCTCAACCATTCTTCATAGGAAAGGTGCTCAGCCCTCTGATCATCTTAGTGGCTCTCCTCTAGTCACTCGTACCTGCTGTGTTTGTGGGTCTTTAGGAGCTCCTGCAGAAGAGTCAGAGTGCAGCACATATCCCACATGGCAAGGAGCTTGTGGAGCTTCTCAGCTCATCCTCCACAGCTCATAGATGGTTCTCTTCCAACCTCTAGTTGGAAAAACATCAACAAAGAGTGAAGGCAGAGATAAGGACTTGATAACTCTTTAGGTAATGGGAGTTAGATACTCAGTTACAGAAACCCTCACTCATGTGTGCAAAGCAGGGAATGTCTTCAGCTTCATTTTTTTTCTGCTGTTTGTACTTTGAAACCCAGATGGGCTTTGAAATACTTTGAAGTGCTGAATGGATTCTGTGACCTCAGAGAAAGTGGCTCTTGCTTTTGGCACTGCATGTGTGCCACTCACTGCTCATCACTGCTTTTTGTTTCAGGTAACGCCAGTGAAGTATTGAAGGAATGGACTGTCACAGGCAAAAAAAAGGTAATGCTTCTAAATACACCTTGCAAATGCCACTGTCTTTTTTTATTTTTATTATTATTTCTTTGAGGATGAGGGAGAGCATAAATCGAGACTGCCTGCCGTCCTCTGCGTTCCTGGTAATTTTGATGAGATGAGAAGCCAAAGAGCAAACATGTTCTGCACCATTCTGTGCATGCACGCTGCTGGCAGCAGAGCAGACTTCCAGAAACGATTGCCGTGTTATCAGGTGCCTCGCTGCTAAGAGCAGGGATTTGCATGGGGCCTTCGTTGCCAGCAGAAAACATCACATCTGCCCTCGGTTTCGTTGTCAGACACATTGTGTTGGGCTGAAAAAAGCTTCTAGACTTACAGCCCTTGCAATGGCTTTTGTTTTGCTGACCCTCTGCAGGACTCCTAATCCACACACCCAGCCCCATGCTGAAGTAAATCTTTCTCAGGTCCGTTTGCTGCAGCAGAGCTCCGTAATTCACTGCTCAGATGGTCGTGCCGTTCCATTTTTCATCGGTAACCTTTGGAGCTGAACAGTTGCATTTAATGCTGAGCTCTGTGGAAATATTTCTGTGTCATGTAGGCTTCCCTGCCCAGCTCTGCGCTCAGACCTCTGCGAAACGGTTAAAGGAAGATTTGCAAAGTTTCAGAACTTGATATTTTAATGTCCAAATCCACCAGGACAGGAAGAAAATCATAATTATTCAAAAGGACTCCTTTGAATACTTAAAAAGCACCAGGATAAAATAGAGAGGGGAGAAATGTGACCGAAGAGCCGTGTGCTGGCGATCGAGGGAATTGCTGTCAGAGCGAGGTCTAGGGCAGCACCCCGAGGGGAGTGGGGCAGCCCCCCACAGCCCCACTGCTTCCCACAGCCCCCATTCCATGCCCTGGGCTCGCTGGCACACCGTTGGAGGGGATAATGAGTTTGCTGGTCGCTAATGCCTCTATATCTGTCCTCATTGTTGAATGAATCCCTCCTGCTGTTAACAGGATCAACAACAGGGCTGGCTGAAAAGGCATTTAATTCAGCTACTTTCAGGCGGTAAGCACAAGCTTAATTTTCCCTTCAGGAATTAAAGCTTAACGTTTTTATTTTTATTTCTTTCTCTCTCTCTCTCTGTGGTGCGGATGCCTAATCCTCAGAACAAGAAGAAGAAAACCAAACCGAAACCGCAAGCCGAGGCGAACCCTGGCCCTGCAGACCCCAGGAAATTGGTGTCCACTGAAGAGGAGCAGTCAGCAAACTCAGAGAAGGGAGGAATTAACGGTTTCCATGTCAACGGCTGTGCCCATGACACGGAGTCGGTGGACTCGCTCAGCGAAGGGCTGGATGCGCTTTCAATTGATGCCAGAGAGCTGGAGGATTGCGAGGCCTCGGTGCCAGACATGCCTGAGAGAACAGGTTAGTCCCCAGAAGAAGCAGCAGGAGGCACCTGCTGGGTGTTTAAAAAGCAGAGGAGCTGCCTCTCGCCTTTTGTGTCCCTCCTTTGACTGGGGTCAGCTTTGAGAGCTGATTTGTTTGTACGGTCCTCCAGGAAAGGGCAGCTCACCCCGAGCTTTGATTTCTGCTTGTGGTCCTAAAGGGCTGGTGAGCGTTCTGCTGTCCTCTGTGTGTGTCGTCCCCCGCCCCCCCTTCACACCACTGTGCTTTGCCCCAGCAGTGCCTCAACTAGAGAATGGAATAGCAGACCTCGACACCAAATCTCTCACCATGCGCCCTGCCCAGAGCCCTTCGTCTCTCAGACAGCGTCCTGATGAGCACAGCGCGAGCAGGTCCGGCTCCAGACCCACAGCCCCCACCTCCCTGCCTGCCGTGCGTCTGGACAACGTCCCCTTCTCACCTGCAAACAAGAAGCTGGGTAAGGCCCCCGGGTCTGCACCCTCCCTTGTGTCACAGCAAGTTGCCAGCAGCCAAATTCTCACCACCTCATCCGCTGCATTGCTGACGGACAGCGCTGAGACAGGCTGGACGTTGATTTTAATACAAGCTAACACACTTCTTATTATCTGGCCTCTAACTTGCACTCTGCTCCTCCTCTTCCCCGTGCACAGCAGGAATCTTGACAGCAGTTTAGATGTAGTGCCTGGAGCAGCAAACCCGTATGTGTGAGAAGGCAGGGCGGGAGGCAGCCTCGCTGCATACGCTTAGCCCATTCTTCTCTGCTCCCTCGCAGAGCCTTTGGGTTCTTTCTCATCTGTTGTGAGAATGTGTCAAGAGGACGGTAGTTGGGACCAGCCCTGTTACAAGAAGTGACAGCCTCCTGTTACCCGTGGTTTTTTTCTCTTTCGTGTGCTTTCTCTTGCAATAACAAGAGGGGACAGGAAGACCTGAGACAGCGGTGGTGAATGTGGTTGTCATGATTAGCTCAGTGAGATCAGGCAGTGGCTGTGCCCCTAACCCAAAGCAACTCAGATGCATTTGGTTACTGTTGTGTATTTGAAGCTGTAGAGGGGTGTCCCTGCCCACAAAATGAAATCTTTCAAGCTCTGGGAAAGCTTTCCTCGGTGGAAAACCTGCAGAACTTCTGCTGAACCGAGAGCCTCTGTAATGGGGGAGGGAAAGGAGGTATTAAAACCAAGCAGGACATAGTTTAAAAGTAAGAGGGAAAGCGTTCTCCTGATTTCCCCTGCTGGGAGGATTTAGCAGTGTGATTGACATGACTGTTTAAGTTCTCTCTGTCTCTTGGTAGGTTCTAATATTGAAAAATCAGTGAAGGATCTCCAGCGCTGCACCGTCTCACTGGCTCGGTACCGGGTCGTGGTGAAAGAGGAAATGGATGCTTCCATTAAGAAGATGAAGCAGGTATTTGCTGAGCTGCAGAGTAGGTAAGTGAAATGTAGGAACGGATCCAGATGTGTTGAGGATTAAGATCAATGAATTCAGAATAAAACTTCAGCTCTCCAGTCAGGCTAATGACAAGCTTGTGTTTGCCCCGCTGGCCAAGCACCGTTTGTCAGCGCTTGAGAGCTCCAGCGTGTCGTCGAGAATTAAGCCCATGTCTGAAGGCCCGTGCTCTGCAATTTGTAGAAGGCTTTTTGCAGGCAGCTGTGCAAAGCCTGCGTTGGAGCTCACTGCCCGTGCGTGCAGCAGGAGCTCCGTGCCCCATTCAGGGCTTTGTTGTGCATCCGGCTCTTTGGCAAACTTTGATTCTGTGTCTGCATGAGGCAGTTAACGTGGCCTTCCTTAAGTCCTGTTAAGCACGGAGGTGGGAGGAACTCGCTGGGTAACGTGCTGCTAGCTGGTTGCTGGTGTTGGCTGTGCTGGGAGCAGAGAGTGCAGCAGTCCGTGTCTCTTCAAAACAAACATTTGTATTTGAAATCTGCAAATTTGGGTTGCATACGGCATGGAAGATCAGGCTCCTTCCGAAGGTACACACACAGTAATGATCATACTGCAGAGTGTTGCTTCTCCATTTTTAAACCAAGCTTTGAATACAGTGCACAGTGTTCCCTCCAAGTGCACTCAGGTCTTTTTAATTACCATTTTCATTGCTTTGGGTAAGCACTTCACGGTGACATTCCCAAAGTCCTAACACCTGATGCACTTGGTGCCTTGGCTGATTGGATCTGTTAGTGAGAAATTGTTCTTGGTTATACAAACACGAGTGCATTTGATAAAGGAGTGTAAGAAACTGAACAGAGAGTTCCCTGCTGATCTCATCATCTTCGAACTTGCTGAGGGTGCACTCACTCCCACTGCCCAGCTCTCTGATGATGTTGAGGAGCTCTGGTCCCAGCACTGACCCCCGAGGGGCACCACACACCACTGGTCTCCATCTGGACACTGAGCCATCGGCCACCACTCTCTGGGTACAATATTGTATCCAGCTGAGCAGTCGTCATCAAATCCGTATCTTTCCAGTTTGGAGAGAAGGATTTTATGGGGGACTGTGTCAAAGTCCAGATAGATGACATCAGTGGCTCTTCCCTTATCTGCTGACTCAGCTGCACTGTCATTTTTACAATCAGGCAGGACCTGCCCTTGGTAAAGCTATGCTGCTCATCCCATATCACCTCCCTCTCTTCCATGTGCCTTAGCATTGCTTCCAGGAGCATCTGCCCCGTGATCTCCCCCCAACTCAGAGGTGAGGGTGACAATTCAGTGGTTCCCTGCCTCATCCTCTCCACCCTTCCTAAAAACGGGTGTGACGTTGCTTTTCTTCCAGTCACAGGGACTTCACCTTACCAAGGGTGGCTTGGTGACTGCGTCAGCCAACTCCCTCAGTTCCTTTTGCCAGAAGTGAGTAATATTTGACAGGTAACTAAAACGCTGATATCACACGGAAGGATTAAAGCAGATATTTGGCAGACTTGCAGATCCGTGTCAGAAGTGATCTGCGTCTGCAAACTGCATGGCCTCCAAGGCAGGAGTGCGGAGTGGCAGTGATACGGAGCTGGCTGTGCTCCGAAGCCTTTTAGCAAATCTTGTTGATCCATGTGACGTTTTCTCTTTGTGTGCCTGCTTGGGTTGAACTCTGCCACCAGGAAGTGCTCTCCTGAAGTGGAATGCTGCCCTGCATTTAAGTTCAGCGTGCTAAAAGTAGTGACAGGAGGTGTTTCTGGCTGACTTTTGACCTTAGAGGAGACCAGACCCACATGGCTGGGGGTGTCTGTTTGCCCTCAGCTGCATTCTTATTCTTTTTTATGCTCGTGACCTTCATGGCATAGAGCTCCCAGCTTTCCTCTCTTGTGTTGTTGCAGTGGTGGGAATTTACCCCACCAATAGCTGAGGGTTCTGGAGGGGATTTACCCCTCAATGGCTGAGACATCTGTAGTCCTAACTTAATTAGTTTGCGTACTTTGTTAGTGGTTTTGTCTACTGAGTGGCAACCGATGCTGCTTCAGTATCACCTCCATATTCAGTAGGACTGATTGCTTTTTATCGACCTCTCAGTGCATTTACAGCATCTGTAAAATGTGTAAAATCCCGTCCTTGGGATGGAAAATGTCACTGCTTTGGATCTGTGTGAGCACTGCCTTGCCCTTTGCCTCAGCCTTATCAGCTCCTCACCGCTCACGTCACGTTCCCACAGGTGAAAGAGCCACATGTGGCACTGGGCACACAGGAGGATGTGTGGATCCGCCTGGCGTGGGGCCACCAGAGCCTCCCTTGGCAAATGCCATGCTCTGCTGGCCACGGCTCTGCAGAGTGCAGCCTGCTTTCCTTGTCCCAAAAATGACGCAGTTGAGCTGAAACAGAACTTGTACAGTCACATTTTCTTTTCTTCCCCCAGCTCCCTTTGCGACCCAGAGAATAATTAGTGTATTTTTAAAGCCTATGACACAAGTCAGGACCCAGTAGCTAAATCCTCTTGCTGAATCATAGCTCCAACTGTCTTTCTACCAAAGGAAAACCTGATTTAAAGGCAGGTTTGTTCATCTGAAACAGGGCATCAGTAGCAAAGTGCAGACTGTTTTCGCTTGTGTGTCACAAATGTGCTTCAGGTGTCCTTTGAACCAGCAAAGCTTCCGCAGGTTTGGACCTTCATCTTCTCTCTCTTGGCAGCGTGCTGGTGCAGGCACAGAGGTGAGGGGAGGGGGCTCTAATGCTGCACCACGATCTCCAAAATCCATCCTGAGCGTAGGTGTCAATTCCTGCTCTGTAGGGTTTGGAGGTGGTCAGGTAACCTGAATGAGGGAGTCCCAACAGCCCTGAATTCCCAGCATGTTTTTCTGTCTGCGCTGCAGAAAGCACCCTGAGCCTTCGTGGGCGCAGAGGGGAAGTTCAGCTTCAGCACTTCTACGGGCACGGGGCTGTATTGAGGTTTGTCACTGCTGTACTGTGGGGCTTAAAGGTGGCAGCTGCCCTGCAGGCAGCCCTCGGGACAGCTGCACAGAGCCTGACCTCAAAGCTGGGATCGTGCTCATGCATACAGCATCTTGCAGGGGCCGCTGGGCTGCAGGTCTCTCTCCTGACAGCAGCTCACAACCAAGCACTCAGTGCTGCTTCAGTCCTCAGCAGGTCTCAGTTCACCTCCTTCCCCTTTTTCTTCCTCCCAGAGTGTGCTTTCTCCAAGCTCAGTCTCTCAGATTTATGTGGTCTTGTCCCAGCACACAGCAGCCCAGGACTGAGCGCATTCCTGAGCGGATCTGGCAGCTGGAGGGCGGTCTGCTCAGCTATTCCCTAGCATGGGAGGCTGCTGGCGTCTGATCGAGCTGCTCCTCACGCCAACATCAGGCACAGCAACATGACCTCTGTTCCTCAGCCAGCCCAACTGTAAAATTGGGTAAAGGACTCCAGCTGAGCTCCGCTGAGTAAATTAAATGACAAAGGGACGCAGGCTGTAATCTTTTGTCAAGGTTCCTGCGGGTTTGCTTGCAGGAGAAAGCCCCAAACAGCCCATATAAAGCTCATATAAAGCAGGTGTTGCTGCTGTCAGAGCCAGGGGTGGGTGGGTGTGTGTGTGTGTGTTCAGGGAGGAGGCGATAGGGGATAGGTGCAGCATAGCTGGGCTCAAGTTCATCAAGGCAGTGCTGTATCCGCATTGGGATCCTGCCTGGTTAGCTCCTTACAGAATATACAGGCATCTCTCTGTGGCATGGGCATCTCCCCACACCCTGCCCCTTGCTCCACACTGCTGAGCCACACGAGAGACAGCTGGAAGGAAGGTGAAGCCTTATTAGTGTCGCTTCTGACACACGTCGTTGTATTTGTGCAGTTGGGCTGCGACTGCCTGACCTGGCTCAGGCCCCCGCTGTGCTACGAGCAGAAACAATCCCTGCCCTGAAAAGGCAGATGGACAGAGAGCGATAAATCAACAGAAGCTGCCAAATGTCAAAACTGCTGTTCAGAGGGAGTTGTTTGAATTGATCCTGCCTCGGTCCTCTCTGACATGCAGAGGAGTGGGAGCAGAGGTTGGAGTTTGCCTTTCAGCTGCCCTATGGTTTGCAAGAAGAAATATTCCTCCCTGTTTTCAAGCAGATTGTTCTCACTGAAAATCCCGTGGCCTGAGTTGGAGGGCTGGTGTTACACTGTGTCTGCATGGAAAGTGTTGTAAAGCTAACGGGCAAAAGGAAGACTGGGCTTTTGTATTAGGCAAACAGAAATGAAGCTTGTTGGTAGGCAGGATGCTGAATGCACTCGAGCTGCTGAGGGAAGCACAGACTCAGGGCCAAGCACATCGCAGGAGCAGCGTGGAAGCACAAAAGCATCTGCAGGAAGAGTGAGGGTCTGGGTTTGTTTCTGCAAGGAACAAAGCTGAAACCAGTGCCTGCCTCTGTGCTGTGTTTTCTCTCCTGTCGTTGCAACCTGAGTCTTGGTGGGTAGTGGTACAACTCTGCTTGCACAGAGGCTGCAGCCTCAATGCCTGGGGGAATTGTGGTCTCATGGCAACAGCCACGCTCAGAGCCTGCTGAGTCTCTTGTGGTGCACCTTGGGTGCTCTCAGGTGGCTGAAAAATCCTCAGACTTTAAGAGATGGGTGCACGGTGGGGGCTGTGCCCACTGGAACACTGCATGCTCCCTCAGCCCTTTTGGATGTGCCCTGCCCTGAAGTGCTGCAGAACACTAGAATTTGGGTTCCTGGGCTGGCAGGATGGTACATTGGAATAAGTTAAGAGTGAAGCATTGCAATCGGTTGCCTTCACCATGTCGCTCCTGAGAGGCTGCTGCCCACTGCCCACATCCTGCTCCAGTGCTGCGGGTCCTGCTTGTGGCTTGAGCATTCTGAGCGACTCTGCGAGCATTGCACCATGGCTTTCCTCTGCGATAAAGCCCAGAGCATTGCAGCTGCTGCTTCTCTCCCCTCACCTCTGACTTTATCAGAGCACGGTGACCACACACCCAGCAGGTTTTTAGAAATGCAGTAAGGTGCTGACTGAAGCTGTGGTGCCAGCAGAGCTCAGAACCAAAGCTCCTGCTGCCCTCTGTTGGTCCCTGCTCGTGGCTGGCCTACCCAGAAACCCACCGTGCTTCTGCTGTGGGATTCTGTGGTCCCCTTTGGTGTTAAATCCTTTCTCTGTGTTCTTCCCCAGCCTCATGGATCGTGAGGTGGCGTTGCTGGCCGAGATGGACAAAGTGAAGGCAGAAGCAAGTAAGGCTCCCTCCTCCCACTGAGCACCCAGCCTGTAGATCTGCAGATGGTGCTGTGCTCGAGAGACAGCCCCAGTGGAAGCAGATTTTTCTCCCTTATTTCCTTTTCACTCTGTGTAGAGCACTGTGTACTTGGGAACAGACAAAACAGTGCACCATGCATACTGTGACTGGATTTTGCAGTTTGAGGCCTTTGTTCTGTGCCTGCATGAGAGGGTGGGATGAGGTGTGCTCTCCTAAAGGCACTGCTGAACATTTTGGCATTCCTGGGGAGCTGGAAGGGGTGCTGACAGCACCAACAGCACTGCACCCTGCAGCTCAGGGGACACGGGAAGGCACTCAGCAGCTAAAACAGCTTGTGGTGCTCATCCCCACGGCAGCTTCAAGCTCAGGTTCAGTCCAGAGACATACACAGCTGCAGGAGGGTGACGCTGGGGCTGCTGTGCAGCTGGCACAGCACTGACAGGGGGAACCTGCTGCTTACCAATGAGGGGCCAGGCTGGGGCTGCTCCAGCCTCAGAGCAGCGCTTTGTTCTACAGTGGAGATCCTGATGAGCCGGCAGAAGAAGGCAGAGGCCCTGAAGAAGATGACCGACGTGGCAGTGCGGATGTCAGAGGAGCAGCTGGTTGAGCTCCGAGCTGATATCAAGGTGAGCTTTTCACTCCTGCTTCATCTCACCCAAACACTCGGTATGTTTTGTAACCATCCAGGTTTCAGAAGAGCACGCTTCGGTGTGGTGTCTTTTCCAAATTCACCGTTGCTGCTCTCTGCAGCTGTGCAGAAGGGCACAAATTCATCCTGAATCTTAACTTTGAATACTTGGTTTGCAAAGTACCATCAAATGATCATGCAAACATTAACCCCTTGGTGTCTGCACTTCAACCTTTGACCACTGTGCGTTGGCACTGAGCTGGGAATGTGGCAACGCCAGAGCTTTATCATCAGCAGAGTGCTGAGAGCCTCCCATGGTGCAGGCTGACCTCTGCCTTTCCACCCAGCTCACAGAGCCTGCCCGCTGCGCAGAAGCTGCTTTTATATTCCATGAAACACTTTCATATGCCAGAAACCACCTCTGCTCTCTGGCACGCCGGCTCCTACTGCAAGAGGTCAGCACACAGTTGTGCAAAGGATCAATTAAGCTCCAGCTTGAGAATCAGGCTGCTGGTGCTGCAGTTCAGGGCAGTCCCAGCCCTGAGTAGGATTGGTGCTGCTGAGGAATTCTGCTTCTATCCACATCCTAAGCAGTGCTGGAGCCACCGTGGGACTGAAACAATCTGAGTGAAGCTGGTGGAAGTCCTGCAGAAACCTTTTCCTAATTCCTCAAGTCCTTGCAGCCGTCTGCCTTTTCAGCCAAGGCTTTTTTTCCAGCAGCACCCACCTCCGATATCTGTTACTAGCCCCAAACTGGAGACTTCTGTCTCCATTCCTGTGCTCTGATTGGGTGCAGGGATTGGAATTAAGATGCATATGGATTGGAATTAAGATGCATATGTTCTCTTTTCCACGCAGCACTTTGTAAGCGAGCGCAAGTATGATGAGGAGCTGGGCAGAGTGGCACGGTTTACGTGTGACATCGATGCATTGAAGAAGAGCATTGCTGCCTTTGGGCAAGGTGAGCAGGGAGGCCTTGCCATCACGAAAACTCCCTGTGTTGCTCCCCAAATGGGAGAGCAGCAGGCTGGGAGGGGGCTGTGCTGGATGCTTTGTTTCTCCTGAGCAACAAAGCTCAGGAGATCTGTGGGGAGGATTGGTCTTTGGTGTGCCCGTTTTTCGGCCACGGGGGCTGTTCTCCTTCCTTCTCTGGTCCCAAGCTTTTGCACAGTCCACAAAACCAAACCAAAACCTCGCCAGGAAAAGCTCTGCTATCCCTTCATGCCTTCAGCTCCAGCCGTGAGCTGCTCCAACAGTTCTGCCCCAGTATCCCAACAGAGGTTGAAGGGTGAGCAGTCAGGACCCCACACACACACAGCGCACATTTCGGGGTCTTTCTTTTCCAGTTTCTCACCCGAAGAACAGCTACTCCACTCGCTCCCGCTGCAGCTCCGTCACAGCTGTGTCCCCAAGCAGTCCCAGCAACATCTCTGCTCCCTCCAGCCCCGCCTGTGCCTCTGCCATCAGCCTTACCACAGCGAGCAAGAAGCCCCCATCCACCATGGAGGCGGCCGTGGAGGGTGCAGGCAGCCACCCCCCCCAGCCCCACCGAGAGGTACGAGTGCCCTGGGGCTGGGAGGGCAGGCACAGCCCTGCTTTGCTGGCTTTGCTTCTTGAGCGATTTTGGGGGGGGGGGGGTTTGGGGGTTGTTTTCCCACCTTTCAGGGAGGTGTGATGTGCATGGACTGTAAGCTCTGTGTCACATGGCATCGTGGGGTTTTTGTTTTCCCAGCTCTCTGACGAGCAGGAGGGGCACAGGGTCTGGTGGAGTTCTGGGCTCTGTATCGTGTGAGACTTCAGAGTTCTTGCTTTCTGGTTTCTCTGAGGAGCGGAGTGAGTGTGGGAGCGCTCCATCTCCAGGCTCTGCCTCACTTTTCTGTTGGGGTTTCTGTATTCCAAACTCTCTCGGTAGTGAGAGGCACGGGGTGCATAGTCTGTAGGTTCTGCTTCACTTCACATATTGGCATTTGTGATTTCCACATTCTATGGGGAGTGGTACGAGGGCACACGCTTCCCGAGCTCTGCTTCACATTGGGTTTTGGTGGTTTTGCTTTCCCACCTCTCTGGGGAGGTGCACAGCCTCTGCCATCTGTTTCACGTGAGCTTTTGGGTTTCCAAGCTCCCTGAGAAGCAGGAGAGGTCTGGGGGCGCGCAGCCTCTGCGCTCTGATTCACACCACATTTGGGCTTTTTCACTTCCCCGACTCAGAGGAGCACGTTGCACGAAACGCATCGCCTCAGTGCCGTGTCAGTGGGCGGCTGCAGCCCTCAGCGTGGGATCTGTCCCTCTCCCCTCTCTTTCTCTTCCAGGCTGCCCCAGGGAACAGGCGATCGGGACCACCGGGACCACCGGGCTCCCGGCCCCAGTCCCACACCGCTCCTCCCCCAGCCAGGCGCTCCGGCGGCCCCCGGCACCGCAGCGGAGCAGGTCCGGCACTCGGCCGGCACCAGAGCAGCCCGGGCAGCCCCCACCAGATGCAACCCCCGGAGCCCGGAGCTGCGGCCGGAGCTGCTGCCGCGCACGGCAAAGGGCTCCCGCAGCGCAAACCCCGCGCCAGCCGCCAGGAGGGAGCCAGCTCCTGAGGTTTCCTTCCCCACTTCTGCCCTAAGGGGACGAGACTGTAGGAAGCTCCTAGCTAGAGATATTAACAAAGGAAAGTTTACACTTCTCAGTTCTTGTGCCATTATTATTATTTCTTTTTTCTTTCCTTCTCTTTCTCTGACGTCTGCTTTGTGTTCTTCTCTCACATCTACTGCACCTCCGCCCGGGCTCAGGGCCCCTTTGCTGCTGTCACTGTTGCCTTTTTCTTTCCCCTCTAGAAAATCTCCATGGCTCTGATGTCACTGTAGGCAGAGGGGGCCCAAATGCAGCCCCCAGCCTCTTTGTCCCCACTCTGCCCTGACCCTGGGGTCTCACATTGAAGGAGCAACCCCAGGACAGCCCAGCCCTCGTGCTGGCAACGAGGACAAGTGCTGCAAAACGGGAGTAGGGGGTGATTTGAAGGAGCCAGGAGGGGTTTGTGAGGGCTAAACCCCCAGCGTTGTGCCAGCAGGACCCTGTGCACACTGCACAGCGTGCTCTACTCTGGTTTATGTTGAGGGGAAAACTCTTTGTTTAATTCACCTCCCTCTCTTGTCCAGACCCACCCTAAATTAAAGAGCAATATCAATTAGCAGAGCTAATCCTAGCTGCTACCAAGCGGCGATGGCCGTACCTTAGCATTGTCCAAATAAAAGGAGATCTTCGTGTTCATTAGTACTGTCCATTAATTAATGCTCTCTGTTCCTTACTGCCTCCATCAGCCAGCATTTTAGGGTGCAGTGGGGGAAGAGATCAGCCCCTCCCAGGAAGGCAGTAGGATGGCAGGGGTGACTCCTTGGGGCTGGCAGGAGGAGGGCTGGGGGGGATGCAGCAAATGAGGTTCTTTTGGCTCAGCAAAACACATTCCTGGATACCATCAGCTGCTTCAATGGGACATGTGAGTACAGCAACTCTGCCTTTATCAATAAAGGACTTTCAAAATATTGCCCCCGCAGCTCAGGGTCTTGTGTGTCCATTTACCTCCCTCCCCACCCCTTCCCATGAGCCACAGGTGTGGGGGTAAAACACTTTATTTGCAGGCCCACAGGCTTGGGGCCGGGGGAGGGAGAAGCCCACCCCCCCTCCAGCTGAGGGGAGCCATCACTCCCTGTAAGGCTGGAGGGGATGTAGCAGAGCAGCCCCCTCTCCTCACTGCTGGGCCATCTTGGCCGCCTCCGTCTTGATGAGTGTGATCAGGTCCTGGTTGATGAGGAAGACGAAGCGGAGGCTGGCAATCTGTAGGTAAAGGTGGGAGGTGAGCAGGACTGGACACCTCCTATTGCCCTCAGACCCCTCACCCACCCCCCCAAAACTCACCTCCACCACAGAATTGTTGTTGAGCTTCCACTTGTTGCCACCAAGCACAGGTCGGCCATCGATGTAGATGGGGCGCCGGCCCTCGTTAGCGATGAAGAAGTCCCCATTGTTCTTCAGCTTGATGACACCTTAGGGGGGCAGTACAGGAGGGAGGGGAACACAGCTGCTGCTGTGCTCCTGAGTCCCCCAAAACAGCCCAGCCCTGCTCCCTACCCTGCTTGCGAGAGATCTTCCAGGCTGGTCCCTCCAGCGCCAGGTCCACATCAATCTGGTTGTCCTTCGTGGCTCTGCCCAGTGTGATCTGAAGAAAGGGGAGCATAAGAAGGCTGGGGGAGCTCACTGGGATGAGCAGAGCTCTGCTGGGGGGCCTCAGCCTCACCTCTCGAGAGCGCATGAGATACCGCACCATGCGGCCCCGCAGAACGGCCAGTGTCTGGCTGTCAAAGTCTGGAGAGTTCATGCCTGAGGGGAGAAGCAGAGAGGAGGGCAGATGGAAAGAAGGATAGATGGACTGTCAGACAGCCTCCCACACTCCACTCTCACCTGTGATGCTGTCAACTAACACCTGCCACTTGTGCAGCTCCTGCTCCAGCTGCCGGATTTCCCGTTTCTGGCGGCGGTCGGCCACAGTCAGCTCTGGAAAAAGGGGAAAGAAAAGAGTGAGAGGAGAACACACCCCCACCCCCCTGCCAAGTCAGACTGTGCAGATTCCACTGTGCAGTGGGGTGCAGGCTGAACTCACCATGCTCCAGCACATCATCCCGCACATCCCTGCAGAGAAGGAGAAGGATCAGAGAATACCATCTGGAGCACCCCGTGTTTCCCTCAGGGCTCCCCCAAACCTCACTTTAGCTTGCTGTCATCCAGCATGTCCTCAGCATCCGAGAAATTGAGCACTTGGTCCCCCTTGGGGAGCGGCTGCACTGGAAAGAGCAGGAGGGAAAGGAGTGCATGGGTGGGGACACACAGAGAGAGACACAGGAGGTATGGGGAGGGGAGCTGGGCTCACCGGTTTGGTCATCCAGAAGATAGTACTGCTTCATGAGCTGCCAGTGCAGCTGCAGGGCCTTGGCTGTCCTGGAAGGGTAGAAGACATCGGGGTGCTTGTGGAGAAGCTCCTGGAAGGTGTCGAGTGTGGGCTGGCTCATCTGCAGAGGGGACAAAGGACACATGGCACAGAGGATGCCCACGGAAAAGCAGATGCCAGCATGAAGCCCTACCTACCACAAGCCCTGGCCCCCTCAGGCTCTTACCGATCCCACCTTGTTCAGCAGCTGCTCCTCAGCTTTGCTGAACAGCACCTTGCTCTGGATGGCAGCGATGGCCTCAGGGTGCAGCTGGCGCATGGCCTGGCAGGCCAACCTGAGGGGAATGTGGCATGAGAACCACCTCTGAGGGCAGCTCTGCCCTCCAGCACCAGTCCCACACTCACTTGGAGATGATGGGGTCATAGAGCAGCGCGTACCAGCGCTCCTGGATCTCCCGCAGGTTGAAACGACAGCTGAACTTCACGCCCAGGTGCACAGATGTGAGGTCGTTGGTCTGGAAAAGCCCTCAGATGAAATAAAAGCTATGAATACCACCACAGCAAGAGCCCCCAGAGCACAGTGAGCCCTGGGGCCATGGGGGGGTTGGACCTGGGGCTGTGGGGTTGAGAGTCAGACCTGCAGCACAGCATTGATGAGCAGGAGGTCATCAGCAGGCTTCCAGCGGCCCAGATCCTTGGTCACCTGCAAGGGCTGTTTGCTCTTCTTCATCCGCTTGGCAAGGCTGGGGGCCGGGACGGGGCTGGGCACCACAGGGGTGGACACAGACTTTGAGACCTGGGGAGACAGTGAGGGGTGGGAGTGTCACCCCAAGGGGAAATGGAGTGACACCAAGGGAGAGGGTGGGGAGGGATCTCCCCGAGGGCAGTGGGGTTCCTGAGAAATGGAGAGGATCTCCTCCCTGAGGAACTGTAGGGTCCCCCTGACAGCGTCTCCTCCCCAAGGGGCAGTGAGGGGGCATCTCTCTGGGGAGCACTGGGGGTCTCTACTCTGAAAGGTGATGGAAGTCACCCCAAAGGGGCGGTGGGGTCCCTCAGAGCCCCCTGTCCCCCCCCCCCCAGCCTCCCCGTCCCTCACCTTCTTCTTCTCGCTGGAGGACGGCTCACTGCCCGAGCAGCGCCCCGGCTCCACGCCCCCCTTGGCCCGGCTGGAGGACTTGGCCAAGCTGCTCTCTACCAACTCATCGTCGAACTTCTTCCGCTTGATGAACCTGAGCCGAAGGAAGCAGCGATGGGCCCCGTGCCCCCAACTCCCACCCCACGCACCCCCACCCCCATCCCCCGTACCGTGAAGAGCTGCGGCGCTTCGGGACGGCTCCAGAAGCCTGGGCCGAGCCCCGTTTCGGCCCCGCCAGCGGCTCCTCGTCCTCGGAGCGACTCGCCGCGCCCGACGCCATCAGAGGAGCGCTCCGGAGGGGTCCTGCGCCCGTTACGGGACCCCCGTTGGGGACCTCAGCTTCCCTGGGCCCCACCGCGGCCTCACCATCCCCTCGACGGCGTCCGCCGGGAAGCCGCCATGGACAGCTACTTCCGGGCGCCACCGGAAGCGCCTCTGACGTCACTGAGTCTGCGACATCTCGTGCGCGCGGCGCCATCTTGGTTGAGGGTGGAGGTGCGCCCGATTCATTGCGGGTACGGGGGCGAACGGAGCCCACCGGAGGGCAGAGATGGGGATGAGGACAAGGAAAGGGGCGGGCAGGGACTGCCACCGTTGACCACGCACCCACCATCCCGCCCGCCCACGGAAATGTCCGCAGGGCCGCGCCCATCATGTCCGAGCTGCAAGAAACGAGGCTGGCACCGTGGGGGCTTCTCCTTTTATTGGGAAGAGCGGCACTTGCGTGGGGGGTGAGGTGTCCCTGTGGGGCTGAGCCACTGCCGTGGGGCTGGGCTGTCCCTAGGGGGGCACAGGCAGCAGTTTAGGGCTGAGGAGCCCCTGGGGGATTCGGCAACACCATAGGGATGTGCCAGCCCAATAGGGCAGAGCCATGCCCCTGGTCCTGGGGGGTTGAGCGGTCCCTATAGGGCACAGCTGTCCTTTGGGGGACAATCTGTCCCTTTAGGGACAAGCCAGCCCTGTGTGGCCATGCCAGCAACTTGGGAGACAAGCCCTGTACCGTGGAGCTGAACTGACCCTTTAGGAGCCATCACTTTGGGTTAAAGCCATGCTCGTAGGATGGGGCCGTACCTACAGGGCTGAGCTGTGTCTGTACCCTTTGAGGAAAAGCCATCGCTTTGGAGAAATGTCATCCCCTTGGGGACATGCCCTGTTCAATGGAGCTGAGCTGGCCCTCTGTGACAAGCCACCACTTTGGTGCAGAGCCATGCTTATAGGGCAGGGCCATCCCTTAGGGCTGAGTTGTCCTTGTGCCCTTTGGGGACAAGCCAGTCCCTTGGGGCAGAGCCATTCCCATACAATGGGGTTGACTCTGTAGAGCTGAGCTGTAGGGCTGTGCCATCCCTTTGGGGACGAGCCATGCCCTGGGGCTGAGCTGTCCCTGTGGCCCTGTCCCATTGCAAGCAATTCTGAGTGTGCCCGGCCAGGGCGGGCATGCACAGCAACACGTATGTGTGCATCCCCAAATGTCACCAGAGAGTCCTTCCTCAGGGCATGGCCAGCAGCAGAGGGGGGGTCCCGCATGCAGCAGCCCCCTGCGGTCCAGCAGCATGATAGGTGTCCCTGGGGTTATGCTGAGCTGGGGGTGACGTGCCCATCGCTGGGCTCGCTCCAGTTCACAGCCCACTCCTTCCTCTGGATGGTGCCCATCTTCTCCTCGCGGAACTGCTGCCTCTCCTCCCGTGGGATCTTCACAGCATGGTACTGTGGCACGGCCGGCGGCACGTAGCGTGCCCGGCGGAAGAAGCCCAGCTGCGGGGAGCAGCGGGTCAGCACCACGGGGATGGCATCGGGGCCACAGCTTGGCCTTATCAGGCAGCACACGGCCAGCTGGGTTTGGGTATGGGCTCCATCTGCCCACAGCTTTGTGCCCACCAGTCCCTCTGTGGCACAGGGCAGGCGCTTTACACTAGTGCTGCACCAGCCCTTGCACGTCCAAGTGCTGGTGCTGCAAATCCTTGCACATCCTGGCTAGGCATTGCAAACTCTGGTACAACCGTGCACCACACACTGCAAACCCTCACACATCCTGCTGCCCTGAGTCTGCAGACCCTCCTCCATCCACCCCGTGGCTGCAAACTTCGGCACAGCCATGCACCAGCACTGCAAATCCTCACACATCCCGCTGCCCTGAGTCTGCAGACCCTCCTCCATCCACCCTGACGCTGCAAACTTCGGCACAACCACACACTGGCACTGCAAACCCTCACCCACCCATGCACCAGCACTGCAAAACCCTGCACAACCACACAGCAAACCCTTGCACAACAACACAGCAGCAACAAAAACCTGCTACCCCAACGCTGAAACCCCTCCTCTTCCCACCCTACTGCTGCAAACCCTTGCACAACTGCAAGCAGAGCCTGCAAGCCCTTGTCGTTCCGCCTGGGCACACTGCATGCCCTCACACCAGCGTGCAGGAGGCAGCACACCCATGCACACCCATGCTGGTTGCTGGCAGCCCGGGGTGGGAGCAGCCCCGTGTTACCGCTGGCCCTGCAATGCCTGTTTGTCCACCTCTGAGGGCTGCAGCCCCCGACGTGCCCGGTAATAATTAGCAGTGTAGCGGGAGGTTGGGCTGCTCCGCTTGAAGAAGCCGCACTGGGGAGGGAAGTGAGAAGGTGAGGAAGGGCACGGCCAGCTGGGGGGGAACAGCACGGCATGGCACCACGTGGCATGGCACCACAGTGATCCTACAGCGTGGCACAGCACTGCGTGACACAACGTGGCACGGCATGGCACTGTAGTGGGCCAAAAGCATGGCATGACATGGCATGGCAAAACGGGGATGGCACAGCATGGCACAACCGGACACTGCATGGCACAGCGTGGCCAAAATAGCAGAGCATAGCTCAGGTCAGGTGGCACAACATGGCACAGACAGCCAGGGAGGGGACATATCCTGACCTCACCCCATCGCTCACCTTCCAGAGGATGAAGATCAGCAGTGCCAGGACCAGGATTCCGGCCAGCACAGCCAGCAGGATGACCCACCAGGGCACACCGCCAGCCACAGCCACGCCGGGGTCCAGGTAGATGGTGACAGGGATCTGGTGATGGCAGCACCGGTCAGAGGGCTGCAGGGAGGGGGTAGGGAAACAGAAATGGGGGGCACAGGGCCAGACCTGCGTGGAAGCATCCTTCAGCACCAGGTTCTTGATGGAAGAGGTCACCGAGACGCTGGCGCGCACAATCAGCTCCACCGAGGTGACGGCCAGGTATTCCTGCAGCAATGGGGCATGGGATGGGGCATGGGATGGGGTGAACCCCTGCATGCCCCCAGAGATTCATCCCTGTCTCTGTCCTACCTCCAGGAAGGTGCTGTTCCAGAGCCGCCCGCGTGCAGTCAGCACAGCAGCGCGCTCGAAGCTGTAGAGTGGGCAGCGAAATGCCATGCAGCGTGCAGTGCCCTGGGCACAGTCCTGTGGGATGGAGGGGGGTGGGGGGGTCATGATATGGCTGTACACTGCAGGAGTCGGAGCACCCCAGGGATGGAAAAAAAACCCAGAGATGGGCGAATCCCAACAATGGGAGCAGCCCGGGAAAGCGAACATCCCAGGAATGAGAAAATCCCAAAAGTGAGAGCATGCCAAGGATGGAAATATCCAAGAGTGGGAGAATCCCAGCAATGGGAGCAGCTTAGGAATGGCAGCACCCCAGGGATGGAAAAAATCCAAGAGTGAGAGTGTAACAGGGATAGAAATATCCCAAGAGTGGGAAAAGAGTGGGAACCCAATCCTAGGAATGGAGATCCCACAGCAGTAGGAGCACCCCAGTGATAGGAGCACCCCGGGATGGGAAAACTTCAGGGATGGGAACATCCCAAGAGTGGGAGAATCCCAGCAGTGCTCCCAGAGATGGGAGCACCTTAGGAAGGGAGCACCCCGGGGATGGCAGCACTGAAGCCCCACTCACCAGTGTGACGTTCCTCCTCCTTTCAGCGGGCGCTGGCACCCACCAGGACTCCACGGCAGGCTCCTCGGTGACCTCAGCCTCTCCCGGTGGCTCCTGGATGATAAAGCATGGGTTGGGCTGCCTCCCACCCCCATCCCCACCACCCTCACTCCCCCATATACCAACGCCAGGCGCAGGGGATTGGCAGCAGGGCTGCACACTGTCTGCAATCCCGGTGCAGCCAGCAGCTCCAGCTGCAGCGGGTAAAGCAGCCACTTCCCATTGCTGAGCTCGTGTGGCCACAGCAGGTTGAGGAAGGCTGAGCCTAACGTCTTCAGCGACGGGCCCCGGTTGGACACCTGTAGGGTGATGCATTAGCAGGGGATCCACGGGGTTGCGATCCCCTAACCCCATAAGATGCTCATATGGGGCTGAGCCCCCCCAGCGCACCCCACTCACCGTCACCTCGAAGAGCACAGCGCTGCCCACCTGGCTCTCGCGCCGCACCGCGCTCTCACCCCGCACTGTCCCCCCAAAGAAGAGCCGGGGAGGCACCGCCACGCTGCGGGGACAGCAGGGTCAATGCAGCCCTGGGAGGGGGGGGATTGCAGCCCCCACCCCATTTCCACTCACCCCGTCACCGAGAGGGGCAGCTCGATGACCACACGCGCCCGGGCCACCACGGGCTCCAGGGTTGGCTGCTCGCTGATCCTGGAGACAACAAAGGAGTTGGGGTGGGGGGCATCGCAGAGCCTCTCAACCCCTCCCCCCCCCAGTGCGGCTCACGTGGACAGGGCCAGCTCCACTGCCAGGTCGGTGGTCTGCAGGGTGATGCCCAGAGTGCTGAGGATAAGGTAGAAGCGCACCTGGAGGATGCAGGGTGAAGGTTGGGGTTGAAGCTGGGGGGGTTGGACGGAGGTTTTGGGGGGTGCACTCACCTGGGCTCCACGTTTCATGGGGTTCCCCAGCTCACACTCCACCTGCGAGCCGTTCTGGTTGGCAAGGCACACCACCGGCTTGTCCTGGGGGCAGGGAGCCATCTCAAACTCCAGTACCCCAGAGACCCCTGGAACCAGCCCCATCCCAGAGCCTAAGCGGCCCCAGAATCCTTGAAACCTGCCCTGCCCTGAAGCCCAGCAAACCCTGAGCCCACAAGGAACAAGCTCATCCCAAACCCCAGCATCCCTGGGATACCCAGAACCAGCCCCATCCCCACCCCAAATTTCTGCACCTGAAAACCAGCCCTGTCCCAAAATCCAGCATCCTTGAGACTCCTAGGACCAACCCTATCCCAAAACCAGAACCACAGAACCCAGAGACCAGCCCTGTCCCAAATCCCAGTATCTCCAAGACCTGTGGTACCAACCTCATACCAAACTCAGCAACCTCCGAAACCCAAGAACCCAGAACCTCCCCCCCCCAACACCCTCCAGAACCAGCTCCACCACAAACCCCAGCACTCTGGAACCCTCAGGAAAAAAACAGCATCCCTGGGACCCCTTGGTCCAGCCCCATTCCATACACTAGCACCCCAAGAACCGGCCCCATCATAAAACCCAGCATGCCTGAGATCCCCAGGATCAACCCCATCCCAAATCCTAGCAGATCTCCCAGAATTCCTGCAAGCAGCTCTATCCAAACCCCAGCATCTCTGGGACCCCCAGAACCAACCCTATCTCAAACATGTGCACCCCAGAATTAGCTCTGTCCCAAATTCCAGCATCCCTGAGACCCCTGAAACCAGTCCATTCCTAAACCCAGCACTCCCAGCACCCCCAGAACCAGCCCTATCTCAAAACCCAGCACCCCCAGAACCAGCCCTATCTCAAAACACAGCATCTCCAGAACCAGCCCCATCTCCAAATACAACACTCCCAGAAACAGCCCCATCCCAAAACCCAGTACCCCCAGCATTATTGCCCCATCCCCAAACCAAGGACCTCCAGAACCAGCCCCATCGCTCAACCCAGCATCCCTAGAACCAGCCCCATCCCTGTACCCTCCACCCTCCCACCCATCCACAGCCCTGCATCCACCCCAACCCCTCACACCCCAGGATCACCCCCACCCCTCCACACCCCCAGACCCCACTCCTCTCCCCATCCCACACCGGTGCTGTGCGGCCATCGTAGGGTCGCACGGCGGAGTAGGGCAGCTCCTGGGGGAAGCGGGCAGTGAGCACAGCCTCGTGGGCATCGTCCCCATCCCGCTGCGGCTCCGTGGGGTCCGAGGGCATGTTGGTGACATGGATCTCCAGGGCCACGTCCTTCTGGTCGCTCATGGCGAAGATAGCGGTGCCATCCGCACCCCTGTGACAGCCCCTGTGAGCTCCCCGTGCTGGGTGGGATGGGGACAGTGTGGGGACAACGCTCACTTGGGTAGGGGCAGGAAATCAGCATCTCCCAGGCGGCTGCAGAACTGGAAGCGCAGCTGCAGGTTGCTCTGGCAGATCTTGTCATCCCCGCAGCCCTGCTTCAGGAAGTGCACCTGCAAAGGGAAAAGCGTAGGATGGAACACCTGGAGCTGGCCCCATAGCCGGCCCTACAGCCGGCCCCTCACCTCTGTGCGGTGGCTGCTGGGTTGCTGTGGGCTGAGCACAGGGGGCAGGGGGGGCAGGGTGGCACTTCGGCTGCGCCGTGGTGTCCCAGCCCCCTGGATGCCATAGGCAAGGGTGACGGTGATGGGGCGCAATTTGTCACGGATGCTGTCCTGCAGAGCAAGCAAAGGTGAGGAGGGATGCAGGATGGGGATGGGGGTGAGTATGGAGATGGAGACAGGATGGGAATGGGAACAGGGATAGGGATGGGACAATGGGGATGTGGATAGGATGGGGATAAGGGCAAGGATAAGAGTGGGGCAAGGTGGGAATGGGGATAACAGGCACTCACCTGGAGCTGGAAGGTGGCAGTGGTGCAGGTGCGTGCGTGCTGCCGGGGCAGCTCCACGGTGTGGGAGAACTGGTGCTCAGGATCCGAGGGCCGACGGCCCAGGAAGGTGACACGGGGGGGGTGACCCAACCGTCGGCGCTCCGTGTCGGCATCAAACACGTATTCCAGCACTGGTGGGAGATGGATGGGGCCGTGTTGGGGTTCCCCCTCCCCAACCCAGGGACCCCCGTCCCCTGTTCCGCATGTGCGCTCACCCAGGGGGGGGCTGTAGCTGGCGGGGGTGGCCGTGTAGCTGAAGCATGCTTGGACATCCACGCTGTGGGGATATGGGGCAGAGGGAAGGTGGGGGGGTGAGCTGAGGCAGCGCTGACCCCTCCAGCTGCAATGTGGGGCTGAGGGTTGGGCGGCACACACCAGATGCCCTCCTGGTGCTGGCAGTTGCTCTGCTCCAGGTCGATGTTGGCAGGGAGCAGGGAGACGTTCCGGGAGATGTAGACCACTGGACGGGCTCTGTGGGGGGAGCATAGGGTGCTGGGTGGGAGGCAGACCCCTGGTCACAGCCTCGGCACCTACACCCTACAACTGGGGACCCCTGGCTGCAACTGGGGACCTCTGGGTCAGGGAGTGCACCGGGGGAGGGGGGATGATGGGACCTTGGGGTGGGGGATGCTTGGGGACGGGGGTCGGGTTAGAGTTAGAGTGAGGAGATGCTCAGGGATGGGGACGCCCTGTTTGGGGGCAGGTGTCCACAGTGGGCACTCACCTGTACAGCACCACAGTGTCAGACAGGGAGCCAACGAGCAGGTCGGGGTAGAGGTTCCCATCCACATCAACCCCCCCAGAGAGCGCGTACCCAAAAGTTGTCACCCCAACACCTTCCCCATCCAGCACCTGGGGATGGAGGACAGCCGTGACACTGGGAACAGTGGGGAGCAATGGGTGACACCCCAATCCCCCCCCCTCCCACCTCATACCACTCACCTGAGCCGGTTTCACCACGATGCCCAACTTGCTGCCATGGTAGATGTACACCTTGCCAGCACCATCAAACGGGGCTCCCACAGCCAGGTCTGGGAGGGCAGGAGCAGTGAAGGGAGGGCACAGCAGCACAAAGTGGGACACCAGAGCCCTCCCTCCCTCCTTTCCCCAGCCCCTCACCCTCAAAGCCATCCAGATTGAGGTCGCCAGCGGAGCCCAGGGCGATGCCAAACATGGAGCCATGGGTGCCGGTGAGGCGCAGGGGGGTGGCAGCATCCCAGTGCCCCGCAGGGTTGATGTAGACATAGGCAGCCCCCCCAATCTCAGCCTTGCGCTCAAAGAAGTGGGGGGCCCCCACCACCAAGTCCATCCAGCTGCGGGCACGGTGCGTGCATCACTCTCTGGGACCACCCTTGGGTGGCACCAGTGTACCGTGGCACTGCGGCACCAAAGCACTGTGGCACCACAGCACCATGGCATCAAAGCAGCATGGCACAGCAGCACCGAATCACCACGGCATCAAGGCAGCAAGGCACCGTGTTACCAAGACACCACAGCACTGACTTATCATGGCACCGACACACCATGGCACCATTACACCGGGGCATCAAGGCACCAAGACACCATGGAACCAACACACTTTGGCATCGAGGTACATTGGTACCAAAGCAATGTGGCACCGCAGTGCTATGGCACCAAGACAACATGGCAACAAAGCACCATGGCACCAAGGCGCTGTGGCACGGAGACCCCATGGTGCCACGGCACCATGGCACCGCACTCACCCATCACTGTTGAGGTCCAGCACTGCCAGTGCGTAGCCAAAGGCAGATGTGAGCTGCTCTCCAGGCAGCACAGCCTCGGGCACCAGGCGGTGTGCGCTGTCACGGCGCAGGATGACCACAGCACCCGTGTGGTTGGCACGTGGTGCCCCACTGACAAAGCTCAGCTCCCGGCGCCGCGTCAGCCCTGCACCCGAATCCACTGAGAATCCTATGGGTTAATGGGGTGGGAGAGAGGTCAGTGCCCACCCCACCCCCATAGCCCCCCCAACCCCGTGCCTCCCATCCGTCCATCTGTCCGTCTCTCTCTCTCTGCTCAGCCTGCCAGCTGTGAGGTCTGCCCGAGGTGGGGTCTGCCCTGGTGTTTGGATGGGTGAAAATGGGGATGGGGGCCTCACTTGTGCCTCAGTTTCCCTGCTCTGTGCTCCTTGCATTTTAGGGGGTGGGGGTCCATCTCCAGTTCTGGCATAGGGAAAGCAGGGGTGAGTGAGGTATTGCCCCCTCCCCACATGGCCAGAAGGGAAGATTTGGGGGATGGAGCTGCTAGACCCAGAGCGCCCATCTCACCCTCCCCAGCTGCAGCTGCAGAGCCCCCAGCAGAATCCCCGCATTCCCCATCAGCAGCAGCAGTGCCTGATCCCCCCAGCAGCACAGCCCAGCTCTTGCCCAGCCCCCTCCCCAGCTCCCTGAGCCTCCAGCAGGATGCACCCCACATGCAGAAATATCACAGAAGGGGAAAGCACAGAGACCTGGGCTGTGGGGGGGGCACGCCAGGCTTAGTACACAGCTGGGACCCCAGGTACTCCCCCCCCTCCCCAGGGCAACCTCAACCCCGAACCTGGCAGTGCCCCCAGCACAGCAGTGGGACATGGAAGGGTCATGAACAGCCACAGGGACAGAGATGGGGACAAGGAGAACCAACTCGGGGGGGGGCACGGGGGGGACGGGGCACAGGCACAAAATGGACCCAATGTTTCCAAGCATGAAGTGTGGCATGGGGTGGTACAACAGCAATGCGTGTGCATGGTGGGGTGTGCAAGGGGCTGGGAGTGCACGAGATGTGCTCTGTGCATGCATGTGGATGAGGTGCATGCAGAGCAAGAAGCGTGCAAAGAGGTGTGTGTGTACCCGAGTGTGCACAAATGTGCACGCACGCTTGGGGCTGCAGCTCCGCTCCACTCTGCTCTGCACAGACACAGGGAGGGAGGAGACGGGGACACAGACACACACAAACACACACACACGGGGCTGTGGGGTGGCACACGGGGACGCGGCGTGCTTGGCACTGCCACGCGTACGAACCCAGGTAGCTATTCTGGGGCACATCGCCCGCTGCGCCGGGCACCTTCTCGTTGGGGTCTGGGCTTTTGTACACCAGCTGGTCGGGATCTGAGCTATCAATGTTTGTCACAAACAACAAACCTGCACCCACGTCGGGGCCGAGAGAGAAAGAGAGAGGGCATCAGTGGGGGCATGAGATGGGGCAGGCTGGAGCCGGGCAGGGGGGACTTGGGGGTCCCCACACCGCACCGGGCTCCGCCATGCCCGTACCGAAGTAGCTGTTGGCGGGCACGGGGATGAGCGAGGGGTCCTGGTCCTTCTCGCCCCCAGCTTCATAGGGGCCGTCGTCGTAGCGCAGGAGATCGAGGGAGCTCTGGTTTAGCAGCTCCACACGCATGTTCCCTGCGGAGCCGAGGAGGGGTCAGAGGGGTACAGGGGGACCCTCCCGAGGAGCGCACACGGGCTAAGGGTGCACAGAGAGGTGCACGTGGGGTGTGGGAGATGCCCCTGCGTGGGCACCCCGATGCACAGATACACAGACACAGCCATGCATGGACACACAGACACAGCCCTGTGAGCTCACACAGCGTGCACACACCTCTGTGCTCACACACAGCATGAGCGTGCATCTCTGTGTGCATGCACTTACCCACGTGCACGCAGCCGTGCTCACAAAGCACACACACACACCTTTGCTCACACACACAGTATGAATGCATGTGCACCTTTGCCTGCATGCACAACACACATGCACACACCCACGTGCACACACCCATGCCCACGTTGTCTGCACGCAGCTCCTTACCTCCATGCTCACACGCACAGCATGAATGCGTGTGCATCTTCCCATGCACGCACACACACCCAAGCAGCCATGTGCACACAGCAGGCAGCTCACACACACTCAGAGCACACTTGTGCACACAGGGCACTTTCGTGCACTCACATGCTCGTTCCCACTATCCATGCTTGTGCACACCCCCCCTCTTGCACACCCATCCACCCCACACCCACCTTTCCAATTATAGGTGCCAGGCGCCCCAAAGAGGACGTAGTGCTGATCGGGGCTGAATGCTGCAGCCAAGCCCTGCTGGCAGAACCCAAAGCGGTCGTGGCCCTGCGGCCTCCCTTCGCAGAACTTCCACTCTCCACCATCCAGCTCGTCGTGCACCCTGAGGTCCTGGCTCAGCACGAAGCAGCGCCCGATCACATCCCTCGTCTCCAGCGGCTGCTGCACGCGGTTCCGAGCTTCGTACCGATGGGCACAGGTCTGGGTTTGAGCACTGCGGGGTCAGCATCGTGCAGCTCCAGGACCCCCCTTTCCCCTTCTCTCCCCGCAGTGCTCCCCCTCATGCTCACCACGATCTTGCCACCGGCGCCCTGGCTCTTCACGCTCACCCCCAGCCACTGGTTCTCTTTGCTCTCTCTTTGCAGATCCACTTGTTGAAGGGGACACATGGGCAGCATCACTCCTGTGCCCTCCCCCACCCCCACCCCCTCTTTAGACCCACTGCCCCACGCAGTAGGGGTACGAGCCCCAACTGGTATATCCCCCTCACCTCCCTCGTCAATGGGCACCCGCCAGCAGTCGGAGGGCTCGGGGGTCAGCGGGCAAGCAAAGAGACCCCCCGTCCTGTTGGCCGCTTGGCTGGGCAGCGCCGGCGCTTGCGGGGCTCCCACCAGCAGCCTGCAGGGATGGGAAACCCCATTTCAGGGCAAGGGAACCCCCCCTCCAGGATCACTGCCATGCACAAGTGTGTGAATTGCACGCACGCTGCCGGCGTTGCACATTCAGACCTCCTCTTTGCACCCTCCCCATTGACCTGCCACCCCCTCACAGCTGTCCCTGGGCCCCCACACTGATCTAAAGGTGGAGGGAGGGGCATTCTGGCCAGGCTGCACCATGCATGCATGCCCAGCTTGATGCCAGCCCAGCAGAGCTGCTGTGATCATAGCATGGCAGTGCCCAGACCTCAGCACATCCCATCCCCCAACCTGACCCCCCTGCAGCCCCACCAGGTCCCCTGAGGACAATGCTGGGACGTGTCTCACTGTACCCATAGGAGCACAGCAGTGGCAGAACCCCGTGGCCCTGGGGCACCCAGGCACCCCCATGCCTCTCCCTGGAGACCAGTGGCCTCGAGACACAAGGGAGCCCCAGGAGAGCTGAGCTGGTAAAAATAAACTGGAATTCACTCAAAATAACTCAGCGGCAACATGTCCAAAAAAGGAGGGAGGCAGAAAGAGACATGGGAGCGGCCCCCAGCACCAGGCAGTGCCCAGGGTGCCCAGGCCAAGGAACCAACTAAGGAGGCTGAGCACAGCCCCAAGGGGGGTTGGCATGGGGGTGGACGAGGGTGCTGGTGCCACGTGCCCGGTGCTGTGCCTCATTCCTGGTGCTGGTGCCATATTCAGTGCTCAGCACCAAGCTCAGTGCCATGCTCAGTGCCCGGTGCCATGCCCAGTGCAGGCACCATGCCCAATGCTGTGCTCAGTGCCACGCTCAGTGCTCGGTGCCGTGCTGCAGTCTCCGTGCTGGTGCTGTGTCCGATGCTGTTCCTGATGCTGGTGCCACGCCTGGTGCTATGCCTGCTTCCATGCCTGCTTCCCATCCCACTGCCATGCTCAGTGGTCGATGCCATGCCCAGTTCTCGGTGCTGGTGCTGTGCCCGGTGCTCCTGCCATGCTCATACTGCACACGGTGCCATGTTTGGTGCCATGCTCAGTGCCCGCTTCCTGGTGCCGGTGCTGTGCCCGGTGCTGTGCTCAGTTCCCGGCGCCGTGCTCAGTTCCCGGCACACAACCCGACGCCAGCAGCTCTCCAAGCACCTGCCCAAGAACTCCGCTACCGGGAGCGAAAATAACCCCGGGGCGGGCGCCAGGAATGCGGAGAGGCGGCAGCAGAGCCGGGCGGATTGGGGCGGCGGTGACACCGCGCCGGAGCCACAGCAGGGGCGCTCCGGGTTCGGGCAGCGTG
This sequence comes from Meleagris gallopavo, assembly GCF_905368555.1. NCBI lineage: Eukaryota > Metazoa > Chordata > Aves > Galliformes > Phasianidae > Meleagris > Meleagris gallopavo. The sequence continues at coordinate 348,198 of NC_139434.1, read as the reverse complement.
CGGGACCCCGAGGTGCGGGATCCCGAGGTGCGGGACCGCACGGCTGAGGGACACCATGGTGTGGGACCCCACGGCTGTAGCTCCGTGCCCCCCCCGTCCCACCCCACCCTTGGTGCCGGCGGCTCCCGTGGCACGCGGGTGGGCGTTGGGCATCTCCGCGCCGGGCACTGCGCGCGGGCGATGGGGCGGGGAGGCAAACTGCTGAGATCACCTTCGGTTCCCCACAAAGCCCCAAATCCCACCCCTCCTCCCCATCTCCGCACAGCGCTCCCCGTTAATAACCCGGGGAGGGGGAGAAGGGGGTCCCGCTCACCAGCTGGCCGGCTCGGGGCTGAGCTGCCGGTGTAAAGCCACCGAGAAACCGAAGAGGCTGCCCCGGGTTCCGTCCTTCAGCAGAGTGTTGGCAGCGTCCAAGTTGAAAGCTGCGGTGCCCATCAGCAGCAGGCAGAGCCACGGCACGAACAGCCCCGGGAGGGACAGCCCCGCCATGCCCGCACCGCACCGCACCGCTCCTCTGCGGTCCGCCCACCGCCCTCGCGGTCCCGGCTAAGCACAGCCCCCCCCTCCCGGGGACACGGGGCGGTGACACAGCACGGGGGGTGGGGGTGGAAGGAAACACACATCGGTGACAGTGACACAGAGCTGTGACACCGCACGGGGACACCGCGCTGCGCTCTGACCGCGCCCGGCGCTCCTCAGCCGCTGCAGTGATTGCGCTCTGTGCCAGGGCGCTGCGCTGTGCCTTGCATCCCACACGGCACTGCATCCCCCCCCCCCCCACACACCCCCGTGCCATACTGCGCGGCCAGAGCCACGAGGGGACACCCAGCACCCCCAAAACAACGTTCCAACGTCACCCGAGAGTGTCAACCCCACGCCCACAGTGACACCCTGGGACCCCCCCACACACCCTGAGAGGTGCAGGAATGCCACCCACTCTGGGGTCCCAGGGCTGAGCAGCCCCCCGCCCCAACCAGAAAGAGTGTGGGGGATTGGGGGACACACACACACACACTCATATTTTCCAGCTCTGCTATTTTTAACTGCTCTCCAAAGGCCCGTGGAGCTATTTGGGAGCTGGCAGGGTGCTCCGGCCGTGTGAATGTGCCTGACCTCCTCCTCCTCCTCGCTACAGCATTGGGGAGGAGGGTGGGAGAAGCAGGCTCCAGGCCCCCAGCTAAACCTCCACTTCCTGGCCCCTCCAAATCCCACTGTGACAGCATGGCCACCGTGGGAAACAGCCACGGTGTCCTGGAGGAGAAGAGAATGGGGACATCTGTGGGAACAAGGATGGGAACGGGGATGGGAATGGGAAGGGGGAACAGGAAGGGGGAACAGGGACGTGAATAGTAAAAGGGAGGGGAGTGGAAATGGGGACACTAATAGGAACAGGGATGGGAAAGGGAATGGGGATGGGAAGGGGAACGTGAACAGGGATAAAGATGTGGAATGGAAGGAGAACGGGGATAGGAACAAGAATGGGGACGGGGATGGGAACAAGAGTAGGAAGGGAAATGCAAATACAGATGGGAATGGGAACGGAGATAAGGATGGGAAGGGAAAGGGCTCAGCTCCTGGCACCGATTTTATCAATTTTCTTTCCACTGTGAGGACGAAGCTGAGACGCAGCCCACATCCAGAGCCAGGGTGGGGCAGCAGCTGCACCCCCCCACGTCCCCCGGCTCATTCCTGGGGAAGGACGGGCAGGGCTGGGCTGAGCCCTCGTTAACCTGGTGCTCAATGGCCAAGTGTGTCCCATTATAGCCAAGCCTATCCCACAGCAGCCAAGCCCAACCCATAACGGGCCCCAGTAAGGCCCCAATGGTTCCCTATAGTCCCACCCATGCATCAATGGATCCCTATAAGCACCTGCCCCCCCCCCGCCAACAAGCCCCTATGGCTCCTGCATCCCCTTCACCTCTACAGCTCTCTCATACCCCAACCCAGACCCCTGTAGGCTCTTTGGGCCCCCATAGCTTCCCCCTATAGCCATCCTATAAAATCCCTATTGCTCCCCCAGACTCCTATAGGCTCCTTGTGCCCACACGGTGCTCTCAGACCCCTATAGCTACCGTATGGCCCCTACAGCTTCCCTCAGACCACTATATCTCCCCTAGTGCCGCTATACCCTTCCCTTTAAGCTCCCTGAAGCCCTATAGGTTCCCCCCCAAACCCTCTATCTCTCCCTATAGCCCCCCATACCCATTCTATGGACCCTATGGCTTCCCTCAGCAGCTCTATAGCTCCCATATAGGCTCCCTAGATCTCCGTAACTATCCCAAGACCCCCATAGCCATCCTATAGCTTCGCTCAGACCACATCTCCCCTATTTCCTCTATACCTTCCCTTATAAGCTCCCTGAAGACCCACAGGTCCCCCAAAAACCCTCTATCTCCCCCTATAACCCACCCCATACCCATCCTATGGGGCCTATAGTTTTCTCGTACCCCTACAGTTCCCATATAAGCTCTCTGGATCTCCATAACTCCCCCAAGACCCCCATAGCCTTCTTTCAGACCACCATATCTCCCCTGTACCTCCGCTGTAGCCCCTATACCTTCCCCTATAGGCTCCCTGAAGTCCTATAGGTCCCCCCAAACCCAGCTATCTCTCCCTATACCCCCCCATACCCATCCTATAGCCCCCCCCACCCAGACCCCTACAGCCACCCTAAAACCCCTCCATAGGTTCTCACAGCTCCCCCTACAGCCATCCTATAAGCCCTACAACCACCCCCATGGCGCCCCCCCGCACCCACAATGCCCCGCGGCGGGGAGGGGCGGTGACGCACGGTGACGCACGGTGACGTCACGCGGGAGAGCCGCCATGCTGTCCCGGCTGCTGCGGGAGCATCAGGCCCGGCAGAGCGAGCGGCGCGAGCTGCAGGGTGAGCCCGCCCCGCCCCGCCTTTCCCGCGGGCTCATTGGCTGGGTGTGGGGAGGGGGGCGCCGCGACTCGTTCCCTCATTGGTCCGCGGAGCCGCCAGTCGGAATGGACGGGGTGGGAGGGGGGGTGTGGTGGCGAGGGTTGGTTAGGGGCGCTGTGCGTGACGTCACGGGAGACGCGATGACGCGGTGCTGACGTCACGCTCCGCAGAGCGGCGCCGTCGGGAAGCGATCGCCGCCGCCACGCGGCTGACGGAAGCGCTGGTGGATCATCTGAACGTGGGGTGAGACGGGGCCGCCCCATGCGGGACCCCCCACACCCCCTGGTTGGGCACCCTCCCCCAAACCACTGTGGGACCCCCGTAGTGGGGGGAACTGGGGGGGTTGCGCCCTCCCCAAATCCATTGATAAGGACCCCCCCACACACTCCCATTGCCCCTCCCCCATTCAGACCCCTGGGGGACACCCCCCCCTCCCTCTTCCCCCTCCCCCCTCCCTGACCCCCTGGTTGCCCCCCCATCCCAACCCCCCCCTCCAACAGTATCCCCCCCCCACCCCTTTCTCCCCTTTCCCCCTTCTCCACACACCCTCAACCTCTCCCAGTTTTGTGACCCCCACCCAAACCTGGCAACACCCCCCCAACCCAGAGGCCCTTTCTTAGGGACCCCACTCCCCCCTTCTCCTCTCACATCACCAAGCCTGGGAGAGAGCCCCCACCCCCCCTCCACCCCCAGGGGGTCCTTCCTTAGGTACCCCCCCCCCCCCGCAGTGTGGCTCAGGCCTATGTCAACCAACGCAAGCTGGACCAGGAGGTGAAGACGCTGCAGGCACAGGCAGCGCAGTTTGCCAAGCAGACGGGGCAGTGGATCACCATGGTGGAGAACTTCAACCAGGCCCTCAAGGTGGACACCCCCACGAACTCCCCCCCCCCCCAGAAACCCCCGCCCCCAATCCCAGGGTGTCAGCAACACGCTGATCCCCCCCCATGCCCTTTCCCCTCCCCCCTTCTTGCAGGAGATTGGCGACGTGGAGAACTGGGCACGCAGCATCGAGCTGGACATGAGGACCATTGCCACAGCCCTGGAGTACATCTACAAGGGGCAGCTGCAACCTGCCTGCTCCTGAACCCCCCCTCACCACGGGACCTCCCCCCACCCTCCCCAGTCTGGAGCATGGGGACCCACCTGAGCAGAATAAAACCGCAGTGAGGAGTGGCGTGGCCCCAGCTGCCCCCCCTAAGCCCCCTCATCCTCTTTAACGCTAAACCCAGCTCTGAGGCCCCTTTTTCTCTGGACAAAGGCTCCTTCGGGGCCTGTGCTAATCCCCAGGGACAGGGGGTGGCCTCGTGCCTGGCCCCCCCCCTCCAGAAGTCTCCCGCCTATAGGCCCCAAGCACAGAGGGAGGAGCAGCTGTAGGCCCCCCCCGGGCTCAGACCCACTCTGCTGCTTCTGCTAACGCTGTGCCTGGAGCCTGCTGCCCCTGAAGGTAGGTGGGAGGCGTAGGGTCAGTCCCACCCCACACCTATGGGGCAGCTCAGCCTCTGTGTCCCCGCACTGAGATGGGCACTGTGTGACCCCGTGGGGCTTGGGGAGGCTTGGGGGGGGCTGCTGCCCCTTGCTCAACCTGCGCCTAACACCCCAGCCTTGTGGAGGGGGTTTAGCAGGTATTCAGAGCCCACTTATGGGGCTGCAGAGGGTAGGGGGGAATTATTCCGCAGGGCTTCTGTATGGGGGGGGGAACATGGGGACAGGTTAGCTGGGGACACAGACAGGGCAGTGACTGTCCCCTCCCTGTGTAGGTTGGAAAGTAGGGGGCACGTGGGATCATCCTGGCTGCCGGATGGGGCTGAGCTGGGAGTGGGGGGAGCAGCTGGGGGGGAGCAGCTGGGACCCCCCCACAGCAGCAGCAGAGCCCAATGCTGAGATCCTGTATTCTGGTAATCCCCTGCACACCACTCCTACTGGAGGGGACAGGGGGACACACAGATCACAGCCTGGGGTTGGGGGCGGGGGGCAGCAGTGTTCCCCCCCCCTCCAGCAGGGCAGCCACGGCACTGGGATGTGGGACAAGGTCACACCTCCCCCCCCAAAAAAAATAATAGTGGGGGTCTGACCCCATGGCACAGGGCAGGGTGCTCAGCACAGCAGTGCTCCAAGAGCATGGGACCAAACACAGGGCTTGATGCCCCCCCCCAAAAAAAACCCACAACCATCCTTTCCAGGCCCCTGCCATGTGGTTTTATCTATTGCTGGCGGTGCTGGCCTGGGCCCTGGGCTGGTTGGTAAGGGATCGCCGAACCCTCCCCTCAGTCAGAGACAAACACGTCTTCATCACCGGCTGCGACAGCGGTTTCGGCAACCTGCTGGCACGGCGGCTGGCACAACGTGGCTTCCGTGTGCTGGCTGCTTGCCTGACCCCACAAGGGGCCGATGGGCTGCAGCGAGGCTGTGCTGGGCACCTCCGAACCACGCTGCTGGATGTGACCCGCTCTGATAGCATCCGGCGTGCTGCGGAGTGGGTGCGGGAGGAGGTGGGCGAGAAAGGTGAGAGGGATGTGGGGATGGGAGAGGGTGAAGGTCTTAGGAGGGATACTGCAGGGTGAAAGGGCTGCGGGGTAAGGGGGGGAGATGTACTGAGAGGGTATGGGGCAGGAAAGGGGGTTTTTGGAGAGCTCGTATGGGGCAGGAAGGGATTGCACCATCTGTGGTGTGAGATGGAGGCAGGGTCACCAGATACCTCCCCCCCCAGGGTATCCTAATGGAGGAAGAAGAAGGGTCAGCAGAGAGGGGCTGGGGATGCTGTGAAGAGCTTTGGGATCCCTGGAGAGGTGCTGTAGGGTGGGAGGATCGCCGCCGGGCTGCCACAGGGCAAGGCAGGAGGGAGCCCCCACAAGACTGCTGTATGGCAGAAGGTGGGAGTACCCAGAGAGCTGCTGCAGAGCGAGGGGAGGAGCACCCTGCAAAGTTGCAGGATGAAGCCTGGGGGTCCCATTGGGGTGTTCTATGGGGCAGGAATTAAGAGGGGACTCCCATCCCAGGGCTCTTTGGGCTGGTGAACAACGCGGGGGTGGCCAACCCCATCGGCCCCACGGAGTGGATGCGGATCGAGGACTACCAGCAGGTGATGGCTGTCAACACTTTTGGGGCCATCGAGGTGACCCTACAGCTGCTGCCCCTCCTCAAGAGGGCACGGGGCCGCGTGGTCAACACCTCCAGCGTGCTCGGCCGCCTCTCAGCCAACGGTGGTGGATATTGCGTCTCCAAGTATTGCATCGAGGCGTTCTCCGACAGCCTCAGGTGGGTCCCAGCATCCCCAACCCCCAGCCCCACATCCCCCCAGCCCCGTCCCGACGGCCGCGCGCCCGCAGGCGCGACATGTACCACTTCGGGGTGAAGGTGAGCATCGTGGAGCCCGGCTTCTTCAAGACAGCCGTGACCAACCTGGAGAGCATCGAAGCATCGCTGCGGCAGCTCTGGGAGCGCCTGGCACCCGAGACACGGCTCAGCTATGGCGAGGAGTTCTTCCACAAGTGTGAGTGTGGGAGAGGACAGCGGGGCCACCCCCTTCTTCTGGGGCCCCAGTTGGGTTGCCACCCCTTCTTCTGGGACCCCGTTGGGTTGACCACCCACCCCCCTTCTGGGACCCCATTGGGTTGGCCACCCACTTCTTCCTGGACCCTGTTAGGTTGGCCACCCACCCCCTTCTTCTGGCCCCCATTGAGTTGGTCACCCCCTTCTTCCTGGGGCCCCCATTGGGTTGGCCACCCACCCCCTTTTTCTTGGGTCCCCGTTGGGTTGGCCACCTCTCTTCTTCTTCCCCCCCCCAAACTCTGACTCCCACAACCCCAACCAGACCTGAAGGTACAGCGGCTCATCATGAACGTCATCTGTGACGCCGACCTGGGCAAGGTGACGCGCTGCATGGAGCACGCCCTGGGCGCCTGCCACCCGCGCACCCGCTACAGCGCAGGCTGGGATGCCAAGCTGCTGTGGCTGCCTGCCTCCTACCTGCCCGCCTGCATCGTCGACTTTGTGCTGGCCACCATCCTGCCCAAGCCAGCCCACCACGTCCGCTAGCTGCTCCCCTAAAGCAGCTACCAGGACCCCAGCGTGTGCTTGGGGGCCCCCAGTGCTGCAAATAAAGCACTCCTCCTTGTGCTAGGATAGCTATCAGTGAATGTGTGGCTTGGGGACAGGTAGTGGCATTATGATGTGCAGGCCATGGGGCAGAGACATCAGCACTGCTGTGCTGGGATGGGGGGGAGGAAGAAATCCTAAAGCTGTGTGATTCCCCCAGACCCACGGGGATGTCGTCACCATCCCTGCCTTCCTGTGAGCCATGGAGCAGCCCATTCCCATCCATCCCAGTGTCACCAGTGCCCCCCCACAAGCAGGGAGCTCCCACTGTTCTGCAGGGGGAGGGCAGCACCCAAGGGCTCACCCAAGACCCTCCCCAAACTCCTACCCAGCCCCTCCCCCCCCCCCCCCCATGCACACAAGCTCTAAGGAAGCTTTTTCTTTTATTTCCCAGTCCCCCAGCCCCTTTTGGCACGCAGAGGGGGGGCTCCAGCGGCAGTGACAATTGACACACTGGGGGCTTTGCTCCAGGATGAGCAGCCCCCCCCGCCTCCCCTTCCCACCTGGAGCCCCCTGGGTGGGAGCAGCGAGGGCAGGGTGTGGGTGGGCTTGGCGCAGTGCCCCCGGGGGAGGGGATTACATGACCTCGTAGCCACTGCGGATGCCCTTCATCAGGCAGCAGGTGAAGATGACGCCCAGGATCTGGGGATGAAGAGGATGTAGGAATCACTCCTGCCCCCCCACTTCCCCACAGCCCCCTCCCCAGCCCCCCTTTGTGCACATGGAGGAGTTCAGCTCTGCTCCATACCTCAAAGAAGGCAATACCCAATGCAACAGCGGCCACGATGAGGATGTTCTTCTTCATCCACGCTTCAATGCCCTTCTGGCAGCCCTGGATGGAGGCGAAAAGGAGAAAGGGAGGGGGGTTCAGCCCACGCAGTGCTGGGGGCTGAGCACGGGAGGTCCTCAGGGTGGGTTTGGGGGGGGTCTCACCTCTACATAGATGGTGCTGGCAGTGGGGTTCACATTGCAGTTGGTGGTGTTGACACGGCAGCAGGAGCGTGGCACAGTGTTATTAGCCCGGAACCTCTCAAGGGTGGCCCAGTCCGTGTAGTTGTTGGAACCACAGCAGTGGAACTGTGACAAGAAAGTGTTAATTAAGCCACGGCGAGGGGGAGAGAGAGAGAGAGAGGAAGCTTAAGTTCCCAGCCGAGTGCTGCTTACATCCTCCTGCAGTTTGTCCACTGCCTCTGTCAGTGGCACATCCTCGCCATATTTGCTCATGGTGTCCCACAGCCCCTCCTCCAGCACTGAACGGACCTGGGGGGGAGAGGGGGGGTCAGAAACACCGAAGGGAGGGGTCAGAACGCAGCCACGGAGAGGGCACAGCACCCACACACCACGTGCTCCCTCCCACCTTATCCTTGAAGACGTAACCAGCGATGGCAGCGGCGATCTCCACCAGGAAGATGATGCTGAGCAGAACGGCGAACTGCAGAGATGAAAGCATGGTGAATGGGGGGGTCAGTACCACCTCCCAGCACCCCCAAACCCCTCCCATCCCCAACTCCCCCTCCACTCACCGTGGTGACCATGCAGTAGCTCTCCTTCCAGGCCCCGCAGCAGCCGAAGAAGGAAACGAAGAAGATGATGATGCCCACCACCATGATGGCTACGGGGCTGCTGGCTGCTGAGCCGCTGCCTGCCACCAGAGCCTGGTTGAGGGCCAGGTGAGCATAGATGCCAATGGCCACCAGGGCCACGCCGCACACCTGGGGACAGGACACAGCTGGAGGAGGGGGTACACATCTCGGGGTGGGGGGCACAGGTCCCTCAGAACCACTGATGAGATCCAGCATCACTGTGTGCCCAAAGCTGGGAGATCTAAACTGGGAGTGGTGGATCCATGGGGGGGGGGATTTCCCAGCACTGCCCCAGAGCTGGAGAGCGGGCACACATCCCGGGGGTCCCCCAGAGCCACTGATAGGGTCCGGTACCATCCAGGGTCATTCTGGGGTGAACTGTGCACCAAGGTGAGACTGCCATCCTATGGGGGGGGTTATGTGGTTGGGGTCGGGGGAAAGAGCACAGCGGGATGGGAGGGGTTCACATCTTTGGGGGGGTACATTGATGGGGTACACTGTGACACAGGATCATCCCTTTGCAGAGGATGGTGCCCCGTGGTGAAACTCCCATCCTGGGGGGTCGGTTCAGTGGTGGGAGATCTCAGTTCTGCCCCACAGCTGGAGTGGGGGGCACACAATTCAGGACCCCCCCACACACACACACACACCCCGAGTCACTGATGGGGGTCCAGTGCCACTGAGGGTTTTCACTTTGCTGGTGATGGAACCGGCCTCAAAGCAGGATCCCATCCAAAGTGGGGAGGGGGGGCATAAGGCCTAAGGGGGGGGGGTCGGGAGGCACACTGTTGATCCCCCCATTCCCAGGGGCAGCGGAGGTCTCAGTGTGTATATGTGTATGTGGAGGGGGGTGGTGGTGAGCCCCCCCCCCTTTGTGTTTGCTCGCTGGGTGTGGGCAAACAGCGTGGCACAGCGCCCGCTGCACAAACAGCACGAGTGGCTATGGGGGGGGTGGGGGGGGGAAACAGGGAGGGGGAAAAGGAAATGGTGCCGGACCACCTCACTCCCCCCATTCCTCCTCCCCCCCCCGTCCCAAAAGTGACTCAGCTCGGGTGGGACCGGGACGAGGCAGCTCAGTCCGGCCGCCCCCCCCATCCACCCCCGTGCTGTGGGGGGGGACGGACAGACGGACACGACGACACAACGAGAAGGTCCTTCCCCCCCCCCCCCCCCCCCGCCCTCACACAGCCGTTGCCTCTTTCCTCACCCCGACTTCCCTATAACAGCGCTCTGCCCCCCCGAACCCCACGCACGGTTCCCCCCCAAAATCGGCCCTATTAACCTCGGAACCGACAGACGGCCCCGCCCTGCCCCCCCCCCCCCCAACCAAGGATCTCCATTGGGGACATTAAGGGACGGAGGGGTACCGAGAAAAGGAACGGGTGAAGACAGGAGGGGGACGGGGGGGGGTCCCGTCGGGTAAAAGCGCAGTGCCGCCCCCTCCCCTCAGCCCCCCGGCCCCGCACTCACCCAGAAAATAAAGTTAAAGATGAACACCAAAAACTTCACGCACTTCATTCCACCCTCCACCGCCATGGCGAATCCTGCGGGAAGCGCCGATCCCTTTTACGGCACCGAACCGAACCGCCGTCCCGTCCAGACCGCAGCCCCGGTACAGCGACCCAGCCCCCCACCCAACCCCCCGCCCCACGAACCCCCCCCCCCCCCCCCCCGGACCCCCCCTAACACCCACCGCGCGCCGCTCCCGTTCTCCCAGTCCCACCGCAGCCACTCCGCTACCAGGACCGGTACCGCTTCCCCCCCCGCCCCCAGGACCCCTCCCGGTACCGCAGCCCCGCGCTCCGGTTCCGATCCCGCTCCCGGTGCCGCTCCCCCGCCCCAGGCACTCACCGGCGCCGCCGCTCCGCCTTGTGCTCTCCGGTCATGTGACGGAGCCCCGGCGGCAGTCAACAGGAAACCCCGGTCCCGCCCGGTCCCGCCCACCACCGCCCGGTCCCGCCCACCCCCTCCCCACCCCCTCGATGCCGCTCCATCGGCGCTGCGCGGGAGGGACGGAGACGGAGGCGACGCGGAGCCTTTAATGATGCGGAGCGGCACTCAGCCCGGCGCCTCCACGTCCCCTCTGCCCCACCGGCACCGTGGTGGCGCCGCGCCCCTCTGTGCCCTCATGGGGTCCCAGCCGCCCCACACCCCGCTGCCCCACTTTAAGGGTCCCCGCCACCCTCCATATCCCGCACCCTGAGGTCCTGCCACCCACGTGTCACCTCCCCGTGTGGCACCTTTGTGTCCCCCCCGTCCCACGCTGGGTGTCCCAGGGTCTCCAAACACCCCACATCCCACACCCTGGGGTCCTGCCACCCATATGTCACTGTCCCATGCCCCTCAGTCCCCTGCCATGGGGTCCCAGCCGCCCCACACCCCACTGCACCACTTTAAGGGTCCCCACCACCCTCCATATCCCGCACCCTGAGGTCCTGCCACCCACGTGTCACCACCCTGTGTGGCACCTTTGTGTCCCCCCCATCCCATGCTCCAAACATCCCCACATCCCACACCCTGGCACCCTGGGCACCATAATATCACTGTCCCATGTCCCTCAGTCCTCTGCCATGGGGTCCAGCCACCCCTCATCCCACTGCCCCACTTTAAGGGTCCCCACCATCCCCTATGTCCCGCACCCTGGGGTCCTGCCACCCACGTCTCACCTCCCCATATGGCACCTTTATGTCCCTCCCATCCCATGCTGGGTGCCCCAGTGTCTCCAAACACCCCATGCCCCATACCCTGGCATCCTGGGCACCAGCTGTCACTGTCCCATGCCCCTTGGGTCCCTTGCCATGAGGTCCCAGCTGCCCCACACCCCACTGCCCCACTTTAAGGGTCCCCACCACCCCACGTCCTGCACCCTGGCGTCCTGCCATTCAGGCGTCACCTCCCTGTGCCCCTTTGTCCCTGCTACCCCACATCCACTGTCTCATCACCCACATCCCTGCCCCACACCCTGCCCCCCAACCCCAACCCCTCCCCACTCAAAGCCCTGGCAAGGCTGCCAGCACCTCCAGCACCGCCTCCAAGTGCTGGGGGTGCACGTAGGCCACCAGCCCCCCCAGGTTGGCCCAACGTTCAGCCCCCACTGCCCCCTCAGTCGGGCGGTTGTAGGTCAGCTGGGGGAGCGTCCTCATGTCCCCCTCCCTCCGTGCCCTCAGGGCATCCCCCAGGGCCACCACACCCCCCCCTAAAGCACACAGGATGGCGTGGGGGGCACAGGCATCCCATGCAAAGGTGCTCCCCCCGGAGAGGACGTAGGCATCCGCATGTCCCAGGATGACACACAGCATCTTGTAACCGGCACCGGCAGCGAAATGGAGGTGACCTCCACTGAGTGAGGCCAGGGCATCCCGCACCTCCTGCGCCTCTGCCCGGCTCAGCACCACACGGGGAGGGGGTTGTGGTGGTGGTGGGGGGCTCAGAGAGGAGAGGTGGGTGCCCCGGTAGGCAATACCCCAATGGTAGCGGCCCTGCCACCTGCGGGGTGAAGATACACCGATGGCCATTGCGGCTCTGCCAGGACGGGGACACCGAGGGGAGACCCCTCACGATGTCCCCACCGTGGCCACGGCGAGGTTTGAGCGTCTCCCCCACGTACCCACGTGTCTGGGGGTGGCGGCGGTGGAACGGCTCGTTGATGACACCCAGCACGGGGCGACCACTGCTGCGTTCATAGGCACCGATGAGCACCAGCGCCGAGCAGAGCCCCGACGGCGCGATGCCATCCCGGGGGACAACATCCTCACGGCCCACGATGTACTCGTTGGTGGAATCTGCACACACACCGCCGTCACCATCACCGCACAGCCGCGGTGTGCAGGAGGGATCCCAGCCCAACTCGGTGCCCCCTCACCGATGGGATCGATCCAGACGGCCACATCCCCGGGGGCGATGCTGACGGTGATGCCATCCAGCGCCGCGTCCCCGACTGCCACCTCCCGGTGCGCCGCGGCCGCCAGCAGCTCCGCCGCCTCCCGTTCGGGGTGCAGCACGGAGCCCAGCAGCGCTGCCGTTTCACCCACCGTACCGCACACCCGCACCGCCACCGTGTCTCCTGAACGGCACCGTGCTGTCACCGCCATCTCCGAGGCTGGGGGGGGGGAGGGCGAGCTCCGTGCCCACCCCCTCCCCACACCCCCCGGCCTCACTCACCGTTGGCGTTGGTGAACTCGTTGGACTCTTCGCCGCCGATGTGGCCGCGCAGCTCAGGGAACTGCAGGGACGGCAGCGCTCAGCAGCGCTCCCACGTCCCCAAATTCGGGGGCAGCTCTTAGCGCGGAGACCCCCAAATTTGGGCCCCCTTCCCCCTCAGCCAACCCTCACCTTGGCACCCAGGTCGTGCCGGATGACCTCCTGGATGAGGACATCCGCCAGAGTCTTGAAGTCGTGGGAGAAGCGCTGGTTCCGATCCACTCCGGTTTTCTCGGCCACCAGCAGTCGGAAGAGCGGCTCCGCGTCCCGGCACAGCCGTGCGATCTCAGCCGCCTTCTCCGAGGCGCTCAGAACGGCCTTCAGCAGCGCGGCCATGGCTGGAGGCACTGCTCAGTATCGTCCCACGAGACCCCGGCCCCTCATTGCAGGGTGTGGGGGGATGAGGGCTGCCTGGTCCCACGGTGCGTCCCTGGGGTGGGGGGAGGTGTGGGGGGCTGTAAGCAGCAGGGACGGCCCAGATGTTGGGACAGAGATGGCCCAGATGTGGGGATGGGGATGGCACAGATATGGGGACAGGGATGGTCCAGATGTGAGGACACGAACAGCACAGATGTGGGGATAGGAAAGGTACAGATGTGGGGACAGAGATGGTCCGTATGTGGGGATGGGGATGGCACAGGTATAGGGATAGGAATGGTCCAGGTGGGGGGAAGGAACAACCCAGATGTGGGGACAGGAATGGTCTGGTGTGGGTATAGAGACAGCACAGATTTGGGGCCAGAGATTGTCCAGATGTGGGGACAGGGATGGCCCAGATGTGGGGACAGGGATGGTCCAGATGTGGGGACAGGGATGGCCCAGATGTGGGAACAGAGACAGCACAGACACTGGGACAGGGATGGCCTAGGTATGGGGATGGGGTCTGTTCAGATGTGGGGACAGGGATGGTCAAAATGTGAGGAGAGGCATGGCCCAGATGTGGGGACAGAGATGGGGTCAGGGATGGGGCTGGGGATGCAAATGGAGATGTGAGTGAGAATATGGCCATGAATGGGAAGAGGGATGGGGCTGGGGACAAGGAAAGGGACACGAATGGGGACGTGGCCATGGATGGGGGCAAGAACGTAGGTAGGGACAGGGATGTGGACAGGGGGAGGGACACGAGGGGGGTGTAGCTTTGGATAACAGGGAGGTGGACAAGGATGTGAAGGAGGCCGTGGCCATGGATGGGGATGAGGACACGCGTGGGGACAGTGCTGGGGATGGGGACACGAATGGGCCGCGGTGATGGATGAGGACAGTGCTGGGGACGTGGACAGGAACGCGAGCAGGGACAGGAATGGGGACGTGGCCGTGGACGTGGCTGGGGACGTGGCCGGGGGCTTTTCCCCTCCCACCACATCCACGCTGCCCCACGGCCGCGAGCTGAGCTCAGCCCCCCCTCATCCCGCACAGCGAACCCCGGGATTCCCTCTGGGGGGGCACCGGGACACCCCCCGACCCCCTCAGACCCCTCAGCCATCTCCCCCTTCCCCCCCCCCACAACCAACCCCGGAGTCTCCCTTGGGGGTGTCACCAGCCCCCTCCCCCCTCCCAACCCAGGCCCCTCGGGCGCCGTCCCACCGCCGTTACCGGGCGCGGGGCCGCTCACACCTTCTAGGGGGGGGGCTCAGCTCGGCGGCGCCGCGGGGCGGGGCGGAGCCACCGGGATACGTCACGGCGGAGCTTTAACCCCCGCCTCCCCGCGCCGCTCCCGGAGCCGGAGGGGTCCGCTGCCTCCCACCCCCACTCCCTTCCTTCCTCCCCCCCCCCCGCGGTGCTTTACCTCCCGCTGCTCTTCCGCTCCTACCGGACGATGGCGTCACGCGTGACGTCACCACCGCGGGGAAAAACCCGGGTTCGTCTATCCGGTTCGGTAATAACGGAATTCCCCGGGACGCCCCCCGGAAAGCCGCGGTTCCCCCCCGGAGCCGCGCGGTGGCACTCTGCGCTCAGATCTGAGAATCGCTCCGGTGCCACCGGCGCCGATGTAAACGCGGTCGCTTCGGAGCGACTCCGCCGCGCCCTCTGCTGGGGTCCGCCCGCACCGTTCTGGGACCTCTCCCGGCGCCGGGACCGAACCCCGGTGCGGTGCAGCGCGGGGGCAGCGCGGGGGGCGGTCGGATCTCCCACCCCGTTCCCTCTCCATGGTTCTGATGGGGGCGGCATCGGCACCGGCTCCGGACCCCCCCACTCCCCCCAAATCCGAGGGGTCCCGCTGCCACCGGGTGGGGAGAAACCGACCGGGAACGGCCGCCCCGCACCGTCGGTGCCCTCTCGAGGTGGGACGCGGCACCGGGAGTGGGACCCCGGGGGGGGCGGCTGAGGACACAGAGCGGGCGGGGCTGCCCCGGGGGTGCTCCCAACTCCCGCACGTGGGTACGGCGGGGCCGGGCGGGGCGGCACCGTGAGCGGTGCGGGCGGTGTGCGGGGCCGTGCCCGGTGCGCGGAGGGCCGGCGGCGGCGGCTCGCTGGTGCCAAGCCCCTGCCAGAACCTCTTTTGTGCGCCCGCAGCCAATCAAGGCCGCTGACGACACACTTCACTTGGGATATAAAACCCCGGGGCCGCCGCCGACGCTTTTTCCCCCCCCCCCCCCTCCCCGCCCCCTCCCCGCCCGCCCCGCTCCGCGCCCCGCAGCCTCCACCGCCGCTCCCCGCTCCGTTCCCCGCGCGTCGCCGGGGTGGGGGCCGGCGGGGGAAGGCCCCCGGGATGGCCCCGGTGCTGCTGTGGCTGTTGGCTTTGGTGGCGGGGGGCCCGGCGGGAGCTCAACCCCCCCTCCCCGCCGCTTCGGAGCCCGCGTGCCCCGTGTGCGTGTGGCGGAGGCACAGCAAAGAGCTGCGGCTGGAGAGCATCAAGTCGCAGATCCTCAGCAAGCTGCGGCTGAAGGAAGCGCCCAACATCACCCGCGAGGTGGTGAAGCAGCTGCTGCCCAAAGCGCCGCCGCTGCAGCAGATCCTCGACCTGCACGACTTCCAGGGGGACTCGCTGCAGCACGACGAGTACCTGGAGGAGGACGAGTACCACGCCACCACCGAGACCGTCATCAGCATGGCCCAGGAAAGTCAGTGCCGCCTTTGTTCCGGACGCAAAGTTCGCCCTCTCCCTCCCCCGAGCCCTTCCCGGTCCCCGGGTCCGGCGGCCGCGGTCGCAACTTTCCCTTCTCGAGGCTCCCCCGTCCCCCTCGCCTTCCCTCCGTTCCTCTCGGTGCTCCCCCCTTCTCTCCCCCCCCGCCCTCGACCTCCCGTTCCTCCGCGTTTCCCTTCGGTCCCCGCACTCCCGGTCCCCCGCGGTCGCGCACGATGCCTCGCGGGGCAGCCCTAAACGGAGCTTCGGGTATCGACTCACGGCCCCCGGCCCACCGGGACCGGCACCGGGACTGGGACCGGGACCAGGCAGCTTTGCGCTAAGCCCGGAGGGGACGCAGTGCTCTGCACCGTGGGGAGATCTGGGGACGGGGGATGTGGGGACTCGGAGACATCACAGGGACGTGGGGACCCGGAAACATCGGGACCCAGGGACACGGGGACACGGGGATACAGGTATAGGGACGGGACAGTGCAGCCTGCAGCTGGTTCAGGGCACCAGCACCGGGCACCGGGATCAGGGGTTGGGAACAGCCGTAGAGCACTGGGACTCTGCGTTGAGCGCTGGTGCTGAGAGTGAGTTCTGGGTGCTGGGAATGGACGCTGGATTCTATGGGCTGGTGCGGGATTCTGGACTGGGCACAGGGGAACAGCTGTAGGGCACTGGGAGCGGGCACTGCGTGCTGGGACCCAACAATGACACCACTGTGTCGTGAGATTGGGCACCGGGTGCTGGCAGCAGGTCCCAGGACCCAACACTGAGACCAGCACTTGGTACTGGGAACCAGAACTGGGACCCAGAAGTGGCTACTGGGAGCTGTCACAGGGCTCTGGGAATGGGCACTGGTTCTGGGTTCTGGGACCTGGCTGTGTTCTGGGACTGGGCACCGAGTGCTGGCAGCATGTCCTAGGACCCAGCAGTGGCATCAGCACTGGGTACTGGGACAATAATGGGACATGGGATGTGGCACTGGGACCCAATACCTGGTACTGGGACCCAATACCTGGTACTGGGCCATGGTGCTGGGCACCAGTGCACAGTACTGAGACCAGTGCTGGTGCAGGGACTGTCCTCAGGACACTGAGAACAGGATGATGTGGTCCCTCCCCGGGGACACCCCCTGTGCCTGCTGTCCCCATTGCCAGCAGTGACACGGTGACATCCCAGCCCGCAGGTCCTGCAGGGCTGTGGGTGCCAGCAGCATCCTTCCTGCCTCAGTATGTGACAGCAGGGTGACAGCAAGGTGTGCTGATGTGCTGATGGCACTGAGGGGTCCCCACGCTGCCCTGGGGACAGGACGGGGTGCAGGGGGGGCTTTGCTTCGCCATGACATTGCTCCATCCGTCCGTATGTCCCCGTGTCCGTGCGTCCACCCACAGGGCTGCAGGTTGAATGGGACGCATCGAGAGGGGCTCTCATCCTCTCTCCACCTGCTGATACCACCTGGGACCCCCAGGCCCCCCCCACCCCCCCACCCATCCCGGGGTTGGGGTGTGAAGGCCGAGCGGAAGGGCTGGAAGTGTGAGGCGCTCCCCCTCCTTCCCTCCCCCTCCCTGACGAATTTCCTTCCCGGGCATTAATAGACTTCGGGCGGCTTTGAAATTTTATTACCCATAAAATTGACGACACGCTGAGGTTTTCCTCCCTGCGCCGCCTTCACGCTCATTGCTTCCCCCCCCCCAGCAGCCCCCCCTTCCCTTCCTCCCCATTCCCACCTCGGGGGCCCCCAAAATAAGTGCTGGAGCCCTGAGCCCCCCTCGTCCTGCCATGCAGAGGGGTCCCATCCCACAGCCGGATGCGCCGCAGGGGCTGCCCTGCTCTGCCTGCTGCCCCCCCCCCCTCCCCACCCCCCCGGGCCCTCAGTGCTGCTCTGTTATTATTATGATTTTTTTTCCCTCCCTATGGCAATTGTGTGGGTTTTTATGGTTCCTGAACAGAAGGAGGGAAAAGGGCTTTATAGGCGGCAGAGCCATAAAGCTCTCGGGTTCCTCTCACTGCCCCCCCCCCGCCCCCCCCCCGTGTTTAATCCAAAGCCTCCACACCCCTCACACCCCCCCCATTTTTTTTTTTTTTTTTTTAACCCGGGAAGGTTAATTGGGTCCTAAAACCATTTATGGGCTACCCCTGACCCCCGCGACCTTTGGGGTGGAGGTGGTTTAATGAGGGGTGTGGGGGGGCAGGGGGGAGCACGGGGGGGGCTCGGTAGAGAGTGGAGGACGTGGGGGGGGGGAGAAGGGGGGGATCCGTGGCACCGCTGCTGCGCTCAAGGTCAGCGGGGAGCGTGGGATGTGGGATGGGGACGTGGAGCCCACGGGGTGCCCTGCAGCAGGCAAAGGGTTAACGGGACAAACTGGGGAGCCCCGAATTCAGCCGGGTTCCTCCACTATGGGAACAAAGCAGAGATTGGAGGGGTTGGGAATGGGGGGGGGGGGGGTGGTCGGAGCCGCCCCCCTCCTGGCACATACTCAGCTGTGACCGATGTCCCGGTAACCTTTATCCCCCGTTGCCACAGCGACGGGCCGAGCATCCTGGCACCGCCGAGCCCCGTGCCAGGAGCAGCGCTGCGTGGCAGAGCCGGCACCGCGCCCCATATGGGCTCCGTGGGCTCCGGCGGTGCCCCTCACCTGGAAACCCTACACAGCAACTCCATCCTCCGCGGCAACCCCGTAAATCCTTCGGGGCAACAGCGAGGGGACACTGAGCCCATTGGGGCGGTGCATTGGGGGGGGGACGTGGCACAGCGTGGGGATGGCGTGGCAAAAGAAGGGCACGAGGTTGACTGGGGGGGGGGGGAAGCGCTCGGGGTCGGTCCCAGCGGAGCGTGGGTTTAATAGGGGGCTTGTGCACAGCAAATTGCTGGGAGGGGTCTGGGCGGCCCCCTCCAGCCGCTGTCACTTTGGTTTATGTGTGGCTCGGCGGAGGGGGGGGGGGGGGAGCACGCAGACCACATGGTGGATGGATGGATGGATGGATGGATGGATGGATGGATGGATGGCATTCCCGGGGCTGCGGCCGGTGTCGTGACCCCAATGTGTTCGGGGAGGGCCCCGTGTGCAGCAAATGGCCCCGTGCTGCAGCTGGGTGCTATTAAACCTGACCGGTGCGTGGCAGGAGGAGGGGGGGCTCGTGGGGATGGGGGGGTTGTGGAGGAGGGGGGGACATTCCCAGCTCAATTTGACACAGATGTGTGTGAGAGCAGAGAGGGCTGCACAGGGCCAGGTGCTGCCACAGGGCTGGGGGAGGGTGGGTGCATCTTTGGAGTGTAGAGGATCGGGGGGTACCCTTGGATGGAGGTCCATGGGTGGGGGTCCTCAGGGCGGCCTCCCCACTGCATCACCCCAGGGTGAAGTGGCCTCACCCACAGCTCCAGGGTGCCAGCACTACATTCAGGGGGAGCTCAGCCCTGTGTTCTGCTGTGTGCTGTCTGTGGGAGGGGGCACGCAGTGGGGCAGGGGGCTGCTGGGGGTCTCCGTGCAGGGGATGCGTTTGGCCAGGGACGATGCAGGTCTTCACCCCCGGGATTGCTCCCTGTATCTGGTTGAAGATGCTGAAGGTCTCCATGCAGGGGATGCTGTGGGTCTCCAGCTGAGGATGCTGTGGGTCCCTGTCTGGGAAATGCACCGGGCCTCTGGTTGGGAACGCTGTGGGTCTCCACCCAAGGGATGCTGTGTGTCCCTGGCTGCAGGCAGGGGGAGGGTGAGGGCTGCCCCATCCCAACCACGGGCCCTGCAGGTGCTCTGGACCCACTCCCCCATCCCTGCAGCCCTGCAGGGGATCATGAATCCGCGGTGACACGGGGTCAGGGGGCAGCACCCGGACCTTATTGTGGACGGAGGGGCGATGACCCCCGGGGCGGCCTCTGCCCCGACCTTCACCTCCTAACGATCGAGGAGGAGCGTTGTGCAAGAGATGGGGGGCACAGGGCTTCCTGGTGGGGTGCAGCCCCTAACTCATCCTTCCTTCCGCAGCCGATCCCGTGGTGCAGATCGAGGGCAACCCCCACTGCTGCTTCTTCAACTTCAGCCCCAAGATCATGTTCACCAAAGTGGTGAAGGCTCAGCTGTGGGTGTACCTGCGCCCGGTGCAGCACACCTCCACCGTCTACCTGCAAATCCTCCGCCTCAAGCCGGTGACGGAGGAAGGCAGCCGTCACATCCGCATCCGCTCGCTCAAAATCGACCTCAACTCCCGCATCGGGCACTGGCAGAGCATCGACTTCAAGCACGTGTTGCAGAACTGGTTCAAGCAACCTCAGAACAATTGGGGCATCGAGATCAACGCCTTCGACCCAAACGGCAACGACCTGGCGGTCACTTCGTTGGGACCCGGAGCTGAAGGGCTGGTGGGTGCCTGGAGGGGGGGGGGTAGGGAAGGGGAGTGTAGGTGGGAAGGGCAGCTCTATGGGGCTGGGAATGAGGATAGCACTGTGGGACTGGTGATAGAGTGATAGAGGTGATGGGAGCTCCGTAGGGCTGGTTCCGAATCCGGAGGATTGGTCCTGGACTCATGGGGATGGTTCTGGATGCCTGTGGATGGCTCTGGATCCATAGGGAGATGGTTTTGGTTCCATGGAGATGGCTCTGGATCCTCAGGATAGGTCCTGGATCCATGGGGGTGGTTCTGCAACCACAGAGAGACGGCTCTGGCTCCATGGGAATGGCTCTGGATCCATAGAGAGATGGTTCTGGATCCATAGAGAGATGGTTCTGGCTCCATGGGGATGGTTCTAGATCCATGGGGATGGTTCTAGATCCATGGGGATGGTTCTGAATCCATGGATTACAGCTCCTTGGAAGAGCTTAGCCCATTACTGCAGCCATGTGAGGGATCTCTATGGGACCGGTGATGATCTCATGGGGTTGGTCCTGGCTCATGGGGACAGTGACAGTAGCACAGGGACAAGTACAGCACCATGGGGTTCAGTGGGATCCAGGCAACAGGAGCAGTGAGGTCCAGAGCCATGGGGATATGGGGGGCCATGGCGGGCCATAGAGGGCCATGCAGGGCCTTGGAAGGCCATGGAGGGTCATGAGATGCCATGGAGGGGCATGGAGTGCCATAAAGAGCCATAGAGGTCCATAAAGGGCCACAGGAGGCCATGAAGGGCCATGGAAAGCCATGGGGGGCCATGGGAGGACATGAGTGGCCATGGGGAGCCATGAAGGAACATGGAGGGCCATAGAGGATCATGGAGGATCATGGAAGGCTATGGAGAGTCATGGCGAGCCATGGAGGTCCATGGAGGGCCATAGGGGGCTGTGGAGGGCCATGGAAGGCCATTGGAAGCCATAGAGAGCCATGGAGGTCCATGGAGAGCCATAGGGGGGCTGTGGGGTGCCATTGAGGGCTATGGAGGGCCATGAGGGGCCATGCAAGGCCATGCAAGGCCATGGGAAGCCATAGGGAGCCATGGAAGTGCATGGAGGGCCATGGGGGGCTGTGGGGAGCTGTGAGGGGCCATGGGGGGCCATGGAAGGCCATCGGATTCCATAGGGAGCCATGGAGGTCCATGGAGAGTCATAGGTGGCTGTGGGGGGCCATTGAGGGCCATGAGGGGCCATGGGGGGCTCTGGGGGACTGTGAGGGGCCATGGGGGGCCATGGAAGACCACTGGAAGCCATAGGGAGCCATGGAGATCCATGAAGGGCCATAGGGGGCTGTGGGGGGCCATGGAGGGCCATGGGGGGCCATGGAAGACCACTGGAAGCCATAGGGAGCCAAAGAGGTCCATGGAGATCCATGGAGGGCCATGGGGGGCTTTGGGGGGCCATGGGGGGCCATGGAAGACCACTGGAAGCCATAGGGAGCCACAGAGGTCCATGGAGATCCATGGAGGGCCATGGGGGGCTTTGGGGGGCCATGGGGGGCCAGGGAAGGCCACTGGAAGCCATAGGGAGCCACGGAGGTCCATGGAGATCCATGAAGGGCCATAGGGGGCTGTGGGGGGCCATGAGGGGCCATGGGGGGGCATGGAAGGCCACTGGAAGCCATAGGGAGCCACGGAGGTCCATGGAGATCCATGAAGGGCCATAGGGGGCTGGGGGGGGCCATGGAGGGCCATGGGGGGGCATGGAAGGCCACTGGAAGCCATAGGGAGCCACGGAGGTCCATGGAGATCCATGGAGGGCCATGGGGGGCTGTGGGGGGCCATGAGGGGCCATGGGGGGCCATGGAAGGCCACTGGAAGCCATAGGGAGCCACGGAGGCCCATGGAGATCCATGAAGGGCCATAGAGGGCTGTGGGGGGCCATGGAGGGCCATGGGGGGCCATGGAAGGCCACTGGAAGCCATAGGGAGCCACGGAGGTCCATTGAGATCCATGGAGGGCCATGGGGGCTGTGGGTCCATGAATGCATTGCTGACGCTGCTCTCCCCCCCTCCAGCACCCCTTCATGGAGCTGCGGGTGCTGGAGAACAACAAACGCTCCCGGAGGAACCTGGGCTTGGACTGCGACGAGCATTCCACCGAATCCCGCTGCTGCCGCTACCCGCTGACCGTCGACTTCGAGGCGTTCGGATGGGACTGGATCATCGCCCCCAAGAGGTACAAAGCCAACTACTGCTCGGGGCAGTGCGAGTACATGTTCATGCAGAAATACCCACACACCCACCTGGTGCAGCAAGCAAACCCACGCGGCTCGGCCGGGCCGTGCTGCACGCCCACCAAGATGTCCCCCATCAATATGCTCTACTTCAATGATAAGCAGCAGATCATCTACGGCAAGATTCCGGGCATGGTGGTGGATCGCTGCGGCTGCTCGTAGAGCTGCACCTCCGCCTGAAGGACGGATTCCTTTTCTGCTTTTTTTTTTTTTTTTTGGGCGTTTTTTTCCTTATTTTTTTGATTTTTTTTTTTTTTTTTGAGGTGGGGGGGAGGGGAGGGGGAAGAAAAAAGATTACAAAGAACGAGCGTCGAAATTCCGGTGAATGTTGGGGAAGGAGAAGAATGACAAAAACAAAAAACAACAAAAACAAACAAACAAAAAAAACACACACACACACGCGAAAAAAAAAAAAAAAAAAAACACAAAAAAAAGAAAAAATATCCCTGCACCGAAACCCCGCGCTTCGACATGCATTGTGCAATAAGCAGACGGACGGAGGAGGGAGCGGCGGCCACCGGCACCGAACCGGCACCGCGTCGGCACCGAACCGACACCCGACCGACACCACGCAGCCCCCCCGGCACCGAACCCCCCTCCAACCCTGGGGAAGGCAGCGGTGATTGGGACGGTGATGCTCAATGCCAACGGTGCCCATCCCGGAGCAAAGACTGCAGGATCCCATCCCCGGGACCACCCTGGACCCCCCTCCCCCCCCACCCCGGGACCCCATGGGCGCAGGTGGGGCAGGTCCGGCCTGGAGGAACCCGGCTCCCTCCTTTAATTTATTTATTTATTACGGACCCTCCCGGCTGACGCGTGCCCCCTCCCCGCAGCCCTGGCTGTGTCCCCCCCCCCTCCCCCGCGGCTCCGTGTTCCCCCCCCCAAAACCCCAGAGCAGATCTGTCCCCGGTGGGTCAGCCCCAGTCTGGGGTTATCCGGAGGCGGTGGCGGTCAGAGTGGGACGGACGGAGGCTCCGGCGGGGGAGAAATTCTGCTTATGTGGCACATCTGCCTCCCCCCCCTGCCCTTCCCCCCCCCCCACATCCCAATGTTTGGATTATTTTTTTGCATGAGAACGGGATCCGGCGTTCTCCAGAGTTCATCTGCTCCGCCGTGATGCAACCAACCCCGGCGCCAGGCGGTCGCCGGCCCCACGCAGCTCCCCCCCCGCCCCCCCCCCAACCCCAATGTGCCCCATGCACTCCCCGGACCCTCAGAACCCCCGGACAACCCCGTGTCCCCGGACCCCTACATCCCCCAGACTTGGGGGGTGCACACAGAAGACCCCGTCCCCAGTCCCTAGCACTTATCGGCAGCACTTAGGGACAGCGAGGACGGAGGGGGGGGATGCATGGGATATGTAGCACTTCTCCCCCCCTCCCCAAGCGCTCACCAGGACAAGATCCCTCCCAACCCCGGAGCCTCCCCCCCCAGCACTTAGGGCCCAGCAGCACGGGGGGGGGACGCGGCCCCGCAGCTCTTCTCCTGCTCTTCAGTGCCTTTTGGGGGCTGCTGCCGCCTCTGGAGCCGGTGGGGAGGGCAGCGTCCTGCTTGGTGTGTGTGTATGGGGGGAGGGGACTGCGTGGGGCTCATCCCGGAGGTGCCACTCTCAGGAGTGTTGTGATGTCCCTGTCGTGGTGGTCCCCATTGTGGTGGTACCCATTGTGTCGCTCCCCAGCGCGGTGGCCATCCATGCAGAACACCTCTGGATGCTGCCACCCCTCCGTCCATTCGTCCATCCATCCACCCACCCATCCATCCATCCACCCATCCACCCATCCATCCACCCATCCCTTTGTCCATCCATCCACCCATCCACCCATCCATCTGTCCATCCATCCACCCATCCATTCAACCATCCTTTTGTCCATCTATCCATCCATCCACCCATCCACCCACCCATCTACCCATCCATCCAACCATCCCTTTGTCCATCCATTCCCCCCTCTCTCCCTCCCTCCCTCCCTCCCTCCCTTCACCCCTTCCTCCATCTCTCCATCCATCCCCCATCCATCCTTTTGTCCATTCCTCCACCCACCCATCCATCCCTTTGTCCACCCCCTCACCCACCCATCCACCTGCCGGGGATGCGTTGGGGCAGAGAACAGCAGCACCCAGTAGAAACACAAAGCCCAAATCCAATGGGGGAGCGCATTGGGATGGGCTCCGTGTGGCTCTGCACGGCCACGTGGCCCCATCACCATGAGATGCGGTGACGCAGAGGGGTGACCAAACCCTGTGCCATGGGTGGGGGCCAGGACCCAAAACCCACCCCCATCCCGAGAAGAAGGGATGGGGACAGCGTTGGGCGCCGGGAGCGGAGAGTTGTGACTGACACTGTGTACGTCCCCGTGTTCCGTCCGAGGCTATGTCTGTTTGTTCGTCGTTTTCATTCTGTTTTTTAATTGGGGACGGGGGGACGGTGGCTCAGGACCACGGGGAGGGATTGGGGGAGTGGAGGGAGGGAACGTAGGGGGGGTGGGGGTCAGCACTACGTGACCCGAAGGCCATCGGTTTGTCGTCGGCTTTGGGATGAGGGGGTTGGGGGGTGGTGTTTGTTTTTTTTTTGTTGTTGTTGTTTGTTTGTTTGTTTGTTTGTTTTTTTAATCCAATGGACCAAACACAGCACTTGAACATCGGGGAAAAAAAAAAGGAAAAAAAAAAAAGGAAAAAAAAAGAAAAATAAATTAAAAATAAATTTTAAAATATTTAAAAGAGGAAAGCGATATCTGAGTGTTCTGTGCTTTCTGCTCCCACCCCACCCCATCCCCACCCCATCCCCACCCCATCCCATCCATCCCCACCCCACCCCACCCCATCCCATCCCATCCCACCCCATCCCATCCCACCCACCCCATCCCATCCCATCCCATCCCATCCCATCCCATCCCATCCCATCCCATCCCATCCCATTCCATCCATCCCATCCCATCCCATCCATCCCCACCCCCACCCCCACCCCATCCCATCCCATCCCCATCCCATCCCATTCCCCTCTCCATCCCCATCCCCATCTCCATCTCCATCCCCATCCCATCCCCATCCCATCCCATCCCCATCCCGTCCCATCCCATCCCATCCCGTCCCATCCCATCCCATCCCCATCCCCATCCCCATCCCCATCCCATCCCCATCCCCATCCCCATCCCCATCCCCATCCCCATCCCCCATCCCCATCTCCATCCCATCCCATTCCATCCATCCCATCCCATCCCCATCCCCATTCCATCCCCATCCCACCCCCATCCCCATCCCCATCCCCATCCCATCCCATTCCATCCCATCCCATCCCCACCCCCATCCCATCCCATTCCATCCATCCCATCCCACCCCATCCCATCCCATCCCATCCCATCCCATCCCCATCCCATCCTGTCCCATCCCATCCCCATCCCATCCCATCCCCATCCCCATCCCCATCCCATCCCCATCCCCACCCCCACCCCCATCCCCACTCCCATCCCATCCCCATCCCCTCCCATTCCCATTCCCATCCCATCCCATCCCATCCCATCCCATCCCATCCCATCCCATCCCGTCCTGCGCTGAGGGTCCCAATCCCATACTTAAGGGTCACCGTTGCGGTAACAGCTGCGTCCCCAACATCCAACCCATGGGCTTCCCACAGCCACAGCCCCATTTGCACTATGGAAGGGTGAAGAAATATCAGAGCAGGATTCCCTGTGCTCAGGTCTCCATGGGGAACCATCCCACGGCTGTGCTCCTACGCATCCCCATGTCACCAAGTGCCCAGGAATGGGGACAGCATGGACCCCCCCCCCCCTGGTGGCACCATAGGGATTTGGGGCACAGCACCCATTCGCCTCATTAATGGGCTTCTGATGGGGCGATGCTCCATCCCTGCTCTGGGAGAAGCACAGAAGCTCTTTGGGGTGGCAAAAGGAGCTCAGAGGCGGCTCAGTCCTGTGCTACACAAACCACGTTGGCTCTGTAACGCATCCATCCCCTGTGTGTATCCGTGCCACAACCTTTGCAACCACTTCTGCCCCACTTCCATCCCTCTTTTCTCTTTTTTTTTTTTTTTTTTTTTTTGCACTTCTTGTAGGATACAATAAATTATATCGCCAAAGAAAGAAAAAAGAAGGGGAAGAAAGGGGGAAAAAAGGGGGAAAAAATAAAAGCACTGATGGACATTTTGCTTCGAGCTGCCATCCTGCCAGCTCCCATGCTGTGTCCCTGCGTCACCGCGGCCCCAAGGCCATCCCAAAGGGCTGCAGCTCTTGGAAACACTTCCTCTCATCCTCTCATTTTTCCCACGCTCCCTTCCCTCTGCTGGGGACCAAATCCTCCCCGCTGCCTGCCCCGCTCTCCTTGGGCCGCCCCAAATCTCTCCTTTGGATTTTAGGATCTGGTACCCAAAGATGTGCCAAGAAGCAGAGCAGGGCAACGTCACCCCAAATGTTGCCCGGAGGGGACCTTCCCATGACCATCCCCATCCCCACTCCTCAGTGCCTTCACCCCATGGAGGTGGTGAGGGGACCCCAAGGGGATGCAGAGCGTATGGGAAATCCAACGCAATGGGGCAAAACCACCCGAAAAGATGCCCAGAACCACCAGACCACCCCATAGCCACCCCCATCGCCTCCCCGCTCCTCAGTGGCTCTGTCCCACGGAGGGGAACACCGAGGGGATGTTGAGGGACCCCAACCCTCACCCCGCACCGTAACACTGGGATTTACACATGGCTGGAGGAGCCAAGCGGGGCAGCCTTTATGGAGCCTCATTAGGGGCTGCAGAATGCCGGGAATGCCGTAGCTAATTACAGTGGGGCTCAGGGGACGGGGCCACGCGGACGGGGAGCTCAGGGGTCGCTGCCCGCAGGGCCGGATTGGAGCTGTGGGATTTTTGGCACGAGCGGAGCCAGGCGTGAGGGATCAGATCCAGCACAGCAGTGGGGTCATACGGTTCCCGGCCCTCCTGTGCTGCGTCCCGGAGCTGAGGTCCCATCCCCAGGGCCCCACTGTGCACCTCGACCTCCACGCTGCTCCATTTTGGCTCTGCTCAGCGATTCCTGAACTCGGCTTTGGAGCAGCAGCTCTGAGGTTGTGGCTGCTCTGCATGTGGCTTTTCCTCCAGTGAAG
Source organism: Meleagris gallopavo (assembly GCF_905368555.1). Classification (NCBI taxonomy): domain Eukaryota; kingdom Metazoa; phylum Chordata; class Aves; order Galliformes; family Phasianidae; genus Meleagris; species Meleagris gallopavo. Next base: position 320,602 of record NC_139434.1, on the reverse strand, counting down.
CTCCCGTAGGGCTCCAGTGTCTGCATGGCACAGCATGGCGCAGCATGGCATCACATAGCATGGCATCACACAGAATGGCATCACACGGCATGGCACAGCATGACATCACACAGCATGGCATCACACAACATGGCATCACACGGCATGGCACAGAATGGCATCACACAGCATGGCACAGAATGGCATCACACAGAATGGCATCACACAGCATGGCACAGAATGGCATCACACAGCATGGCAAAACATGGCACAGCATGGCGCAGCATGGCATCACATAGCATGGCACAGAATGGCATCACACAGCATGGCATAACATGGCACAGCATGGCACAGCGTGGCATCACACAGCATGGCATCACATAGCATGGCACAGAATGGCATCACACAACAGAGCACAGCGTGGCACAGCATGACATCACACAGCATGGCATCACACAGCATGGCACATCATGGCACAGCATGGCATCACACAGCATGGCATCACAAAGCATGGCACAGCATGGCACAGCATGGCTCAGCATGGCATCACACAGCATGGCACACCTCAACATGACGTGGCATGGCCTGATGTGGCACAGTACAGATTTCAATGGCACTGCATGGCATGGCACAGCGTGATATAACATGGCAAGGTCTGATATGGCACAGCACAGATTTTAAAGGCACAGCACAACCTGGCATTGCACGGCATGGCAAATCCTGACGTGACATGGCATGGTCTGATATGGCACAGCACAGATTCCGATGGCACAGCACAGATTCTGATGGCACAGCATGGATTCTGATGGCACAGCACAGATTCTGATGGCACAGCACAGATTCCAATGGCACAGCACAGATTCCGATGGCACAGCACAGATTCCGAAGGCACAACACAGATTCTGATGGCACAGCACAGATTCCAATGGCACAGCACAGATTTTGATGGCACAGCACAGATTCTGATGGCACAGCACAGATTCTGATGGCACAGCACAGACTCCGATGGCACAGCACAGATTTTGATGGCACAGCACAGATTTCGATGGCACAGCACAGATTCCGATGGCACAGCACAGATTTTAATGGCACAGCACAGATTCTGATGGCACAGCACAGATTCTGATGGCACAGCACAGATTTTGATGGCACAGCACAGATTCCGATGGCACAGCACAGATTTTGATGGCACAGCACAGATTCCGATGGCACAGCACAGATTTTGATGGCACAGCACAGATTCCGATGGCACAGCACAGAACGGCACAGCACTGCTGGATGTGCAATGGAGTAGCATGGCATGGTGTGATGTGGCACAGCACGGCCCGGCACGCTCCGTCCCCTCTGTGCGCTCACTGCAGGGATGATATCAGTTCAATCAGAGCAGACATTGTCCTGCTCACATCTCCTGGCCGCACCCCACGACGTCCCAGTCCCCCATTGACCTAATTCTGAAACCCAGGGCAGGACGAGCGGGAGGGGGACAAATTAGGACAGGGATCGACCACCCACGGTTGCACCATGACATAATATGGCTCCATCCTTCCCCTCTGCTGCCTAACGAGTGCCCGAGTGGTAATTAAAGCACCAACGGGAGCTTGGCTGGGATCCACAGCCTCACTGCGTCCCGTCGCTGCCTGGGTGCCACGGAGTCATCGGTCCTATGGAGTCTGGGGATGGGGCTGCAGCATCTCCATGTGCCGGCGTTGTGCAGGGAGCTGATGCACCTCTGGAGGAAGGACCCCCAGGGCATCGGCCAGCCCACTTCTGGCCGCAGGATGGAGGAACCATCGGGGAAGGGCAGCGCTGGGGTTCCTTGGGGTGAGAAACGTCAAGCGGTGAGTTTGGAGAGGGCTTTGCATGGGATGGGATCGGGATCTCCCTTCATCTGGCGCCACATCCAACACCGCCCGTGGGTGGGGATGGTCCCAATGCTCGGCCTCACGCACACCCAAGCTCTGCTCTTCTGTCTCCTTTCCACCGCTTCAACCCGATGTCCTTCCCATCCCACCCAGGGCAGACCGTGGGGGGCCGGCACCGCTCACCCCAAACCCGCTGTGCCCCCCATCACCCCCTCTACCCCCCATCTCCTCCCCACCCCCTCATCTTGACCTCATCCTGCTCACATTTACAGCCCAAGCGTTGGCTGTGAAAGGTGCCTTCATGCTGAATTTGGGCGCTGCGCAGCGTTAGCAGCTCTCACGCCGCGCTCCCCGGCCCTCCTTTTCTTTCGCTCTCTTTCCCACACTTTCCCCCGCTCATTGTGCTCCCGCTGCTTTTTTTCTTCTCCTATTCAACCCAAATTAGTCACGAGCAGCCCCCGGCTCGGAGAGGAAAAATAAATTAGGTGGTGTTTGAAACGCAGAGCCATCGGAACGGTTCTCCCCTGCGCCCAGGAGGGGAAGGAAGGCCGCAGGGTGGAGGATGAGGAGCCGCTCTGCGGGTGGGTACGTGGGCTGGGGCCACGAGGGGAGCACAGCCCCCAAGGGGAGGGGGTGATGGGGAGGGGGTAGTGATGGGGAGAAGGCAATAGGGAGGAGGTGATGGGAGGAGGGGGAAGCAGCCCCAGGGTGTGGGAAGGAGCAGGGCGCAGGGCTGGGAGCTGCCCCACGTCCACCCTGCCTCTGGAAGGAGATGGCACCAGGAGCCCTGGGCTCGGTCCTCAGCTGGAGAAGGGATGGAAGATGAGACTGCAGGTGCTGAGGCTCAGCTTTCCCCGAGTGCTACTGGAGATGTGCAGCACGGGGCAGCCCAACCTTCCTCCGCATCCCGAGGGCTCAGGATCCGACCACCTCCAGCCTGCGGCTCCCGGAGCAGCAGCAGCGCTGTGACGTCCAACCCATCCCACCAGCAGCTGAGAGGCAGCAAAAACAGCTACAAAGCTTCAGGTACCGAAAGGATCTGTCCTTCCCCATCAGCTCCCCTTGGGCCAACGGGGAGCACAGGCAGCAGCGTGAGGGAACCAACCACCACCCATCCCACCGCATTCACCCAGCGCCCAGCCTGGGAGCCACGGAGCCAAGAAGGGACGGGCAGAAGCTGCAGTTGTGTGCAGTTTTGTCCCTGAGGCCGTCGGCCCTGCACTGTGCCAGGGCTCCATCTGCTGCGGCTCCGGCCCTGAGCTGTTCCATACATCAAAGTGACAGAGCCTGGGTTTTTGCCTTGGAGGAGCACTTTTTATTATGAAACCGAGAATGAAATGCAGCGTTCGCCCTGGCGCACTACAAAACGTTCCAAGCGAAGAACCAGCAAAAAGGAGCACGAGGCGAATAGAAAATACGTCTTACAAAATCCGACATACAAAAAAAACCAACAATTAATAATAATAACAATCTGAGTACGGTTATTACATTAAACCAGGAAAGCGTGGGGGAGAGCTTCGGTTCATTTGGACATCACTCGCCCTACAGAGCCCGGAGCTGTGGGTCACAGCCGCCCTGTGGGGTGGGGATGGACGTCACAGGTATTGCTCAGAGCTGCGGAAGGCACACGTTGTGGAATGGGAGCAGTTTGAGGAGTCTGATATTAAAAAAGACACGTATTGCTTATTGAGAACCGAGCACGGCCTCTGGAAAGCTCCACGTGTGCGCATCCGCGGGACCCGAAGGAACCGAGCGAGGGTGATGTCAACAGCTTTGTGATGAAAGAAATACAAATCCTGCAACTTCGGTGGGTCTTCAGACAGCAGAAGGACTTCAGGCAAGGGACGGAGCTGCACTGAGTGCAATAGGAGCGGATCCTCCTGCGGGAAGGAGGGCGGCAGGCAGAGCTCATGGCTCCCTTTGGAGCAGAGGTGCCTCTCTGCAATGCTAAGCTGGGCAGCAGCCGGTTCTGAAGCACAGAGAGGGCAACGTGAAGCCCAGAGCACACGGCTGGGAGGAGCAGCTGTGTTTTAGGAGAGAAATGCACTGCTGACCTGAAGGAAGGTGTGTGGAGGACCTGAAGGGAGCCATGGGAGTGGGCTCCGTTTGCAAACACACGGCTACTTTTTGCTCCTCGTTTTAGGACACCGATCTTGATTTAAGGTTAATTGGCAATTCTGGCTGTGACAGTTCCCATTAGCTTCACCCCGCTGAGGCAGTCAGTGAGAGCTGCTCTGCCTGCTGCATTCTCCCATCCTTAAAAACAAGGAGAGAGGACCCACGGATGGGACAGCACCAACGGCCGCAGCAGCTCCTTGCTGAGCAGCAAATGTGAACTTCCACTCCAGAAAAGCAACCAGTGAGGGCTCCACGAGCCCTGCAGTGCACAGGGAGGGCAGCAGCTCCCACCTCAGGGCTCCGGGCTGACAAAATACAGTGAGAACAGTTCCTTCTTCTTGCCCTACTTGGTTTTTTTTTTTTGTTTTGTTTTGTTTTTTAAACTTAGTAAGTTGAAAGAGTTAAGTAACACAATCATACAACTATGGGGGGTTCCCTACCTACTCAACGCTAAAACCCGAGGAACAGAGGTGAGAGGAAGTGGGGAGGAGGGAAGGATTCAGGCTCTCAGGATGCACCCTGCAAAGGGTGCAGCTGGAAGGGGCCAGCATCAGACGATCCCGAAGCGCTCTGCTCTTTTCCTCTTCTTTGCCTGCAAGAAATGAAGCAAACGTGAGAGAATTCAAGGTGGAGAGGAGCAAACCTCATGCAATCTGATGGAGAATTTGCTGAGGGTTTGCCATCAGTCCTCAAGCACGGCAGCTCCAGCTCCTTCCAGAGTACACCAACGCAGAGCCAGGGTGAAGGAAAAGGGTCTGAAGGTTTTCTTCTGCCCCCCCTTGGCACAAAGAGAGCCCCAAATCCAGGAGCAGAAATATACAGTGCCTGAGATACAGTGCTGCTGGAGTCACTGCATTGTGCTGGCAACGCGCTACAAAAGAGCTGAGCTGGGAACAATGAGTACTTCAGAGGCCTCGAAACCCTTCCAGGCAGTGGGGAGGTGGGAAATGTAAAAGGGCAAAGGGTTAACACTCTCCTATTCATGGAAAAGGTGAGAGGGACACACTAAAATGCATTAAATATACTATTGCGTCTCTCGGATATGCCTTTAAGCTGCTCCACGAGAGGCGTATAAATCTTAATTTTTAGCAGGATAAATAGCCCCGGGGCAACAGAAGCCCTAATCAAGAATCTCCAGGGGAAAGGTGCATTTGAGTGCACACAATACCTCTCAAAAGCCCTTTTTGTTCCAGGCACAATCTCAGAGTGACCTAACGGAAAAGCAGGGACTCCCTCGCCCCTCGGTGTGGGGCTCGCTCTCCCATGCTTGGGGTTGCAAATAAATCCCCCCCCCCCGCCCTGCGCTCCACCTGAACGCTGCAGTCCCCTTCTGGGGAGCTCCAGTCCCCGTGTGGGGACCCAGGAGCATCTGGTTGCAGCAGCTCACCCTGTGTTGCTTTGCTCGTTAGCTAACGAGCGGCCCTCCCCAGCCCAAGGGGTCCCTTTGTCCGTGGGAGGTGGGTGCTGTGGATGCAGTTTGGGGCCCCACAGCTGCACCGACCCCATATCGAGCACAGGAGCTGCATAATGTGCACGAAGAGTGGGACAAATCCACAGCGCAAAAATAGAGGAAAAAGGACAGGAGTGCCCCGAGGAGGTGACGGATTTAAAAGATGGGTCGGATACACAGAGGACCAAAGTATCGAGGGGTGGAGAGGGAGGAAAGCTGGAAACAGGGTCAGCATTGCAACCTTCATTACGTTATGGGGTCTGCAGGGATTTGCGCCTCCAGACCTGGAACGCAGCACCCAAAGGGAAGCAGAAGGTTTTCAGGGGCAGCCAGGACAAGGAACTGCAGAGCATGAGGAAGGGGAGTGCACAGACTGGGTCCACGCAGGCACAGAATGAGAGGCTCCGGTGCTGACGGCCGTGGGGCTGAAAGGGCAGCAGTTCAGCGGGAGCCCAATGGCAGCAGAGGGGTCCCCACGGCTCCTGTCCACCTCGTGGGCCTTTACCTCTGTGTCCTCTGTGGCTCCAGCCCCGGCTGAACTCGTCACGATGCCAAACCGCTCCTTCCTCTTCTTCAGTTTTTCATCTTCTTCACTCTGGCACGGAGAATGGAGTAGATTTAATCCCGGGGACAAAGCCCTGGGGGTTCGTTTGGTGGCAAACCACTTCCCCCCTCCCCTCACCCATCACCAGGAGCTGGAGCAGGAAAGGCCACCCCCTAAGACACACTGAATTTCCAGCAAACCCCTGCAGACATTTCCCAGAGCCCTCAGCTCTCCGTTTCTCAGCATTCTCCAGCAAAAACCGGAGGCTTTTTTTACCTCTGCTGCCATCATCCACGCTGATGTCCTGATCACAGCTAATAGCCAAAGCCATCATCGCCTGTAAAAGCCTCAGAGCATCCATTTTCTGTGGATTTATTCCTGGCTCCGGCTGTTTTCGTGCCTCTTTCAGCCCATTTCTCCAGGCTGCCTAATTGCTTTGCAGCACTGCTACAATTTCCCCTATCATTAAGGGCACTTCGCAGCTCTCAGCCCCCCCCCGGCCGCATCCCACTGCTGCAGGTGATGCCGTGGCAGAACGAAACCCACAAGGGCACCATTTCTAAATAGAATCTTTACAAAGAAGAGCCTGCTCCCAATCCCAGCACCCTCCCCACTCATCCACAGCCACACGGGACCAAAATCAGCTCCCAAAAGCCATTCCCACCACAGACGGAGGGCAACCCAAGGGCTGCAGCTTTAACGGGGCTGCTGGACAGTGTGGGGTTTCTTTCTTTTTTTTTTCTTTTTGGGAAGCCCACCACATCCCCCCCTGCTTCCAGCACTGCCCCGCAGGGAAAGCAGTGTGCAACCATCGTCCTAAATCAACACGGCCCTAATGATCCGGCTCACTTGACCCCATAGCACAACAGTGTCAGATGCAAACACACGTACAATAAACTTCACTCCATCTCTGGCTTCTCGCTGACAGGTTTTGATTCATGGGGTGCTGAAACCCAGCCGAGGAAAATTACCTCTATCAAAACGCTGCTATCTCCGTATCTATCAACCCCTGGCAGTGCCCCCAGGCCGTGCTCCGGCGTGCAAATGCGTGCACCAGCATCTGTGGGGAAAGCTGACCTTTCTGGCAGGGTGTCAGATTTATTTTCTAACCTCTCTATTCCTCGGCTCGGTCCCTCTGCACTCAGTTATTTTGTAGTTTGTCTAAAAAAAGAGGGCGGGGGGGGGAGGAAGAGGAGGAGAGCTTGAGCCAAGGACAAAGCGAACGGCTCTGCTGAGCCCTGGTGAAGAGGAAGGAAGGGAGAACCCAAATATTTGTGCTGTGCTCAGGGCTGTGTCCATCCTGAGCCCCGGGTCTCATTGCAGACCCCCAAGCTGGAACCGGTGAGCGCAGAGATGGGGCAGTGGGGGCTGCAGAGCTCCAGGATGGACCTTAGCACTGCTAAACCCAGGGTCAGTGCTCGTCCTTACACTCCTTGTTCCCAAAAAGCTGGAAAGAAATGCTTGAAAATGGGCTCGCTTCTCTCCTGGGAGAATCACAGCCCCTGCTGCTGGAAGACTTAAAGCCAAAAGGCATTAATTAATGGTTACCATGGCACAGGGAGCAGCTCTGGCACTCGCTGCTGCCCTGTGGATGGAGCAGATCGTCGGGCAGGGAGCACAGCTGGATACCTGCAACGGGAGCTGGAGCTGCCAGCAGCGTCCCAGCAGAGGTGGAGTGGGATTCGTGGAGATGCTCAGCTCCAATCTTCTCCAACACCCAAATTTCAGCAGAGGGGAAACCCTCTCACTGGGTCCCCACTGCCCACAGCCACAGCTCAGCATCCAGGCTGCAGGCACGTGGATGAGCAGCAGCAGCTCCACATGTGTGCTTCGAGATGAGGCTCATTGGAGGTGTGAGGAGCAACGAAGCCTGGCTCTGGGGAGGGGAACAACACGCACGAGGTGCTCCACGTGTCCAACTTCCACTCCTCGAGGCCACAGCACCTCTTCCTCAACAGATTAAAGCATCCCGGGGAGGAAACGGTTCTGAATCTTCAGGTGAAGCCCAGAGAATCCTCATCACAAATGGGGACGGAGAGCCACGAGGCTCCACGAGGACGTCCTCGGCGCTCCCATCCTTGCAGAGAGGACAGCGTGGGCCCTTCTGCTCACCCTCCTGCATCCCACAGCAGCATGACGGATGGGGGGGATGAAAAGCAGAGCCCCGGGGCATTCAGGCGACGGTAGATTAATGATGACACGGCCTTGACCTCCAAAAGGTAAAGGTTATGAAACACTCAAGGGTAACTGGGCTTCCAATTTCATACCCAGAGGGTGAATGACAGCAACCGATGGTTTTATTCTCAGGCACACTCCAATCCTGGGATGTGCAGCTGTCGCCTGGCACCTTTTTGAGATTTGTTTCTATGTACGTATTTCTCCTGCTTGTTTCTCTCTGCAGGCTCCATCCTGCAGGAGCCACGCGGGGCAGGAAGGTGTGGGATCCCCACTGCAGCCCACAGGACAACCTGGGGTCCTAAGCACCATCCGGGCTGAGTGCAGCATCCACCTCCAGCTCCACACAGTGCAGCTCAGTTCGCTGGGCAGAGCCTTCTCGTCTCCAAAGAGCTCCACTTGGATCAGGAACACACAGCAAAAGCCCTTATCAGTCTCCTTACACCCAAACAAGAGGAGCCCTGATGTCATTGGTACACAGGGATGGCTCCTAAAAAGCACAGCTCGGACACAGCCACTCCAATTACACGGACTGAAGCACCTCAGTGCACATCAGCAGCGTTGAACACAGCTTTGCCCCATGGAAAAAACAGATCCAGCACAGCTCCAAAGCGTCCCCCCCCCTCTACATCTCACCTCCATGCATCCCACAGACACACGTGGCCGATCACAGGGATGCTCTGCACACCCTCTGCTGCCTTCCCTGGAAGGAACTGATCCACTTGAGGTTGAGGGAAAGCTTTGCCTGCCGCCTTACTCCACCTGCAAACAGCTTTCTGTAGCTTCCCGGGACACATTTAGGGCTGAAAGAGCTCTGTTAATAGGAGGTGGAAGAATTAAAGAGCTTCAGTTGTTGAAGACGTTGTGCCCAAAGTGGTTCCCCACCAGAGAAGCGCACAATGTATCAATGAAAGAGAGCGGCACGGATCAACGCTGCTGTTCTGATGGACCAACGCTCGGTGCCTTCGTCTCTTCCAGCTTTGCACAGGGAAAGATGCAACTGCAGGGCCGTGCTCTGACCCCAGCACGGCTGGGGAGGGCAGAACAGAGATTCTCCCACGTCAGAACGCCGCGGTTTCACAGCCACGGCTTTATGCTCAGCCCCAAACGGCAGCAGCGGGGGAGGAAGGTCGAAAAGTCGCAGGCAAGTGCTAAGAGAGCACCTGCAGCTGGAGCTGAAAAGCATTCTTCCACCTGGACGTCAGAGGTGGGACTGAGATGGCAGGAATGCCACACGGCGGAGCGGTGCTGGTGCAGCACGAGGCAAAAGGCCCTGGAAGGGGAGTTTCATCTCTTGGCTCTCACTCAGTGGCATCTCCAGGTGCTTGCAGATGCTCTCTCGTTATGAAGCTGGCTTGCTGGGGGCAGGAAGGCTTTTACACTGGGACGTGCAGGGCTGACAGTGGGAGCAGAGGCAGCACTGACACCGCCTGGCACCGTGCAGGTTCCCCCCCCCCTAAAGAGTCCAGCTGTTATTAAAAAGGAGCAATCGGGCGATGCCTGAGCACCATTTGAATTGCACATTAGCCCCAGATTAAAAAAAAAAAAAAAAGAAGAAGAAGAAGAAGAAAAAGAAAATCTCTTCTATTCAAAGGCAACAAGCACAAAAACGGCAACGCACCGCTGCTGTGTTAACCCTTCCCTGCACACCACGGGGCAGCAGGATGCTGACAGCCACATCCCCAGACCAGGGGATGCTCCTGGATCCATGTCAGTGCCCTACAGCTGCAGGGAGCCTCTCCAAAAGGACAGGAATGCTCCCATTGAAAGGGTATGCAGTCGGGTACACGTGTGCCCAAGGGTGGGCAGAGGGATGGTAACCAGGGAGTGGCACTTCTGGCCCTTAGGGAGCTGATTCTGGGTCAGTTTGCAGGCTTTGCACGCACACTGCAGGGCCTGAGCAGCCAGGTGCATGCTCACTAACCCCAGGGGAAAAGGTTCTATAGGAATAAATGAAATATGGGCTTGGAGAGAGACCAAGGGCATCGTGGCGGGGATGCAGAGCAGCCCCACTTTCCCCTGAGCCCCACTTTCCCTTAAGCCCCACTTTGCCCTGAGCCCCTCTTTCCCCTGAGCCCCACTGCTGGCTCCAGGAGCAGAGCACACAGCTGAAGCTGTGCTGCACGGAGAGGTGAGGATGGAGCACTGCGGAGACGTTCGGTGTCCCAGGGTTGGATCTGGGGCGCTCACCCACCCTACAGGAATGGCACTGCACAAATGGAAGCACCCAGAGCACCCCAAGCCTACAGCAGGGTCATCTCCCACGGCAAAGTGCCAGGCAAACAAACTGCAGAGGTTTGAGCACAGCTGAGCAATGGGAACACACAGCCTTCACCCAGAGGAACCTGCGGGGATGTTCAGCACCTCCACACGCCACAAAGTCTTCGGACCTCTTTCAAGCAGAAGAGATAAAAGGCAGAGGCTGAAGGCCCTCCAGAAGTACCTTATGTTTGATCTTTTATGGTCACTTAATTTGGTTTCTCCATTGCTGCTAAAAGCTGGAGGTGCTCAGAGAGCTCCAGGGGGAATCCGGAGGAAGAGCAAAGCTCTTTGCTCTGCAAAGATTTGGCTCCAGCAGATCCCCAAAATCTGCTCCATCTGAGCCCCAAAACACAGCAGCAGCCCAGAGACTCTACTCACACCTCCAGCACAACTCCATAGAAACACCCCAACACCTTTATGCCCTGAAACAACAGCAGCCAGAGCACAGGACAAGGTGCACCAGCCCCTAAGCAACCTGCAGCTCAGCTCCAAGCATTGCTCAGAAGCTCTGAGCGCACCCAGCCTGCTCAGTGCCTGCATTTCCATGCTGCAAAGCAGGGAACCATCAGCTCTGCTGTGACCAAAGAGGGTCTGCAAACAAGTCAGCTCAATTAATAAGACCAGGGATGCTTTTTAGTGCACCGACTTGCATACACCCACATTTCTCTGCTGCTCCTACAAGTGTCAGCATCACATCCCCACCAAAAGCCACCGAGGCTCAGTGCTGCAGCTCCATTAACCGCCCAACAGCAGAAGGAGCTGCCCCAGTGATCCTAATTAAATGGATTAAATGTTAAGCAGGGGATCCTCAGCAAAACCTCCCCAAGTTGAATTCAGCACAAACATTCCTCAGGGCCCTTTTTCTCCCCCTCTGCACACACGCTCTCTGTGCACAGCACGGGGCGTTGGGACTGCTTTTACTTTTGTCCCCTGCAGCCCACAGGGGTTAAGGGGAATGCGACTTTGCTCCTCTTGCTGAGGTCCCAGCAGATTTGGAGGGCCGAGAGCAGAGCGGTGCTGCCATTCTTCCTGGGCTGCTCCTCCAAATTCCTGCAGCCAAATGGTTCAAGAGCCACTGAATGGCACACATAATGACATCATTGATTGAACCATAATAGAAGGGGAAAGGGGGGGTGGGGAAAAGATGTATTTGTGTTACAGACAAAAGCTAAGTTCTGTTTCACAGCAGGGACCAATGAAGAACCAGATGACTGGACAGAGTGAGGTCAGAGAGTCCCCCCCAGCATTGTCTTCCCTTGGAGCGAGCCCTTCGCCACTCCCTAAAGGTTTGTTAGGGACGCAAATCCTTTTCAGACAGCACCAGGGATAAATACAGGATCAGGAGTCCCGCTGACCCCTCGCAGCTCTCTCGTCATTTATTTTTAAAAATGACATCGTGGGTGTGTGTCAGTGTGAGCAAAGGGCTGGGATGGGGGGGAGCTGAGAAAGGGGTAATTGTAAACACCAAATTACTGCAGAGTCGGCAGAAGACGGAGGTGAGGGCAGCTGGGAGCTGCGCTTGGTGGGTTTGGGCTTTCACAACAGCTCTTCCCTCGGAGCAGGGGTTGGGGAACGGTCCTGCAGTGCCACGGGGAGCTGGGAGGGCACTGGGTGCCAAACCCACGCTCCTATGGGGAGTCAAGTAAAGGGCGCCTTTGAGGGCTGAGTTTTCATCCTGCTTGGGGAAAGGGCAGAGAAAACAGCACGTGGTCCTGCGTGAGCACTGAGGAGATAACAAAACCCACAGAGCTATCAGCTGTGTAAGGGCATGAGACGTTCTTCTGGGCGCAAGCAACCCAAATTCCCACTACAAGGCAACAGGAGAGCACAGGCCCTGCAACAGGCTGGGGAAATGCTGGGCGTGCAAAGGCTCCGAGGAACCACACAGCACCCAGCTCTGCCCCTGCCCACAGCACTGCGCCTTCAGGACTTCGCTCAGAGGTGGTGAGGCACTGGAACGGGTTGTACAAGGAGGCTGTGGATGCTCCATCCCTGGAGGCATCCGAGGCCAGGCTGGATGTGGCTCTGGGCAGCCTGGGCAGCTGGTTGCTGACCTGCACATAGCAGGGGGTTGTTGGAACTCAATCATCTTTGAGGTCCTTTTCAACCCAGGCCATTCTATGATTCTATGACTTGGCCATGCATGCTCCTATAGCACCAGGAATTGAGCACTGCCCAACACAAGGGCAGCATCACCTCCGTCTGATGCACAGGGAAGCCAGCAAGCACACTGCACAACGCTGCTCTGCAGAGCCAGGAGCTCCAGGATTCAGATGTCTGGCAGATAAGGAACAAAACCAAGAGCAGAACAGGACACAGAGTGCAGCAGAGCAGTGCATGGAGGCAGCAGAACACCGGGAGCTCTGGGGAGGGCAGCTCAGCACAGCCCCACGGGCACAGCCAACCTGGAACCGCCCCATTACTTCTCCCACCTGGAAAGCATTGCTGGTAGCTTCCCACAACACACCTGAGTGTCACACCTTCATCTCACTACTTCCTATCAGCCCGACTCATTCACCAAAACAGCAGCAATGCGTGATGAGATGATGTGTGAGGTTCCTCCCAAACCATCCTACGGTTCTGTGACCTCTAGCTCAATAGGACTGCAGCGTGCTTCTTCCTTCTAGCAACAAACCCACTGCGTTATCTTCTCCCCAGCTTGGTGTTATTGGAAATCCACAGGGGAATCTGCCTTCTAGGAAAGAAGACAGCTTCCTTTCCTTGCACAATGCCACAGGCTGGACCACAGGGCCCAGGGGCTGGAAGCCACAATGCATCCCTGCTCCCGGGGGGGTTATTGCACTGCCTTGGCCAGAGGTCACTGTGCCAGCAGAGAGTGTCACAGCCTCTCCTGGGGAAACTGTTGCTTTGTCTTTAAAATAAAAACCCACAAAAGGGCCAAAAATAAAGTCTGCTCCATCTTTGCATTCGCCTCTTGATCTCAGACCTTGCTTCCCACCGGATTGCAGCCTAGGGGAGCGTCCTTTGGGTCCATTTCAGGCTCTGCTGAGCCCTCTGTCCCACAGCCACATCTTCACCGCGGCTCAGCTGCAGGACTTCAACGCAAGAACGGGGCTGCACACCCACCCACGGCACCAGGAGCGCACACAGCCCACGCCACGATGCAGAACCTCCCTTCAGGGCAACCCAGGAGGGGGCAGGGGCCGTGCAGCACCCTCACACCACAACGCCCACGGCTGCCAGCACTATTCTTCACCTTGTCACTTCCCATTATCTTAGCCCAGCAGGCCGCATTCAGCTGCTCTGCTCGGGGTGACATCGCCGTGCAGGGCTGGGGGGGAAGGAGAGGCAGTGAGATCAGCACGGCGAGGGCACGCGGTGCTGCACGCAGCCAAAGCCCCCCAGCACCTGGGAGCCCACCAAGGGTTCCCATAAATCCTTACATGGAAGTTGCCAGCGTTTACCTGCAGAAGCACTGCAGCTGAGATGACCCCTCGCTGCTCCATCCCTCTAAGACCGAAGCTTCCCTTCCTACAGACACCCTTCCCAGCCACTTGTTCAGCACAACCGATGCCAAAAGGCACTGAACACCTCTCAGCCATCTGCTCTTTCCTCCAGCAGCATTCCTGCAGTGTGCAGGGGCTGCTGTCAGCCTGCAGCACGCTCCTTGCAAGGGCCATTGCTTTGCACTGGGACAGTTCTGACTTTGCTTGCACACGTTCTGGCTGCATTCTTTTATTCTGACCTAGTTTCTGCTTCCTGCTGAAAAGTTTTTCTAACGTGCAAATAAATGCAACGTGTTTTAGTTCTTCTTTGAAAAGTAAAACGAAGGCAATTTTCAACCCTCCCTCCCCCCTCTATTAATGCAGCTGCCTTAGTTACTACTGGTCCAGCTCAGAGGGAGAGAGAAAACCCTCTGGAAATTACCTAAAGTAGCTCTTAAGATGCCCCAAATGCATTCAGAAGTGGAAGAGAAGTGCCTGGGTTCCAACCCAGAGAAGCAGGCTCAGCTCTGCTCTGCGTCCCAGCACAGAAGACGCAGAGCAGAGCAACACAAAGCCCACAACGGCCAGAAACAGAGAAATTTGGGGAGGGGAAATTACAGAGGGGTGGATGTGCCGAGCAGAGAGACAGCAGGACTCATTTCTTGAGGACAAACCGACCACAGCAATCAGTCGCTGCTCAGAGCTGCCGCACACCTCACCACGTACTGCACCGTCCCCGGTGTCAACCAGAAGCAATCCTCCTCTCCCACCAATCCCTTTCCCCTTTGCCAACATCAGCACTTCTCCCCACCACCTCCTCCCTGCTTCCCTGGTGGCCGTTTCTCCTCCAGAGGTTGGCAGGGGTTGTTTGCAAAGATGGCAGGCAGAAAAAACTCTCCAGGAAAAGGATTCCTCTCCTCAGCACGTTACTGCAAAGCTCGCTGGAAGCCAAACAATTAAGCCAACTGTTTTCTCTCCCTCTCTCATTTCAGTATTTTGTATACACACAACTTTCCCCGCTCTCCTGCCCCCTGCTCTCCCCCATCCCCACGCCGACGTCAGGCAGCAGCAGGCCAGCTCTCCTTGGCTAATAGCAGGCAGTGCGCGCAGCGGTTCTCAGCTGCCGCATGAGAAATAAGCTCTCATTAACGAGAATTAAAGCAGTGTTAACCTACAGCCGTGACTGATGGACGCATTAAAACGTTAACTCTTCCCAGCCACATCGGCCCGGCGCCGTTGCTGCTGTTCACAGCCCGGCGTTGCTGCGCTCCAGCAGCAAAATGGAAGGCTAAGAGCTCTGCGAACACAGCGAAGTTCCCCAAGGGGATCTGCAGCCAATAAAGGCGTTGCTGAGGCCACCCCTCGGCACAGAACCCCCTGTCCTACCCAGAAAGTCACCCAGGGATGGTGAGAACGGGGCTGGGAGCGCGCGTCCCCCCCGGGATCCTTTGTTCCCTGCAGCCCAGGGATGCACTCCGGACCCCCAGTGACCCCCCCAGCTTCACCTCCCCGTGCCCGGCCTCGAACAGAGGAGGGTTAATCAGCTAATTGCTTTGCGAGGCAGTTTGAGACCTCCGCGTCAAGGAGGAGATAGAAAAGCCAATTATTTTGGTCATCTGTTCGGATCCAGGAAGGTATTTGATAATGTCACACAAAGGTGGCAAACAGAGCTTTTATGCTCTCCCAGGGGCTCTCGCTATCCATTTGGTGCCAGCGCTTTCTCAGCGGGAGACTTATGAGACTATTTTATACATAAAGAGCAAAGCATCCCCTCAGAGAGACGCTTCTGAACCACGGCCACAGCGTGGGCAACCCCCTCTGCAGCATCCAACCCTGCATATAAAACACGAAGCTCCACATCCTCCCCTGGGGAGCGGAGCCGGAGCGGCACAGGGAGCAGCTGCCGCAGAGAGGGAGCATTTACAAGTGTGGGGGGTTAAGTACAGCTAACAGGAGTCAAGGGATGGGAGCTGTGGGTCAGAAGAGCGTGCGCTTTAACAGGAGGCCTCGAAGGGGAGAGTCAGTGCTACGGGGAGATAAACGCCTGCTTGATTTATTTTAGAAATTAATTTGATGGCCCTGTGCTGCCTTGAGACAAATGAGCACCTGCCTCTCCTGCTCCCATGCAGCCCAGCTCCCTGCCCTGCTCCAGCGCTGCGCTCTCGCTTCCCCCTTTGGGCAGAGAGGAAGAGGATTTTCAACTTGAAAGATTTCTACCCCAGAGGGCTGACAGAGGGGGAAGAGGGGGGGGTTCAAAGCTACAGATGAGTTCACAGCCACTAACGCAGCTCTGCATTTGCTCCCTGCTCACAGCGGGGCTGAAATCCCCCCTTAGTTACGATTCTCCCCCTCACATCCCTACCCCTCCCCAAACCAATTTGAATGGGAAATGAAGTGTGGCTCTGCAGAGACAATGGTTTATTGTAAAGTTGGGGGTTTTTTTTTTGTTGTTGTTGTTGTTGTTTTTTTTGCTGCAACGCACGGCATAAAAACCTGCCAAGACACATGTAAACATTCGCAACCACCAGGCTCCCCCGTAATGAAAAGCTATAAAGAACACCCAGGTGGGAAGCACAATGCTACCAGCTAATTAAAGTAACCAATAATCTTCCTCCCAGGAATGCGAGTGTGTTCCGCTCAGTGGGAGAAGCCACTTCTAAGCCCGTGAACTCGACTTCCTGGTGGAGCAAACCCCCCCAAAAAAATAATACATAGGGATAAAAGGACCCAGGGCAGCGAGGTGGGCACAAAGGCCGAGTGGTGGGCACAAAGGCCGAGTGGGGAAGCTGCAGGGAGAGCTGGTGAGCAGGCTCGCGGCCCTGGGCATGGCACTGCCTTGCTGCTGAGGCTCCATCTATGCAGGAGAAGCTCAGCAGCTTGCAGAAAGCGCAGGGAGCCCCCACTTCGTGCCCCGGGGTTTGGGGTTTTGCTCCCCGCTGCTGAGTTGTGGACACGCAGTCCTGCCCAGAGAAGGCCACGGCCGTAAAACACTGACAAGGCATATATTCCTCCTGAAAAATGGGAGCTCCTGGTGACAGGGTTAATGATGTTTGAGCAGCCTCTCACCCTGAGCTCCATGTATCCCGGCTTTAATGCACTGCCCTCCTTCCCCCACCCCCAAAGGGACAGGGGAGGGAAGGAGGGAGGGGGGTGGGTGGGGGGGTGCTGGGAAACAGCGACCTCCAATGCCAGATATTTTCTACATCAGTGAATTCCCAGGGCCGGTGGAATAAAGCGGAACGCTCATACATAGAGAAACAGGCAGCAAAAAAGGTCAAATCCATCCCCCCGAGGAGGAGAGGGGCTCATTTCGCAGGGATGAAGGAAGATCAACCTCCCCGAGCTCTTACCCTTTCCAGATTGAGAGGAGAAGTCTCCATGCCAACATCACCCAGCTGTTATCACTGGACAATTCGTTTTCATTCCCCACTATTTCTGAGCAGCGCTGCAGCACGAGGGCTGTTAACAGCCAGAAGAGGAACGGGGCCGTTTGCATTCAGGAAGCACACAGGATGCCATTCTCATCTCACTGCACATATTTATCCTTCCTCCTGTTTTACCCAAACGTGCTGCATTCACCTTTTCCTGGCTCGTCAGGGAATGATCACAGCCACGTGTGTCCCCAGCGTGCCCTGCTGCCTGCCCCACAGCCCCCCGTCCCATTCCCTGCCCAGCACACAAAGGTATCAATGAAATCAGCTGCTACACACCAGGACTGGAGGGAGACCACGCTCAGAAGCTTGGGGGTATTTCTCCAAAGCTTGGAGACCGAATTTATCCCGCTCCAAAATTCACTTCATTTGTACTTCAAAGAGTTACCAGGGAGCTCTTCAGAGAGCTCATTACCTCGGCTCTTTACAGACCAGTCACAAATGTGCACTTACACAGAAATACCCGAAAACAAACCAAATTACACAGCCTGCCACGCAGCCTCCCTTCCCATGTCCAAACCAGACTGATAACCTTAAAATTCAACACCTCTATTCACCCGTCACAACTTTCTCCAAACCCTATTAAGCCTCACACAAAACAAACAGAGGGAAAGATGAAGGAAATGATGTTGACATGAGTCTCCCGGGGCCCGGAGCCCACACTGCTGCATTAATAACACGACGTAAAAGCTCCAGCAGCGAGGAGGCTTTGAACTGTGTGCTATGAGCCCTGGGCTCCTCTGGAGGTGCAAAGTGTGTCCTGGAGGCCAATGCACCTTACCTTCTTGGAGAGCGAAGAGACATTCAAACCAAACCTCTGAGCCCTTTCCTTTAATTTATCCATGTTTACCTACAAAGACACAGGAAACTGGTTTTTAAATCACCGTCACTCACGTCGCAGGGAGAAGGCTCTGCCAGAAGAAACTGCGTGCTGCAGCCCCCAGAATAAAACCCCAGTGCTGTGCTGCCCCAAAACTCAGCAGGTGCTGTTGGGAAGCTGGGCCTGAAGGCAGAACCCAGATGGAGCAGCCCCAGACTGCTCAGAACAACCAAAGGACAAAACATCGGGCTGGTGGTCCTCTCCTGAAGGGACAGCAGATTCAGACTGCTCCTGTGAGCCTGCTGGACCTGACAGCTGCCCTGCTGGACCCGACAGCAGCACTGCAGCAAACAAACAGCAAACAAAGCTCCTCAGGCAATCTTGCCAGTGCTCCCAGACCTGTCGCTGCTCTCTGGCTGCTGTACTTTAAGAAGCTGTTGCCGCACCCTCTCCCTTCCAAAACACATCACATCGGCTGCCATGACCAAGCTGAGCTCCCAGCCTGCCTGGGATTTTCCTGCCAAACACTGTAGAGGGATGGGAACCTATAAAGCACAACATCCAGGTAGGCAACTTCATCAGCTCCCACTCTACAGATGTTGTTCTTGGACCATTTTGATGGTTCAGTTCACTCCCGCAGGCAGGAACTTTTTTGCACAAATGACAAGCTGTATTACGAGCCTGAGCAGAGGAAATTTAGGAACAAGAAGCATCTCTTACCGTAGGTTTGCTGTCTGCAGAGAGGCCTGAGATGAAAAGAAAACAGAAAACTCAGTTAGAGAACAAACATCTGGAGCAGTAATTTATCTGAAAAGAGGAGCAGTAAAGTCACAGCAGCGCTGGAAGCACACACCAGTCTGACCACCAACCGGTGAAGAACTGCTGTCCCATTTCTCCCAGTTTCTGTATCATTCACTCAAGGATGATCCCCAAGTTCAGCTTTCCCCACCCGTAAGACTTTACACATGCTTTTCATCCCAGCTCTACAATTCCTGCTCAGAAACCCTGGGCGTGGACAGATGGTAAAACAAAGACAGCCTCACCAGCAACTTTTTCTTTCCCAGGAATAAATAAATATTTGCAGTAAGGTCACTCCATGAATTGGTTCTGCTTCACCTTCTCACCTTTTGTCGAAACTGTGGCCAAACCAAACCTGCAGAAAGTAAACAGAGCTCAGTGAGAGACCCAAGCAAACACGAGGTGGGTATCTCACACATCAAGTCTTCAGTAAGCACAAGATGAATTCTTCCTCCAAACGCTTTTCTTAAGTGTACCTCAGTCAAACCGGTTGAGAGGAGCTGGGATCCGGGAATTAGTGGCTAATGGAACTACCACAGAAACTGCCAGGTGTGCCAACAGCAATTCCTCACTTATTCCAAAGGAAGAAGAGCCACATCACAACAACACAACCGCTGTCTGTGCCAGGTGAGAACGGGGGACTCACCGAGCCGCACGCGCTGCCTTCTTGCTCTCCAGGCTCACGGGCACGTTGAAGCGCTCAGCCCTCTTCTGCATTCTCTGGAGGTGGGAGAAAAAGAATCCAGAGAAGGAGAGTGAGGGCTCGAAGTCTACAGAAAGGAAACGGAAAGAGGCACACAGACTTAATACAGGATGGGTGAACGCTTCCATGTGCACGTGGCCGAGACACAGAGCGGCTTGGGAACGTCAGAAGCGCACCAAAAAAACATTCAAATCCCCTTAAAAGCTGAAAGGAAATATCTCACATTTTATTATTACACAAGGGCCCAGAAATGCGTTTGGTGTTTTAGAGGTTAGAGAAACAGATTTGATTTTCAGGGAAACATTTATTTGGCCAAAAGCTCAGCGAGGAGCGCAATAAACATCTGCATCAAAACATAAATGTTTGGAAAAGATGGATTAGGAATGCCACTCCTAATGGTGTCAGCACCGAGGCTGAGAAGTCACTTGAAAGACAGGTCAAAGCACACTTCCTTATCCACGCTCTTTGATGGATATCCAAAAGAAATATGCAAGAGAGTGGGCGGCCACACAAAAGCCACGTTGGATCAACAGCCCAAAAGAAGGCAGTGGCAATGCAGCTCAGGTCATCCCACGAAGAAAGAACCCCTCCGGCCTTCCATCAATGAATGAAGTCTTTCAATACTCAGCTGTGGCTGAAAACAGGTAAACCGAACCCAGTTAACATCGATTTAATGGTACAACAGGGTGCAATGTCTAAATGCAGACCTTCTCCTCTCAGTCCTATGGGTTCTGATCTTTAGAAGAATTAAATGTGTATGGTATAGTAATAGTCTCAACAAGAGAAGGCTTGGCCAATGGCAAAGATTGGTTGGGCTTCCCTGCCGGTGATGTGCCTCCCTGCTTTGTGAAACGCTCAATATTTCCTACAACTGGAGCAGCCTACCTCTGACCATCAACGCTGCACCGTATGGAAAAACAACTCTATGCCCTCTTCTAAAAGATGCTGACAGCCATCCAATTCATACACAGCCTCACAAAAAAATAAAAATAAAAAAAAAGTGGTTTTCCTGTGAATTGGCTCTATGGAATTTAAGGGAAAAAAAGCCCCAAAGGACAAGAGTGTAACAGCAGATCTGTTAATGAGCTCTTTAAGCAGCTATGGCCAAGGGCAGCCCCAAATCACAGGGGAACATCGATCCTGCACCAGGTACCACATTTCTCTTCATTACTCCTTCAGCTGAGGTCATAATCCTCTGCTTGCGACATCCCCCTGGTTGCTGTGGAAATGATCCTGTCCCAAACAGGAGATTAGAGCTCTAAAGCAGCAGTGAACAGCAGGAAGACAAGAATCATGTTTTCATACTGACTGCTTTCTTACGGAGCACGAGTGGAAAACTAAAATGGGGGGGGTGTGATTAGAGAACCAGAGTGAGATTCCTGAAACTCCAAGTTTCACAAAGCTTTCCCAGAGGAATCAGTGGCTTCTAAGAGTGTTTGTTTTAAGTAAGCCCAGCAAATACAAGTGGCAAAGCTACAGAAGATAAAGATGAGATGATTCTGTTGGTGTCTCCCAAACCAATTACTCCCTGAAGGATATCCTCAGCAAAGCTTTGTAGTTTTGCGTTTGAAGCAAGCAGGCTGGCAGCAAACCCCAAGGGACAGAGATGGGGATCTGTGCAGGGAACGCTGCATGCTCCAGCAGCAGGAAGGGAAGCACAATTTAGACAGAGAAGTCATAATGGGA
Organism: Meleagris gallopavo; assembly: GCF_905368555.1. Classification (NCBI taxonomy): domain Eukaryota; kingdom Metazoa; phylum Chordata; class Aves; order Galliformes; family Phasianidae; genus Meleagris; species Meleagris gallopavo. Next base: position 299,328 of record NC_139434.1, on the reverse strand, counting down.
CAGTGCAGATCTATCAAAGTCGTGTTTGCAATGGGAGGATGCACCAGGAGCAGCTCAGCTCGACTCTTAAGTTGGAAATATTGACGTAGGGTCAGTTGGCTGGGGGCAGACAGAAATGGCAGCAAGGAAGGATGCACCTCCAGACAGCTGAGAGAAGCACTCCATAAGATCACAGCAAAATGGGACGTGCTGTGGGGTCAGCATGCTGCTAGGTCAGTCTGCAGCCACCGATCATTAATAACCAATTAATTAACCAAGCCAAAATAATGGTTTGCAATGGAAACGCAGCCTCAGCAACGTACAAAAGAGATTCTGAATGAAGCAACAAGCCTAATGATACCTCGGGGATGAGGGTGAAGTAGCAGAAGGAACCTTACCTCCATCTGTGAGATTTCTGATGTTATTTTCACTACTTTCTTTTCCGTGCTCCTAAAGGTGTTGGGAAAGAGAAACATCAGTCAGAATTCCCAACAGCTTCACACGCACACCTCAGTGGGAGGCAGGTCAGGGTTCTCCTCCTAAACCCCCACCTCTGGGGAACCCCAGCCTCAAGTGAGGCTCTGTTCTCAAGAGGGCAGCAGCCCCAAGCCAGCATCCCTGTTAAAGGAGCAGGCTGAGAGCCCCGATGCTGGAGTCTGAAGTCTGTGAAGCCTGCAAGTCTGAGGTGTGCAGGGAAACAAAGGAGCTGGTGAAGACGCAGCCACCAGTGCTCCTCCTAGCTCAGTGACTGCCTTCAGCACCCCTGAGTTCCTTTAGTAATGATGGGAGACAAGCTGGAAGCCCCAGAAGATCACATACCACAAGAACCACCCTCAGCACACATCTGTCCTCCACATAGGCTTGAAGAGAGAAATGAACTCTATTTAAGGCACGAGAAACACCCTGCAATTTCAGTGGGGTGCTGCAGGAGCATATGGGGTGGGTGTTACAGCAAGAGGCTGTAGATCTGCATACCCAGGAACAATCTCTTGCACATCTTAAAGCTCTTAAGGGCAACATTCAGCTCCTGTTAGAAGCCCAAAGTCTCAACTGCATGCCCTGAGAAGCTTTATTCCTTTATGGCCCTGAAATACAAAGGATCATTCTGTTCTAGTTCATGGGACAGCCCCAGGCAGCTCTCCCCAGGTCAGCACCAGCGTCCCGGGCTCAGGCTCCATTTCAAACACACACTTCCTGAACAATGTGCAGCTGACAACAGCAGGACCAGTAAAAAGACTGAACAAAAATATAATGGAGTGGGCGTGCTCTAAAGTTTATGCTCAGAAAACAGAGCTCAGGCTCGAGGGGGGGAAAACAAAGGAGGAAGAGACAAAGTTCGGAAGTTCCCAGGCTAAACGAAATAGCATCATCCTCCTCTAAAAAACTCCCATAAAACAGTAGGTCACAGCCAGCCTCATTAAGGTCTCCCATTTAGAAAAACGCGCTGCTTTTGTTCCAGATTCCTGGACAGGTTTCTCATTTTATGCCCTGAAAGGTAGTAATGGTTTAATGACACTTTCACAGGAAGCAATTTGGCTGGGGCCAGGCACGCTCCCCGCACTCAGGGCTCTCACACAGCTCCCCCAGCAAAGCCATCAGGCCACAGAACTCCAGCTCCCCTTGCTGCAGCCCCTCCAGCCACAGGATGGTCTCACCGAGCCTTGAAAAGAGCCTGCAAGCATCTGGGGCAGGCAGAGCTCTCCCCTGCCATGCACCTCTCGTGTTACAGCACTCCCCACAGGTTTTGCTTTGGATTAAGCAGAAAGGATAGTTACACATCAGGCGATTTTACAGGAGGCTCTTCTACTTTGGTGGGTGGCTCTGCTGGTTTCTGCTCTTCTTCCTGCAAAGCAACGAGTTGGGAGGAGGTCAGAGAGCATCCCAGCCTGGTGAGCAAGAGCAAAACATCACAGCAAGGGCAGCACCAGGTCTTCTGGGTTCTCAGAGGCAAACGCCTGCAGTTCAGCCTGAACGTATCCGTAGGTTTCTGAATTTCATGCTAGAGCAGCTGGGAAGACCACACATCACCAAGGAACACAAGCAGCTGTGTCTCCCCATGCTGCTGCGTCCCACTTGAAGGGCTTGTGTGCTTGAAATCTCCTCTCCTCCCCCCAGTGGGGTCTGACTCTGCCCAGTAAGGCAGAGTGTGCAGTGAGAATCAGCATTAGGTGCTCACAGCCTTCATCTACCAGTATATGAGCAATCTTATGGGCATTAATTGTTTGTTCTCTTTTTTTTTTCCTTTCTTTTTAACTCCCAAAGACTCACTAAAAAGCTTGGCGTGACAGCCTTAGGAAACTACTCCAACTGAGACATTCTCAAGCCTGCAAGCGGAACCAGCAAAGAGCATCAGATCCAGACAGTGCTCACACTCGGTGTCTGATGCTCATCTGGTGAGGCCCATTTCACTTCTCCCACCAAGAACTTTACAGACAACAGGAAAAAGCTCCCATACACTGAACACAGCCCTGCAGAGCTGTGTGCTGAGCAGCAGAGCAGCTTTCTGTTGGTGTTTTGAACACAGAACTCTTCCAGCCAGGATCTCTGCACCTTCCAGAACATAAAGCTTCATTTTGAGGCTCACTCCCTCCTGCAGCCCAGCTTTGCCAACTTTCAGGGCACCAGTTTGGTGTCGGGCCTCCATGCTAAGAACACAACACACCCCAACAGTCATCTGCTGTTAACAACAAACAAAGAACAGCACAACTCCTGAAAAGAGGCAGAATTCCCCCTTCTGAAACAGCAGCCACATACCACGACCACAAACTCTTCCAATAACTTTGGAGCACCTCTCATATGAAGAAACAGGGAACTGAGCTTGTTTAGCTTGGAGAAAAGAAGGCTCTGGGGAGACCTCATTGTGGCCTTCCAGTACTTGAAGGGACCTCATAAACAGGAGGGGGAGCGGCTGTTTGTGAGGGTGGGGAGTGATAGGACAAGGGGGAACGGTTTTAAACTGAGACAGGGAGAGTTTAGGTTGGATATGAGAAGGAAGTTTTTCACTCAGAGGGTGGTGAGGCACTGGAACAGGTTGCCTAAGGAGGCTGTGGATCCTTGGAGGCATTCAAGACCAGGCTGGATGTGGCCATGGGCAGCCTGGTCTGCTGGTTGGCGACCTGCACACAGCAGGGGGGTTGAAAGCAGGTGATCATTGTGGTCCTTTTCAACCCAGGCCATTCTATGATGATTCTATGAAACCCCCACACCACCACATACTCCATGCAAACACAGCAGCGCTGATCCTCCAGCACCAAAACCGGCCGGTTCAGATCCAAGAGCGAAGCTCAGCAGTGCTTCAAACACAGCAGAGCTCCTGCACTGCTGCTGCTCGTTGCACTGCTCTCTCCAGCAATGCCCAACACAGCCACCCAGAGGCCAAACGCCGCCAACACAACAGCCCGTCCCGCAGCCTTACCTCTATTTCTTCTCCCAGAACATCCTCTTCGTTTGCTTCTTCTTCAGCTAAAAAAGAAAATAATGCATCAATCGCTGACACAAATCACTCAGCGATACCTTCGGCCTCTCAGACAAAGCCTTGCTGATAAAGCGGGGAGCTGAGAAGCCACGCCGCAGCAAAGCACTCCAACCAGCACTCCCACACAAAAGCTGAAGCCTGAGGGCTCTCAGCACAGAAACTGCCCACGGCGGGGGGGAGGGGGAGAGGGGGATTGGAAATCCCAGCACTCTGGGTACCCACCGTGCTCCTCCAGGTAGGCCTGCAGCCTGTTGATCAGATCCTGCTTGTTGCCCTTCGCCTCCAGCCCGCGGGCGAGGCACTCCTGCTTCAGCTCGGCCAACTGCGGGGAAGGAGAGCAGCCCGTGAGGACGCGTGATCCGCTCACAGGCACAAACACCCCGAGGAACACGAGACGCGACAACACACCGCAAAGCCACCGCTTTTTAATCTCCTTTGTAAGGAGCTCTTCTGGCTCCTTCCTCCTCCTTCCCCACTCACGAGGCCAGGCTCAGGGTCACCCCTCGGCGCCCACAGACGGGGACCGAAGCCTCGCGAAGGGCACCGGGCAGAACCGAGGCCGAGCAGAGCGCGGCCCGGTGGCCACAGGGCGGAACCGGAGCGCCTCCAAGGCCCGACCTCCCCCACAACCCCGTTTCCGGCGGCAGCCCCGGGACCTGAGCGCGTTGGGAGCCAAGGCCCAGATACAGCAAAGCCCTCCGCGTGTGGGAAGCGATGCCCGAGCCGCAGGGCTGCCGTTAGGAGCGGAGCGGCCGCCGCTACCTTCAACTTGTGGAGCTCCACGGTCTCCGCCGCCATCTTGTCGCCCCCACAGCCCGCTGCCGGCTCCGCCCCCGCCGGCAGCTCACCGCCCAATCATGGCTGCGCTTTCTGAACGGGTGATTTCAAACCGCCGTTCAACGTCGCTCCTTGCGATTGGTCAGTTCTCTCTGCTTCCTCGCACTCGCTATTGGTCCGCCAGCGGGCGGGGGCGGGGAGGTGCTGAAGGACAGGCACAAAAACCAATGGAAGCGGAGAAAAGTCCGGGAGTAGCCAATGGTGGCAGCGGGTCGGGAGTGAGGTGACTTCCTGGAGACGGGCCCGGGGCGGGCAGGGTCCTGGCAACGGTGTCTGCGGAGCCAGAGGTAAACGGGCCGGGAGCGGGTCGGGACCGGGGGACCGGAATTGAAGGGAGCGGGACTGAGGGACCGGAGGGACGCGGCCAAGGCCGAGAGCCAGCGGGATTTAGGGCTGCTTTCCGCCCCTACAGCGTCCCTGATGGAGGGAGGTGGGAGGCCGGGCCCAACGTCTGGCGGTGCCGCTCCGTGGGTTGTGCTGGGATCGGGGCCGTGGAGCGGGGCTGTGCTGGGCTGAGAACCGCGGGGGTCTCCTTCCCAACTCGGAATTCCGTACAGGCCTGAGGTTGAGCGGCTGGATGAGTGTGAAGAGGAAATGGAGCTGGGGGCGTTGGTTGGTGCTCGGCTGAACACGAGCCGGCAGTGTGAGCAGGGGGCCAAGGGGGCCAACGGCATCCTGGTCTGCGTTAGAAACAGTGTGGCAGGAGCAGGGAGGTGATCGTCCCCTGTACTCAGCTCTGGTGAGGCCGCACCTCCAGTGCTGTGTTCAGTTTTGGGCCCCTCACTGCAAGAAAGACATTGAGGAACGTGTCTGGAGAAGGGCAATGAAACTGGTGAGGGTCTGAAGCACAAATCTTATGAGGAGCAGCTGAGGGAGCTGGGATTGTTCAGTGTGGAGAAGAGGCGGCTCAGAAGAGACCTCACTGCTCTCTACAACTGCCTGAAGGGAGGCTGTGATGAGAAGCGGTTTGGCCTCTTCTCCCAGGCAACAAACAGAACCCGAGGAAATGGCCGTAAGTTGTAGCAGAGGAGGTTTAGGTTGGACATAAGGAAGAACTTTTTCTCTCAGGCACTGGAATGGCTGCACAGGGAGGTGGTGGAGTCGCCGTCCCTGGCAGTGCTCAACAGGCGTCTGGATGAGGAGCTACAAGATGTGGTTTAATGCTTGTGGTAGCAGTGGTGATGGGAGGACTGGATGATCTTGTAGGTCCTTTCCAACCTTGTGATTCTATGATTCTGTGAATTCTCTATGATTCTGCGTGGGGGAACCGCTGAGGCCCAGAAGCCTTTGGTTCTTTGTAGGATGAACGTCGGCGTGGCACACAGCGAGGTGAACCCCAACACGCGGGTGATGAGCAGCCGTGGGATCTGGCTGGCCTACGTCATCTCGGTGGCGGTGCTTCACATCATCCTCCTCAGCATCCCCTTCTTCAGCATCCCTGTGGTGTGGACGCTCACCAACGTCATCCACAACCTGGTGAGTCACGGCTCAGCTGCTCCCTCCCAGGGCCACAGTGCAGCTGTTTGTCAGCCGTGTCACAGAGTCACAAAACGGTTGGGTTGGAAGGGAGCTCAAGGATCACGGAGCTCCAACCCCCCTGTGCCATGCAGGGCCACCAACCTCCACATCTCACAGCAGCCCAGGCTGCCCAGGTCCCCATCCTTGCTGGCCTCGAACACCTCCAGGGATGGACGGGGATCCACAGCCTCTCTGGGCAGCTGTTCCAGCACCTCCCCACTCTCACAGCAAACAACTTCCCCCTGACAGCCAACTGAAAGCTGCCCTCCCTCCACTTCCAACCATTTCCTCTTGTTATCTGCCCTTTCAGCAGTGCTGTGCTGAGCACTGCGCCTTGTTCCCAGGTATGGGAGGTGCTGCGGCTCAAGGAATGCTTCCAGACCCAGTTCTGTGGAGAATCCATTGCTGACAGAAGCTCCTTGGCCTGGGAAGCAGCTGTGAGAGCACAGAGAGCACATTTCTGTCCCATGGCGTGGCTCTGCACAGAGCTCTCAGCTCTCCCTGCCTTTCCTCCAGTCCCATGCATGCTACTGTTGTCTTCTCACATCCTGCTGAGGCACAGGCCAGGCTGCTTTGCCTCCGTGTTGCTCTCCTGGAGCAAAAACTGAGTGCAGCCCCATCCGAAGCTCTCTGCATCCCAGAGCCGCCCAGCTCCATCTCCTCGGCTCCATCCCAGCGTTCCCACTGTCTGTGTCCCCATCCTGCGCTCACCTGCTGCCTCCTTTCACTTGAAACCCACAGGTCATGTATTTGCTGTTGCACACAGTGAAGGGAACGCCGTTTGAAACCCCGGACCAAGGCAAGGATCGCCTGCTGACACACTGGGAGCAGATTGACTATGGGATGCAGTGCACCTCCTCACGAAAGTTCCTCAGCATCTCCCCCGTAGTGCTGTGAGTGCTGTTTCCTGCTGACCGAGGCGTAGGGGGTGAGGCGGTGTGCCTAGGAGAGCTGCTGCTGGTGCAGTCAGTGCACTCAGCCTTGGCATAGACAGGTCCTGGAGTTTGGAAAGTTCTCTCACCTGAGAGGTGCTGGGTTTTATACAGGAAACAGCAGCGAGCCAACTAAAATAGCTGCTTTGGGGAAGCGTAGGGTGGTACAGAACTAACCTGCATCTCACTCCCTCCCCAGTTACCTCCTCACCAGCTTCTACACCAAATACGACCCCGCGCACTTCATGATCAACACCGCCTCCCTGCTCAGCGTCCTCCTGCCCAAGCTGCCCCAGTTCCACGGCGTGAGGGTCTTTGGCATCAACAAATACTGAGCCCACGCTCCCACCGTGCCACGCAGAGCTTCCCACAGGATGGCAGAGCTGGAGGTGGGCGGCTGGGCAGGCGCTGTGGGCTGAGGGCAGGATGCAGGAGCAGGGCTGGGCGCGTGGGGCTGCCGTGCAGTTGCATGCGGGTCTTTTTGCAAGGGCTTTTTTGGCAAGAGTCTCTTAAGCATGCTTCACTGAGGTTTTGTCTCTTGGTGCTTTGGTGAAGAGGTGTACAGTGGGGCTGTATGGAGCGAGTGAGGCATGTTGTGTGTGTGTTTCCCTTAAGCTAAACCCGTGTGGCAATGGGAAAGCACTCAGAAGGGGAGAACTGTTGACCGGTGGGAAGAGTAACCACTCCATGCCTCCTTTGCCTTCATGTTTTGTACGTGTCTGTAATAAAGAACTCACAGAGCAGAGCAGTGTCCTCACATGAAGGGAAAGCAGCAGCCCAGTGCTTACAGCACATCCTGCATGGCCTCCATGTGCCATTCCAGGATCCTTTGGTTCCACTGTTTCCAGCAGTGCCACCACATCAGCTTAGAAACTCCCTGATTACTTTTAAATAGATACATCAGTTTAAAAAAAAAAACAAAACACAACAAAAGAAAAAAAAAACAACCAAAAGAAAAACAACAAAAAATAGATTTTATTTGAAAGAAGAGCCCTTATAGTGCCCAACAGAGCACCATCATCCCTGGCCAGGGAGAGTCCATGAGCACTGAGCTGGGGCCTCCACGTGCAGCCCTGCACAGCACGCTCAGCGCTGGAAGGGCCGGCGCACCTTCTTCCTCCTCTTGTGCTTGGTGTCACTCTTGGGGGCGGCCCCCTCGGTCCTCGTGGTCCCAGCTGTGGCCCCCTGGGGAGCTGTGGGGGCAGGGGGAGGTGGGAACCCCCCAGGCACCTGTCCTGAGGTCCCTTGGAACATGCGAGTGAAGAAGTCCTGCAGGTCGGCGGCAGAGCTGGGGCTGCCCTTGGAAGTGCTCCTGCTGGTGGGAAGCAGTGCTGGGTGGGAATCTGGGGGTCCCAACACAGCCCCGGCACCCACACATAGAGGCCCCCAGTTTCCCCAGCCTCTGGGGTTCCCCATCCCGCCGCCGGCACTCACCTCTGCCGCCCGCCTGCGCCAGCACTCCGCACCCCGAAGGAGATGTGGTAGGGGACACGGTGGGTGTCGGGGCAGATCCCCACACGCTGACAGCCAGCCCACTCTGTGGGGAGACACGTGGCATCACGGGGGGCTCACGCTCACCCTGCTGAAGCTCAGGGACGCGATGCACTCACCTGTGATGTCGTAGACCTTGCCATCCATCATGGCAAAGTAGGTGATCTTCAGCCCCAGCAGGCTGGACTCAGCCCACAGGTCGCCCTCCTCGGCGGGGTGCAGCTGGCTGCACTCAGCACAATAGCGGGCACTGAGCGGGTCACGGTCCATCTCAAACCTCCTGCAACAGCAGCAGCATCTCAGCCCCCAGCGTGGCTCTCCAGGGACAGTGGAGTGCAGTGCCTACACCCGGAGCGCCGGCCCTACCTGTGCTTGCCCTGGCACTTGCTGCACATCATGGTGTTCATGGCCTCCTTCAGGTCATCCTGCAGCCGGCTCAGGAACTCACTCACTGACCTGCTCAGCTCGCTCTCTGCCATCCTCTTGCTGTGGCCGCCGCAGGGAGAGAGCTGCGGTCAGAGCCCAGCAGCCAAAGCATCTCCAAGACGTGAGCTCTGGGGCAGGAACTCGAGCAGGCAGCCCCCTTCTCCCAGCAACCCACACCCCACAGCAGCACACTCACATCTCGTACTCTTTCCTTTTCTCGGGGCTGCTGACGATGTCCCACGCCGCTCGCAGCACCTTGAAGGCCTCCTCAGCTCGCGGGTGCTCACTTTTATCCGGATGAACCTGGAAAGCACAGAGGACTCAGCGCTGCATCCTGGCGAGACCGCGAGCAACACGCAGCCAACACGCAGCCCCCACGCACCAGCACGGCCAGCCGGCGATACGCCTTCCTCAGCTCCGCATCCGACGCCGTCATTTCCACTCCCAGCGCCTGGAAGGGGTTCAGCTCCTCCTCGGGCACCTCGGCCATGGCCAGCAGCCGGGACACCTCCTCTGCGGAGCTGCCGGGAGCTCCCACATCGCAGCCGGGCACGGCGTCCCCCGTCCCGCAGCCCGTCCGCAGCTCCTCGGGTGCGCTTCGCCACCTCCGCCACCGGGCCCAGAGGCGCCGCCAAGTCCCGTTCACCCCGAGGAACCCCCGCGTCCGGCGGAGGACGGCGGAACCGAGCAGCTCCGCCAGCCGGGTCCTGCCCAGCGCGCTCACGCCGGCGGCCAACAGACGCCAGCAGAGCCGCAGCGCGCCCAGCAGCAGCACGAGGAGCAGCAGCAGCAGCGCGCACAGCATCCACAGCAGCCGCAGCGCCAGCTCGCCGCCCGCCCGCAGCCCCCGGGCCGCCCTCAGGCCGACGCGCCGCGTCCATCCGCGCACGCCGCCCGGTGCCGTCCCTCCTGTCCCGGCGCTCAGGCAGGAGCACAGCGGGCTCAGCGCCGCTTCCAGCAACGCCTTCAACCGGGCTCCGCCGCCCCGCCGCCCCCGGCCGCTCTCCTCCTTCTCCTTCGGGGCGGAACGCGGCCGCTGTCTCCTCCGCAGCCTCCGGGTCGCCCTCCCCGGGTCCTCGTCGCCTTCCTCGGGGCCGGGCTCGGTGCGCCGGCGGCAGCCCAGAGCGCAGGATCCGTCTCGGGGCGGGGGGGCCCGGGGCGCCGCTCGCTCCCCCCGGCAGCCGCAAGGCCCGGGCCCGTCGGGGGCCGAAGCGCCGTCCCCGTCTCCTTCCTCGTTGCCGTCGTCTTCGGGCGGTTCCGGCCCGCAGTCCCCGTTCCAGGCGGCGCTGCGCGGGGGGCTCCGGGCTGAACGCTCCCGGCCGCCGCCGCCGCCCCCCGCGGCCTCCGGTGGGGGCTGAGCCATGGCGGCGGCCCGGGCCCTACGTCACCGCCATCGTCCCCGTGCCTGCAACCGGGAGCGGGCTCAGCGCCGCGGGATCGCCGCCAGGGTCGGGCTCCGAGCCGGGGAGGCCCGTGGGCACCGGGGAGCGGAGCGGCGGCCGCGTACGGCGCTCGGGGGACGGAGCAGAGGCCCCGCGATGCCGCCGCCCGCCGGGGCCGCTCTCACCGGTGCCGGCGCGGGGGGGGGTCCGCCGCCTCCTCCCGCCCCCCCCCGGGTCCCTCACGCTCCTCACTTCCGCCTTTCGCCCGCCCGCCGCAGCCGCCGAGCTCACTTCCGGGGGCGTGGCCCGACGTCGTGCGTCACCTCCGTCGCCACGCCCGCTAACGGCCACGCCCCTTTAGCCCCTTCGTTGCCGGGCTCGGAGCCCGTACGGTGCCCCCCGTGCATCTCGGGACGCCCCGAGGCGCCCTGGGAGACCCGCAGCGCTCCGTGCGGCGCCTCGGAGGACTCCGCGGAACCCAAACCGAGCCCTGGAGCACCTCGGGGTGCTCCTCGAGTTCCTCAGCGTGCTCTCGGGGTGCCCTACAGGACTCCATGCACCCCCCCCCCCCGTGCATCCTAAGGCATCCCAGAATACTCCCCGAGCCCCTCAGTGCTCTGTGAGATGCGCTGGAGGACTTCAAGCACCCCCCCGGATACTTTAAGGCATCCCAGAATACTCCCCGAGCCCTCGGTGCTCCGTAGGACACCCTAGAGGTCCCCAAGAACCCCCCCGTGCACCCTCAGGCATCCCATAATACTCCCAGAGCTCCTCGGTGTGCTCTAAGGGGCACCCAGGGGCTCCTCAATGCGCCCTATGCGACTCTAAGCACCCTCCCGATTTACTGCAGGCTCCCCCGAAGCTCCCAGTGACGCCCCATGGCCCCACACAGCCCCCCCCGCTCGGGTCCTCCGCCGGCCCCGCTGCGATGTGGCTGCGATGCGGCATTCGGCCACCAGGCGGCGGCCGTGAGCCGAGCGGAGCGGAGCGGAGCGGAGCGGAGACCCACCCCGAGGTCGGTCCCCGAGTGTCGGGGTGCGGGGATGCAGGGATGGACGGAGGGATGAAGGGATGCAAGGATGGAGGGATGGAGAGATGGAGGAAGGGAGGGATGGAGGGATGTGGGGATGGAGGGATGGGGGGATGGAGGGATGGAGAGGAATGGAGGGATGGGGGGATGGAGGGATGTGGGGATGGAGGGATGGGGGGATGGAGAGATGAAGGGATGGAGGGATGGAGGATGGAGAGATGGAGGAACGGAGGGATGGGGGGATGCAGGAATAGAGAGATGGGGGGATGGAGGGATGTGGGGATGGAGGGATGGATGGAGGGATGGATGGAGGGATGGAGAGATGCAAGGATGGAGGGATGGAAGGATGCAGGGACAGAGGGATGGAGGGACTCAAGAATGGAGGGATGGAAGGATGGAGGGATGGAGGGACGTGGGGCTGCTGGAGCACGGTTCTCCTGAGAGAGGGTTTAAAGAGGGGGGCTGGGGGAGAGCGGGGTGCAGGGGGCACTGTTTTTCAAACAGAAGAAAGACTTTAGGGTAAGATCCATAGAGCACAGGGAGATGTATGTACACTATATACAGAGGCACAGGTGGCATTGAGACCCCCCGCCTGCCATCCCTCCTCTTCTCCCATCCACTGGAAATGATGGGAGGTGGGGATGTGTCACCAAGGAGGGTGGAGGTGAGGGCAAAGGCATTGAGGGGGACAACAAAAATGTGGGGGGCGTGGGGCTGCCTGCAGGGATGGGGGGGGGGGTGGAACTCTTTGGTTTCAACACTGTGGCTGCACAGGTCTGCTGTGTCACACCCAGCAATACCCCCCGGAGGAGCACGGCACCCCCAGACCAAGGAAGGCTGTGCGTCCCCCCTCCCCCCCAGGCCACACACCTGTGGTAGGTGGGGGACCCCCATGCCTCTCCCCAGAGGCACTTTGCCCCCACATCTGGGCTGTGCAGACATCCCACCTGCACTCCAGGTGCTCCTCCCCCCCTCCAAGCTCAGGAGAGGGAGTTGAGGAAGTGGCTCTCCCCAGCCAAAGTGCTCAGCATGGAGCTCATGTCACCCACAGCCATGTTGGCACCGCCGGGTGCCGGCAGCAGGAGACCCCCAGTGGGGCTGGGGGGGCCGGGCAGGAGCGCGGAGCTCTCTGCATCCTCCACGATGGCAGCGAAGTCCAGGTGAGTGTTCTCCAGGTCCAGCGAGTCCAGGCTGTTGAATGCCTGCTGCCCCGAGTCTGGGTAGAAGCAAGAGCTGCCTTTGTTGCCCCCCAGGCTCCCAGTGCAGTGCCCGAGACCCCCACAGCTTGCAGCAGGTGGGCCCTGAAGCTTGTGGCTGCCTTTGCCCACCTGGCCCGGGTAGCAGAGCAGTGTGTCACTGGGCATTTCGGGGGCAGGGTGGACCGGGGGCAGACGCAGCCCGCGCTGGGGGTTGGCACCTGCTGCCTCGTAGGAGGGGTTGGGCTCTGCCAGGTTGCCCCCATAGCCCACGCTGTTCTGGTGTTCCGGTGGCTTGGCACCGCTGGGGGGATGTGGCACCATTTCAGGGTTAAAGCACGGGGGGCTCAGCAGGTGGGGGCTCTCCACCAGCCCCTGCAGGTGATTCGTTTTGGGCTGGTAACCGGAGTATTTGGGGCCAAGGTAGGGCGGCGCGTGCGTGCCCTGGTACTGCCCAGACTCGCCGCCCAGCCCCATGCCGGCCTCACCACCCTTGGGGGGCTCTCCCCACATCAGAGCCTGCTGTGCCTGCACGTAGCTGCGGACCATCACCTCTTTGGCCTGCAAAGCGGGGGTGTGGGCTCTCCTCCCCCGCGGGCTCAGCACGCCCACGTAGCCGCTGGGCGTCTGCTCCTCGGCCCGGTACCCACTCACGGTTTGGCTGAACGCGGGCTGCTGTGTGGCTTTGGCATTCTGGCACGGAGTGAGGGCCGGGGCAGGCGCTGAGTAGCGCTGCTCAGATTTGATCTGCAGGCAGTTCAAGCGGTGCCCATCAGAAAAGCCGCCATCCTGGCACGTGCTCATCAGCCTGGGGTGCTGCACACAGTGGCTGGGCGGTGGGTACAGAGCGGTGTGACGCTGGCACTGCGTCTCAGCCACGGCACTGACACCCGGCTGCCCACAGCTCAGCTCCAGACGATTGCTTTGGGGGGGTTCCTCCCATTGAGGCGGCACGGCCCCGCTGCCCGCACGCAGGCTGGGGAAGTGCTGGTTCATCTGGCACTGCGGGAGGGAGAACTCAGGCTGCAGCAGTCCCTCCTCCATCTCTCCGTGCCCACCTGGGTTCAGCTGCATTCCCCCACCCGGGGCCCGCTGAGCGCTGCCATACAGACCCCCACACTGCAGCTGCACGTTGGCCCCCCGGCACGGGAAGCTTTCCTCAGGGTAGTTCAAGAACGGGTCCATTTCCAGCAAGCCAGACTCCGTGCCAGGTCCGGGGCCCTCCGCGTTCACACTCTCCAAGTAAACATTCTCACTGATGCTGGGTGGGCGTGGGGAGAAGACCCGGTGCTGGAGGTTGCCGTCAGAAGCACCCAGGGGCTGCAGGGCAGCTCTGCTCCCTCCCGGCGCATTCATGTTCCCCACGCTTTTAAAACGCTGCACTTTGGGCACAGCATGAGGGTTGGCTGCGGTCCGGGCCGGGTCGCTGGCCCTCCTCACACCGTTCCCAGGCACCAGATGAGGGTGAAGGCTGCTCACGTAGCGGTCATTGGAGCTGTGCCTTCGCAGCAAACCGTTCGTAAAGAAGGAGGGCACGGGCGGCTCCAGGCAGTCCCCGGGCAAGCTGCCGTGGCCGCCCATCCCCAGCGGCTCCACGCTGGGCAGTGGGGTCGGGGGTGGCCCACCTGTCGCTGCGGCGTATTTGGCTTTGAGACGGTAGCACTGAGCCGGCGTGAGGCTGCCCACGCCCGGCAGCGCTCCGCAGGGGTTGGCATTGCCGGCGCGCCGCAGCTCATCCGGAGAGATGCAGTCGTAGCCATCCGAGCATCCCGGCATCGTCCCCGCCTCGCCGGCCAGGTTTGGCCCCAGCAGGTACGGGGAAGCGGCGGAGGAGCGGCGGCTGACGGTGTAGGCTGAGCTGACGGTGCTGGTGGCGCTGCTGCGGCGCTCGCTCGGCGGAACGGCCAGCTCTGCCGCCGACAGCTCCGCGATGCGGCGCTGCGATGCGGCCGGCGGCACGCAGACCCCGGGCACGTCTCCGGGCAGAGCTGGAAGAGAAGGGGAGTTACACCTCCAGAAACACCTGCGGCCAGCGCCTGTCTGACAGCGAGCTGAGCGGGGCCGTCGATGCACTGGGAGGAAGGGAAGCCATCCAGAGGGACCCGGACAGGCTGGAGAAGTGGGCACACGAGAACCTCATGAGGTTCAACAAGGCCAAGAGCCGGTGCTGCAGTTGGGTCGGGGCGATGCCAGGTATTGATACAGACTGGGGGAAGAGCTCCTCGAGAGCAGCCCGGGAGGCCAGCTGTGTTCTGGGCTGCATTAAAAAGGGGTGGCAGCAGGGACAGGGAGGTGATCGTCCCCCTCTGCTCCGCTTTGTGAGGCCCCGTCTGCAGCGCTGCGCCCAGGGCTGGAGCCCCCAGCACAGGAAGGACAGGGAGCTCTGGGAGCGGGTCCGGAGGAGGCACTGAGATGGACAGAGGGCTGAGCAGCTCTGCTGTGAGGAAAGGCTGAGGGAACTGGGCTGGTTCCGTTTGGAGAAGAGAAGGCTCTGGGGAGACCTCAGTGTGGCCTTCAGTGCTTGAAGGGAGTCATAAACGGGAGGGGGAACGGCTGTTTGTGAGGGTGGGTGGTGACAGGACAAGGGGAACAGTTTTAAACCTGAGACAGGGGAGGTTTAGGTTGGATATGAGGAGGAAGTTTTTCATGCAGAGGGTGGTGAGGCAGTGGAACAGGTTGCCCAAGGAGGCTGTGGATGCCCCATCCATGGAGGCATTCAAGGCCAGGCTGGATGTGGCTCTGGGCAGCCTGGGCTGCTGGTTGTGACCCTGCACACAGCAGGGGGTTGGAACTCGGTCCTTTTCAACCCAGGCCATTCTATGATTCTATGAAATGATTCTATAGGACATGGATTCAAGTAAAAAAACGGGGCACGGCTCCCAGTGTGGGTGCCAACAGCTCCCTGGCTGCACACCACAGCAGCCGTGGGCTGCCCCACATCCAGGAGGTCTCACCGGCTCCAGGGATGGCGGGCAGATTCAGGCTCTTGGTAGCCGACGGTTTCCTCATCTGCTTCAGTTTGTCAATGCGAAGGTTCTCGAGCTTCTGGAGGGCCATCAGCCCCGAGGTGCCCATGGGCTCCCCGGGCACCACATCCTCCAGCGTGGACAGATCCTCGTAGCTGCCACCCGTGTTACCCGTCATCTCCACACCGCTGTCGTTGTTGGTGGTGCTGCCCAGGGGGGAGCGGTCACTGCTGCACGATGACTGCCCGCCAGGGCTGGGCTGTGGCTTCTGGGGGTGGACCCAAAGGAAAAAGAAGGGTCACATATCCACTAATGCAGACTGGGATGCACACTGAGTGCAGCGGCACCACCAGCAGCACCCCTGGCTTCTCACCGAGGCCAAGTCAGGCACCAGCAGCTTGCTGTCATCCTTCCGGATCTCAGCAGGGCCGTTAGTGTTTTTCTCCTGCTTCATGTCCTGGGGTGCACCAGAGGCAGGCAGTGCATGGCCAGGCACCACGCTGCCCCGGTGCTTCTTGGTGACGTGGGCATCAGGGCCGTGCACCGTCTTCACGTGCTTGCGCAGGGAGCTGGGATCCGTGTAGCGCTTGGTGCAGCCCGGGATCTTACAGATGTATGGCTTCTGTGGGGGAAAAAGGGTGCAAGGAGGGGGTTAGGATTGGCTGGACGTGATCCTTGAAGGTCCCTTCCAGTGGAACCGTTGCGTTTCATTCCAGTCCAAACTCCTTCCAACGATGCACCAGAACCCCCTCCTCATCCTCTCCAGTAGATCTGGGAGCTGAGGAAACAGAGGGTGGGAAGGACAGAGACCAAATCCTTTGTGGGGTGTTAGAGGCCATAAAGAGGAAGAATATAAGGACAGAGTTCCACTGCATGGCGCAGGGATAAAGGGATCCTGGTGGGTAACCTTGGAAGAAAGGAACTTGGGGATCTATTACAGTGGGCGAGGAGGGAATCAAGGAATCGTAGAACGCCTTGGGTTTGAAGAGACCTCAAGGATCATCAAGCTCCAATCCCCTGCCACGTGCAGGGCCACCAACCTCCGCATCTAATGAGAAAAAGTCCCTGGGACCAACAGAGCAGCCCAAGGGGAACCCAAAGGGTGGCAGAGCCCCGGACGTACCTCATTGGAGTGGGTGCGGTTTTGGTGCTTGGCCCGGTCGGAAGCGTTGGAGAAGGCTTTGTTACAACCCTCGTGTTCACACACGTAGGGCTTCTCACCCGTGTGGGAGCGCAGATGTGTCTTGAGGTTCTCCAGACGGGAGTACGCTTTGTTACAGCCCTCAAACTGCACGGGGGAGCAGAGCAAAACACGGCACAACCTTCAAACAGACCCTGCAGCACATCGCCCACAGCCCCTTCACCCTTCCGACCTGTGCCACGCCACGCTGCACCCCACCTGCCACGCAGCCCTTGGCTCCACGTGCAGCTGTGCCACACCACTGAGCACAGGGCTCTGGGCACCCGGACCAAATTGCACCGTGTGCTACCAGGCTACCGACCAACCCACCTCATTTTCCACCCCACAACGCCATACGCCACCCTCAGCTCTGCAAAAAAAAACCCCATTCCATCTCACCGTGCACTTGTGAGGCTTCTCGCCCGTGTGACGCCTCATGTGCACCACCAGCATGTACTGAGCCTTGAAGGGCCGCTGCTCCCGCGAGCACGCTGCCCAGTGGCACACAAATTCCTTCTTCTCCCCGTGGATGTGCTCGTTGTTGATGTGCTGGGGAGAAGAGGGAATCACGAGGGGCACGGGGGAGGGCACCGAGTGTCAGGGGTAAATTAAGAGAAGACGTGGGAAAATGAGGATATGGAGGGAGAGGGATGGGTGGGGAGATGCTGGGGGAATAGAGAGAGGTCAGATGGTGTGTGGAGGAAGCAGGGATACTGGAAATGGCTGGGGGCTACCTGGGGGTGGCCAAGAGAAGATTAGGGGTCATGGAGCGTCTGAAGAGAGACACAGAGAAGAAAGCAGGAAGTTTGGAAGAACCAGAGCTTTGGGAGAGCTGGCTGAGGGGTGAGGAAGGCCAGGCTGGGTGGTGTCCCTTGGCACAAGGTATGGGAGGACCACAAAGAACTTGCCCAGGTGAAGAGGAGGATGCATCTCCCTCCCTTCCAACACCGCTCACCCTGTGGTGAGTTCTAGAAGTGGTGGGGAGAGCCGGAGGTTCAGCCCAAGACAGGGCAGTCTGAGCGGGAGCGATGGGTTGACACAGTGCCATGTCAGCCAGTGGCCCGAGCACGGGTTGAGGGACCCAGGGCGCCCAGTAGGACCTAACTCACATGCACCAGCTGTTCCTGCGTGTCAAACTCCTTGGCACAGCCATCCCAGTAGCAGTTCGTTTCATAAATGGTCTCAAATTCAGGTTTCCCATCCTCCTTCTCCAGATCTTCCCGAACACTGAGCATCCCCAGCAAGGGGTCCTGGAGGAGCGTGGCCGGGTGAGAACTCCAAAGCACGATTCTGTGTCCTCCCTGCTCCTGGGAGTGGCACAGGGGAGAGCGTGGTGCTGTTGGGAGCAGGGGAGTCCAAAGGCATGGGGAGTACCTGTGTGCCTGTGGAGGCTGGACTGGAGATGTCACCCTCAGATTTCTCCTCTGGGTATTTGGCTGTCAGAGGGCTACTCAGGCTCCTCTCCAACTTTAGCTGCTGCAGTGGCAGGGGGAAATGGCAAAGCAGTCAGCAGCAGGATGCCCACCCATTATATGGGACGCACAGCATCCCTGCGGCCCCATACCTGGCAGTGTTTGAGGGTCCCACGAGCCGGGGTGTGATGTAGGAGCCCGGGGCGGGAGGACAGGGTTTCGTGGGAGCTACACGGTGGCAGGGGTGGAGTGTGGCTGAACAGTTGCCCTTGGCCCTTCTGCTGCCCCGGAGCGTTCTGGTACCCCAGCGATGGACTGCAAAGAGCAAAAGGGATGAGCAGGTAACACCAGCATAGGACAGGAGTTTTGGCAGGGATCTGAGCTCCCAGCAACTCCTGCCCTAGCACACCAGCCCTAAGTGCCCTCCCACTCTGGGATAACTGCTCCCAATTTGGCCCCTGACATTCCCCAAGGTGGGCAACAGCACTCAGGTTCCTGCACTCCGAGGCTGTCTGCACGCCAGTGAGACGAAGTCCGGTGCCCACCTGATGGTGCTGATGGAGAGGTGACCATAGGAGCCACTGGCGGAAGCACAACGGGAGTTGATGAAGGCAACGAGGGAGTTGGGCGAGGTGCGGATCACCGTCTGCAGGTCAACACTGGAGTCTGACAGGGGTGAGATGGATAGTGCCCGCTTCTTGCCCAGCTTGCCGGCACCACGGGGCGTTGAGAACCGTGAGCCTGGGACAGTGGCAGAGTGGAGGGCAGTCCTCTTAGAATTGGTCCTGGAAGGCTGAAGCAACTGAAGTAACCCCCAAGGACATAAGCCTGGTGCTCTGGAGCCTGGAGGAGCACCTGGAGGTTGCTGGCTGCTGGGTCCAGACTGTGGCAAAGCTCAGAAGCATCCCTCCTCCCTGTCACAAACCCTAAGAGGTATCTGAAGCCCTTGACACGCACCAACTCCTTTCTACAACCTATCCCAGCCCAAAATAAGTGCCCAGTCCTTTTGGCCAGCACCAGCCCCTGCGTGAGCCGATAGATTTCCCTATTGATAGAAACAACCCTGTTGCAGGAGACGTCCCTGAAGCCCCAGCAGCTTCAGCCCTCTCAGCACTGCTGGCGCCATCCCTAGGAGATGCCCGAACCCCTCATTAACCCCTCACTTGCCTCACGTCCCCCAGGAGCACGGACTTACCATCAGCACCACCCAGGTGCTCAGTGCCGGGCACCAGCCCATAGCCATGGTGACTGCTGGCAAGGTTGGGCTGATGGCACACTGAGAAATCGAGTCCTGGGGGGAGGGAGGGAGGGAGGGAAAGAAAGGTGAAGGGTGTGAGAGGGAGACCACCAAGCCTCCAACTGAAGGCACGTGTCCATCCCAGGCACTGCCCGTGCTAATGGAGCTCTGACCGACCTTGCAGCCCCGGTGTGCCCGCAGAGGGTCCGTGCAGCGGCCGCGGGCAGCAGTGCTCGGCGTAGCCGGGACCCTGAGGCGTAACGGGGTTGAACATGGCACAGGGAGGCCTGCCCAGCCTTCAGGGCCGCATCTGCTCCTCGCCGAGGGGCCGGCGCCGGTCGAGGCCTGCGGAGAGCAAAGCCCCGGCCTTGCGTAGGCGCGGTGCCCGCAGGGGGCGCCGCAGCGCCGCGCAGGCAACGCCCGGGCCTCGGGGCCGCACAGGCCGCATCCCGAGCAGGCCGCAGCGCCCCGCAGGCCGAGGCCTCCCCACCCTGCCCACACACAGCCCTGTGTGCCCGGCCAAAAGGCCCAGGGCTTGGGGGAGCAGCCCTGCGTCCCGCAGTTTGGTGCACAGAGGATCCCGGGCAGAAAAGCGGACTCGATGGAACATCTCCACAGACCCAACAGCCGTGGGACTCCTGTCTGCCTGCCTGCCCGCCCCTCATAGGGGGGCATGCTGCTGCTGCCCATCTGGGAGCAGATATCAGTTCTGCACTGTGAGAGTGGGGAGGTGCTGGAACAGCTGCCCAGAGAGGCTGTGGATCCCCGTCCATCCCTGGAGGTGTTCGAGGCCAGCAAGGATGGGGCCCTGGGCAGCCTGGGCTGCTGTGAGATGTGGAGGTTGGTGGCCCTGCCTGTGGTGGGGGTTGGAGCTCCGTGATCCTTGAGCTCCCTTCCAACCCTGGCCATTCTGTGGTTCTGTGAGCCCCTCACCCTAAGGACTCCCCAGGACCAGGGCAGCTTTCTGCACGGGGCACAGGTGTGAAGCACGGCTGGGGCTCATGGTTGCACCTGGAAGGGAGCAGGGGCTGCTGCCGGGGGAGGGCAGCATGCAGAGCCTGCATCCCTGCCTTTCTGGTACAGATTTAGATGAAAAAGGGCCTTAAAAAGGATCCAGTTTCCAGCCTGTAAAAATTGCAAGCCCTGACGGCTGCAACGGGAATCGAAGGCACAGACGGATGGAGCCGCTCTTGGCCGATGGACCCAGGCTGGCATCACGGTTGCAGATCACACCCAGCCCTGCCCTGCCCATGGCTCCCCGCCCTGCCTGCGAGCCAACCCTGCCCCATCCCACCTACGCAGCCCACGGGGCTCAGCCCTGCCTGGAGCCTGGGCCCCGTTTCCACCCACAGCCTCAGCATCAGCTCCCAGCCCACAGATCTGCCCCCACCGTCCTGCCCCAGGACCCCCATGCAAGAGAAACAACCAAGGAGCGGAGGAACAGGCGCACGTGGGTGGCACTGCTTACAAGGCCCCCTCCACCTCCCCCGTGGAGGAATTGCCCCAGAGAAGGGGGCTGGGGGAGCGGGAGCCCCTCACCCTGCTGGGAAAGAGCTGGGTTGCGTTGGGAGCACAGGGGTGAGGGGGGCAGCGATTCTTCCGCATGAGTTGCCCCTTTGAAAGCTTGTCTAGGGGCTTTGTGAGAGTGTCAGGCAGGAAGAATGGAGGGGGGGCCAGCAGGGCAGCACGGTGGTGGGGCTGGGGGCAGCAAAGGGAAAGACAGGAGGAGGAAATGGAGGAGGTGGGGGGCGGACGGGGGGCTCTTACCTGTGTGCTGCGCCCGCGCCGTGCAGCACGGATGGGGGGAGCAGCTCCAAGGGACGCCCCTCATGTTGCCCCTACCCCAGGTGCAGCATCTGGCAAAGAGAGGGTGGGAGTTCCTCAGAAAAATGGTGTTTCGTGGAGTCGAGCACAGCTTCCTGCAGTACACGTGTGTGCAGACATGTGCAGGTGCGTGAACACGTTTGCACATACACACACAACACACACGTGTAGTCACCTGCACGCGTGAGCACGCGCACACCTGCGTGCAGATACGAACTGCGTGCTCACACGGGTGCACAGATCTCTGCATGCACACGAGCGCGCTCACACGCAAGTGCAAACACATTTGCACACATACATACATGTATACACGTGTGTCACCGTGGTTGCTGGGCTTCTGTCTGCATGAAGAGCACTCAGGTCTCGTCAGGGTGCAGCAGTGCTGGATCCCCCCCGCAGTTCCTGCACCTGGGGTGGGGGGACACAGGGTGAGGCACTCGGGATGCTTTGCTTCCCCTGGTGCAGCTCACGGGGGCTCACGGCAGATCACACCCCCGCTGCCCCATAACTGCCGGCATCGTGTGCCATGCCCTGCACGGAGGGCTGGGGGCGGCTCAGTGGGTCCCCACTACTCCCCCCACCCTGTGGGTACAGCGGGGGGGGTCACAGAACACCCCCGCTCTGGGCAGCGGGGAGGGCTTCGGAGAACCAACCGATGGGGGGGCGATGGGGGTCCCCGGCTGTACGATGTGGGGTCTGGGGGGGACATCCCGCACCCCAGCAGCCTCCAGATTGAGGAATCCGGAGCGGGGCTGGGGGGACACAGGGAGCCAATGGGATCCATCTCATCATTCCCCCCCTTCTCCCCCCCACCATCGCGCTCCCCTCCCCAACGCCGCCGCCGCGGCCCACCCAAGTCGCAGCCCATGGGCATAAATCTGAGAGCAGGGCGCAGGCGGGATGGAGGGAATCTTCCCCGGCCTCCTCTTGCCAAGAAACTCAAACTGAAACACATTCCTCCTCTTCTCTGCCAAGAAAACACGGATCGCAGCCAGCAGCCGGAGCAGGGCTGGCTCCGGGCGCAGCAATGCCGCGCAGAAGGGGATTGGGACCGGTGTCCCCCCCCCTCCTTCCCCCTTCTGCTTTTTCCCTTTTTTTTTTCCTGCAAACACGTCTGATCGCCGTCATCTGGCTCCAGTTTGTGGAGGACAGGGGAACGGGGGGAAGGGAAAAAGGGGGCAAAGAGGCAGCGCGGCCCACAGCGCTGAGGGACGGAGGGATGGGAGGCAGAGGAACGGGCGCAGAGGACCACGCGCCCATTGCAGCTGCACCCATTGCAGCTGAACCCGCAGGAGGGACGATTTGGGGAAGGGGGGGGGGCTCGGCAGCATCCCCAGCACCCCCAACCCCAGCGCAGCCCTGGCAGGGTTAACAACCCCGGAGCCCCACAGCGGAGGAATGCGATGTCAGGGCTGGATTAGCGCAGCGCTCCCATCCCGGCGGAGCTGTGTGTGGCACAATCCATCACAGCGCCCGGCGTGGGGGGTCCGGGGGAGGGACCCTGCGTGCGCTGCTGCCTGCGTGTGTGAGCCCATGTGTGTGTGTGTGTGTGCGCTGTGTGTGCACGCGTGTGCCGGGGTACTTTGGGTTTTTGGTTTGTTTTTTTTGGAGGGGGAAGGGCGGTTCGTGTGCAAGCGCCCACACGTGTCTGCGTTTGCACGAGTGCTTGCGCACATCCCGTGTGTGCGCTGAAGGGGTGATGCTGCAGCATCCACCCCAACCACCCCAAACTGCCATGGGGTGAAGGAACAAGGCGGGGGGGCAGAGCAGGGGGCAGAGTGCCCGGGACCCCCGCTGCATGTTGTCATCCTCCCCTTCCCCCCCCCCAGTGCAGGGGCTGGGAGCCCCCCCCCCTCCAAGTCCATCCCCAGCCCTGGACAGGCAGAGCCCAGCTCTCAGCACCGATCCCACAGCCCTGGTGCTGCGACCCCGGGGTCAGCCGTGTGCCCGATTGGTTTAACCCCGCGGGGCTGAACGCATTGATCTGCCCCCCCCCGCGCACAGAGCAGCTCTGCAGACACACACGTGCGAGCTGCGGGGCTGGGGGGCAGCTATGGGAGGCAACGCTCCTCTGCGCCAGCGAGACCCCAGCACCACGGGGTTGTGTCCCAGTCCCCGCTGAGCCCCCAGCCCCCTCCGCACCTCCCATCCCCCCTGGAAGCAGCTCCTCCTGCACGGATTCCTCCTCCGTCCCCGGCAAAGGCACCGCTCACAGCCCCACACCGACCCCACTGCTGCGCCCTCAAAGCTCATCGCTTCGGGTTCAGGGGCTCTGAAAGGGGACGGGGGGGGGTCACGATCCCGGGCGGGTGGGTGTGCATGCAGAGCTCATCATCCCACGGTGGTCCCCGCGCTGGAGCTGTGCCGGCTCCAGGGGCAGAGGCAGAACTTCCCACCAGGACACACATCCCCACTCCTTTCTCCTCCTCCAGCCTTCGGCACATCGATCCCACACCAAAGTCCTCCTCTGCCGCATGCATCGCTAAACCACGAGGGGCCTGAGGTGTCCCCTCCCCATCCCCGAGCAACGCACGGCACCCCCCACCCATACGTCCCCATATGCCCCATCCCAGCCCCTCACTCCCACATGCATCCACACCCACCGGGGACTGTGCACTGACACGCTCACGCGAGCTCACACACACGTGTGCACACTCCAGGTGATCCGAGGGCAGGGGGGCTGCAGGGGGGGGCTCACAGCTCTGTGCCCCCTATGGGGCAGCCCCCAGGCTCGAGCAGCGATGCTCAATAGGTGGTCCCTGTTTGCCTTGGCCCCACACGTCCCACCCCTGCACGCTGCTCCCCTAGAGCCACATCCCTGCCCCGGGATGGGGTCCACGGGAGGGGTTGGGGAAGGGGGGGGTTTTGGGGAGGTTTTGGGGTGAGGAGAGCACAGACACAGCGGTGGCTGTTGGAGGAATTTTTATATTTCCCCCTTCGCGGCGCTGGAGGGAAACGGCGAAATGGAACATGTGGGAGCCATAAACGTCCATCCCTGAGTCGTGGGGCAGCCCCTCCCGACGGCATCGCCCCCCACCTGGCACTACGCAGCAGGACACCCCCGGGGCAGGAGGTGGGGCAGTGGGTGATGTGTGTCCTCGGGTCACCCTGAGCCGTCCCCACTGCACAGCTCCATCCTAAAGGACTCCTTGGGGTTGGGGTGCGAGGATGCTCAGGACCCGGGAGTGGAGGGGGGGTTGTTAAAGCATTAAAGGTGCTGCTCTGCAGTGCATAGAGCCCCCTCCAATCCACCCCATCAGCCACAGCCGTGCTCTCCTGCACCGGGAGTGGAGGTCTGGGGGGGGAGGGTGAGGGTCTGCACCCCACATCTGGGGCACTCACACAGCCCTGCCCCATCCTCAGCCCCGGAAGCTGAAACCCGACGCGGTGTTTTTGCTGCTGGTTCCCACTCCGTGGCAGCTATTTTATCAGCTGTTCCCGCTGTTATTCTGCAGCTTCTGGAGGGCTGCGATGCACCACGAGGACTCGCGGAGCTCACCGAGAACCCATCCGACCTTTGCTATGTGTCACATCCCCGGGACCTCTGCACAGCCGGAGGAGATAGCGGGGGAAACTGAGGCACGTGAGCCCAGGAACACAAGGTGGATAACTGTGCCATGTGCGTGTGCATACACACGTGCCACAGGTGTGCGTGCACACACGGGTTCACACGTGCACCCAGGGATGCTCTGGGCTCAGACCAACCGCCACCCACCCACATCAGCACCGACGGAGGGCGGGACAAGGGTTATGGAGGAAGGCAAAAAGCAGCCCCAGCATCCCCTGGTGACGGTCAGCAATGGGCTGATGTCTGCCCACAGAGCCTCGCTGCTCTGGGAATGGCCAGGGAAGGGCATGGAGCAGCACAGCTGGAGCGATGCAGAGACCCCATAAGGTCCCACAGCAGCACGGGGGGGTGGGGAGACGTGGCAGTGCTCTGCCACCCCCTGCCCCACAGACTGCAGACAGAGCTGCTCCTGGATCCGAGTTTCTGGAGGAGAAGCTCCATCCATCCACTTCCTCCTCCCTTCCCCCTGCTGCCCCACACCAAACCCACAATGCGGTCACTTCCACCTCTCCTCGCTCCACACGTGTGCCACTGCCCCACGCCTGCTGCTGCCCCACATCCCTCAGCCCCACATCCCAGCTCAGGACCTCCTGCTCCCTCTCCCCTCCCCCCCGCACTGTGTGCAGGGCCCAACGTTGGGCGCTTCAGCACAGGGGGCACAATTCTATGGAAAAACATTTCCTGAGCATCCCTAAGTGTGGGGGTACCAGCATCCTTAAGCCCAGACCCCCAATTGGGGCTGATGGGAGCCACAACCCCAACCCAGAACTCCTGGGGGGGGGGGGGCAAAAGGGAGGCAGCAGTGGGGGCACAGCAGGCATCGGGGCCATTGCCAGTGGCTGCTCGGAGTGATGGGGGGCTCGGGGGTGCCCCCATTCAACGCACCCCCAGAAGGGCGGGTCGACCCCAGGCCGGGTGCTCCATGACGTGGGTGGGGAAGCAGCTCTGCCCTCCCGCAGACTGGGGAAGGGGGGGGGGGGTCCCGGCACAGAGGTTTCTATGGCCGTGCTGTGTTCTGCATCGCAGGGGGGAGCAGCGCAGCCCCCCGGGATCCCCTCTGTGCCATCACCGACCCCCGGCCCGGGGGATGCTCGGGGCTGTGGAGCTCGAGGGGCGGTACCGTACGCTGCTAAAGTGGCCCAAAGTGACCCAAAGTGACCCAAAGGAGTCCAAAAGGGCAAAGGGTGGGGAGAGGGGGGGTCAGGACCCCGCAGCAGCCCCGCGTACGGCTCGAGGAGCCCCGGGACCGTCCCGCGGGCGCTGCGTCACCGGGGGGCCGAGGCAGCGCCTGCCCCTCTCCGGTACCGGGGATGCGAAACAGTCCGGAGCCGGACCGCCCCGACCGCCCCATCCCTGCCCCAGCCCCGTGGGGGGGCACGGCGCTGCCCACCCCCCGAAACCGCCAGGGCGTGGGAGCTCCGTACGGCCCGAGCCCCGCTCGCAGCACCCGCATCCCCACCTCCGGCCGGCGCTCCGCGCTCCGCTCCTCCCGGCGGCGGCGGTTCGGTCCCGGTGCGTCGCTGTGCGGTTCGGTTCGGTCCCGGTGCGGTTCGGTCCCCGGCGGGGCGGATCCCGGAGCTCAGGGTTAGACGGGACGGACGGCCCCTCTCCCCCCGAACCCCACCGGGCCCGGAATCGCGGTCCGCCCACACCGAACGCTGCGGGACCCCGCGGGGGCGGCGCGTCCCGGGGCAGAAAAACGGCGGAGCTGCGGGATTCAACTTCGGGCGGCGGCGGCGGCGGAGCGGAGCGGCGTTCGGGACCCCAACCGGGAGCGCCGCGGTCACTCCGAAAACCCGGGGTGGATCGGGCACGCGCGGCCCTGCACACGCGCGGGGCCATCCCACGTGTGCGAGTGCGTGTGTGTGCGTGTGAGTGCGTGTGTGTGCGTGTGCAACGGGTCCGTGCACCCGTGCACCGTTCCAGGTGTGGGAAGGATCGGGGCACACGCTCGGCACGCTCACAGCGATCGCATCTGTGCAACGGTGCACACACAGGGCGCACAAAGCACCGTGTGCACGGGACCCCCGCACACGTGCACACACGTGGCTTTGCACACACGCACGCACACGCACACGCGTGCACAGCATGCCAGGTATCGGCCCTGACCCCAAACCCTGGAAGGGATGAACCCCCCCCCCCCCAGCTTTGCCCACACTGTCAGGCTGCAGTTGGGGCTCCGGGCCTGCAGCCCCCCCCCTACACGGAGCACGGAGGTCCCACAGCCCCCGTGCCCCCCCCGGTGGGGGCTGCGATGGCTCCGTGTGCCCCACACCCCCCGTGTCACCGTGCACATGATGGAGGGGGTGGCTGCAGCGGCGGCACGGCAGCGATGGGGGCTCAGGGGGGGAGCAGAGGTGGGGGTCGCCGGGTTGGGGGAGTGATTTCCCCACCCGGGGGGCACTTTCCCTTTGGGGCCGCGTCCCTTTGCTGTTTGTTTGCACTGAAGGTTGGTCCCTGTGCTGTCACAGCGGTGTCACAACGCCGTCCCGATGCGCAGCTATTTCGGGGAAGGTGCCCTTTGCCCCCCGCTCCCAGGCAGAACGTGACAGCGTGCGGCAGTGCCAGCAGGGCATAATGGGGGGGGGACAGACAGCACGACTCCCCCCAGCCGCCATTCCCCTTCCCCACCCTGAGCCCCATGTGCCCTTCTGGGGGGGGTCGGCACACTCAAAAGACACTCAGCCCCCCAGGTGGCACCCAGCACGGTGCTGTGGGTGCCCACTCCCACCCCATAACTCCCCGTCCCCACTGCGCTCCCGAAGGTGCTGGAGCTCCGTGCTGCTGCTGACCCCGCGGCCTCTGAGCGGGATTACCCTCCGCATTAGGGATCCTTGTCCTCCCCGTGTCCCCGTGTGTCAGCACGCACCGCTCTCCCCACACCGTATGGCAGCCCTGGAGGACACGCTGGCCATAACAGAGCTCCGTGCCTCAGTTTCCCACTCCGCTCCCATCACCCGGGACCCTCCTGCTGCCCCCTGACAACCACGCTGATGGTGCCCGCTGGGTGCAGGGGTGGAGACCCCTCCCGCACGAAGGGAGGGCCGCCGGGGGGTCCCTGTGGGCTGTGGCCGATTGCTCCCCGCAGATCAGCCCCAGTGCGGTGCCAAGGTGGTGGGTGCAGTGAGAGTGGCCCCCCCGTGCCGTTTCGTAATGCGCTTCAGGGGCTGAGCAGCTTTGCTCCTGAGCTGAGTGACCCCGGTTAAGCCAGCAGGAAACCCCCCCCCAGCCCTGCGCACGGTGTGGGGCGGCGCTGCGCACCCCCTCCCTACCCCAAACCCCCCATTGCCCCTTCCCGTGGGGTGACACGCGCCCACCAGAGCCGGGGCAGCCCATACAGAGGGATGCGCGCACAGACCCCTCCCCACCCCCGCCCCCCACCCACAGATAATCTCGCCCTCCCATTTAGGAAAGTCAAAGCAGCTCAGAGCGGGGTGGGATGATCCGCGTGGATTAAGGGCTGAGAGGTACCCCCAGCCCTGCACTCACTGTGGGTCAGCATGTCAGTGTGTCAGTGAGTCAGCACCGGGGTGTGCAGCATCCACTCTGCAGGGGAAGGAAAAGCAGAGCTTGGTGGATGCGTGGGATGCTGCAGGGTGGGGGTGAGCAGACTGCAAATCCACGCGTGCCCACCCCAGAGCCCGTGGCTGCATCTCTCTCAGCACCCGCATGGGGGGCTGCCCCAGTCTGCAGTGCGGGGTGGGAGAAAGGAGGGCGCAAATCTCTGTGTTCTCAGCCCAACCCCACGCCTGCATCTCAGCATCTGCGTGGCGTTGCTTCATCAGCAGCGTGCACGTGTGCCCCAAAGGCCGAAGCATCCGATAAGGAGGGAGGGAGGGGGTCAGCTCTGCCCATTATAGGGTCATTCTGGGGAGCGTGCGCCGTGGCCGTGCTGCCCCACAGCCCTTGGGGGGCTGCCCGCAGTGCGTGGCTGATGAAAGCTGCCCTTTGTCCGCCCCAGCGCAGGGCCAAGTGGGTTTGTTCCCAGATAAAACGGCCCCACGGTGAGCTTTGAGCGGCGCTTGCACAACGAGGACCCAGGGTGGCCCGGTGGCATCGTGGAGGGATGAGAGGAGGGCATCGCCTCCCACCCCAGGATCTCCCCAGCCTCACATTGCACGCGATGCTCCCCACCCTTTGGGCACCACTGGACTGTGGTGGGAGGCTGTGGGGAGGAGAGGGGTCATGGGGTGGTGAATGGGGAGCTGTGGGATTGGGGAGGTCAACGAGGGGTGATGTGGAGGGGGGCTCTGCTATTTGTGGTGGAGTCCCGAGATTTGGGGGATGGATTTGGGGTCATCCTCCCCTCCTCGTGCAGGTGGTGCCAGGAGAAAGCAGTGAGACAGAGCCCGGGCATCGCATCTCCACCCATTTATTGGGGAAAGCTGCACCAAAGTGGGAAAATAAATTAAAAGCACGGAGCCGTGGATGCACTGCACACATGAGCACCAGAAAGCGAAGGCAGATGGGTTCTGTGGTGGAGATGTGGGGGGGCAGGGGGAAGAACAGAGCCCCGGGGGGGTCCCTATGGCTGCAGAAACCTCTGTGGGGAAGTGGTGATGGCTGCAAAACCGGAGGTGCAAAGCTTTGTGTCTTCGTATCTCCATCTTTAGTGCGGCCTCAAAGGCAAAGTGTGAGCAGGAGCTCCGTGGGGGGGCTGGGAGGGAGCTGAGCGGGGGGGGTTCACACACACGCACACACACACAGACACACACGTGGGGTTTGCACGCGTGAGGAATGGGGCTGGGAGGGGAGAGAAACCCCACACCCAGCTCTGCATCCTCCTGGGGCCGAGGGCAGCATCTCACCACTGCGCTTTTTTTAGGGCTCGTGGCAGCATCACCCCCTTCACCCTCAGCTTTTAGGGCCGTGAGTGCATCGCTCCCTGACCCCAACGCCGGCCCACGTTTGCAGCAGTGGGGCAGAGGAGCAACAAAAGCCTTTCAGCCCCACTCCGGTGGGATCGGAGCCGCTCCCTCCCCGCTCCCTCCATCGCACCGCAGTCCAGGGGAGGGGGGGGGTTGGGAGTCTCCCCTTGGCAGTCCTGGATGCGGGGGGGTCCCAGAGCTGCCTCCATCAGCTGCACCCGCACGCATCCACGATCATATCGGGGATGTCGGTTTTGACGATGTTGCTGTTGCGATCGAAGTAGAGGAGCGAGAGGGGGCGGCGACGCGTGGGGACGCAGCACGAATGGGCGGCCGTGCGCACGTTGTTGGCTTTCACCAGGCTGAGCACGGCGCTGTGGAAGGACGAAGCCATCCCGGGGCTGCCCGCAACGTGCAGCGGGCACTGCCCCACGCAGTAATTAAGCTGATAACCCTCGGGGCTGATGATCCAATCGTTCCAACCGATGGATCTGAAGTCCACGTAGTGATCCCGGCGGCAGCACAGAGAGGAGTCGCGGCTGCATCTCAGGCTGCGTTTGACCACGCGGTGCTCCGGGTCCCTCAGCGACGCCGAGGCCACCAAGAAGGGCTGACGGGGCCGAGTGGCGTTGGAGGCGGTGACGAAACCGCCGTCCCCGGAGCTCTGCAGGTACAGCCGGAGGGTTCCGCGCTCCGCCCCGAAGGAGCCGCGCAAGGCGGGGAGGATGGAGAAGGTCCTCCAGCCGCTGCCCCGAGCGCTCAGCCGCCGTGCGCTCAGCAGTACGCGGCGTTCCCCCCCCGTGTCACCGTGCCCCTCCAGCAGGGAGATGCTGAGGGTGACGTTGGTCACCGCGCCGCCAGGAACGCGGACGTAAAGCCACAGCTGGACCTGAACAACGCGCACGTCCTGATCCGGAGGGGGGGAGAGGTGGAAGCGCAGCACCGTGCCGGGGGAGGACGTGGGCTCTGCGGGGAGAGAGGGGAGGGAGTGAGCGGTGCACCCGCAGCGCCCTTAGGGCTGAGATCCCACCTGCAACCTCCCCCCTTCGCCCCCCCACCCCCACCCCACACCTCCCCCCTTCGGTCCGTCCCTCCCCTCCCGAGGATGCTGCACTTTGCGTGTGTCCACGTGTTGCTTTCTAAGGGAACCGTCCCACTCTGCCCAATGGAACGGGCACAGAGGGGGACAGTGGGGACCGGGGGACGCCCTGACCCTGATCCTAACGTTGTCCCTCTCCCCGGCCAGCCCTGCAGCCCTGCAGCCCTGCTTTGGGGCACCATTCCCGTCCCTGCAGCCCTTCATCCCCTTACAGCCCCCGTCCCCTTACAGCCCCCCACATCCCTTCAGCTCCAATCCCTCTGGCCCTCAACCATCTCTGTCCCCATCCCCCCTCCCCCCCCGGCCACCATAAATCCAAACCGAGGATTTTGTGCACACGAGAGTCCCTTCAGTCCCCTCCCCACTGCTGCTCTGTCCTCACCCATCGCGGGGGGGGACACACAGACATCGCAGTGCCACAGCACAGGGACCCCTGAGGGGAGCAGCACGGGGGGCGAGAGGGGATCCGTTTGTGTCATCTGAGCCCCTCCCAGCAGTGCCGGGGGTCACGGACCGACGGTTCCATTCCAGTCCGGGCTGAGCCCTCCCGGACACCCCCACCCCACCGCGAGGATCCCGGCGGGAGAGGGGGGGGAGAGCAGCGCTGTGGTGCTCGGGGCTGCGCATCCCGGGCAGTTCCCGCACCCACAAGGGGTCCCGCACCCACAACGGGGTCCCGCACCCATAACGGGGTCCCGCACCCACAACGGGGTCCCGCACCCACAATGGGGTCCCGCACCCACAGTTGGGTCCCGCACCCACAATGGGTCCCGCACCCACAGTTGGGTCCCGCATCCACAACGGGGTCCCGCACCCACAGTTGGGTCCCGCGCCCACAACGGGGTCCCGCACCCACAACGGGGTCCCGCACCCACAGTTGGGTCCCGCGCCCACAGTTGGGTCCCGCACCCACAACGGGGTCCCGCACCCACAATTGGGTCCCGCACCCACAACGGGGTCCCACACCCACAGTTGGGTCCCGCACTCACAACGGGGTCCCGCACCCACAATGGGGTCCTGCACCCACAATGGGGTCCCGCACCCACAAGGGGTCCCGCACCCACAGTTGGGTCCCGCACCCACAACGGGGTCTCGCACCCACCTTCCTCCCCGAAGCTGATGATCTCAAAGCGCCTCTCATCCTCGGGGGGGTCACCACGTCGGGGCCCTTCCGCCTGCAGCCTCCGCAGCGCCCGAGCCACGGCAACGCGCGGCACCGCGTGGGCGATCCGCGGCCTTTCGCGGAGCCTCAGCCCGTCCAACAGCTGCCGTTTGGCCGCCTCTTCCAACAGCCGCCGTTCCGTTTCGGCCCCGCACGACGGGCACCGTTCTGTCGCCCCGCAAAGCACCGCAGCAGCGAGCAGCCACGGGAGCGCGCAGCGCGTCGCCATCGAACCGACGGGACGGACCGGAACGGAACGGGGCTGCCGCGCCGCCGCCACCCGCTTTGGGCACCTGCGAACGGGGGCGGACCCGCAGCCCCCCCGCCATTGGACGGAGCACCGCCCGTCCCGTCGGGCATGGCCGGGGCGGGGGATTACCGGGATTAAAACACCCCCCCCGCGGTGAGGTTGGGGGGGAGGCTGCGGGGAAGGGGCGCCGGGAGGTTTCACACGGCCCCCAACCCCCCCTCCCCACCCCACCTCTGCTGTGCTCCTGCCGGCGGGGGGCAACGGTGTGCACGGGGGTGCACACGTGTGTGCGCTCGTGGGGTGTGCATGGAGGTCTGTGCACGTGGGGTTTGCACGCACACACACACACTGTGTGCTCCCAGCTCAGCATCCGCCTGGGGATGGAGATGGGGGACGGAGGGGGTCCAAGCAGCCCCCAGTGCAGCACTGCAGAGCTTATGGGACGGCCCCCAGCCCAGGCATTGCCCCCATGCACAGCACAGGGCTGTCGCTCCCAGGAAGACATCCACAGTCCCCTACCCCTGTCCCTACCCCTGTCCCTACCCCTGTCTCTACCCCTGTCCCTACCCCTGTCCCTACCCCTGTCCCTGTCCCTGTCCCTGTCCCTACCCCTTTCTCTACCCCTGTCCCTGTCCCTACCCCTGTCCCTGTCCCTGTCCCTACCCCTGTCCCTGTCCCTACCCCTGTCCTACCCCTGTCCCTACCCCTTTCTCTACCTCCACCCCTGTCCCTACCCCTGTCCCTGTCCCTACCCCTGTCCTACCCCTGTCCCTACCCCTTCCTCTACCCCCACCCCTGTCCCTACCCCTGTCCCTGTCCCTACCCCTGTCCCTTCAGCCGTAATGGGGCACAGGTCTGTCCATTCCATGGGGGCAGAGAAGGTGAGATGGGGTGGGGGGAGATAGAGGGAGGGTGGGATGGAGTGGAGTGGAGGGAGATGGAAGGGGTTAAGATGGCGGGGTGAGAGGGAGGGGTTGAGAGATTGAGAAGGGTGAGATGGTGTGGAGTGGGGTGAGTTGGAGGGGTGAGATGGAGGAGGGTGGGAAGGAGGGGGTGAGGAGGAATGGGGTGAGATGGAGGGGATGAGGTGGAGTGGAGTGAGAGGGAGTGGAATGGGGTGGAGTGGGATGAGAGATGGAGGGGGGTGAGATGGAGGAAGGTGAAAGGGAGGGGGTGGGAGGGAGGAGGGTGAGATGGAATGGGGTGAGACAGAGTGGAGTGGGGTGGGAGGAAGAGGGGTGAGATGGAGAATGAGATGGAGGGGAGTGAGGTGGAATGGGGTGAGATGGAGGGGGATGAGATGGAGGGGGTCAGTCAGAGTGGGTGGGATGCAGTGGGGTGAAAGGAGGGGGTGAGAGAGGAGGGGAGTGAGGTGAAGGGGGATGAGAGATGGAGGGGGGTGAGATGGAATGGAGTGAGATGGAGTGGGGTGGAGTGGGGTGAGAGGGAGTGGGGTGAGATGGACGGAGGTGAGATGGAATGGGATGAGATGGAGCGGGGTGAGATGGAGCGGGGTGAGAGGGAGAGGGATGAGGTAGAGGGGGTGAGATGGAGTGGAGTGAGAGGGAATGGTGTGAGATGGAGGGGATGAGATGGAGTGGGGTGAGATGGAAAGGGGTGAGGTGGAAAGGGGTGAGATGGAGGGGGATGAGATGGAGTGGGGTGAGAGGGAGAGGGATGAGGTGGAGGGAGTGGAATGGAGGGGGATGTGATGGAGGTGGTGAGGTGGAAGGGGGTGAGATGGAGCCGCTGAGGTGCTGTGAGGGCACAGCTGCTTTTGTGCCGCAGCAGAGGACCCACAGAGCACGGTGGGAACCCGCAGCCCCGCAGCGCCGTTCCGCGCAGCTCTGACCCCAGGTCTCCAGCGCCGAGAGCGGAGCCAAGCGTGGAGGTGACGTGTAAACAGAGTCTGGGAAAAAGCACCACCGCAGGTGATGCAACCGCGGTGTAAGGGGGCAAAGTCCCGCAGCGCCGGCACTGCTGGCAGAGCCCAGAATAGCCCCGGACTGTCAATAGGGAAAGTAGTGAGCACAGAGCAAAGTTCCCACCTCTCCAGGTGCTGCTGTCACAGCTGCAGTGCTGTCAGTGGTGCACACACACACGCACACACGCGCACACACACACGTGCACACACACACGTGCACACACACACACACACACACACGTGCACACACACACACACACACACGTGCACACACACACATGCACACACACACACACGTGCACACACACACACACACACACACACGTGCACACACACACATGCACACACACACACACGTGCACACACACACACACGCACACACAAGCACACACACGTGCACACACACACACGTGCACACACACACACACATGCACACACACACACACACACGTGCACACACACACACACACATGCACACACACACACGTGCACACACACACGTGCACACACACACACACACGTGCACACACACACACACGTGCACACACACACGTGCACACAC
The DNA here is from genome assembly GCF_905368555.1 of Meleagris gallopavo. Classification (NCBI taxonomy): domain Eukaryota; kingdom Metazoa; phylum Chordata; class Aves; order Galliformes; family Phasianidae; genus Meleagris; species Meleagris gallopavo. The sequence continues at coordinate 265,010 of NC_139434.1, read as the reverse complement.
ACACACACACGTGCACACACACACGTGCACACACACACGTGCACACACACACACACGTGCACACACACACACACACGTGCACACACACACGTGCACACACACACGTGCACACACGTGCACACACACACGCGTGTGATGGGGGATGCGGTTGGGGCACGGCGCGGTGATCCTGGAGGTCTGTTGTGCTCGGAATGGTCCCACGATTGCCAGCTCTGTGGCACACGGCTGCACTGCTGCACACACAGCCGTGGCAGCACACAGCCGTGCGCTCGGTTTGGGGGCAGCACCTCGGCCTTTTTCCCCCTCGCGGCCCTTTTTCCCCCTCCCTTGAGGGCAGTGGGGCATTTCTGGCTGTTGGGGGTTCCCTCCCCACGGAGGCAGACGGGTCTCAATCCTCCCCCCTCCCTCACACGCACAGCACTTTGGGGGCAGGTGGGGATGGGAGGCACTGCGTCACCACAGCGCGCGTTGGAAACTGAGGCACGAGGTCCTCCTCCATTCCCCCTTCCCTGATGGATCCGAGGATGAGGGATTCAGAGGGAAGAACCCATCGGGCAAAGAGGTCAAATTGCTTTCTGACCCCATTCCTATGCAGGGACAGGACGGGGGGGGGGGGTCCCCAGAGGGCTCAGGACCCCCATTGGCACTGTAGCGTCCGTTCTGCCCCCCCCATATATCCATCCCCCCCCCCCCAGCACCGCATCCCACGGATGTGGGCCAGGGGTCAGCGCGGCGCTGCGGGCGCTTCGTGCACCCATTGCGTAACGGCGTTGTTGATTAAACGGTTCCCAGAAAGCAAAGCCCGGGGCCGACCTGACCAAAATACCCCCCTCCCCTTTGTTCCCCCCCCCCCCCCCCACCTCCGGCACTCGCTGCACACATGGCTGCGGGACCTCCGACCTCGTGGCTGTGGGGGGGTTGGGGGGGGGGCACCTGACAGCGTGACTCGGAGATGCGCACCCGCAGCTTTGCTGTAGGCTCACCTGAACGCGGCTCGGCCCCCAGCGACCCCACGGCCGAGGGAGCGGAGAGCAGCCCGGATCGGGTAGTGGGGGGGCTGGGGGGCGTTGGGGGGGAGTTGGGGAGGGGTCTCCCTGCAGCCCCAACTTGGGCATCGCGATAAATATCGATGCAAAGCTCAAAGGCGCAGCGGGGGCTGCGATGCGCTGTGGGGCGGTGGGATGGGACTGAAACCCCCCCTCCCACCCCGCCCGATGCCGGCCGCTCTCCGCAGACCTCGGGCGCCTCCAGGCGGTACCGGAACGCGGATCTCGGGATGGAGCTCCGCGGGTCCAGGAGAGCTTGGTGCCCCCCACGCCCCCCCACCTCCATCACACCGCCGCTCATTGAGGCCGCCAATTAAAGGTTAACGCTTTTCCGAAGCGGCTTTCAGGAATTCCCACCCCTCCCTCCTGGGCTGCCAAGGGGCGCCGCCGCCGCTGTTGATTTTGGCAAAGTCTCCTTCGAGAAGAAGGGAGGGGTGGGGGCACAGCGCATCCCGACCCCCCCGGCCCCGGAGTGAGGAGCGAGGGGCACCTCTGGGCTGCAGCCCCTCCAGGTCAACGGGTGGGGATGGAGCTTGGAATGATGGGACGCCTCCAGGACCCCCCTCCACAACGCGGGGCTCTGAATAAATACAGAGGGTGAAAAGGGGCAGCGGGAAAAAAAAAGAAGAGGACAAAAAAAGCAGAATTAAAAAAAAAAAAAGAGCCCGATGCCTTCCAGGGTTTGCGCAAATCGGCCTTGGGAGCCAGACGGGATCGATGGCCGCGCTCCCACCCCACCCGTGCACAGCTGGTCTGCTGGAAACCTGCAGGGTGCGGCGTGGAGATGCGTGGGAGCCTCACGGTGGGCAGCACGGGTGGTGCTGCCCCAGGGCTGCCCCACGGCTGCCCCACTGCTGTCCCGCAACTGCCCCACAGCTGCCCCTTGGCTGTGCCACCACTGCAGCACGCACCCCGCTCCAGGGCTGCTCGTGGCTCTGCCCATGCATACAGGAAGGAGCAATGCCACCCTCCTGCCCCCCTCCCCCCCCCACCACCAACCCCACAGCTGTGGGGCAGCGGTGGTTCCCTGGCAGAGCGGAGCAGGACCCCCATGGTGGGAGCAGAGGTGCCATAAGGCCGGAGCTGCCCTTTGCTCCCCGCTCTCACGGCTGCGCTGTGTCCTGCTGGGCTGGCGCGGGGGGAGCTGCTGCAATGCGGTGTGGGGTGGAAATGCACCGAGATGGGGACGGTGTGGGGCTGCGGCTGAGGGGCAGCAGCAGCCGGCAGTGAAAGAGCTGCCGGTTTATCCTAAATCGGGGCGGCAACGGCCGAACGCAGACGGGATGTTGCAAATCCCACTCCCACCTCGGTCCGTTTGGGGTCCCACATCCCCCAGCTCAGCATCCCCACTCACCCCCCCTTCTCTTCCCAGCCTGGTTGGGGTAGGTTGGGGTCCCACACCCCCCGGCACAGCGCCGACCCGCACTGCAGTGGGGAGCACTGTGCCACGCAGGGCTTTTGTGCAGCCCACGGGAACGGCGCTGCGCGACCCACAGATGCGCCCACAGCTCTGCACTTCATGACTTTATTGCTGCTTCCCCCCCGCCAGCACCGTTTCCTCCTTCTACCCCCTCAAAGGCTCTGCTCCCCCCACCCAGCCCCCAGCTCAGACCCCCTCTCTCCATTCAAACCGCAGAGGCACAGGGGTGAATTTCTGATCTCCAGCACGAGGGGCGGAGGGGAATCCGGGCACGGCGGGGAAGGGGCGCCCGCCGAGACGCCCAGATCCACCCCCGAGACACACAGACCCCGCAGGGCTCTGCACGAGGGGGGCCCAGCAGCGCGTTAAGTGCACCCGCACGCATCCACGATCATATCGGGGATGTCAGTTTTGACGATATTGCTGTCGCGATCGTAATAGAGCAGCGAAAGCGGACGGCGCTGCGTCGGGACGCAGCAAGAATCCGCTGCGGCGTCGGCGTTGTTGGCTTTGATGAGGTTGAGGACGGCGGTGTGAAAAGATGCGGCCACCCCGGGGACGGCGGCCACGTGCGGGGGGCACAAGCCGGCGCAGTAATTCATGTGGTATCCCTCCGGTTGGATGATCCAGTCCTCCCAGCCGATCTCCTTGAAGTCCACGAAGAACTCTTTGCGGCAACACGTCCGCGTGCTGCCGCTGCAATCGATGCCGCGGCGACGGCGGCTGGGGGGGGTCCCGATCCGGGCGCGGACGGCCACAAAGGGCCGATGGTGGTCCCCGTAGGTGGGCAGGGGGGGTCGCGAAGTGTTCAGTTCCACCGTCAGCCGCTCCGTGCCGCGGCTCAGGACGCTCCGCAGCGCGTCGCTCACATCCAGCGCTTTCCAACCCTCGCCGCGCACCTCCAGCATCGCCTCGCTCAGCGCCGTGCCGTTCGGCGCTGCGTCCCCGTGCAGCAGCCTTACGGATACGGGCTGCGAGCTGCCGGGACCCGGGGAGGCCCAGAAGAGGTGGAGTTGTGCTTGTAGGACCTCCGAGTTTCCACGGAGCTCCTGAGAGAAACGGAAGAGCAGGCGGGAGCTGCGCGGCGTGGAGGGACCTGCAAGGGAACCGTCAGGATATTGGGGGGGGTCCTGGGAACCCCAGGGCGGCACTGCTGGGTGAGGGGCGGCACGGGGGGTGGTGAGGGATCGACGTTCGACCTCTCGAGCTCCGATGTTCCCCCGTTACAGAGCTGCAGGAGGTTTGGGGGAGGCCGTGAATCACCTCTGGGCCCCCACGTGCAGCACAATGTGCCCCCCCTCGCCTCCCCCCCCATCCCCACCCCCGGGAGTGCAGTGCGTGGAGATGCGTCGCTTCCAGAGGCCTTTGAGGATGCAGTGAGCTGCGCAAAATGCACGGGGCTGAGCGGGGAGAGCCGCCCCACAGCCCGGCCAGCAGCGGGGCAGCGCGGGGGGGTCACTGTGGGAGGGGGGCGATGGCTTTTCTGCTCCTCCGCATTGGCCCTGGGGGATGTGGGGACCTCAGGGGACAGCCATAGGGACACCGAGCGCCACGCGGGGTTTCTCTGCTCCTGGAAATGGGGGAGGAATGAGGGCTCGGCTCCGAGCGCTGTGCCGCCCCCAGGGAAACGAGAGGCTCGAAGCACCGCCGACCCCACCCACAATGGGCGCAGGGGTCCCACAGACGGGCCACGTCCGTGCAGTGCAACCCAACCCCCTCCCACAGGGATCCCTCCGCCGCAGGGACCCCCCCACGACCCCCGCAAGGCAAAACCCACTGCACGCTCCCCCCGCAACCGCGGCGACCTCCTCCCCCCACCGTGGGGATGTCCCCATATACGGACCCCCCACCACATCCCCTCCCCCCCCCCGTCACCCACCTGCCTCAGCGAAGCTCAGCACCTCGTAGTTCTGCTCTGCGGCGTTGGGGGGTCGGGGGGGGGCGACGCCACGGTTGAGCTGCGGTTGCACCCGGCGCAAAGCACTGAGCAGCGCTGCCCTGGGTGGGGGGCGGGGGGCGAGGGGCCGCTCGGATAAATGCAACCTGGACAGGATGCTGTGCTGGGCCACGGCCAGCAGCGCCCTGCGCTGTGCCGGGGGGGCAGCGCCCCGGGGCACCGTGCGGCTCCGTGGGACGATGCCATCCGTAGGAGGATGAGGAGGAGGAAGGTCAAAACCGCTGCCATCGCCGCTATGAGAGCCGGATGAAGTGAGGCAGAGGGGGGGCCGGGGGGGGTAGAGCTGTCCTGACCACAAATATTGGCTGATCCCAACCAGATAACGGCGGTGGCACCGCGCGGCCGCGCTTGGGGTTAAGGTGGAGCGGCGCTGCTGAGCCGTGGGGATGCGGGGGGGGGGGAGCCGTGGGGGAGGTGGGGGGTCCTGGGTCGGTGGGACCCGAGAGATGGGGGCCCTCGATGTCCCCGTGGTGTCCTCGTGGTGTCCCCATGGTGTCCCTATAGTGGCCCCACAGTGTTCCTACAATGTCCCTATGAGGTCCCCATAGTGTCCCCATGGTGACCTCATGGTCCCCCCATGGTGTCCCCACAATGTCCCCCGCCGTGATGTCCCCCATGGTGTCCCTGTGATGTCCCCACGATGTCCCTAGAGAGTCCGCATGACAGCCCTATGATGTCCTCATGTTGTCCCCACAGTGTCCCTGTGATGTCCCCACAATGCTCCCATAAAGTCCCCATTATGTTTTCATGGTGTCCCCATGGTGTCTCCATAGTGTCCCCATGATGTCCCCATTATGTCAACATAACATCTCTACAGTGTCCTCGTGGTGTCCCCATGATGTCCCCAATGGTGCCCCCATGGTGTCCCCACGATGTCCCCAATGATGTCCCTATAGTGGCCCCTCAGTGTTCCTACAATGTCCCCATGAGGTCCCCATAGTGTCCCCATGGTGACTTCATGGTCTCCCCATGGTGTCCCCACAATGTCCCCCACCGTGATGTCCCTCATGGTGTCCCTGTGATGTTCCTATGGAGTCCCCATGACAACCCTATGATGTCCCATGGCCTTCCCATGATGTCCCCTATAGTATCCCCACGGTGCCCCCATGTTGTCCCCACAGTGTCCCTGTGATGTCCCCACAATGCTCCCATAAAGTCCCCATTGTGTTTTCATGGTGTCCCCATGGTGTCTCCATAGTGTCCCCATGGTGTCCCCACGATGTCCCCAATGGTGTCCCTATAGTGACCCCACAGTGTTCCTACAATGTCCCTATGAGGTCCCCATAGTGTCCCCATGGTGACCTCATGGTCCCCCCATGGTGTTCCCACAATGTTCCCCGCCGTGATGTCCCTCATGGTGTCCCTGTGATGTCCCCACGATGTCCCTGTAGAATCCATGTGACATCCCTATGATGTCCCCATGGTCTCCCCATGGTGCCCTCATGATGCCCCCTTAGTGTCCCCCTGATGTCCCCATGAGGTCCCCGTGGTGTCTCTCTGATGTTCCCATGATGTCCCCACGATGTCCCCATCTTGTCCCCATGTTCTTCTCATGGTGTCCCCCATAGTGTTCCCATAATGTCCCCATGGTCTCTGCATAACGTCCCCATGTTGTCCCCATGGTGTCCCCACGATGTCCCCACGGTGTCCCACGGTGTCCCTATGTTGTCCCCACGATGTCTCCACGATGTCTCCATGATGTCCCCATGGTGTCCCCATGGTGTCCCCATAGTGTCCCCACGATGTCCCCACGCTACGCACTCCCTCTCACACCACGTGACCCCTAGCAGCGGAAGCCCCGCCCCCTCCGGGCGTGACCGCGCGTGTGGGCGGAGCCACCGCCCCTCCCCTTTAAGGCGGACCCTCTGATTGGCTCCGCCCTCTGTGCGTTCCCGCTCCTCTCGCGTCCTCCACCCCGCAGGGGGGCGCTACAGCCCACCTCCCCGCGGTTGCCATGCCAACGGCGCACGGCGGCGCGCCGTGATGACGTAACACGCAGAGCGCTGACGCCGCGCAGCTCCGCCGTGGGAGGGGCCCACGCTTCTTTCCTTTTTTTTTTTTTTTTCCTCCCCCCCCTTTTTTTTTTTTTTTTTTCCCTCCCCCTCCCGTTCTTTTCCCCTTTTTCTCCACGCTCCGTTTCCTACCCTCCCTCCCCCCCCTTTAACCCCTCTCCTCCACTTTCCGCGCTGGCCCAGGCCCGGCCCATAGAGGTGGTGGCGGCGGCGGCGGCCGCGGCCCAGCGGCGTGGGGCCCGGCCCGGTGAGTGCGGGGGATCCGGGGGGAGGGGGGAGGTTCTGGGTTCGGGGGGCGTTGGGGGCTTCACCCTCCGCTCCCAGCGCTGTCCTCGAGGCTCTCGGCTGCACGGGGGGCGGCGGGGCGCTGTGGGCGCGGGGGGAGGAGGAGAGGGGGGTCTCGTTGTGAACGCTGTGAGCCCCCCCCCAAAAAAAAACCGACCCCGAGGCCTTGGGCTCTGTGGAGCAACAGGAGGGGGGTGGGGGAGGCCCTGAGGGCGCCGTGGGGGCGGTGCAGGCGGAGCTTTGCCTTGGGGTGCAGCGCTGGGGGGCTGGGGGGGGTTGGGGGGGCTGTGTGCTGGGGGGGGCTGGTTTTTGGTTTTGTAGCCTTTATGCTGTGTGTGGGATGGTGCCTCTCCCGTTTTGTGTTTTGGGGGCTGCTTTCCCATCGTTTTCTTTATTTCCTTTACAATTAGATCGATGCCGTTCCGTTCCGTGGTGGCGGCAGCCTTTTCTGGTTTCCATCCCTGTTCTTTCCTGCTTTTTGTTCTGAAGCTGCTCTGTGGTTTTATAGGGCTGCAGTAATGTGGCTCGGGAGCTGCTGTGTGCCTCCCAGCAGAGCTCCATCCAGCCCGTGTCTGCCTTACGGAGGGGTTTTGCTGTTACTTTTATTATCAGTTTACCATCATTCGATCCCTGAGTGAGCAGCTGTTCTTAGTTAGACCACAGAGAATATGAACTCCTTGATAAAACCTTTCTTTGCCTCCGCTCCCTAAGGTCTGTATTCCTACTGTGTCCTTTTGACTGACTGCAGTTTATCAGTCCTGCTCGGGGTTTGCTGTGAGATCCACCTGCTTCGTTCTGTCCCAGGACTCGGGCTGTGTTTGCAGTGTGTGGGTAAGCCTGGCTGCCCTGCGCTGTATGAATCTGCCTGCTGTGCTTCCACACGGCATCGTTGTGCCCCAAACCGGCTGTTAGATTTTATTTCAGGGCAGTGAAGTGATTCCCGGTCCTGGAAGCTGACATACAGCAGCCAAGCACCCAGTTCTTTGCACCTGGATGGTCTGCGTGACCTGTTGCTTGTGGGTGACTTAACACAGACCGCCTCAAATCCGTCAGCTTTTCTCCTGAGCACTGGGAACTAAGCTCAGCTGCTTCTGCCCCGCCTGTTCTTTGAGTACTTCCTGGTATTTGGGGGGGCTTCAAGCATTGGAAAAAGATGTCTGGAAAAACAAGTTCATGTTGATAACGAGGTGTGCTTTAGTAGTGGGGATGGTAAGAGAATGAGCTGCGTTGTCACGAATATTGGACAAGCTTCTGGGGCTGCTGAGCTGCAGGGCTTCCAGCTCTGTAGGCCAGGTTTTGTTTTCCTTAGAGCTCACTGTAGTGGTGAGTAGAAGGAAACCCTGAGTTTATTACAGCTTCTGCTGCTCTTACAGCTGTGTAAAGTGATCCACAGCTGAAGAGGATTCGGATGCAGTGGTGAGCTGGAAATGTAATGCTGGCGTTAATCCTGCACGTGTTGCTGAGTGGGTGCAGTTTGCTGCCTGTCTGGAGCAAAGTCGGAGTTCAAAAAAGTGGAAGAAACCCAAAGGACTGGGAAAGAAAGGTGCTGGGAAAGGGAGCTCGGCTGCTTGGGGGGCTGTGTTGCCAAGCTTGGTGTCTGCCCATCCCAATGGACAGGCTGAGGAATTGTGTCCTCCTGATGGTGGGAAAAGGGGGAAGCCCTTTAGCAAAGCATTAACTGCTGCTTGAAGATGCAGGGGCAGCTCTGCTGTTCCATGACTGCCAGCTGTGCTTGGGACCGGTGCTCTTTAACATCTTTATCAATGACATCAATGACGGAATCGAGGGCACCCTCAGCAAGTTTGCTGACGACACCCAGCTGAGTGGTGCGTTGACACGGGGGAGGGAAGGGATGCCGTTCAGAGGGACCTGGAGAGGCTGGAAAGGTGGGCCTGGGTGAAGCTGATGAGGTTCAGCACGGCAAAGAGCAGAGTTTGGCACTTGGGCCGGAGGAATGGCAGGCATCCGTACGGACTGGAAGGAGGGTCCTTGAGAGCAGCCCTGCAGAGAAGGAGCTGGGGGTCCTGGGGGGTGAAAAGCTGACCGTGAGCCAGCAGGGTGCGATTGCAGCTCGGAAAGCAAAGGGGATCCTGGGCTCCAGCAGCAGAGGGGTGGCAGCAGGGACAGGGAGGTGATCGTCCCCCTCTGCTCCGCTTTGTGAGGCCCCATCTGCAGCGCTGCGTCCAGGGCTGGAGCCCCCAGCACAGGAAGGACAGGGAGCTGTTGGAGAGGGTCCGGAGGAGCCACAGAGATGAGCAGGGGCTGCAGCACCTCCCTGCAAAGCCAGGCTGAGGGAGCTGGGCTGTTCAGCCTGGAGAAGAGAAGGCTGGGGGGGAGCTGAGTGCAGCCTGCAGGACCTCAAGGGAGCCTGCAGACAGGAGGGGATCAGCTCTTGGGAAGGGGAGAAACAGCAGGACGAGGGGAACGGCTGGAAGCGGAGGGAGGGCAGCTTTCAGTTGGCTGTCAGGGGGAAGTTGTTTGCTGGGAGAGTGGGGAGGTGCTGGAACAGCTGCCCAGAGAGGCTGTGGATCCCCGTCCATCCTTGGAGGTGTTCGAGGGCAGCAAGGATGGGGCCCTGGGCAGCCTGGGCTGCTGTGAGATGTGGAGGTTGGTGGCCCTGCGTGTGGCGGGGGGTTGGAGCTCCGTGATCCTTGAGCTCCCTTCCAACCCAACCCTTCTGTGACTCTGCGAAGACTGGCTGCTCTTATGAAGATGTGCTGCAGAGGAGATCAGTAGCTCGTAGGATCTCAGCTGCTTGTCAGGAGGCAGCCAAACAACACGAGCCTCTTTACGGATCACGGCTGCTCTGTTTGGTTTCTATCACAGGTATTGCTGGGAGTCTTGCCTTACCTCCTGCCTCGCCCTGCTCTCCATCTCCCCCAGATCTGGGGCCAGCTTCCCCATGGCTGCTTCATGCAGTTCTGATTCCTTGCTCTCTCTTCTTTATTTCTGTGCTGTTTACCACTGTGGCTCCCTAAGGCTGACCGGCGTAAATTCTGCGTCCTCCTTGGGTTCATGCTTGAAATCCTCCATCAAATCATCCCAAGGACTGCAGTTAATATTTTTTCCTGACTGGATCCAGCAGCTTGCAGGGAGTTTGCTGAGTTACTTTTTCTTCACAGCCCCTCTCTCCCTTCCACAGGAAGAGACCTGGAAGCAATTGACCCTCAGTTATCATCAGGCTCTGCTCAGCGCTTCCTGAGGCTCAGTTGGAGCTGCCTGCACAGCTGAGCCAAAACCCAGAGTGATTTAACAATATCACACCGTGGTTTGCAGCGCCGTCTTCCTCTTTGGCGAGCCTCCGTGGCCTTGTGACCGGGATCTCTCCCCACCCAGGGGCACATTGTGGTTGTCACGCAGTGCCCAGGGCTGCAGGTCAGAGCTGTGAGGAGCAGAGGCTGCGCTCAGCACGGGGGGAGCAGAGAAACCGTTTCCCTTTGATTCCTTGCGGGGCAGCTCGCCGTTAGCTGCCGTTCTGGGCTGGGAGGAGCGGCTGCTTTTAGCCTAGCTGTCCTGGGAAGGTGGGAGCCCTTATAGTTTGTGGGCTTCTTCTCTTTGCAATGGAATGCGAATCTGTCGCTCTCCACCCTCCATCTTTTTTTGCGCTGTCTCTTCAGCTCTGTGTCCTGCTGAAGCGATGGAGGGCAGCGGGACCCCCTGGGGGATTTGCCAGCTGCAGAGGTGAGCAGCGCCCGCGGGAGCCCAGGCTGGGTGAGAGCAGCAGCAGGAGGAAGGGCTGAGCTGATGTCAGCGCTGGGATTCCCTCGCATGCTGCTGTCAATGGGGCTCATACGGATTTATGGCTTTCTATAGAGCCCGCTTTCATTATGTATTGGGAGCACAAGCTGTCTTTGTGTACTGCAGACTGAGTCACGGCTGCCTCCCAGTAAATTTCAGTGATGATTATTGAGTGTGGGCAGATGCAGCCTACTCCTTATGCCAGCTCTTATATATATATATATTTTTTTTTTAATGAAGTTATAAAATTCTCTTATTGCTTTGACGTCCTTTTCTTTAAGAAACGAATTTCTTCGGAGCTGAGTTTAGACAAAGAGCCACTTGGTTGTGGGAGACGTGGGTGCATCGGGGTGACCTCTTTGCGGGGAGCTTTGGGCTCCTGGTTAGGAGATGGAATTCTGCCCTGTCTGTTCCCCCGTGGCCAAACCAAAACGAGCAGCTGCTTCAGAGCCGCTCCTCCTGTCGTGGTTTCTCATTAGGAGAGGAAGGGGAGAGCGAGGGCAAGGAGGGATGAGGGTGGGAAGGGTGCAGGGGCTGTGTTTGCTCAGCCCTCAGAACCGCTGAAGTTGTGCCCACCCCAGAGCTGAGGGTCTGCCCTCCTCCTCCTCCCCCCCAGATTCAAACCGGGGCTGGGATTCTGGCCTTGCTCACGCAGGAACTCCCCTCGGTGCCTTTCACTTTTCTTCCTTTGCACTTTTCTTTCCCCTTTGCTTTCAATTTATTTTGGGGGTGTTTTGCAGGGCGAAACCAAAACACTCTCAGAAATCTGCTCCTGCCTACAGACTCAGTAGGTTCCGAATGAGCTGCACGTGAGGTGCGTTGCCTTTCCTTATGGAGAGCCTGCTGTTTTCTTGTGCTGGCAGCTTCCTGCTTTAGAAATGCTTGGGAAGCCGATATCACAGGGAGGCAGGGAGAGATGGGTGTCATTTTGGTGTTATTTTCTGAAGCTCCTCGGTGAGGAGGGGAGCAGCCATCTGTCCGAGTGGGTTCTGCTGCACGATGCGACGAGGGACGGCTTTGCACCTGGTGGGAAACGGTGGTGTGGGCTCCGGAGGGGGAAAACTTGGCCACCATCGTGACCTTGGTGACGTTTCTCAGTCTCAATCACCCTCCATCTCGTCATTGTCACCACGCAGAGCCACGCGGACCCGCTGGGGCTGGTTTTGTGTTGGCACAAAGGGTTTGGTGCAGGGCTATGAGCGCGGGGCGGTGGGATCTGGAGGCGAGGGGCAGTTTGGTCTTTGTGCCTTTGGCCCGGTGGTGGCAGGTTACTCTTTGCAGTGCAGAAGCGTCGTCAGCACGGGACACGGGGTGGGTGGCACTGATGTCGGAGTGGAAGTTTCTGCACCACAGGGCAGCGCAACTCAGGAGAGAACGGCACTGTTCCCCTCTGTCCTGCAGGAAACACCAGGGCAAGTGAAGCTGAGCCTGGTAGCTGTGCAGAGCTGGGTGCCACCCAGCACCCCGGCCACGCTCCCACCCTGCTCTTGCTGCAGGCTGTGCAGCCTGGAGGATTTTCCCTTTCTTGCACGCACGCATGGCTGCAGGGCTCTCCTCCAGCAGGGGCAGCCCTGGCTGCTGCCTCGGTAACACCCGGAGTGGGGGATTCCTAATTGGAAAGGCCAAGAACCCGACGCGTGCTCCGTTGGTGCCACCTCTCTGCTCTCCTCCCTCTGTTCCTCTGGCAGCAGCAGCACACATTCTATTTTTAAGCAGCGCTGCGCTCTGTATTGCGGCATTTTTCTCTTCCTGAATTATTTATCAGTGTTTGGAGCTGAATGGGAGCTCGTTACGTTCCTCATCGCTGCCCACGTGTCTGTCCTGAGCCATTGACAGATCTGGTGCACGTCAGACTTGGAGGGGCCACGGGGGCACAGCTGCAGGCAGCACACATCTGTGAGTTGGGTGCTGGGGGTAGGGAAGGGCTGCTTGCCATGGGCGCGCATCCTCCGCTGAGCCAGACCTGAATGGAAAATCCCCTACAATTAAATTTGATGGTGCTCTGTTTTATTTTTCCTGTGAGCAGCGGCTCCCGGATCTCAGATCCCGTTTCTTGGGGGCATGAAGCTCATCATTCCTGCCCGACAGCAGGGCCCGGTCAGAATTCCTGCTCTCAGCTGCCACCCCCGTCAGCTCGGGGCTGGGGTGACTTCTGATGGTGGACTCCACTCCGCAGTCACTGTTTCCCTGCTCTGCTCTACCCCTGCTCCCTTATGGTGGCCTCCTCAGACCCGCTAACGGAGCTGTGCTGGTGTAGGACTCCCGTGTCGCTCCCAGCCCTGCTGGGGAATCTCCTTTTCCTATGGGCTCCTGTTAGAAGGGCCGGAGCGCGTGGTGCATCCTGCTGCCCCACAGGTGCTGCTCTGCTCCTGGGTGCCCGTGGAGCTCTTCTCCTGCGCGTGGGCAGCTTTCCTTCATCCCTGGGCAGTGTGGCAGATGTTAGCTGATGTGCAATGAGGACTCCGTTCCAGGCTCTTTTCTCTTCCCTTTTTTAAGGGCAGGGGCAGTTTCCTGCTCTGGGTGCTGCAGCCGGGGCCCACGATGCTCTCACGTGCCCAGGGCTCTGCTGCTGTTGCCGTGCATCCGTCACACGGGGAATCCCTGTCCCGGGCTGACACACGTTGGCACTACAGCCTCTGCAGGCTGAGGGCTTTTCCCTTCTGCTGAAGCATATCCACAGTTTTCTTTCGACAGAAACCCATCAGGGTGAAGCAGAGCGTGGTCTCAGTGCGCCAATGTGTAAACACTCACATTACCTGAGCAGGGGACTCCCAGGCGTGCGAGGCACTGATCTGTGGGTCTCACCCAGGCTGCAGCCACTTGGGCTTCAGCGGGGCTGACGCGTTCCTCCTCCCACCCAGGGTCCGCCGTCCCCCCGTCTACAGAGAAAGATGCATCCAAGCAAAAAGGTGCAGCCCAGGAAATCTTCTCCCACTTTGTTTCCTGGAGACAGGGTGCTGCTGCCTCGCAGCGAGGCGGCTCTGTGGCTGTTGGAGGAAGCCCAGGAGGTGCATCTGTGCTGTGTGGGCTTGCGGGGCTCCGTGCTCTGAGGTCTGTCCTGCTCAGCCCTCTGCATGGAGTCTTTCTGCTGGAGCTCAGCTCTGCAGGCTCAGCGGGGGGAAAGCTGCAACACGGGTCAGAACTTCTCCAGGCTCATTTGCATTTCTTGCTTCCTGTCTGTATTGCGTGGCAAAGAAAGCATTAAAGACCCTTGGGAGCATCGATGGCACCGCGTGAACAGTGAGGAAGGCAGCCCAAAACCCACCTCCACGCACGTGGGGTCCTCAAAGCGTCCCTGCCACTGCATCCTGCCTGCCTGACGGTGCTCAGGAAGATGCTGTGTCTTTAAAGCCTTCTCAGTGCTCAGGAAGATGCTGTGTCTTTAAAGCCTTCTCGGGGCTCTGCGGAGGCAGTTCCACTGAAGTGTTTGAATGAGAGCAGGAGGGGGTGTGCATGTGGCCATTGGCAGAGCTCCGTGCCGTCCCTCCCCACAGTCGGGCTCTGCTCTGCCTCGGAGCTGCACGGCACAGCGCTGCGATCACTGGGGGGGGAGCAGAGCAGGGGCTTCCAGAGAGCGAAATGATCCCGGCAGCCTTCCTGCCGAGCCAGCTGAGGCAATGGAGGGTCGGTGGGGATTAGGGGACAGGTGACTGCGGGGAGCACGGAGCCACAGGGGTGAGTTCCTTTGCAGAGCTGAGCCGCCTGATGTTTGGGGCTTGAGCAGGAGTGACCCGAGGCTTCTCTTTTCATCTCTTCTCACCACCACTGTGCAAAACACAGCGTAGGTACAGCAGGCAGGTGGTTCAGGGATGGACCTGACATCGCTCGCCTCCGGTAAGTGCCTGTTCCCGTGCTTCATTTCACACCGTGCTGCGGTGGATCCACGGCTGCGATGCCGTTCGGGATGCAGCGCCAGCGCTGAGCTTTCCTTTCTGGTGCTGAGCACCTGCAGGAGCGGGGAATCCCTGAGCGCTGCCTGCTGTGTCAGCCAGGAGTTCCCCTCGTGGGCTCTCCCAGCCTGAGCTGGGCTTTGTGCGGCTCTTCCTTTTCCTTTTGCAGAGGCAAAGTGCTCCGTGCCGCTGTGCCGGGCTGTGCTTTCAGGGCTGTGCTGCTTGGAAGCTGGCTACTTTGTCAAAGAACGTGGCGACTTTTTGGCTGGCCGTAGGAAATATTGAGTTTGCTTTACTCCGTTTGATGTTCTGTAGGGCTGCTTGTGCTGTTCCCGTGTATTTATATTAACCCCATCTTGTCTTTAAAAGCTTGCTGCAAACTGGGTTTGGTTTCAGCAGGATGGGGAGTTCGGATTCCCTCTGCCTCCTTCTCACACCGGTGCTGAAGGACCATTCCCTCCATCTGATTTTCAGTGCTGGGAGCTGTTCCTAGGGCTGGGTCTATCAGCCACTTACAGCACTGCAGGATCTTTATTTCGGTGCATCAGACCTGCTGCCCTTCCCTTCGCCTCCTTACAGTGCTCTTTTAGAACAGAAACCATCACCCGTGGCTCCAGGACCTGCAGGCAGCAGCCCTTGAGGTCCCCTTGCTGCAGGTAAGCAGGAACAGCTCACCTGCTCATCACACTGTGACACCTTGCTGTGACACCTTGCTGTGACACCTTGCTGTGACACCTTGCTGTGACACCCAGTGTTTGCAGCTGCCTTCATGGTGAGCTGGGCTGGGGAATCCGTGCTCTCAGCCAACTTAAGTGCTGCTGCTGCTGCTGCTTGGCACAGGAGAGCACTGCAGGAGCGTGCCAGCACGAGGGAAGTTAACACAAGTCCCATTGCCCTGCTGTCCTGTCGCATCTGACACTGCAGAAAGGGGGTGGGTGATTCCATGCTAGCTTTTCAGGAAACCCCCGTGGTGGACAGCCCTCCTTCGCTGTTGCTGGGAAACTGCTTTGACGTCATGGGAGCAGTTCCCTGCTCCTGGATGAGTGCAGGAATAGCTCTGACAGCAGAGGGGAGCTCAGGCTGTCCCACATTTCTCTTTCTCACCTCAGAGGGTTTACAGCACTGTAAAAAAATAAAAAATAAAAAAAAAAATCCATCCAGCACTGTAAAAGTGCGCATTGATGCCTTCTGTGCTCCTCTGACTTGAACTGCTGCCTGGTTTTGTCTCCCCTGGGTTTCGAGCCGAGGGCTGGGAGGTTCTCATGTGGCTTCACTGCAGCTCCCGAAATAAAGTGAGACAGAAGGGCTGCAGGTGGCTTCTGCTGTGCACTTCACAATGCCTAAACCCACTTCCT
This sequence comes from Meleagris gallopavo, assembly GCF_905368555.1. Taxonomy (NCBI): domain Eukaryota; kingdom Metazoa; phylum Chordata; class Aves; order Galliformes; family Phasianidae; genus Meleagris; species Meleagris gallopavo. Next base: position 249,307 of record NC_139434.1, on the reverse strand, counting down.
TCAGCATGATCCAAAATTCCCTCTTTACAGCCCCCACCCCCATCGAGGTGTTGGTGCAGTCGGTTCCTTCCTTCCATCCTCCTCTCCATTGAATTTTGGGAGCTCTGCAGGGCTTCTGACAGCTGCAGGAGGGCCTTGGAGTCTCCTCCCTCACACCTGTGGCTGTCCATTGCTGCGTGCCCTGTATCCCAGTTCATGTAAGGTTATTTATTCCCTCTTTCCACCTAAAGTCAAAACTTTGCATCATATCTTCACCTCTTCTGTGCAGTGTGGGGGTGGGGATTAAGATTTAAAGCGGTGACTCAGTGCTGGGTTTGTGCACTGTTCAGGCCAGCGCACCTAAAGCCTCCATGCTTTTGGTTTTGTTTGCTTTATAGGAACTGCCAGGGAGTGAGGAGCGAATCCTCCCCTTCAGCTGATGATAAAAAGCAAAGGGGAACGTTCTGCAGCAGCTCCTGCATGGGCTGAGGCCACCGCAGTGTGTGAGCATCCCTCACGGAGACTGGGGGGCTTTGCACAGAGCCGTGTGCTCCTTCCAGCTCCCAGCAGGGAGTGGATTTCTCCACCCAGAGACCAGGGGAGGTGTTTGCAGGGCTCTGTGCTCGTCTCAGGGCTGAGGCCTCAGGGACAGCATTGGTGCTGGGGACCCTTAATTGGGCTTTATGCTGCCCAGAACAGATGGGGAGGCCATGTGGAGCCTGTGAGGGACCTGTCTCAGGAGTTGTTACCTCAGGAGTTGTTACCTCAGGAGTTGTTACCTCAGGAGTTGTTACCTCAGGCGTTGTCTCAGGAGCTGCACAGCTGTTGCTGATCCTACAACCAAACCTCCTTTTTCCAGCCCCTTGTGTACCTGGGAAACGCACTCCAGCACCCCGAAACTGCACCAGCGGCCGTGCCCTGGGGAAAGCAGAGGGCAGAGGGCTCCCTGCAGCCCTTTGGGGTGACAGGAGCACGCTGCAGCCCGGCTCTGGAGCTGGGACCTTCGGCCCCCCCCGCATCTCACCTCCCCCGTCCCTCTGTGGGGCGGCCGCCGGTACCCGGCTCTCCCGGTTGCTCCTGGCGACAGAGCCGGTTGCCATGGAGCTCTGGCTCCGATTGGCTGAGCCGCGAGCCAATCAGCGCGCAGCTGGGAGAGCATCACTCCTCGTGCGGGAGGCTCCTGCTCGGTGCTGCCGACAGCAAGGCCGTGCTCTGAGGGGCAAAGTGAAATGTTTGTGCTCCAGAAGAGGGCCGTGGCTTTCCCACTTCCCTCTTCCAGGCTGGGCTGTTGGCTCCCATCGCCTCTTGCACCTGCGGACCTCCCTCAGGTGGGCCGGCTTTCCTTGCCCAGCTCCCAGCGCTGAGAGTTGGCTCTGGCTGCCCGTCATCGACGTGATGTGGTGGGGACTGTCCTGCCCACGAGTGAGTCACCGCCTTGGGATGTTTATTTCTGAGTCTTCTGAGCACTGTAACTCAGTTTAGCAAGAGATTGGACCCGGTTTGGCTTTGAGCATGCTTCCTTTGTGTTTTCGAACCAGCCTGAGGCTGGAAAGAGCTGTTCCTGAGGCTTTGTTGGGTTCCTCCTCGTCAGTGGGGTGCTGCTGCCTTCTGCAACGTGGGACTCAATGTTCCATTAATGCAGCACAGCGCTGTGACTCGGGCAAGTCTTTCTGCTCTGCCCTATCGAATGCTTCCTGGAGCGAGCGAGCCTCAGGAAGCAAAAGCAGGAAAAAAAATGACCTGGGGAAGAGGCTGAGGGGGTGGGAGTCAAGAGATGTCTCTAAAGCAGATTGTGAAGTCTGAACGTGCCGGCTTACTCCTGAGGCTGCGGCTTGGTCCGTTCCCTTTTTGAGGAAGGCGAGGATGGAGTTACCCTTCACCCAACCCTCAGGCAGTGCTCGGTGCTCACTGCCACCCTCCGACCCCAGGTCACTCAGCTCAGCTCTCCCACCTCCAGCAGCTCTGCTGGGCAACTGCTCTGACCCAGATTCAGTAGCTTCCCTGATGCTGCATCTACGTCATCTCCCCATCTCCTCCCTGGCAGAGCTCAGCTCAGTGCCACCCACCCCGAGTCCTCTGAACTTCCCCTCTCTGCAAGCTGCTGTCTGTCGCTGCAGCTCATGTCTGCCACCCCCTCATGCGACCTACGCCTGTCCTGAGGGAGCGGCGCTGATTCATTCATACCGAAAGGAAAGCTCTTCTTTGCAGGCTGTGAAGGAGCACTGGCAGTGCGCAGCAGCTCTTTGGAGCTTTGCATGCAAGGAAATGTGCCGGGGGCTGCTGCCGGGGGCAGGAAGTCCATCAGGAGGGAACAAATGTCTGCTGAGTGGCACTGAGCTCTCGTCTGGGGGGAGAGAAGCGGTGCTGTGTTCCCCCGTGGTGCTCAGGTTGCATTGCAGTGTGATGAGGAAGGTTCTTCCTCCCCAGGCTGCAAGCAGGGCACGGTGCTACAGCAGCTCGGGGGGAGTTGGGGTGAAACCTCTCTGCTTTGCCTCCCGCAGGGTGACTGCAGCCAGAAATCAGAGCTGCAGTAGAAGCAGAACGCGTTTGATGTCCGACATCCCCACGGATTAAAAGGGGGTGAGGTTGAATTAGTTAATGCAGACGAGCAGCTCCCGTGTAGAGCTGCCAAGAGTTAATAAATCTCGGTGAGATCGGACACTTTCAGCCACGTTCTGCCAAAGCAATTAGTAAAACAAGTTGATGAACGCCAGCTGTATCTCCTAACCCTGAGATCTGTTGGGGCTCCTCTGAAATGTGCGTTTCCCCCTTTCTCTTTGGGGCTGGCACTGGCTGTGCCCCAGCAGTGGCTGCACAGATGTGGCTCTCAGGACCTGGATTCCCTTTGCAGCCCTCCCTAAGCTGCTTTGCCCTCACTGGAGCTCCAAGAGAGCTGCTTTGGCTGAGCCCAGAGGACTGACTTTGGTTCTAGGCGTGCAGCTGGCTCCGTTTTATGAATGGATGTGTCACATCCTGTTGGTGCTGGGAGCAGAGCAAGGCACCCTGCCCTGCCTGGGCATTTCAGGGCCCTGGGCAGGCTGTATGCTTGCTAATCAGAAGCATGCAATTAGACACAACTTCATTAGGAAGCATTATGTCTTCATCTGCAATGGCTCGGCTCCTGTTTCTTCTGTAGTATCGAGCCACAAGCAGCCAGAGGGAAGATAGTGGTGTCACTCTGTTTCCCAGGAGAAACCAGAGCAATCTCTGGGTACGAGGCTGTGTCCTCATTGAAGACGCCTCTGATTGCCTGCCAGAAGGGCAGGGCTGCGATTTGGGAAAAGAATGCAGGTTTTGGTTGTTATCTGTGCACGACAGAGCACACCTCCTCCAGCCGTTGGGCTGATATCACCTCCTGAATTCCTGTGCGTTCTTAGCACTGCCCTGAGCCTCTTCTCTGCATCAGAGGAGTTCCAGGGCATCTCTGTGTGCCTTTGTTCAGCTTTGCCCATGACTTCAGGGTCCCGATGAGAATCCTGCAAGAACTTGGGGCTGCATCCAAGGGGACGATGGGTGGGTGCAGGGTGCAGGGTGCAGGGTGCAAGGTGCAGGGTGCGGGGTGCGGGGTGCAGGGTGCAGGGTGCAGGGGCTGGGGTTGTTGTGCACAAAAGGAGTTGCAAGAAATGACAAGCTAGATGCGCTCCAGTTGGAAACTCTCTCCTTCCTGACCCTTCTGCCCCACTCTGCCCCTTCTTCTGGCAGGTGCCCCTCGCTGCGTCGCAGGGCTCTGAAGATGTCAAACAGCAACACGGCGCAGGAGTCCCTGGAAATAATGAAGGAGTCAGAAAAAAAGGTGGTTGAGGAATCCGTGAGCAAAACCAAATACGTATCCAGGTCACCCAGCAAGGAGGAGGCTGAGAAGGATGGGGGGGAGGAGGTCAGCGTGCGTCAGGAAGCTCAGGTGAGCAGGGGATGGGCGGGCAGCCCAGCGGGCGCACGGAGCTCCTCTCGTTCTGCCTGAGAAACACACTGTCAGGTTGAGATCTGCTTCCAAATCTCTGCGCTGCCTCAAACACCAAATAGCACTGATGTTGTGCACTCTCACATCGAGCTTTTTGCCTTCTCTTTCCTTTTTTTCTACAGAGGCGGACGTCAGGCCATGGACACGCCAGAAAAAGAGCCAAGGTATGAGATATTCCAGCATCCCTTCCTTCTTCAGGCTGTTCCTATGGCTGATCCTGCCTGGGTTCTCATGGGACTGGTTTCTATTTCCCATTTGTCACCCAAGTGAGTCAACTTGCCAGCAGTCCTGAAAGCACAGCTTTTATTTTAAACTGAGCACTACTACGTTACCCGAAATAACCAAAGCCATCAGGTCAGGCAGGGTAGGTGTAAGCTGGATGACAGCCTGGTAATGAAGAACAGCAACGATTCTCACCTCATATCTTAGATAAAACCATTTGTTCACTCTGTCCTTTGGGAGTGGTTTCGATTCTTAGGTGAGGAGGGGAGGACTGGGGCTGCCGTGGCTGAAGAGGCCAAAGAGTGCTTGAATTGAGGCACTGAGCTTCCTCACTTCAATGTTGGTCGGTTCCAAATTGAACTGAGGGCTGCAGGAAGGAACTGCTTCGCTCCAGGACTGCAGATGTGTGCATGGCCCTGTGTGTTGTGAGGTGCTGGTGTGGTTGTCCTCCTCCTCAGCAATTTAATGAACGCTGATTGCAGGAACGGCTTGGTAGTGCAGCAGCATGAAGTCGAGAGCGTGCTTTCTGGCTGAGGTGTCTTAACTTTGCTCTTTCTTTTACTTTTCCAGTCTAATTCAAAGCTTAAGCTGGTCAGGAGCTTGGCTGTGTGTGAAGAATCGTCCAGCCCCTTTGTAGATGGGCTGCTGGAGTCCCAGGTAGGCCCAGAACCAGACGAGTTACGCAGTGTGGGAGCCCAGAAAATCCCCTTCTTTCTAGAGCTGGTATCTCACACTGGGCTCATACCTCCGAGAAGCAAGGAGTCCCACGTGAGGCTGCTTTTGGAGGAAGTGCTCGTCCCTCTGTCACCGCTTCATGTGCACGGTCACACCAGGAATTGTCTGCGTCACTCCCTGGGCACCTGCACCTGCTTAAGCCATGGTGCCGTGTCAGGGACCTCCGGTATAAGGGCAGAAGGAAGCCGAAGGGTCAGCTGGCACAAAGGCTCCTGCTTTTCTTGTCGGTTGTGACTTGAACTTTGGCAGCGGGTTGTCCCATGTCAGCCTTGACAAGCCTTCTGGTCTTCAGCTCCTTGCCATGGAGCAGGGTGAGCTTGCAGGCCTTGCTGGGCAGCTGCAGCTCAGGAGGGGAGCAGACAAGAAGCATCAGGAAGCTCTGTGCAGCACGAGAGCCACTCAGCACAGCTCGTAGGCTTTTTGCACCCCTCATCCCTTTCTCTTTCCAGATGAGAGTCTTGCTGTAGTGGTGCAAGAGCTCCTTCACCTCCACGCTCCTCAGTCCACAGTGTAATAGAATTTTTTAACCTTCAACAGGGAAGGATGTAACTTAGATCCTGCACGAGGCGGGTGTCCAGCAGTGACAAATGCTGTTGAGTCCCATCAGATCTTCTCATTGGAAGGAGAGCGGGGGAGAGCAGAGCCTGAACCCCGTGCCACTCCATGCCAACATCTCCACCCACAGCAGCATTGAGTCCCAGTGACTCACAGCACCACGGTTTGTTTTGTTCCAGGACATCATTCAGCTGCGTGTTAGCTGCCCCTCTGACAAGGAAGAGGAAAAGTCCACGAAAGATGGGGCTGAGAAAGAAGAAAAAGAAAAGAATAAAGACAAGGCACCAAGGAAGATGCTGTCTCGAGGTCAGGTGCTCCTATGAACTGAGCAGGTCTCATCTTCCCTGCTTTGAGGATTCGGGGGGCAGTGGGAGCACTGGGAGCAGAGGGGTTACCTCTGCTGATGCCTGTGCAGGAATGCATCACCTTTATAGCATCCTTTGTGGAGCGGGGGGTGGGGGAGGCTCTGTGGGTTTGCCACGCGCCCCTGCAGCCTTGCAGGATCTCAGTGTGTTTGGGGAGATCCAGTGGCTTTCTAAATGTGCAGGTGCAAAACCAAGACCCGCCGTATAGACTCCTGGTTTCAGTGCAGTTTTGATTTTCAAAACACCTGCCACAGGTGCCAAAGGAAAGGGTTGCAAGGAGGTGAGCTGAATTTCTGCCGTGTAACCCTGCCGTTTGATTTTGGGGCACAGGAATGGCTAAAAGATGCACATTCAATCTGGTGAGCAAATTGCACCTTCAAATCTCATAACGAGAGAAACTGCACTGATGCAGCTTTGAATTCAAGTGCTGGTTTGTTGGCTTTTTCCTGCAGTTACCCCTCAAATTAAAAGGGTTTGAGGCAAGGGAAGAACAGAGGCACTGGGCTCTGCTCAGGTCGCCTGCAGGATGGAAGATGCCACAGTTGCTTGTTTATACCAAAGTACGGCGTGCTCACTTGCAGGGCCTTTTGTAACAGTGGGCTATCCTGAACGTCCTCCAACAGGTCTTAGGGACAAGGTTGCCTTTCTTGGACTTCCAGGTCCCTCTCCTTGGCATCCTCCTAACGGGGCCACTGTGGGAGCATCGCTCTCACGCTTGCACCGAGTCACTGCTGAGAGGTGCCTCCTGCAACCCGTTGTACTGCAGCGTTTTGTTCATTTCTTCTACTGCTGTTGTTGTTTCAGATTCCAGCCAGGAATACACGGACTCCACTGGGATAGATTTGCATGAGTTTTTAGTAAATACACTGAAAAAAAACCCGAGGTAGGTCACTGGTTGGTGAAAAGAAATCCTTCTGATGGAGTGAAGGGAGGGAAGAGCTGGTGAGTGATGCTGCTCTGGGTGACCTGTGGTGTTTGTTCGCACTCGTGTGCGTCCGTGTATTTGGGGAGGAGAGGGAGGTGGCAGCTCTACGTCTTTATGTGACAATCAGAACGTGCTTGTGTGCTGTGGAGAGACAGAGAGAGGAAGAATGCTTTGTTTGAATGCGAGCAGGAGGTAATCTTGACCACCTTAAAACCCATTATGTAAACGGTCATCAAATATTCACCTCCAAAGGAGCTGCTGCTGTGTCAGTAAGAAACGTAATCAAACCAAGTGCTGGCGTAGGAGCAGCAAAGCTGGAGTCACTGCAGTGGAGCTGAGATTTGGTACGACCAAAAGCCAAGCACTATTAGCAAAACAACTTTAAATTGGGAAAAAAGCGTGGAGCTTTTTAGTTCATTGCTGCAGAAGATGTGTGGAGCTCTGTCAGTGGGGCTGCTTGTGAGTTTTGCTGCTGCAGGGAGGTGGGTACCGAGCAGAGGGGTCTGTGCTTTGCTCTCCTTAAAGGTGATTTCCCCTTTTCTTTTGGCAGGGATAGAATGATGCTGCTAAAGTTGGAACAGGAGATTCTGGAATTTATTAGTGATGGCAAGTAAGTGGTCATTAAGAAATTCCTCTCAGTATCCAATCTAAATGTTCCCTGGCACAGCTTGAGGCCGCTGCACTGAGTCCTGTCACTCGGCACGCTCTGGTCTGGGTCTGGCCAAGGTGTCAGCGCTCCCTCCCTTTCCCTCTCTGTTTCGGTGTGTGATTATCATCTGTTTCAAAGCCTCCTAAACTCTGATCCTTTCTTCCTTGATTTCAGCAATCAGTTTAAGAAGTTCCCTCAGATGACCTCATACCACAGGATGCTGCTGCACCGGGTGGCTGCCTACTTTGGCATGGACCATAATGTTGACCAAACCGGGAAGGCAGTCATTATCAACAAGACCAGTAACACACGAATGTAAGGGGGTGGAGAGAGGACACGCTTCCCCTTCCCTTTCCCCTTCCCCTTCCCTTTCCCCCTTCCCTTCCCCTTCTCCTTCCCCTTCGCCTTCCTTTTCCCCTTCCCTTTCCCTCTCCCCTTCCCCTTCCCCATCCCCCTCTCCCTCCCCTTCTCCCTCCCCTTCCCCTTCCCCTTCCCTTTCTCCTTCCTTTCCCTTTCCCCTTCCCCTTCCCCCCCTCCCCTTTCCCCTTCCCTTTCCCTTTCCCTTTCCCTTTCCCTTTCCCTTTCCCTTCCCTTTCCCTTTCCCTTTCCCTTTCCCTTTCCCTTCCCTTTCCCTTTCCCTTTCCCTTTCCCTTCCCTTTCCCTTTCCCTTTCCCTTTCCCTTTCCCTTCCTTCCCTTCCTCCCTTCCCTTTTCCCTTCCCCTTCCCCTTCCCTTCCCCTTCCCTTCCCCCTCCCTCTTCCCCTTCCCCTTCCCCTCCTCTTCCCCTTCCCCTTCCCCTTCCCTTCCCCTTCCCTTTCCCTTCCCCTTCCCCTTCCTCCCAGACCTCAGGCCCTGGGGGATGGATTTTATGGGATGGATTTCACAGCACATTTAATGTCTCTGTCAGAAGGGCCGTTCCCTCTTTGGAGGGTCAGATAGAATCCTTCACTTCCAGCCCCACATTTATATACCTGCAAGCCCTTTCCAGCTGTCTTTAGCTCTCAGGGCAGGGTTGGGTTCTTCTGTTGCTGTCAGAGGGGAACATTTAACACAACAAGCATTTGTGCCCCGCTCCCTGCAAGACTGGTTTTATGGCTCTACACCCACTGTTACCCCCTAACAAGAGCTGATTCCTCCTGCAGTCCTGAGCAGAGGTTCTCTGAGCACATCAAAGACGAGAAGAATGCAGAGTTTCCACAGCGGTTTATCCTAAAACGAGATGATACCAGCATGGACCGAGACGATAATCAGGTAAGGGGTGGCAAAATGGGGCACCGGGATCCCTCTCCTCACCCAGGACCTCGCGCTCTTTGCTTTTGTAGCACCCATCTTCACATCACCATGCCATTACCCCTTGCTTTGATTCATGTTTCCCAACTCCGGTGCTCAGGGTGAGGTCGTTGCAGTCAGTATCAGGTTCTGGTTTCTGCACGGTGGTTCTCAGAGGCTGAGGCACACAGCGTGCGACTGAGCAGGAGGAGTTTCCCGTGGGCATCTGTCTGCAGAGAGTGGCTTTTAGCTTTTGACCCCCGAGAGCAGATTGTCTTTCCGAATACCCGGTGATACTCCTGACCTGTCCTCTCTGAATCAGGCAGAATAGCTTAGCAGATCTCCCTCGAGCATCCCTAGAGCACGAGTGCCCAGAAGCTCACCTAAAGGCAGCGTTGCACTGTGCACTCACTCCGCCGTCCGCGCTCTGCTGTGCAGACGTACCAGCAGCTCACTGCACCTCTGCTCCCATTGGCAACCACTGACCCCTGAGCTGTGTTTGTCCCTTCAGATCAGACTCCCCTTGCAGGATGGGAGGAGGAGCAAATCTATAGAAGAGCGAGAGGAGGAGTACCAGCGGGCCAGGGAGCGGATATTTGCACGAGAGGTAAGCTTAGATCCCTGACATGCCAGGTTTCTTCCTGGAACTTTGGGGCAGGAGGTGTCCTTGAATATTCTAAAAGGTCAGATCTCACTCTTGCCTTTTCTACAAATTTCCTAGTGTTCCTGGTATCTACCAGTGAATTCCAGCTCCTAACAAAGATGCCTGTGACATCGAGATAGAGGAGCCACACGTTCACTCCCTTAAATTCACATGGCAGTAGAAGTGTGGGGACTGACAGAGGAGGCAGGTTTGCTCCTTGCTGTCCAGCAATACTATAAGCTTATGCAGTGGCATGTCTGGAATGAGTTAATTAATGAAGCCGACAGGAACCGTGCCCTTCTCTCCCAGTTTCTCTCCATTTCTGCAGCTTTGGCCTCCTGAGCAAGCAGTGCTAGCCCTCAGTCACAGAACTTAGGTTGGAGGGGTCCTTAAAGATCACCCCGTTCCAAGCCCCCTGCCACGGCAGGGCTGCCAGCCCCCACATCAGGCTGCCCAGGATCCCTCGGGTGTCAGGCAGGGCTCCGCGCCTCTGTGGGATGGAGCTGGGTTGATTTTCTTTCTCACAAAGCGTCCGGCTTGGTTGTTGTTTGCTTGAAATCTCTGCTCCCCGTGTGGAACTCCTCTAAGCCAGAGCTATGCTCCATGCTCACGTCTGGCCCGGCGAGGCTGCTGTGCTCTGCTGTGTTGGGTGCTGTCTGCCCGCTGGAGGCAGCTCTGCGCTGTGCCAAGAGGCGAACGATGGATGCGGGGTCAGATTCAAAGCCCAGCTCCCTGCCTGCTGCTTTTGAGTAGCTGGGGAGCGATGCTTCCCTCTGCCCCAGGACGCTCAGGCAGCCACTGCACTGAGTGCTGTCGAGGCAGCAGGTGGCTCGGAGGTGCTGGTGGTCACAGAGCTGCCTTGCACACCTTGCACACCCTGCACACCCTGCACACCCTGCGCACCGGCCAGAGCCAGCCGGCCATTAGCAAGCAGCCCTGCCTGTAGGCCTGGATGAGGGCAGGTGCCATCCCAGCCAGCACAGTGCTCAGAGGCCGTGGGTCACCCTTCCTCTCTGCTCGTGGCCTAAGGCAGCGCTCTGCTGCTGGCCTGCCGAGGCGGGGCTGCTGTCACTGGGGGCTGGGCACATCTTGAGCCCCCTCCCTTTTCTGACGGCTCCGATGACTGCCTGCATTTACCGAGCAGGGACCCTTCTGCGTTTGGTCTTGGTTGATCCGCTGACAAAGCAACCTTGATGCTGCCTTAGGGCATTGAGATAGAGAGCTTAGGACTGAGATTTGAAAACCCAGGGCAGATCTCGGCATCACAGGTGCTGGCAAAGGCTCCAAGGGGGTTGGATGGAGAGCCGGTGGGGCAGGAGCACACGAGGCTCAGCAGGAGCTCCCGAGTGACCATACGACTCATGCACAACACCAGCTGAATCCCATACTGTTAGTGCTTTGCTCCTCTTTGCTTTGAAGTAGCCTGGGGTTTGTTGCTTTCGAAGTTATTAAGTCTCCCTTTTCTTTCCTTCCCATCTCCGTGTCTTTCCCATGTTTCCAGACTGGCCAGAACGGATTTCTCAGCGACAGCAGGTCAGTACCATTCAGCACACACTTTCCGTACCTCTGACTTTCCCTGCAGAGCACTGCATGACTCCGTAATGATGCTTTTTCTCTGATGTTAACTGGCAGAATCTCCAAAGGAGGCTTTTCTTCTAGCTCTCAGAAATGGAAGCAGATTTTTAGGCATCTCTGTGATTTATTTTATACATTGTCCTGCTGAGTGCATTTACCCCGTGCATGGCTGCTTGGTGAAGTTACTGAGGTTGTATTTTTCACAGCATCGATCTCTGAGTCCTTTTTTTTGGCCAATTCATCAATTAAGATGGGATGATGGACAGCAGGAATGGCAGCGAGGAGAGGGAAAGGCAAAGGATTTGGGCAGTTTTCAAACCATTCTGCTCTTTGTGTCCCAGAAGGGTGGGAGAACCTCTGCTCTGACAGTGGCAGGGTCAGCGTCCAGGTGGGCTGGAGTCGTCCCTGGTTTAAGCGTGGAGGAACAGCTTTGCTTCTCAGCCATGGCTCTGGAGCTTCATGGAACGAAGCTGTAGCGGAAGATCAGGTGTCCTCAGCACGGATACAGGGATGCTGCAGTGGAGTTACGGCCCTGGTGCTCGTGGTGCTCGAGTAGTTTTCAGTTCTGCTGCGGAGACGCAGAAAAAGTCACCCAGCACCTGTAGCCAGCGCTGTGCTGAGAGCTTTTCTGAGTGTTGTGCCCTAAGGAGCTTCTTAACCTCCTTCCTTTGTGCTTCCAGCATGGGAAGAGGGAGGCCGTCCCTCTCTCTCAGGGTCGTTTTTTGCTGTGGACAGAGAAGCTCTGGAGAGGACTGGGCTCCTTAGGTGGTTGTGCTTGGAGGTGATGTCCTGGTGAACTCCTGAGTTCACTCCTCAGAGCCCAGCACTCAGAGCAAACACTGCTGTCTTCTTCATTGCTTAAAAGTCTTTTCTTAGCACCGACGTGACCGCAGAGCTCTCTGCTGGCGGACAGGGGAAGCAGGCTGTGATAAGGTGCATGGAGAGGGGCGCGAGGGAGAGCAGAGCCATTCTGCCGCTGGGTTAGCAGCACTCGGCTTGAGAGATTCTGAGCTCTGAGGGAAGCAGAGTTTGCAGCTGAGCGGACAGGAGGCACAGCACGCCCCAAACGGTGCCCCCCCCTCTGGGTGAGGTTGGAGAGAACCCGGGAGATCAGCAGTGCCACTTCTTCCAGCCCTGCAATTTGCAAGGCTGCGCACTCAGTTCCTTCACCTGTCAGGAGATGCAGCCTTTGCAGCGGTTGCTCTCCAGGAGAGCTGTTCTCTTTGTGCTCCCAGCAGCCCTGGGCAGCAGCTTGGAAGTTCCCTCTCAGCCTCTCTTCTCCCCGCGGCTGTTGGAGCAGCAGCCAGGCTCAGCCTCCAGCACGGCGTCTCTTCGTCACCTCTCCTCCTCAGTGAGGGTCCAGGAACCCATTATAAACCACTTCTATTCCTTAGCTGGGCTGGGGAACCAGGTTTGGGGTGCTTTGCCAGCGCTCCAAAATCTTGTTCTAGGCAGACCTGGCTGGAGATTAAGGAGGGCGATGACTGGGAGCACGGTGATGTCGTGGCACACAGCTGTGCAGAAAGCGATCTTGCGAGATCTTGGTCACCTTGACGCCTCCCTGAAGCTCAGTGCTGTGGGACAGGGAAGGCTTTAGCAAGGGATTGTGCTCCGAGCCTGCTGGCGTCTTTTCCAGGCCGGAGAAAAGGGCCAGGAAGCAGCAGGGAGATGGCAGCGTGTGGGTCTTCCCAAGGAAGCGGTGGCCCGGGCTGTTTGTTCACCGTCTCTAATTACTGTGCTCGGTGCCAGTGCGTCCCACAGCCAGCTGCCGGCCGGCATCACCACCCAGCTGACAGTCGGTGCAGCACATGCAGGTCCTGCTCCTGCCCCTCTCCCCTGGAGGTGCTGCCCGACTCTCCCCTCTTTGCACAGGGGCAACCGGGACGCTTTGAACCGGGCCTCGGGCAGCCGCCAGAGCAGCACAGAGAGCGAGATGAAGTCGCTGGAGCCCCGGCCGTGGAGCAGCACGGACTCGGACGGCTCCATCCGCAGCCTGCGGCCGCCCGTCACCAAAGCCAGCAGCTTCAGTGGCATCTCCATCCTGACGCGGGGCGACAGCGTCGGGAGCAGCAAAGGCAGCGCTGGCAGCAGAGCGTCCCGGGCAGGTACTGAGTCGGTTCCCTGCCGGGGAGCAGCTCCACCGGTGGTCCTTGGGCTGGGGGTTGGTCGGCCGCGGTGCTGCGCTCAGTGCCTCTGTTCGCACGGGACCGGGACAGCTTCATTTCGGTTCCGAGATGGGGACAGACTGACTGACTTAGCATCCGCTTTTTTCACGCTTCTGTCCATTCAAGGCCTGGTTCTCGGTGCCCCCGAAGCGTGCAGCCAACCCCCTTCGTCGCAGCCCAGCCGTGGTCTCCTTCCCTGCGCGTCCCAGCAGCCCCAACCGCCGCCCCCCCAGCAGCCCCCGCCGCAGCCCCAAGGCCTCCCCCCCGCCGCCCAGCAGCAGCCGGCCATGAGTAACCACATGATGTCTCAGGTGAGTCCCTGCAGGCGCCGGGCTGCCACTCCTGCCTGCCCCGGGGCGCAGGGAGAGCGGGGCTGGATGCCGTCGCAGGTGGGCGTGGAATGGGAGAGACAGAGGTTGTCTGAGCAAACGGATCTTTGGTTTGGGCCGCAGCCAGCCTTCGTAAATCCGTCACCGTTCGTGCCAGGCCAGGCCAGCTTTGTGAGCACAGCCCGCGCAGCTTCCACAAAGCCGCTGGCCAGGCTGTGCCTTCCCCGAGGAGCGGCTGCTCTCCCATTCTGCTCTCCGTGCTTTCCAGACCCCTGCCGTGCCCACTTCTGTGTTTGCAACGGGCTCAGTTGACTAACCTTGTTCCTTCTTTCTCTCCTTCCTCCTGCCCTTCCTTCTTCCTCACCTTTCCCCACCCAAATCTGTGTCCTCTGCTGGTCTCAGCCGGTCCCAGCGCTGCAGCCCGTTCAGTATTCTCCAAGCTCCTGCCCCCAAGTCCTCTTGCCAGTCTCTCCACCCCAGCAGTACAACATGGTATAAACCCCATTTACTCTTCTGCGCTGCCTCCGTTGTCCTCGTGCGCCGTGTTTGTGTTGATGAGCTTCTGCTACTGGGGTTTGTGGCACACGCTGCACACAGCGGGTTTAGCATTCAGGGAGGCCCTGTGCTGCAGTGGGATGCTCGGGGCTGTGGCACCCCGGGGCTGATCTTAGAGGCTGAGGAAGTGCCCGGGAGCCGCAGCTGCGCTGCAGTTCGTGCTCAGCAGTGTTGTCTTTTTGGGAGCAGTGCCCTGTGCGTGGTGAGAAGTGCCCTGCAGGACGCAGATCCGGGCTGGGGCCACCCCAGGCTGTGCAGGGCTGTGCAGGGCTGTGCAGGGCTGTGCATGACACCTGCTGAGCTTTCAGGCTCCCCGTCCTGCAGGACGCTCTTGATCTGTGACGGAGAGTCGTGGGAAGGAGTGCTCAGCAGAGCCGCGTTCTGCTTGCTGCTGTCCTCCATGCTGTCCTCCTCCATTCCTCTCACTTATCCCCACTGCAGGCTGACGAACTCAGCAACCCCTTTGGGCAGATCAGCCTCAGCCGACAGGGCTCGACGGAAGCACCGGATCCTTCCTCGGCGATGTTCCAATCATCCCTCATCTCCCAGCACCCTCAACAGGCGGGATTCATCATGGCAACCCCTGGGCAGCCCATTCCCACCTCCAACTACTCAGCCTCAGGGCACACGGTCCCCACGCAGCAGGTGCTGCAGCCCCAGGGCTACATTCAACCTCCCCAGCAAGTAAGGAGCTGCGAGGCTGGAGGGGACGAGGACCTCAAGCCAAATCTGTAGGGCAGGGGGCTGCTGGGGAGGACGGTTTGCTGGGGAGGAAGGGGAGCAGGCTGCCCCTCTTTTTCTGCTGCTCATTTTCGCAGCAGCAATAGACAGAAGCCAGAGCACTGGGTACGCGTGTGCTCTTATGAGACACGGTGTGATTTCTGCTCCCATGTCCCAGGGCAGATCTCTGGAGAGCCCTCCGGCCATTCCTGGCTCATAGTGGAAGTGAGGCAGTGACCAGCCGGGGGCTGACAGCTCTACGCTCTCTTTTGGGTCCTGCAGGGCATTGTGACCTCTGGGCTGGGGGGGGACCCATAAGTGGGGGGTGGGACGTCTCCCCTGGGCTGTGGTGAGAATTGTGCCCGCTGGGCCTTTGCACTGCGGTGCTGGGGAAGCTTGGGGTGAGGTTGGGAGGAGCTGGGATCTCTCCTCTGCCCAGAGCCCAAGCCCTGCTTGGTCTCCTTCACAGCAGGCAGGCAGGCGAGAGAGAGAAGTGGTCCTGGAGGAACCTGGGGGGTCCAGATTTCTTGATCCCACTTCTTGAGTTCTCACCGCCGTGTTTGCTTGGTTTTGCTAGATTCAGGTTTCTTACTACCCTCCCGGGCAGTACCCGAACTCCAGCCAGCAATACCGATCTCTCAGTCACCCAGTGGCCTACAGCTCTCAGCGCGCGCAGCAGCTCCCCCAGCAAGCCCAGCAGCCTGGTAAGGGGCGGGGAGGAAGCGGGGTTGGGACCTTCCCCTTTCCTTGCTCTCTGTTGGCTTCTAAGAGCTCTCAGGCTCTGCTGCTCCTCCGTGTCCCGAGGTGCCGTTCTCTGACTCTGTGCTGGAGTTGCTGCACAAAGAAGGGCTGAAATGTGGCCTGGCTGCAAAAGCTGTCTCCTTTCCTTTCCTTTCCTTTCCTTTCCTTTCCTTTCCTTTCCTTTCCTTTTTCCTTTCCTTTCCTTTCCTTTCCTTTCCTTTCCTTTCCTTTCCTTTCCTTTCCTTTCCTTTCCTTTCCTTTCCTTTCCTTTCCTTTCCTTCCCTTTCCTTTCCTTCCCTTCCCTTCCCTTCCCTTCCCTTCCCTTCCCTTCCCTTCCCTTCCCTTCCCTTCCCTTCCCTTCCCTTCCCTTCCCTTCCCTTCCCTTCCCTTCCCTTCCCTTCCCTTCCCTTCCCTTCCCTTCCCTTCCCTTCCCTTCCCTTCCCTTCCCTTCCCTTCCCTTCCCTTCCCTTCCCTTCCCTTCCCTTCCCTCCCCTCCCCTCCCCTCCCCTCCCCTCCCCTCCCCTCCCCTCCCCTCCCCTCCCCTCCCCTCCCCTCCCCTCCCCTCCCCTCCCCTCCCTCCCCTCCCCTCCCCTCCCCTCCCCTCCCCTCCCCTCCCCTCCCCTCCCCTCCCCTTCCCTCCCTCCCCTCCCCTCCCCTCCCCTCCCTCCCTCCCCTCCCCTCCCCTCCCCTCCCCTCCCTCTCCCCTCCCCTCCCCTCCCCTCCCCTCCCTTCCCCTCTCCCTTCCCTCCCTTCCCTCCCCTCCCCTTCCCTCCCCTCCCCTCCCCTCCCCTCCCCTTCCCTCCCCTCCCCTCCCCTCCCCTCCCCTCCCCTTCCCTTCCCTTTCCTCTGAGTACACAGCGTGCGGGGTGCTGCCAGCAGCTTCTTTTGGGTCTTTTTACGCCTTCCGCGAGGGAATCCCTTTTCTCGCTGTTGAGCAGGAAAAGGGGCCAAAGCAGGATTGGACCTCGGATTTTATCCCTTGTGGCCAGCTGGGAAGCTGTTCCATTTCAACCTTGTTCTGACAGGTTTACAGCCAATGATGTCCAACCAGCAGCAAACGTACCAAGGTGTGATGGGAGTGCAGCAGGCACAATCACCCGGGCTCCTCAACAGCCAGCGGAGCAGCATGGGGGGCCAAATGCAGAGCGTGATGGGGGTGCAGCAGACGCAGCCCCCGAGCCTCCTCAGCAGCCAGAGGAGCAGCATGGGGAGCCAGATGCAAGGCCTGATGGTCCAGTACACTCCACTGCCTTCCTACCAGGTGGGCATCGGCTGCTTTGCGGTGGGGGTGGGCCTCAGCCCTGCAGCCCTCACTGAGCTTCGGGGCCGGCAGCGGAGACAGGTTCACCTTGAGAAGGTGCTGCTGCTTGCCAGCCGGGCTGGGGGAGACATTTGAGCCCGCGCAGGGAATCTCTTGAGGAAGGGGACTGAGTGCAGCTGGTCCCCTGAGCTCTGCGTTCCCAGGAGAGCTGGAAGGCACCGCCCCTTGCTGGCTGCGATCGCTCCAGGCTGCACGAACAACTACCCGTGTCCTTACGCTTTTGTGGGCAGCTCCTGCTGTCCATTACCTCTCGTTTTGAGGGCTGCTCCTCTCCTCCCTGCACAGGTTCCCGTGGCCAGCGATTCCCAGAGTGTGGTCCAGCAGCCCTTCCAGCAGCCGGTGCTCGTGCCAGCCAGCCAGTCTGTCCAGGGGGGGCTTCAGACCGGAGGCGTTCCCATCTACTACAGCGTCATCCCAGCTGCCCAGCAGAACGGCACCAGGTAGGAGCCGCTCTGTGTGAAGGGCGCTGCGTCGAGTCCTGCAGCCACTGGTGCTGGGGGGAAGCACTGGGGATGCTGGTCGGCCCTGGAGCTTGCCATCCCCAGTGGCTCCCGGACACGGCTGCCCTGCGGAGCCTCCTGGGCTCCTCCAGAGTTTCCGGCCCTTTTGTGACCTGCGGGGGCTGCGGCTGCTGCTTCCCTCCCACCCCCAGCAGCTCAGCGAAGTGCTTTCCGTTTCGCAGCCCTTCGGTGGGGTTCCTGCAGCCGCCCGGCTCTGAGCAGTACCAGATGCCCCAGTCTCCCTCCCCCTGCAGCCCGTCGCAGATGCAGCAGCAGTATTCAGGTGGGAGGTGCCGCACTTCAGGGTCCGCTGTTTGGAGCGGCTTCGGGCTGGGAAGGGGGATCGGGAGCTGCCGGTTCACGGCCCAACCTGTCAGCCTCTGCGCCGTGCGTTCCCTCGGTGCATCACACAGCCCTCCGCGAGTCACCAGGATGCGGCGCGGTGACTTTGCTCCAGGCCGGCCTGCGCCCACCGTCCCCCCACCCTGGCAGGGAGGGCAGGAGGAGCAGCGCTGGGAGCTGCCGTGGGCTGCGGACCCCCTCTGGTGACAGCGGGGCTGTGTGTCACCGGCTCAGCCGTGGGGAGGCGGGCGCAAATCGTGGCTGTGGTGCAAGCTGTGATAGGGGAGAGGGTCCTCCGCAGCCCCCGGGCAGGCAGGAGTCGCGGAGGAGAGATGATGGTGGAGGGAGGAGCGCGTGGTTGCGGTCGCTGCCGCTTCTTCCGCAGCAGGCAGCCGTGGTGTGCAGAGCTGGGGGCACCGCTGCCGTCCTCTCTCCCCAGGGGTGTCCCCGTCAGGCCCCGGCGTGGTCGTGATGCAGCTGAACGTCCCCAATGGCCCCCAGCCCCCCCAGAACGCCCCTGTGGTGCAGTGGAGCCACTGTAAGTACTACAGCCTGGAGCAGCGGGGGCAGAAGCCAGGAGACCTGTACAACCCAGACACCAGTGCTCAGGTATCGGGAGGACTGGGAGGAAGGCGGCTCGTTTTTGGGAGAGAGAGGCCCCCCGGCGTCTGGATGGGCTGGGAGGAGGGGCGGGCTCGGCTGTGGGGGTGGTCACGAGCCCTGGGGGCGTCTGACCCTCTCCATCCCCCAGGCCAGCACCCAGCTGAACAGCCCCATCACGTCCCCCACCCAATCCCCAACGCCGTCTCCCGTCACCAACCTGAACAGCGTCTGCACGGGGCTGAGCCCCCTCCCCGTCCTCACGCAGTTCCCCCGGCCCATGGGCCCAGCACAAGGTAAGGGGAAGGGCTGGAAGCACTGCAAGGCTGCTCTTCCTCTACGACTCCTCTGCACGGCTGCAAACCTCTCCTCCCGACGTTGCAGGTGACGGGCGGTACTCGTTGCTGGGCCAACCTCTGCAGTACAACTTGTCCATCTGTCCCCCACCACTGCTCCACAACCAGCCCAACTACAGCGCACACCAGGTAGAGCCTCGCCGGGTCCCCGCTGCCACGGGAGCGGAGCAGGAGCCCCAGCGCCCAGCCCCCACTGCTGCTGCAGGTGGCTTTAAGTTGTCACCTCGTCCCCGGCTTTGCCTCGGGCTGTGCCAGCTCCCGGAGCTGGGCTTTGTCCCAGGCTCCTCTGACTTCCAGGTGCCGGGGCTGTGAGCTCCATCTGGGTGCACCCACTTCCATCGCAGCGCAGCGTCACGTCGGTCACCCCCACCCCGGGATGCGCTGTGTGCTCCGTGAGGCCACGGTTTCTCCTCACGCTGCTGTTTTTTTGTTTCACGAAGGGACAGAGCGGGATGAAACACGGGAACCGGAGCAAGAGACAGGCCCTCAAGTCAGCGTCCACCGACCTGGGGACGAGCGACGTAGGCAAGTGACCTTCCTTGGGCAGCCCTCCCCATCCCCTCCGCCTGGCACTCCCGCACTGACGGGCTCCGGGTGCCACCTCTGCCCTCCGAGCATCCCACAGACCCCAGAGCAGCCAGCCCACGGGGCTCCAGATTTGTCCGTTAAGAACACGGCCCTTTAAGAACAGCTCTTGGGGCTGCCCCCACCCCCTCCGTGCAGCTGGCGTGTTCCTTACGTGCTGTGTTAATATTAGCAAAGAATCCGCCCCGCCGGCCCTGCACTAAGCCTGGGGGCTGGGGCCGGAGCCAGGAGGCATCAGAGGGTTTGGGTACCAGCAGCCAGCTGTATTCCTCCTCCCCTCTGGGGGGTGGGAGAGCGGGGAAAGCCCCAAGCCAAGGGGCCCCCCAAGCAAAGGGAGCTGGGGGCATGGCATCGGGGGGCGTGGGACTTCTGGTGTGCGTGTGGGGTGGGGGTGGGATGGGGAGGGGGTATGGGGGTATGGGGTGGGGATGGGGATGGAGATGAGATGGAGTGGGGATGGGGATGAAAGGGGATGAATGGGGATGAATGGGGATTGGAATAGGATGGGAGTGCGAAGGGGGATGGAATGAGGATGGAGATTGAAGATGGGGAAGGGGAGGGGGATAGGAGTGGAGGTGGGGGTGGAGATGGGGATGAGGATGGGGAGGGGGTGGAGATGAATGGAGAAGAGGAAGGGAATGGGATGGAGTGGGGGGGGAATGGGGATGGGATGGGATGGGGATGGAGATGGAGATGGGATGGGATGGGATGGGATGGGATGGGATGGGATGGGATGGGATGGGATGGGATGGGATGGGGATGGAGATGGGATGGAGGTGGGAATGGGATGGGATGGAGGTGGGAATGGGATGGGATGGAGGTGGGGATGGAGATGGGATGGGATGGGATGGGATGGGATGGGATGGGATGGGATGGGATGGGATGGGATGGGATGGGATGGAGGTGGGAATGGGATGGGATGGAGGTGGGGATGGGGATGGGATGGGGAAGGGATGGAGGTGGGGATGGGGATGGGGATGGGATGGGATGGGATGGGATGGGATGGGATGGGATGGGATGGGATGGGATTGGATGGGATGGGATGGGATGGGATGGGATGGGATGGAGGTGGGGATGGGGATGGAGGTGGGGAAGGGGATGGGATGGAGGTGGGGAAGGGATGGAGGTGGGGATGGGGATGGGGATGGGAAGGGATGGAGGTGGGGATGGGATGGGATGGAGGTGGGGATGGGGATGGGATGGGGATGGGATGGAGGTGGGAATGGGAAGGGATGGAGGTGGGGATGGGATGGGAAGGGATGGAGGTGGGGATGGGACGGGATGGAGGTGGGATGGGGATGGGAAGGGATGGAGGTGGGGATGGAGATGGGATGGGATAGGATGGAGGTGGGATGGGACGGGATGGGGAAGGGATGGAGGTGGGGATGGGGACGGGATGGAGGTGGGATGGGGATGGAAGGGATGGAGGTGGGGATGGAGATGGGATGGGGAAGGGATGGAGGTGGGGATGGGACGGGATGGGGAAGGGATGGAGGTGGGGATGGGGATGGGATGGAGGGATGGGATGGGATGGGGAAGGGATGGGGAAGGGATGGGATGGGGATGGGATGGGATGGGGAGGGATGGGAAGGGATGGAGGAGGGGATGGGGATGGGATGGGGAAGGGATGGGGAAGGGATGGGGAAGGGATGGAGGTGGGGATGGGGATGGGATGGGGAAGGGAAGGATGGATGGGGATGGGAGGGATGGATGTGGGGCCCCGCAGGGTGGTTTGAGGGACGGAGCGGAGGTGGGGGCCGAGCAGAGCCCGCTGATCGGTGCATCCTGCAGTGCTGGGAGGGGAGCTGGAGGTGACAGACCTCCCCGAGGGCATCACGCGGACGGAGGCGGACAAACTCTTCACCCAGCTCGCCATGGCCGGCGCCAAAATCCAGTGGCTCAAAGAGACTCAGGGGCGACGCGGGGACGGAGGCGGCTCTGGGGACGGCACGGGGACTCCGGAAAACGGCCGGCACACCGACCTCGCTGCCTTATACACCATCGTGGCCGTGTTCCCCAGCCCCTCGGCAGCTCAGAACGCTTCGCTCCGCCTCAACAACTCCCTGAGCCGCTTCAAACTGCGCGTGGCCAAAAAGAACTACGACCTGCGGGTGCTGGAGCGCGCCAGCTCACAGTAGGGCTCCGCTGGGCTCCGAGCGCTCCGGACTGCGGGCACCCCTCTGCCCCCCTCCTCCTCCGCACCCTCCTCCTCCTCCTCCCTCCTGGATATATTTATATGGACAGAATTAAGAGACAAATTGATTTCTTTGGGGTTTTTTTGTTTGGGTTTTTTTTTTTTTGGAGTGATGCCCGTGCCCGCCCCCCCGTGTATATTGTTTTGTTAAGCACTGTGTTGAACTGCACATACAGGTGTTGATTGGTATGTTCACTGCACATTTTATTTAATCTGATTATTAATTTTTTTTTTTTTTTTTTTTTGGGGGGGGGAGGGAGGGGAGGGGATGGTTTTATTTTTGTTTTATTTGGGGAGGGGTTGTTTTTGAATATGAAATGAAAACTTGTCCATCGTTTTAATGCTGCTCTCCCGTTGCGTTGCTGGAAGGGGGGTCGGAGGGGGGGGTTCTGTTCTGCTCCTTCCAGGTAAGACGGCAGGAGGGCTCTCAGCGGGTGCTGCTGCCCCACAGGATGGGCTCCTGGTTTGGCCATGGGGAGGGGAGGGGAGGCTGCTCGTCCCCTGTGGATGTTGGTAGCCCTGTGAGCCGTGGGCTGTTCCAGCTGTGGTTCTCCCAGCTGTGGGTTCTCCCAGCTGTGGGTTCTCCCAGCTGTGGGTTCTCCCAGTTTTGGGCTCTCCCAGCTGTGGTTCTCCCAGCTGTGGGTTCTCCCAGCTGTGGTTCTCCCAGCTGTGGGTTCTCCCAGTTTTGGGCTCTCCCAGCTGTGGGCTCTCCCAGTTTTGGGCTCTCCCAGCTGTGGGCTCTCCCAGTTTTGGGCTCTCCCAGCTGTGGGCTCTCCCAGTTTTGGGCTCTCCCAGCTGTGGGCTCTCCCAGTTTTGGGCTCTCCCAGCTGTGGGTTCTCCCAGCTGTGCTCCCCCCGTTTCTCCTGACCGAGGGGAGCTCAGAGCTGCGGGCTGCGGGCAGCCCCGTGTCCTCCTGGACGCCCCCCCAGCGACAGCAGCCCGAGGGCAGCGCGGTGGCGACTCCCCCCCCCAAAGCAAGGCGGACCCGTAGCTTCACGTCCAAGTGGCCCCGAGACCCCGCAGCTGCCCCCGTTTCCCCCTCCCGGCCCCAGGAGCGCCCAACCCGGCGCCCACCGACGGCACGGCGGGCCGGCAGCTCTCAGCCGGGGGTGGGCGGTCCGCCCGGCAGCCCCGGCCCCGAACGGCCGCCGATGTCCCTCTGCCCCCCCGCGGGCTCCAATTTCTCGGCGTCAGCCCCTCCGCTCAGCTGTCGGTGCCGCTCCGGCTGTCAGTCCGCTCACCGCAGCCCTGGGGCAGCCCCAGCTCGGGGGCCGGGGGCTCAGCCAGGCCCCCACGTCGCCCACTGCTCCTCCCTTGGGGGGGGTCGCCGTTGGACGTGAGCTCTGCGTGCGGCGTGAGTGCCTTTGGGAGACCCCCCCCCGGCCCCGGTCCCCGAGCCGCGCTGTGCTGCAAAGCCGGGGGGCGCTGGGACCCACAGAACCCCTTAAATGGGGCTGCGACCCATTGCGACCAATGGGTGCTGGGTGCTGGGCAATGGGTGCTGGGTGCTGTGCAATGGGTGCTGGGCAATGGGTGCTGGGTGCTGTGCAATGGGTGCTGGGTGCTGTGCAATGGGTGCTGGGCAATGGGTGCTGGTGCTGTGCAATGGGTGCTGGGTGCTGTGCAATGGGTGCTGGGCAATGGGTGCTGAGCAAAGGGTGCTGTGCAATGGGTGCTGGGTGCTGAGCAATGGGTGCTGGGTGCTGTGCAAATGGTGCTGAGTAGTGGGTGCTGAGCAATGTGTTCAATGGGTGCTGTGCAATGTGTTCAATGGGTGCTGAGTAATGGGTGTTGGGTGCTGAGCAATGGGGGCTGAGCAATGGGTGCTGGGTGCTGAGCAATGTGTTCAATGGGTGCTGAGCAATGGGTGCTGGGTGCTGAGCAATGTGTTCAATGGGTGCTGAGCAACGGGTGCTGAGCAATGGGTGCTGAGCAATGGGTGCTGAGCAATGGGTGCTGAGCAATGGGTGCTGTGTTCCCCCATAGGATGACAGAGAAGGACGTACCGGAGCCGCCCGCTGCGGGGGGGGCCGCCAAGAACCGGGTAAGTTGGGGAGGGGTCCCGGGGTTGGGGGAGGTCTCTGCTTCACCCCCCCACGGGACCCCATCGCAGCTTTTGTCCCCTCGCTCCCCCAGTTGGGGCCGGGACACCCAGCGCTGCAGCACCACATCCCCGGGGGGGCACCCGGGGGGGGGGGGCACAAGGGGGGGGCGGGATGTTGTTCAGGCTGCGGTTCCCCCCCCCAAAGCAGCTGTGCTCCCCCCTCCCACCCACAGCTGCAGAGGCTGAAGGAGTTCTTCCATCGCAAACCCAAAGCTGAGCCCCCCCCGGAGGTGCAGCCCAACGGGGAGCTGCTGAGCCCTACGGGGGGGCCCATTTATTACATCTACGAGGAGGAGGAAGAGGAGGAAGAGGAAGAAGAGCCCGAGCCCCCCCCCGAGCCCCCCAAACCCGTCAACGACAAACCCCACAAATTCAAGGATCATTATTTTAAAAAACCCAAATTCTGCGATGTTTGCGCCCGGATGATCGTCTGTGAGTGACGGGGGGGGGTTGGGTGATGGGGTCACCGTGACCCCCCCCCCCTCATGGCCCCCCCCAGGGCTGGGAGGTGATGGGGGGTGGGGGGTGATGGTGTGGGGGGGGGGTTGGGGGAGTAATGGAGGGGGTGATGGGGGGGCAAGGAGGGGTGTGTTGGGAGATGGGGGTGGCTGTGACCCCCCCCCCTCATGGCCCCCCCCAGGGCTGGGAGGTGATTTGGGGGTGGGAGGGTGATGGGGGGGGGAGGGCTGATGGGAGTGGGTGGGGTATGGGGGAGTGATGGGGGGCGAGGGGGGTTGTGTTGGGTGATGGGGGTCACCGTGACCCCCCCCCCCCATGGACCCCCTCCAGGGCTGGAAGGTGATGGGGGGGTGGGGGGGGGGTTGGGGGAGTGATGGGGGGGTGATGGGGGTGACCGTGACCCCCACCTTCCCAGGGCTGGGAGGTGATGGGGGGTGTTGGTGGGGGTCGTGTGTGATGACTGGGGTGATGGGGGGGGGGTGGTGAGTGAGATTGGGGGTGTTGGAGGGGGGGCGGTAGGATGGAGGGGGGGGGGTCAGCAGTGACACATCGCTCTGCTCTGTGCCCCCCCCCAATTAACAGTGAACAACAAATTCGGGCTGAGGTGCAAAAACTGCAAAACCAACATCCACCACCACTGCCAGAGCTACGTGCAGCTGCAGCGCTGCTTCGGGAAAATCGTGCGTGGGGCCGCGGGGGGGGCGGGGGGGGGGGGGGCTGCTGCCTCATCAACGCCCATCACCCCCCCCCATCACCTCCCCACCACCCCCAATCTCACCCATCACCCCCCCCCATCACCCCCAGTCATCACACCCGACCCCCACCAACACCCCCCATCACCTCCCAGCCCTGGGAGGGGGGGCCATGAGGAGGGGGGAGTCACGGTCACCCCCATCACCCCCCCATCACTCCCCCAACCCCCCCCCCCCCCCCCCATCACCTTCCAGCCCTGGGGGGGGGGCTATGAGGAGGGGGGGTCACGGCCCCCCCTTCACTCCCCCACCATCACCCCCCACCCCCCATCACCTTCCAGCCCTTGGGGGGGGTATATTGGGGGGGGTCACGGTGACCCCCATCACCCAACACAACCCCCCCACTCTCCCCCACCCGCTCCCAGCTCTAAGGGGGGGGGTCACAATGCCCCCCATCACCACAACCCCCCCATCCCCCCTTTGAACAGGGATGCAGTCATCCCCCATCGCCCCCCACCCCCCCATCACCCCCTGTCCTCCCACCCTTTTTTTCTGGGGGGGGAGTTCTGACCTCTCCCCCCCCCCATCGCCCCCCCAGCCCCCAGGGTTCCGCCGTGCGTACAGCTCCCCGCTATACAGCGACCAGCAGCAGGCAGGCAGCAAAGACATGGGTGAGTGCTGACCCCCCCAGCACTGCGTGCCCCCCCCCCCCAAAGCACTGTGCCCCCCCAGCCCCACTGACCCCCCCCGCCCCCCCCAGCCAACAGGAGCGACCCCGTCTTCGAGACGCTGCGGACGGGCGTCATTATGGCCAATAAGGAGCGCAAGAAAGGGGCGGACGACAAAAAGAACGTGAGTGGACCCCCCCAAACCCCCCCCCATGTGACCCCCCCACAAACCCCCCATGTGACCCCCCCAAAAACCCCCCGTGTGACCCCCCCCCAAACCCCCTATGTGACCCCCCAAAAAACCCCATGTGACCCCCCCCAAACCCCCCATGTGACCCCCCCACAAACCCCCCATGTGACCCCCCCACAAACCCCCATGTGACCCCCCCCAATCCCCCCTATGTGACCCCCCCAAACCCCCCATGTGACCCCCCCACAAACCCCCATGTGACCCCCCCAACCCCCCCATGTGACCCCCACACACCCCCCCATGTGACCCCCCAAAACCCCCCATGTGACCCCCCCAAAACCCCCCCATGTGACCCCCCCACAAACCCCCATGTGACCCCCCAACCCCCCATGTGACCCCCCCCCACAAACCCCCATGTGACCCCCCCAAACCCCCCATGTGACCCCCCCACAAACCCCCCATGTGACCCCCCCAAAACCCCCCATGTGACCCCCCCACAAACCCCCATGTGACCCCCCCAAAACTCCCCATGTGACCCCCCCACAAACCCCCATGTGACCCGCCCAGAAACCCCCCATGTGACCCCCCCAAAAACTCCCCATGTGACCCCCCCACAAACCCCCATGTGACCCCCCCCAAACCCCCCATGTGACCCCCCACAAACCCCCCAGGTGACCCCCCCAAAACCCCCCTATGTGACCCCCCCACAAACCCCCATGTGACCCCCCCCACAAACCCGCCATGTGACCCCCCCCAAACCCGCCATGTGACCCCCCCACAGACCCCCCCATTTGCCCCCCCAACCCACTCCCCATGTGCCCCTCTCAAACCCCCCCATGTGTCTCCCCCCCCACAAACCCCCCATGTGACCCCCCCACAAACTCCCCACCCGTGTGCCCCCCCACAAACCCCCCCATTGTGCCCCCCTCCCACAAACTCCCCCCACCACAAACACCCCCCCACAAAGCCCCCCCATGTGCCCCCCCAAACTCCCCCATGCTCCCCCCATCCAACCCCCCCGTGTGCCCCCCCCAACCCACTCCCCATGTGCTCCCCCCCCCACAACCCCCCCATTTCCCCTCTCCCACAAACTCCCCCCCCATGCGCCCCCCTACACACTCCCCCACCTGTGCCCCCCCCCCCACAAAAACCCCTCCATGTGACCCCCCCACAAACCCCACATTGTGCCCCCCCCCCACGCGCCCCCCCAGCCCCCCCTCATTGATGGGGGGGGGTCGTTCTGCAGCCCCTGGCAGCGATGATGGATGAGGAACACGAGGCCACGAAGGCGGAGGGGGGCAAAGCAGAGGGGGGTGAGTGCTGCAGAATGGGGGGGCGGGGGGGGGACACGAGGGGGGGGGGAAACAACAGCAAAAAGTGCCCCCCCCCTCCGTGCCCCCCCCCCCCCCTTTTCCCAAATTCCATTTCCAGGCACTTCCGAAGGGGACAAAAAGACAGAGAAAAGTGCATCGGATGAGAAGGTACCGCCCTACAGCCAGAGCCCCCCCGGGGAAATGTGTGTCCCCCCCCCGACACACACCGACCCCCCCGTGCCCCCCCCAGAACAAGAAGCCGCAGCCGGGGCTGCGCGGCGCCTTCCCGCAGTCCCATTATTTCGTGGCTCTGTACCGCTTCAAAGCCTTGGAGAAGGACGACCTGGATTTCCCGTGAGCCCCCGGGGCGGGGGGGGCGGGGGGGGGGTCCCCATCCTTTGGGTCAATGTGGGGGGGGGTCTCCGTGGTGGTGGTGGGGGGGAGGGGGCTGTCGTCAGTGTCAAAGTGGGGGGGGGGGGTCCCTGTCTATGGGGTCAATGGGGGGGGGGGTCTCTGTGGTGGGGGGGTTCGGGGGGTCGCTGTCCTTGGGTTCAGTGTGGTGGGGGGGGGGGTCTCTATGCGGGGGGGGGTCTCTGTCCTCACACCTCGGCATCATGGTGGGGGTGTCTCTGTGGTGGGGGGGGTTCGGGGGGGTCGCTGTCCTTGGGTTCAATGTGGTGGGGGGGGGGTCTCTATGTGGGGGGGGGGTCCCTGTCCTTGGGGTCAGCATGGTGGGGGGGTCTCTGTGGTGGTGGGAGTTGAGGGGGTCCCTGTCCTTGGGTTCAGTGTGGTGGGGGGGGGTCTCTATGCGGGGGGGGGGTTTCTGTGGTGGGGGGGGTTGGGGGGGTCGCTGTCCTTGGGTGCAATGTGGTGCTGGGGGTCTCTATGCGGGGGGGGTCTCTATGTGAAGGGGGGTCTCCGTCTTCCGGGTCAGCATGGTGGGGGGGCGTCTCTGTTGTGAGGGGGGGTCGCTGTCCTTGGGATCAATGTGTGTGGGGGGGTCTCCGTGGTGGGGGGGGCTGTTGTCAGTGTCAAAGTGGTGTGGGGGGTCCCTGTCTATGGGTTCAATGTGGGGGGGGTCTCTGTGCTGGGGGGGGTCTCTGTCTTCAGGGTCAGTGTGGTGTGGGGGGGGTCTCCATAATGGGGGGGGTCTCTGTCCTTGGGGGCAATGCAGTGAGTGAGGGGGGGTCTCTGTACTGGGGGGTCACAGTCTGTGGGGTCAATGTGGGGGGGGGGGTCTCTGTCTTCAGGGTCAGTGTGGTGGGGGGGGGTCTCTGGGGGGGTCTCTGTCCTTGGGTCATTGTGGTGGTGGTGGAGGGGGGGGGTCGCTCTCCTCGGGGTCTCCATGTCTCTCCTCCCGGGGTGACCCTGCCCCACACTGACCCCCCCCCGCCCCCCCCCTTCCCTTCCAGCCCAGGGGAGAAAATCACGGTGGTGGATGATTCCAATGAGGAGTGGTGGCGAGTAAGGGGGGGGGGGGGGGATTCTGCTTCGGGGGGGGGGGGAGAAATTCTGCCTCTGGGGGGGGCAAACTGAGCTCAGCGGGGGCACAAGGCGCATCTCCCTGGAATCCCCCGAGCTGAGCTGCAGAGCGATCCGGGGGGGGCGGGGGGGTCTCTATGGTGGGGGGGGGGTTGAGGGTCTCAGGGTCAAAGTGGTGGGAGGAGCCCTGACTGTGGGGTCAGTGTGTGTGGGGGGGTCTCTGTCCTCAGGGTCAGCATGGTGTGGGGGGGTCTCTGTGGTGAGGGGGGGTTGAGGGGGGGGTCTCTGTTCTCGGTGTCAGCGTGGTGGGGGGGGTCTCCCTGCTGGGGGGGTCCCTGTCCTTGGGGTCAATGTCTTGGGGGGGTCTCTATGCGGAGGGGGGGGGGGGGTCTCTGTACTCGTTGTCAGCATGGTGTGGGGGGGTTTCTATGGTGAGGGGGGGGTCCCTGTCCTTGGGTTCAATGTGGGGGGGGTCTCTATGGGGGGTCCCTGTCCTTGGGGTCAATGTGGGGGGGGTCTCTATGGGGGGGTCCCTGTCCTTGGGGTCAATGTGGGGGAGGGGGCTTCTCTATGGTGAGGGGGGGTCCCTGTCCTTGGGGTCAATGTGGGGGGGGGTCTCTATGGGGGGGTCCCTGTCCTTGGGCTCCGCATGGTGGGGGGGTCTCTGTTCTCAGTGTCAAAGTGGTGGAGGGGTCTCTGGGTTGGGGGGGTCCCTGTCTATGAGGTTAACGAGGCAGGGGCTCAGCGTGGTGGGGGGGGGTCTCCGTGCTCCAGCCCCCCCCGTTCAGCTGCCCGCGGTTTTTCGGCAGGGGAAAATCGGGGAGAAGATCGGTTTTTTCCCCCCGAATTTCATCATCCGAGTGCGGGCGGGGGAGCGGGTGCACAAAGTGACGCGGTCCTTCGTGGGGAACCGCGAGATCGGGCAGATCACGCTGAAAAAGGATCAGGTGCTCCCCGACCCCCCCCCATTTGTGTCCGTCCCCCCCCCACGAACCCCCCCGCTCACATTAATTCCTATCCCCCCCCACACCCCCCCAGATCGTGGTGCAAAAGGGCGAAGAGGTGAACGGATACGTCAAAGTCTACACCGGCCGCAAAGTGGGGCTCTTCCCAGTGGGGTTCCTGCAGGAGATCTGAAGGGGGGGTCGTGGGGGGGGCACAACCTCGGGGACCCCCCCACGGAGCGGCGGATGGGGGGGCGGAGCACTCAGCTCGCTGCTGGAGAAGGAGGGGGGAAGTGCTGGGACCCCCCCGAGCCCCATAATGGGGGGGTAGGGGGGGGTCTCTGTGTTCTGCGCTCAATACACGGCCGCTCCCAATGATTCCACGCGGAATTTTTTCGGGGGGGTCCCGCATTCCCCCCTCCCCTCCCAACCTCCGCTGTGCGTCGTCTGCGGCCGCCAGGGGGCGCTGTGTCTGCGCGGCGGTGGCCGTGCGATTTATGCCACTAAAGGGCGGTTGTGGCGCCCCCTAGCGGCCCTCTGTGGTACTGCAGGGGGGCCCAACCGGGTGGGGGGGTCCGATGGGGGGGGGGTCAACCTTGGGGTTGGGGGGGAAACTCCGGGTTGGGGGGGTGGGGGGGGCTCAGCTTTTCAGCACCGACCCATTCCTACTTTCCGCCCCATGGCAGCGCCGTGTGGTGATTTTTCCGGGACTGTTTATTTATTGGGGGGGGGAGGGGGGGGAGGGGGACACTGGAGGGGGGGTGGGGGGGGGCGGTGGTTCGCTGCATTTGGGAAATAATTGGGGACCCCCCCGGCAGGGGTGGGGCTGCGCTAATTGAGATGAAGGGAACTTAATTGGAGTCAGCTGGAAAATGGCATCGTTCCCCCCCCCGCCCCCCCCGCTCACCGCCGGCAGCTGTGCGGGGAGGAGGGGGGGGCGGGGAGTGCAACCCCCCCCCCACCGAAGCAGCTGGCCCTCATTACACGGCTCTAATTGCGTTGATCAGCAATTAGGTTAATGGGAAATTAAGAGGTGAATCCCCCCCCCCCCCCCCCCCTTAAGTCAGCAGTGAATGGAAAGTGAATCCCTGCCTTTCACCCCATGGGGGGGTCAGCCCCCCCCCCGATAGAAAGGGCGCTCAATGCACCTCCTGCTGCCGGGGGGGCGAAATGGGGGGCAGCCCAGAGCTGGGACCCCCATCCCGGAGCCCCCCGATCCCTGAGACCCCCATCGTGGAGCCCCCCCCTCCCACCCCAGAATCCCCCCCACAATCCCTGACCCCCCCCCATCCCGTTGCCCCCCAAATCCCTGAGCCCTCCCCCCTTTCCCAGCCCCCCCCCCAATTCCTGACCGCCCCCATCCTTTAGTCCCCCCTCCCCCCATCCAGGACCCCCCCCATCCCTGAGACCCCCGTCCTGGAGCCCCTCCTCTTCCCCATCCCTGAGCCCCCACCCCACCCCAGAAGCCCCCCCACCCCTGAGACCCCAACCCCAGAACCTCCACATCCCTCAGCCCCCCCCATCCCTCAGCCCTCCCCCTTGAACCCAATCTCAGAGACCCCCCCCAACCCAGAGCCCCTCAAATCCTTGAGCTCTCCCCCCCACTCCCATAGCCCCCCCAATCCTAGAGCCCCGACGAACACAGAGACCCCCCAATCCCTGCGTCCCCCTTCCTGTAGCCCCCCCCATCCTATAGCCCCCCCGTCCTATAGCCCCCCCGTCCTATAGCCCCCCCCCTCCTATAGCCCCCCCCATCCTATAGCCCCCCCCGTCCTATAGCCCTCCCCGTCCTATAGCCCCCCCCATCCTATAGCCTCCCCCGTCCTATAGCCCCCCCGTCCTATAGCCCCCCCCATCCTATAGCCCCCCCCCATCCTATAGCCCCCCCGTCCTATAGCCCCCCCCATCCTATAGCCCCCCCGTCCTATAGCCCCCCCCGTCCTATAGCCCCCCCATCCGATAGCCCCCCCCGTCCTATAGCCCCCCCCGTCCTATAGCCCCCCCCATCCTATAGCCCCCCCATCCTATAGCTCCCCCCGTCCTATAGCCCCCCCCATCCTATAGCCCCCCCGTCCTATAGCCCCCCCATCCTATAGCCCCCCCCATCCTATAGCCCCCCCCGTCCTATAGCCCCCCATCCGATAGCCCCCCCCATCCTATAGCCCCCCCCGTCCTATAGCCCCCCCATCCGATAGCCCCCCCCATCCTATAGCCCCCCCCGTCCTATAGCCCCCCCCATCCTATAGCCCCCCCCGTCCTATAGCCCCCCCATCCTATAGCCCCCCCCGTCCTATAGCCCCCCCCATCCTATAGCCCCCCCATCCTATAGCCCCCCCCCGTCCTATAGCTCCCTCCATCCTACAGCCGCCCCCACCCCTCAGCCCTCCCCTCTCCCTGTGACCCCAATCCCAGAGCCCCCCCCATCCCTGTGTCCCCCATTCCATCGCCCCCCAGTCCCAGAGCCCCCCCCCCATCCCTAAGACCCCCATCCCGGATCCCCCCCATCCCGCAGACTCCCATTCCAGAGCCCCCTCCTCACATCTCAGACCCCCCCCAACCCCATTGCCCCCCATCAGTCCCCCAGCCCCCCCCCCCCCAGCTCCCCTTCCATCCTCCCTCCCACCTTCCTCCTCCAGCCCCCCAGGACCCCCAGCCCCCCCCAGTTGCAGACCCACATCCCCTGCCTTTGTCCGCCCCCCCTCCCCACACTCCATACTTGGGGGGGCTGTTGGGGGGGCAATTTCCCCCCCCACCTAAACGCTGGGGGGGCTGTGCCTGGGGACTCCCCCCCTAAGTGGGGGCCCTCAGCATCGCTCTGCATCGTGGGGGCAGCGGTCATTGGGGTCTGGGGGTCTGGGGGATCTGGGTGGATCTGTGGGGTCTGTGGGGCTCTGTGGCATCTGGGGAATCTGAGGGAATCTGGGGGGATTTGTGGGTCTCTATGGGGATCTGTGGGGCTTTAGGGATCTGTGGGGATCTATAGGGATCTGTGAGGCTCTATGGGGCTCTGTGGGGCTCTATGGGGCTCTGTGGGGCGCTGTGGGGCTTTGTGGGGCTCTATGGGGCTCTGTGGGGCTCTGTGGGGCTCTATGGGGCTCTGTGGGGCGCTGTGGGGCTCTGTGGGGCTCTGTGGGGCTCTGTGGGGCGCTGTGGGGCTCTATGGGGCGCTGTGGGGCTCTGTGGGGCTCTGTGGGGCGCTGTGGCGCTTTGTGGGGCTCTATGGGGCTCTGTGGGGCGCTGTGGGGCTCTATGGAGCTCTGTGGGGTTCTGTGGGGCTCCGTGGGGCTCTATGGGGTTCTATGGGGCTCCGTCGGGCTCTATGGGGCTCTGTGGGGCTCTATGGGGCTTCATGGGGTTCTATGGGGCTCTGTGGGGCGCTGTGGGGCTCTATGGGGCTCCATGGGGTTCTATGGGGCTCTGTGGGGATCTGTGGGGTTCTATGGGGCGCTGTGGGGCTGTGTGGGGCACTGTGGGGCGCTGTGGGGCTCTATGGGGCTCCGTGGGGCGCTGTGGGGCTCTGTGGGGATCTGTGGGGTTCTATGGGGCGCTGTGGGGCTCTATGGGGCTCCGTAGGGCGCTGTGGGGCTCTGTGGGGCTCTATGGGGCTCTGTGGGGATCTATGGGGCTCTGTGCGGCGCTGTGGGGCTCTATGGGGCTCCGTGGGGCGCTGTGGGGCTCTATGGGGCTCTGTGGGGCTCTATGGGGATCTATGGGGCTCTATGGGGCTCCGTGGGGCTCTGTGGGGCTCTGTGGGGATCTATGGGGCTCTGTGGGGCGCTGTGGGGATCTATGGGGCTCTGTGGGGCTCTATGGGGATCTATGGGGCTCTATGGGGCTCCGTGGGGCTCTGTGGGGCTCTATGGGGCTCTATGGGGCTCCGTGGGGCTCTGTGGGGCTCTGTGGGGCTCTGTGGGGCTCTGTGGGGCGCTGTGGGGCGCTGTGGGGCCCTGTAGCTTTGTCCCATTTGGGGGAAGAAAACCCACCCCCACCCCCAACCCAACCCTGCTGCAGTTTTCTCTCAAAAAGGGACATTTCTTCCCAGAAATCCCAGTTTTCTCCCCCAAAACAGGAGAATTGCTCCCAGAAATACAAATTTTCACCCCCCAAAACCAACATTTCCTCCCAGTTTTCGCCCCTTAAATATGAATCAGGTGCTTCGGCTCCTCGTGAAAAGGAGCAGAGCAGCTCACGCCCTCGTGCAAAACACACAGCCCCCCCATCGTCGTGCACAAGGATTGGAGCTGTCACCAGTCATCGTGCAAAAGGAGCTGCTGCCTCCTCACGCCCTCGTGCAAAAGGGGCATTCGAGAGCCCCAAATCCTTGTGTCAAAGGATCGGATCCTCGTGAGTCCTCGTGCAAAAGGTGCTCGAAGCCCCCCTCCTCCATCCCAGTCCTGGTGCAAAAGGGCTCAGGAGCACGAATCCTCGTGCAAGAGAAGCTGGGGGTGGTGGGGGTGGTGGTGGGGGTGGTGGTGCAAATCGTGCTGCGCGTCCTTGTGCGAAAATAGAGCCACCGCCAAACCCTTGTGCAAAAAGGAGCAGCGCGATCCAAGCGGGTCCTTGTGCAAAAGAAGCCGTGCCTTCCCAGCCTCGTGCAAAGGGAAGTCGCGCCCCCGTCCTCGTGCAAAAAGAGCAGAGCCCCCCGATAATGGTGCAAAGATCACAGAATCACAGAATTGTAGGGGTTGGAAGGGACCTCTAGAGATCATCGAGACCAACCCCCTGCCAAAGCAGGTTCCCCACACCAGGTCGCACAGGTAGGCGTCCAGGCGAGACTTGAATATCTCCAGAGAAGGAGACTCCACAACCTCCCTGGGCAGCCTGTTCCAGTGCTCCGTCACCTCACCGTGAAGAAGTTCTTACGCACATTGGTGCGAAACTTCCTATGCTGCAGCTTATGTCCGTTTCCCCTCGTCCTGTCTCCTCGTACCACTGAAAAGAGCCTGGCCTCACCGCTATGGCCGCCACACCTCAGATATTTATAAACCTGGATCAGGTCCCCTCTCAGTCGTCTTTTCTCAAGGCTAAACAGACCCGGTTCACTCAGCCTTTCTCCATAGGGGAGATGCTCCAGGCCCTTCGCCATCTTTGTGGCCCTCCGCTGGACTCTTTCCAAGAGATCCCTGTCTTTTTTGTACCGGGGAGCCCAGAACTGGACACAGCGCTCCAGATGAGGCCTTACCAGGGCAGAGTAGAGGGGGAGGATCACCTCCCTCGACCTGCTGGACACGCTCTTCTTAATGCACCCCAGAATGCCGTCGGCCTTTTTGGCCACGAGGGCACACTGCTGGCTCACGGCCAACCTGTCGTCCACCAGGACGCCCAGGTCCCTCTCTGCAGAGCTCCTCTCCAGCAGCTCATCCCCCAGCCTGTATTGGTGCATGCAATTATTCCTCCCTAGGCGTCAGACCCTACATTTGCTTTTGTTGATCCTCACCCGGTTTCTCACTGCCCGGCTCTGCAGCCTGTCCAGGTCTCGCTGAACGGCAGCACAGCCTTCAGCCAATCCTCCCGACTTCGTATCATCAGCAAACCTGCTGAGGGCGGCCGCTGTCCCCTCATCGAGGCCATTGATGAAGACGTTGAACAAAGATGTGCCCCTCATTTTTGTGCAAAAAGAATCGTCATGCAAGAGACCCCCGTTGTGCAAAAGAGCTGTGCCTTCAGGATCCCCCGACCCTCGTGCAAAAAGAACGGAGCGCTCCAAACCCTCGTGCAAAAGGAATCGGTGCCCTCCCGCCCCCCCATCCTTGTGCAAAGAGTGCGACGCTTTCAGGATCCCCGTGCAAAAGGATTGTGCCCCCAATCCCTGCGTAAGAAGAGCAGAGCGCTCGGAATCCTTGTGCGCAAGGAATTGGTGGCTTCAAATCCTCGTGCAAATAGAGCCTAGTGCAAATAGAGCTTCAGGATCCTCGTGCAAAACCAGCCCGTGCAAAAAGGACAGAGCGCTCGGAATCCTCGTGCACAAGGAATCGGTGCCCCCCATCCTCGTGCAAAAAGAGAAGTGTCTTCAGGATCCTCGTGCAAAAGGAGCGGCACCGCCAGAATCCTCGTGCAAAACCAATCTGTGCCCCCCCATCCTCGTGCAAAAAGAGAAGCGTCTTCAGGATCCTCGTGCAAACCGGTGCCCCCAACCCTCGTGCGAAAGGAGCCGTGCCTTCAGAATCCTCGTGCAAAAGGAGCGTGCCCCCCCCCCGTCCTCGTGCAAGCAGTGTGAGCCCCCCCCCCCCCCCATTGGAGCTCCATTCAGGGGCGCCCCTCCGTGCAAACAGCCGTTGTGTAACACTGCCCCCCCCGGGGGGTTTTGGGCCAATAAAAATGGGGACCCCCCCAAAAAAAAACAGTGAGCGCTGCGGGGGGGCTGAGAGGCGTTTATTGGGGGGGGGGGGCGTGGTGACATCGATGCATGATGGGACATGGATGGGGGGGGGGGCATGGAGTCCTTTTGGATAAATATAATTGGGGGGGGGGGTGAGTGTGGGCCCCCCCTGTGTGAGCGTGGGGGGGTGACAGGGATGGGAGGGGGCACGGGGGGGTGGTGATGGGGGGGCAGGAGTGGGGGGGAGGGGAATGGGATGGGGGGGTGACATGGGGATATGGGGGGTGACACGGGGATAGGGGGGCACAGGGATGGGGGCACTGGGGTGGTGACACTGGGTGATATGGAGGGGTGACACGATACGGGGGGGGGAGCACGGGGACCTGGGAGGGACACGGGGGGGAAATGGGCGTTTGGGCGGCGATGCCGCAGCGCCCCCTAGAGGAAGGCGCTGGGATTGGCGCGGGGGTCCTTCTGGTTGCGGTACCGCATCGCCAGCCACACCCCCAGCACCTGCGGGGGGGGGGGCGTCAGGGAAAAGACCCCCCCGGGACCGCCCCCCCCACTGACACCGCCCCCCACTGACACCGCCCCCCACATCACCACCCCCCGTTGTCCCCTCCCCCATTCCCATCCCCCTCCCCACCATTGCTCCACCACCCCCTCCCCACCGCCCCCCCCCCCAATTGGCACCAACCCCCTCCATACCCCCCTCCCCTCTGTGCCCCCCCTCCTTTATGCCCCCCCCACGCCCCTTCTTCTATGCCCCCCCCATGCTCCTCCCCAGCCCCCCCCACTATGCCCCCCTTCTCTACACCCCCCCACCCCTCTCCCCACCCCCTTTACGCCCCCCCCTTCCCACGCCTCCCAACCTTCCCCACCATCGCCCCCCCCCCCCCGCCGCCCCCCCACCTCTGTGAAGCTGAAGAACAGCCCGACCCCCCCCAGCAGCTTCAGCGCTTCGTCCGAGTGCTGCAGAACCGCCTCGGTGCAGCTGCGACAGCGCGGGGGGGCCCAGAGCCGGCAGTGCTGGGGGGGGCAAAGGTTGGGGTGGGTGAGGTGGGGGGGCTCAAAGTTTGGGGGGGTTCTAAGTTTGGGGGGGTGAGGTTGGGGGGTCAAACCTCGGAGGGGTTCAGGTTGGGGGCTCAAAGTTGGGGGGAGTGGGGTGGGGGGCTCAAAGTTTGGGGGGCTCAGGTTGGGGGGGGTCAGGTTTGGGGGGCAGGTTGGAGGGAATCAAAGGTTGGGGGGGGTCTCAAAGTTTGGGCGGGTTACGTTGGGGGGATCAGGTTGGGGGGGCTCGAAGTTGGGGGGGAAGTTTGGGGGGTCAGGTTTGGGGAGGGCAGGTTGGAGGGGATCAAAGGTTGGGGGGGCAGATTGTGGGACTGAGTTTGGAGAATTTGGGGGGGGGTTGGGGGGGTTGGGTGTGTTTGGGGTTTTTGTGGGGGGGGTTGGGGGGCTTTGGTGTTGAGGGGTTATTTGGGGGGAGTTGGGGGGGTTGGGGGATGTCTATGGGAGTTTGGGGGGGTGCTGAGGGGGGGTCTGGGGGTGCTTGAGGGTTTTGGGGGGGGTGTTGGGGGGGTTGAGGGTTTTTGGGGGGGTTGTTGGGGGATGTTTGGGGGGCGTCGGGGGAATTTTGGGGAGGGGTTGGGGGGTGGTGGGGGGGCGTTTTGGGGGGGAGGTTTGTGGGTTTCAGGGGGAGGGGTTGGGGGCCGGGGGGGGGCACTGACCGCAGGGCAGGCGCTGAGCTGGGTGCTGTTGGGGGTCCCACAACAATCCAGGCGCTGCTCCAAACCCCAGCGCGTGGCGTTGCTCAGCAGGGGCCACGTGGCACCAAACAGCTGCTCCTGGGGGGCCGGGGGGGGGTGGGGTGTGGGGGCAGGGGGGAGCAGAAGGACAGGGGATATTGGGGGGGGAGCAGAGGGACGTGGGGAGATTTGGGGCAGGAGGGAGATGGGGGAGGAGGGAATATTGGGGGGGGGGCAGGGGGACATGGGGAGATTTGGGGTGGGGGGAGAGGGGATATGGGGGGGGTGGAAAGGGATGTGAGAGGCAGGGGATATGGGGGGGGGGGGGGGACCAGAGGGACATGGGGAGATTTGGGGCAGGGGGAGAGGGGGTATGGAGGGGGAACAGAGATGTGAGAGGCAGGGGATATGGGGGGGCATGGGGGGCAGAAGGACAGGGGATATTGGGGGGGGAAGCAGAGGGACGTGGGGAGATTTGGGGCAGGGGGGAGATGGGGGGGAAGGGATGTGAGAGGCAGGGGATATGGGGGGGGAGGACATATGGGGGGGGCAGGGGGACATGGGGAGATTTGGGGTGGGGGGAGAGGGAATATGGGGGGGGAAGGGATGTGAGAGGCAGGGGAGGTGGGGGGGCAGAAGGACAGGGGATATTGGGGGGGGAAGCAGAGGGACGTGGGGAGATTTGGGGCAGGGGGGAGATATTGGGGGGGGGGCAGGAGAACATGGGGAGATTTGGGGTGTGGGGAGAGGGGGATATGGGGGGGGGGGGAAGGGATGTGAGAGGCAGGGGATATGGGGGGGGGGGGAGGAGCCAGAGGGACATGGGGAGATTTGGGGCAGGGGGGAGATGGGGGGAATGGGATATTGGGGCAGGGGGCAGAGGGACATGGGGAGATTTGGGGTGGGGGGAGAGGGGGATATGGAAGGGGAACAGAGATGTGAGAGGCAGGGGAGGAGGGGGGGGGATGGGGGGGGCAGAAGGACAGGGGATATTGGGGGGGGGGGGGGGAGCAGGGGATGTGGGGAGATTTGGGGCAGGGGGGAGATGGGGGGAAGGGATGTGAGAGGCAGGGGATATGGGGGGGGGGGGAGACCAGAGGGACATGGGGAGATTTGGGGCAGGGGGAGTGGGGGGATGGAGGACCGAGGGCATTTGAGGTCAGCAGCCATAGGGACATGTGTGTGCCCCCCCCCCCCCCCCCCCCCCCCCCCCCGATGTCCCCAAACCCTCAATGCCACCCCCCCACATTCAGTGTCCCCCACCCAATGTCGGCCCCCCCCCAATGTCACTCCCGCCACCCCCCTGCATTGCCCCTCCCCACCCCAACTGCCCCCCTTCCTCCTCCAGTGCCCTCCCCCAAATTTCCCCCCACCCCCAAAGACCTCACCCTCTGGATGCCCCCCCCAACTAAGATGTCCCCATACCCCCAGTGTCTCCCATTTCCCTGGGTGACCCCCCCCAGACCCCTGCTGCCCCCCAATTGTCCCCTCCCCCCAATGTCCCTCCCTCCCCACTGTTCCCCACCCTCTTTATGTCCCCCCCCCAATTTCTCCTCTCACCCCCCCCAATTTCCCCCATCCCAGATGTCCCCATACCCCAATGTTCTCCATCTCCCTGCCTGCCCCCCAGCCCTCTGATGCCCCCCCAAATGCCTCCCACCAGAGCCCCCCCCCCACTAATTGTTCCCCCTCCCCAATTTCCCCCCCCTCCCCAATTCCTCCCCCCAACCCCCCCCCCATCCCAGATGTCCCCATACCCCAATGTCCCCCATCCCCCGCTGACCCCCCAGCCCCTGATGCCCACCCCATTATATCCCCCCCAATTGTCCCCCCTCCCCTATTTCGCCCCCCCCATTTCTCTCCCCAACCCCCCCATCCCAGATGTCCCCATACCTCCAACGCCCCCCATCTCCCCAGCTGACCCCCCAGTCCCCTGACGCCCCCCCTAAATGTCCCCCCCATTATCATCCCCCATAATTGTCCCCCCTCCCCTATTTCGCCCCCTCTCCCCCCCCCATCCCAGATGTCCCCATACCTCCAACGCCCCCATCTCCCAGCTGACCCCCCCAGTCCCCTGACGCCCCCCAAATGTCCCCCCATTATCATTCCTTCCTAATTGTCCCCCCATCCAGCCCCCCTCCCTATTTCGCCCCCCCCCAATTCCTCCCCCCAACCCCCCCATCCCAGATGTCCCCATACCCCAATGTCCCCATCCCCCGGCTGACCCCCAGCCCCCGATGCCCACCCTTTATCATCCCCCTCCAGCCCCCTCCCCTATTTCGCCCCCTCTCCCCCCCATCCCAGATGTCCCCATACCTCCAACGCCCCCCATCTCCCCAGCTGACCCCCCCAGCCCCTTGACGCCCCCCCCAAATGTCCCCCCCGTTATCATCCCCCCAATTGTCCCCCATCCAGCCCCCTCCCCTATTTCGCCCCCGCAATTCCTCCCCCAACCCCCCCCATCCCAGATGTCCCATACCCCAATGTCCCCCATCCCCCCGCTGACCCCCAGCCCCCCGATGCCCACCCCATTATCATCCCCCCATAATTGTCCCCCCCCAGCCCCCTCCCCTATTTCGCCCCCCTCTCCCCCCCATCCCAGACGTCCCCATACCTCCAACGCCCCCCATCTCCCCAGCTGACCCCCTCCAGCCCCTTGACGCCCCCCCCAAATGTCCCCCCCGTTATCATCCCCCCCAATTGTCCCCCCCCCCGGAAGTCCCCACACCCCCACCTCCCCCCCCCGCCCCCACCTGCCGCCCCCTGTCCATGGCCAGACAGGAGCACGAGACGCCGAACTGCACGAGGAACAGCAGCCCGAGCACCACCATGTACTGCGCATGCGTCAAGGCACCAGCACCGCGTACTGCGCATGCGTCAAGGAGCGGCGCCCACCGCCCAAACGTCCCCCGCGCGGGGGTCCCCAACTCGGATGTCCCCAACCCGGGAGTCCCAAATGTCCCAACCGGGCAGGGGGTCCCCAACTCTGATGTCCCCAAATGTCCCCAACTTTGGAGTTCCCAGCCCTGTTGTCCCTAAATGTCCCCAAGCGGGGGTCCCAAGTGCCCCAACCCAGCAGGGTGACCCACAGCTTGATGTCCCCAACTTTGGGGTCCCCAGTTCTGATGTTCCCAAATGTCCCCAGCCAGGCAGTGGGACCCCAATTCTGATGTCCCCAACCCGGGGGTCCCAAATGTCCCAACCCAATCGGGGGTCCCCAACTCTGATGTCCCCAAACGTCTCCAACCCAGGGGACCCCAACTCCGATGTCCCCAACTCCGATGTCCCCAAGACCCACCCCTGGTGTCCCCATGTCCCTCAGGTGTCCCCAGCCCCAGTGACCCCAACCCCAGTGTTTCCCCATCTCCAGGTGTCCCCCAACCTTGATGTCACACGTCCCCAAGGTCCCCCACCCCTGGTGTCCCCATGTCCCTCAGGTGTCCCCAACCCTGCAGTCTCCTTGTGCCCAAGGTGTCCCCAAATCTTCAGGATGTCCCCAACTCTGGGCTCTTCAGCCCTGCTGTCCCCATGGCTCCCCACGTGTCCCCAGGTCTCTGAGATGCCTACAACCCTGGTGTCCCCAGTCCTGGCGGCACCAACCCTGGTGTCCCCAAGTCCCTGAGGTGCCCCCACCTCCGGTGTTCCCAAGTCACCAAAGTGTCCCCAAGTCTTCTGCTGGTGTCCCCAACCCCGGTGTCCTCACATCATCAGGATGTCCCTAACCCAGATGTCCCCAAGCTGTCCCCAACCCTGGGGTCCTCAAACGTCCCCAAGTCATGAAGTTGTCCCCAATCCTGGGGTCCCCACATCTTCAGGACGTCTCAAGGTGCCACCAAGTCCTCCTCTGGTGTCCCCAACCCTGGGGTCCCAAAGTCCCCAACCTTGGGGACCCCAACCCCGCTGTCCCCAAGTGTCCCCAACCCCGAGGTGTCCCCAACTCTGGGGATCCCCAAAGTGTCCCAACTCTCCAGGATGCCCCCACCCAGGTGTCCCCAACCCTGGCACCCCCACCCGATGTCCCCTCAACTCTGATGTCCCCCACACCCCCCAGTTGTCCCCAACCCTGGGGACCCCAACCCCGCCGTCCCAGTCCTGCGGTGTCCCCAACTCTGGGGGTCCCCAGGTCTCCAGGATGCCCCCCACCCCAGGTGTCCCCAGCCCTGGCATCCGCACCCCGATGTCCCCTCAACCCTGACGTCCCCCCCGTCCCCAGCCGCCCCCCCCCCAGATGAGGAAGGATACGAAGAAGAGCAGCACCTGGTGATGGTGAGCAGCGCCCAGCAGCCCCACGGCGGCGATGAGGAGCAGCAGAACCCGACAGCCAACACCCCCCAACCAGGGGAACCCACGAAACCACGTCCACCGCGCGGCCCACGCGGCCACACCGACCAGCAGCAGCCCCACCAGCTGGGGGGGGCGGGGACAAGGGGGGGTCAGTGGGGCGGCCCAGAGCCACGGGGGGGGGGCACAAAGGGGGGGAGATGGGGGCAGGGGGGACCTAAAGGGGGGAGATGGGGGCAGGGGGGACCTAAAGGGGGGGAGATGGGGGTAATGGGGGGGGCAGAAATCAGTGGGGCAGCCCCACCAGCTGGGGGGGGACGGGGACAAGGGGGGGTCAGTGGGGCGGCCCCAGAGCCACGGGGGGGGGGCGGCACAAAGGGGGGGAGATGGGGGCAGGGGGCCTGGGGGGAGTGAGGGGTCAGGACCTTGGGTTGGGGGGGGGCACAAAGGAGAAGATGGGGGCAATGAGGCTGGGGGGGAATCAATGGGGCAGCCCCACCAGCTGGGGGGGGGGATGGGGACAAGGGGGGGTCAGTGGGGCGGCCCCAGAGCCACGGGGGGGGGGCACAAAGGGGGGGAGATGGGGGCAGGGGGGACCTAAAGGGGGGGAGATGGGGGCAGGGGGCCTGGGGGGGAGTGAGGGGTCAAGACCTTGGGGTGGGGGGGGGCACAAAGGAGAAGATGGGGGCAATGAGGCTGGGGGGGAATCAATGGGGCAGCCCACCAGCTGGAGGGGGGGACGGGGACAAGGGGGGGTCAGTGGGGCGGCCCCAGAGCCACAGGGGGGGGGCACAAAGGGGGGGGAGATGGGGGCAGGGGGCCTGGGGGGGAGTGAGGGGTCAGGACCTTGGGTTGGGGGAGGGGATGGGGCTGGGGGCAATGAGGCTGGGGGGGAATCAGTGGGGCAGCCCCACCAGCTGGGGGGGGGGACGGGGACAAGGGGGGGTCAGTGGGGCGGCCCCAGAGCCACGGGGGGGGGGGCACAAAGGGGGGGAGATGGGGGCAGGGGGGACCTAAAGGGGGGGAGATGGGGGCAATGGGGCTGAAGGGGAGTGAGGGGTCAGGACCTTGGGTTGGGGGGGGGGGGCACAAAGGAGAAGATGGGGGCAATGAGGCTGGGGGGGAATCAATGGGGCAGCCCCACAGCCCTGGGGGGGACACAAAGGGGGGGAGATGGGAGTAGGGGGCCTGGGGGGTAGATGGGGGCAATGGGGGGGCAGAAATCAGTGGGGCAGCCCACCAGCTGGGGGGGGACGGGGACAAGGGGGGGTCAGTGGGGCGGCCCCAGATCCCGGGGGGGGACCTAAAGGGGGGGAGACGGGAGCAATGGGGCTGAAGGGAGGTGGGGGGTCACAAAGGACCTTGGAAGTTGGGGCCAATGGGGCTGGGGGGAATCAATGGGGCAGCCCCACATCCCCGGGGGGGGACACAAAGGGGGGAAGATGGGGGCGGGGGGGGAAAATCAGCGGGCAGCCCCACATGCCGTGGGAGGGGGCACAAAAAGGGGGGGGTCCCAATGGTGAAGATTTGGGGACAGTGGGGTGAGGGGGGGGGGGGGGGCACCCAAAGGTGCGGAGATGGGGAAGGTGGGGGGAGGGGGGGTACACAGATCCGGGGGGGGGCGGGGAGGACAGGGGAGGGAACCGGACCCCCCCCCCCAAAGCAGAGCCCCCCCGCTTACC
Organism: Meleagris gallopavo; assembly: GCF_905368555.1. Lineage (NCBI taxonomy): Eukaryota > Metazoa > Chordata > Aves > Galliformes > Phasianidae > Meleagris > Meleagris gallopavo. The sequence goes on along the minus strand of NC_139434.1, from coordinate 206,143 downwards.
ACGTAGACGACGTTGAGGGCGCAGAGCGCGTTCCGTGAACACGCGAAACCGCCGCACACCATCGTTGCCCCCCCGGCCCCCCCCCGTTAAGGGGCCGCGCCCGTCCGCTGCGGCCCCTTTAAATCGCGGCGCCGCTTCCGCGCATGCGCGAGTGGAAACACCGCCCGCTGCGTGCTCGCGTCGCCGCCGTCGCGCGTGCGCAGAAGGAAGCGCGGGGCGGAAGAGCCGGCGGCAGCGAGCAGCGCATGCGTAAACGGGCGCGCCGACGCTGCAAAGGGACGGGCGGGAATGCCCGGATGTAGGCGGGGTTTTCCGGGAAGGGGGCGGGGCTTAGCCCCAAAGCCCCGCCCCCAAGCCCGCCTTGCCCTCGGTCCCCCAGCCCCCCCCCAATTCCCAATAGTCCCCCAGACCCCCAGACCACAAAGTGCCCCAGCCCCCGTGTGGAGGAAGAAAACGAGCAGTTTGGGGCTGAGGACGCCGTATTTTTGGGGTGAAAGCCGCCATTTCTGGGGTAACGGCGTTACAGGGGGAAATGTCCCCAACCCCCCAGCACCCCAGAGCATCTGTGACCCCCCCACGACCCCCAACCCCCCATAGCCCCCTATGCTCCCCCCAAGGCCCCCCACGACCCCACGACCCCCAACCCCCCCACGGCACCCATAGCCCCATGCTCCCCCCACGACCCCCCTTAGACCCCCCACGACCCCAACCTCCCCCCATAGCCCCCAATGCCCCCCACGACTCCCAAGCCCCTAACCCCATAGCCCCAATGCCCCCCCCAAGGACCCCCAGCCCCCCCCATGGAAACCCCATAGCCCCCAATGCCCCCCCCACGACCCCAGCCCCCCATGACCCCCTATGCCCCCCCCCATGGGAAGTCCTTGTAGGGCCGCAGCTGCTCCCAGCCACGTCACCCTATAGATAACGGGGGGGGGGGGGGGCTTTTAGGGCCGGGGGGGGCGGGTTGTTCCCCCCCATCTGACCCCATTTGGGGTGCAGAGGTGCCCCCCCCCTTCCGCTGCCCCCCACCCCCACCCTATGGAGCCGCTGGCAGTTTGGGGTGCTGCGCTGCCGCCCTAAAAGACCCCATAAGAAACACGCCCCCTCCCCCCATAGCAACAGTGGCCTTGGGGGGCCGATATGGGGCTGGGATAAATGGGGGGGGAATACAGGGCCGGGGTGGGGTCTGTGGGGCTGCTGTAGGGCCAGCAGCTGCTATAGGGCCGGGGCTGCTGTAGCACAGAGAGGTCAGTGGGGCGGCTGTAGGGCGGGATGGGATCTGTGGGGTGGCTATAGGGACGGGATGGGATCTGTGGGGTGGCTGTAGGGCTGGGATGGGATATGTGGGGTGGCTGTGGGGTTGGGATGGGATCTGTGGGGTGGCTGTAGGGCCGGGATGGGATCTGTGGGGTGGCTGTAGGGCTGGGATGGGATCTGTGGGGTGGCTATGGGGCCGGGATGGGATCTGTGGGGTGGCTATAGGGCCAGGGTGGGATCTGTGGGGTGGCTATAGGGCCGGGATGGGATATGTGGGGTGGCTGTAGGGCTGGGATGGGATCTGTGGGGTGGCTATGGGGTTGGGATGGGATCTGTGGGGTGGCTGTAGGGCTGGGATGGGATATGTGGGGTGGCTATGGGGTTGGGATGGGATCTGTGGGGTGGCTGTAGGGCTGGGATGGGATCTGTGGGGTGGCTGTAGGGCTGGGATGGGATCTGTGGGGTGGCTGTAGGGCCGGGATGGGATCTGTGGGGTGGCTGTAGGGCTGGGATGGGATCTGTGGGGTGGCTATGGGGCCGGGATGGGATCTGTGGGGTGGCTATAGGGCCAGGGTGGGATCTGTGGGGTGGCTATAGGGCCGGGATGGGATATGTGGGGTGGCTATGGGGTTGGGATGGGATCTGTGGGGTGGCTGTAGGGCTGGGATGGGATATGTGGGGTGGCTGTAGGGCTGGGATGGGATCTGTGGGGTGGCTGTAGGGCCGGGATGGGATCTGTGGGGTGGCTGTAGGGCTGGGATGGGATCTGTGGGGTGGCTATGGGGTTGGGGTGGCTGTAGGGCTGGGATAGGATCCATGGGGTGGCTATGGGGTCGGGGTGGCTGTAGGGATGAGATGGGATCTGTGGGGCGGCTATGGGGTCGGGGCTGCTATAGGGCCAGGATAGGAGCAGTGGGGTGGCTGTAGTGCTGGGGCTGCTTTGGGGTCAGGATGGGATCTGTGGGGTGGCTATAGGGCTGGGGAAGCTATAGGGCTGGGATAGGGTCCATGGGGCGACTATAGGGCCGAGCTGACGTGTGGGGCAGCTATAGGGCCACGTCAGCTATAGGACCATGTCTGCTATAGGGCTGGGATAGGATCTGTGGGGTGGCTAAAGGGCGTGTGCTATAGGGCGTGTGTGCTGTAGGGCGGTGTGTGCTGTAGGGCCGTGTGTACTATAGGACCGTGTGTGCTGTAGGGCGATGTGTGCTGTAGGGCCGTGTGTGCTATAGGGCGGTGTGTGCTATACAGCGGTGTGTGTGCTATAGGGCGGTGTGTGCTATAGGGCGGTGTGTGCTATAGGGCCGTGTGTGCTATAGGGCAGTGTGTGCTATAGGGCGGTGTGTGCTATAGGGCGGTGTGTGCTATAGGGCGGTGTGTGCTATACAGCGGTGTGTGCTATAGGGCGGTGTGTGCTATAGGGCCGTGTGTGCTATAGGGCGGTGTGTGCTATAGGGCGGTGTGTGCTGTAGGGCGGTGTGTGCTATAGGGCGGTGTGTGCTATAGGGCGGTGTGTGCTATAGGGCCGTGTGTGCTATAGGGCGTGTGTGCTATAGGGCGGTGTGTGCTATAGGGCGGTGTGTGCTATAGGGCGATGTGTGCTATAGGGCCGTGTGTGCTATAGGGCGGTGTGTGCTATAGGGCGGTGTGTGCTGTAGGGCGTGTGTGGCTATAGGGCGTGTGTGCTATAGGGCGGTTTGTGCTGGCTGTGTGCTATAGGGCGGTGTGTGCTATAGGGCGGTGTGTTGCTGTAGGGCGTGTGCTATAGGGCGGTGTGTGCTATAGGGCGGTGTGTGCTATAGGGCCGTGTGTGCTATAGGGCGGTGTGTGCTATAGGGCGGTGTGTGCTATAGGGCGGTGTGTGCTATAGGGCGGTGTGTGCTATAGGGCCGTGTGTGCTATAGGGCGGTGTGTGCTATAGGGCTGTGTGTGCTATAGGGCGGTGTGTGCTATAGGGCCGTGTGTGCTATAGGGCGGTGTGTGCTGTAGGGCGGTGTGTGCTATAGGGCGGTGTGTGCTATAGGGCCGTGTGTGCTGTAGGGCGGTGTGTGCTATAGGGCGGTGTGTGCTATAGGGCGATGTGTGCTATAGGGCCGTGTGTGCTATAGGGCGGTGTGTGCTATAGGGCGGTGTGTGCTATAGGGCGGTGTGTGCTGTAGGGCGGTGTGTGCTGTAGGGCGGTGTGTGCTATAGGGCGGTGTGTGCTGTAGGGCGGTGTGTGCTGTAGGGCAGTGTGTGCTATAGGGCCGTGTGTGCTGTGGTGCCGTGTGTGCTATAGGGCGGTGTGTGCTGTAGGGCGGTGTGTGCTTTAGGGCGGTGTGTGCTATAGGGCGGTGTGTGCTATACAGCGGTGTGTGCTGTAGGGCTGTGTGTGCTGTAGGGCCGTGTGTGCTGTAGGGCCGTGTGTGCTGTAGGGCCGTGTGTGCTATAGGGCGGTGTGTGCTATAGGGCCGTGTGTGCTATAGGGCCGTGTGTGCTATAGGGCCGTGTGTGCTATTAGGGCGGCTGTAGGGCTGTGCTGGCTGTAGGGCGGCTGTAGGGCGGTTGTAGGGCGGCTGTAGGGCGGCTGTAGGGCGGCTACAGGTGCGGTTCCGCCCTCAGGCCGCGGTTCGGCCGCCGTCGATGCGGTTCGGGATGCGGGCGGTTCTGCGGTCGCTGCCGGCGCTGCTGGCGGCTCTGAGCGCCGCGGTTTCGGCGCTTTCGGACGCGGAGCTGCGGAGCCTCGCCGAGCGCCTCTACGCCGCCGACCGGAACCGAGCGACGCCCGCCGAGCTGCGGGTCAACCTGCAGCACCGCATCGCCGCCGCCAGCGCGGCCGGGAACGACTACGCGCCGCTGCCGTGAGAGACGCCGCCCCGCAGCACCGCCCCGCAGTTCCGCCCCGCAGCGCCGCCGCTCCTCCCGCCGCTCCCCTCCGTCCCGCACTTCCGTCCCCGCGGCTCCATCCGTGCCCCGCACCTCCGTTCCCACATCCCCGCCCCACATCCCCGCCCCACATCCCCGCCCCACATCCCCGCCCCACGCCTCCATCCCTATGACCCCAACCCTGATCTCTCCACCCCATCGCCGCACCCCACATCCCTGCCCCACAACTCCGCATCTCCCCACCCCACATCCCTGCCCCACATCTCCATCCCCATCTCTCTGCCCCACACCTCCATCCCCGTCACTCTACCTTACACCTCTGCCCCACACCTCCTCACAACCCTGCCCCACATCCCCCCACCCCGCACCCCGCCCCCCATCTCTCCACCCCACACCTCCATCCCCATCACTCTGCCCCAAATCCCTCCGCCCCACACTTCCGTCCCCATAACCCTGCCCCACACCCCACATTCCCATCACTCAGCCCCACACCTCCATCCCCATCACTCAGCCCCACATCCCTGCCCCACACCTCCATCCCCGTAACCCTGCCCCACATCCCCACCACTCCACCCCACATCTCACCCCATACCTCCATCCCCATCACTCTGCCCCATATCCCTGCCCCATATCCCCATCCCTATAACTCCACCCCACACCTCCATCCCCATGACCCTGCCCCACATCCCCACCACTCCACCCCACATCTCACCCCATACCTCCATCCCCTTCACTCTGCCCCATATCCCCGTCCCTATAACCCCACCCCACACCTCCATCCCCATCACTCAGCCTCAAATCCCTCCACCCCACCCCTCCATCCCCATAACCCTGCCCCACACCCCACACCCCCATCACTCAGCCCCACACCTCCACCCCCATGACCCCGCCCCAGACCCCCATCGCCCCCCCCTCCGCCCCCCGCAGGCTTTTCGAGCACGTGGACGAGGCTTTGCTGCGGCGCTCCCCGTACGCGGAGCTGCTGGCGCTGCTGGACAACTACGAGGCGCGGTGCGGGGTGGAGGAGGAGCGGACGGCCGAGGAGCAGCGCGAGGAGCAGCGATTCCTCGACGCCGTGCTCAGCACCGACGTGATGGAGGAGCTGCTGCGGAGCGGTGAGGGGCGGGGGGCGCAGATGTGGGGGGGGGGAGGGTGGAGATGTGGGGTGGAGGAGTGGGGTGGAGATGTGGGGTGGAGGGGTGGAAGGAAGGAGGTGTGGGGCAGAGGGGACAGGTGGGGGCACTGCTATAGGGCAGTGCTATGGGGAAGCGCTATGGGGCAGTGTTATAGGGCATCACTGTGGGGCAGCGCTATGGGGCAGCACAGTGGGGCAGCACTGTGGGTCTGACCCCCGGCAGGGCTGTGGGGCAGCGCTGTGGGTCTGACCCCCGGCAGGGCTGTGGGGCAGTGCTGTGGGGCAGCGCTGTGGGTCTGACCCCCGGCAGGGCTGTGGGGCAGCGCAGTGGGGCAGTGCAGTGGGGCAGCACTGTGGGTCTGACCCCCGGCAGGGCTGTGGGGCAGCGCTGTGGGTCTGACCCCCGGCAGGGCTGTGGGGCAGCGCTGTGGGTCTGACCCCCAGCAGGGCTGTGGGGCAGCGCTGTGGGTCTGACCCCCAGCAGGGCTGTGGGGCAGCGCTGTGGGTCTGACCCCCGGCAGGGCTGTGGGGCAGCGCTGTGGGTCTGACCCCCAGCAGGGCTGTGGGGCAGGGCTGTAGGGCAGGGCTGTGGGGCAGCGCTGTGGGTCTGACCCCCGGCAGGGCTGTGGGGCAGGGCTGTGGGGCAGCGCTGTGGGTCTGACCCCCGGCAGGGCTGTGGGGCAGCGCACTGGGGCAGCGCTGTGGGGCAGCACTGTGGGTCTGACCCCCGGCAGGGCTGTGGGGCAGCGCTGTGGGTCTGACCCCCGGCAGGGCTGTGGGGCAGGGCTGTGGGGCAGGGCTGTGGGGCAGCGCTGTGGGTCTGACCCCTGGCAGGGCTGTGGGGCAGCGCACTGGGGCAGCGCTGTAGGGCAGCGCTGTGGGTCTGACCCCCGGCAGGGCTGTGGGGCAGTGCTGTGGGTCTGACCCCCGGCAGGGCTGTGGGGCAGGGCTGTGGGGCAGGGCTGTGGGGCAGCGCTGTGGGTCTGACCCCCGGCAGGGCTGTGGGGCAGTGCTGTGGGTCTGACCCCCGGCAGGGCTGTGGGGCAGGGCTGTGGGGCAGCGCTGTGGGTCTGACCCCCGGCAGGGCTGTGTGGCAGCGCACTGGGGCAGGGCTGTGGGGCAGCGCTGTGGGTCTGACCCCCGGCAGGGCTGTGGGGCAGCGCTGTGGGTCTGACCCCCGGCAGGGCTGTGGGGCAGCGCTGTGGGTCTGACCCCCGGCAGGGCTGTGGGGCTCCCGCTCGGCGCTGCGCGCGGCCCTGCAGCAGCTCTGGTTCGGCCGCTACTCGCGATCTGGAGGAGCCGCCTTGGATTCGTCCGGATTCGAGCACGTCTTCGTGGGTACGGGGGCACCGGGGTCACGGGGTCATGCGAGGTCACGTGGGGTCACGTGGGGTCACATAGGAGCATGTGGGGTCACACGGGGGGACGTGGGGAGATATGGGGATAAATGGGGTCACGTGGGGTCATGTGAGGTCACAGGGGGTCATGGGGGTCAGGGAAGGTCACAAGGGGTCCTGGGGTTCATGTGGGGTCACGTGGGGTCGTGAGGGGTCACATAGGAGCATATGGGGTCACATGGGGTCAGATTGGGACATATGGGGAGGATATGGGGATAAATGAGGTCACGTGGGGCACAGGGGGTCACAGGGGGTCATGAGGGGTCACAGGGGGTCACATAGGAGCATATGGGGTCACATGGGGTCACATGGGGACATGAGGGGTCACGTGGGGTCACATGGCGTCACAGGGGTCATGTGGGGTCATGTGGGGTCTTGGGGGTTGTATGGGGTCACGGGGGCCATTAGGGGTCACATGAGGTCACAGGGGGGCACGTGGGGTCACGAGGGGTCATAAGGGACGTATGGGGACATGGGGGCTTATGGGGACACCTGGGGTTTATTGGGGGACATGAGGGGACACAGGGATGTATGGGGACACATGGGGACATGGGGGGACAGACGGGGACATGTGGGGGACATGGGGGTGTATGGGGACATGGGGGGACAATTGGGGGACATAGGGACACGTGGGGACGTGTGGGGACATGGGGGGACATGGGGACGTGTGGGAAGACAGGGGGACATGTGGGGACATGGGGACAGTTGGGGATATATGGGGGACATGGGGGTGTATGGGGACACGTGGGAACATGTGGGGACATGGGGATGTGTGGGGATCCATGGGGGGACACACGTGGGGACACGGGGCCGTGTGGGGACATTTGAGGGACCTGGGGACACGTAGGGACGGATGGGGACACGTGGGGTGGACGGGGATGGATGGGGGGCGCCGTGACCTGTGGTGACCTGCGATGACCTGCGATGACACGCGATGACACGCGATGACACGCGATGACACGCGTGTGCTGCCTTGTGCCCCCCGCAGGTGAGATCAAGAAGGGCCGCGTGTCGGGCTGCCACTCGTGGCTGCGGCTCCTGCAGCTGGAGCGCAGCGGGCGCCTGGATTACCTGAGCTACAGCTACGACGGGCCGGTGAGCGAGCGGCGGGGGGGGGGTGATGTTGTGTTGTGTGGTTGTGTGGTTGTGTTGTTGTGTTGTTGTGTTGTGTTGTTGTGTTGTGCAGTGATGTTGTGATGTGTTTTTGTGTGGTTGTGTTGTGTTGTTGTGTGGTTGTGTTGTTGTGATTGTGTGGTTGTGTTGTGTTGTTGTGTGGTTGTGTTGTGTGGTTGTGTTATGTGGTTGTGTGATTGTGTTGTGTGGTTGTGCAGTGATGTTGTGATGTGTTGTGTTGTTGTGTCGCTGTGTTGTTGTGTCGCTGTGTCGTTGTGTCACTGTGTCACTCCATCATTGTGTCGTTGTGTCACTGTGTCGTTGTGTCACTGTGTCACTCCATCATTGTGTCGCTGTGTCGTTGTGTCGCTGTGTCACTCCGTCATTGTGTCGTTGTGTCGCTGTGTCGTTGTGTCGCTGTGTCACTCCGTCATTGTGTCGTTGTGTCGCTGTGTCGTTGTGTCGCTGTGTCACTCCGTCATTGTCTCATTGTGTCGTTGTGTCACTGTGTCGTTGTGTCGCTGTGTCACTCCGTCATTGTCTCATTGTGTCGTTGTGTCACTGTGTCGTTGTGTCGCTGTGTCACTCCATCATTGTGTCGCTGTGTCGTTGTGTCGCTGTGTCACTCCGTCATTGTGTCGTTGTGTCGTTGTGTCGCTGTGTCGTTGTGTCGCTGTGTCACTCCATCATTGTGTCGCTGTGTCACTCCGTCATTGTGTCGCCGTGTCCCCATTGTGTCGCCCCCCAGTGGCCCTCCTTCCCGGACGTGGTGGCGCTGCAGTTCCGCTGGGACGGCTTCCTGAAGAGCCTGGCCTCCATTTTCCTGGGCTCCAGCCCGGCCTTCGACATGGCGCTGTACACCTTGTGTCACGTGACCCGGCCCGACAGCGTGTGAGCGGGGGGGGCTTCAAGGGGGGGTTGGACGTGTGGGGTCACGTGGGGACGTACGTGGATACATGGGACGTGTGGGGACATAAGGGGACGTGTAGGGTCACGTGGGGACTTGTGGGGTCATGTGGGGACACGTGGGGACGTGTGGGGACATATGTGGATTCATGGGATGTGTGGGGACATAAGGGGACGTGTAGGGTCACGTGGGGACTTGTGGGGTCACGTGGGGACGTGTGGGGACATATGGGGATGAATGTGGATACATGGGATGTGTGGGGACATAAGGGGACGTGTAGGGTCACGTGGGGACTTGTGGGGTCATATGGGGACTTATGGGGTCACGTGGGGTCATGTGGGGACACGTGGGGACGTGTGGGGACATATGTGGATTCATGGGATGTGTGGGGACATAAGGGGACATCTGGGGACATGTGGGGACTTATGGGGTCATATGGGGACTTATGGGGTCACGTGGGGTCACGTGGGGACGTGTAGGGTCACGTGGGGACGTGTGGGGTCACGTGGGGTCACGTGGGGACGTGTGGGGTCACGTGGGGTCATGTGGGGACTTGTGGGGTCACATGGGGTCATGTGGGGACGTGTGGGGACATGTGGATTCATGGGATGTGTGGGGACATAAGGGGACATCTGGGGATATGTGGGGACTTATGGGGTCATGTGGGGACTTGTGGGGTCACGTGGGGTCATGTGGGGACGTGTGGGGACATGTGGATTCATGGGATGTGTGGGGACATAAGGGGACATCTGGGGATATGTGGGGACTTATGGGGTCATGTGGGGACTTGTGGGGTCACGTGGGGTCATGTGGGGACGTGTGGGGACATATGTGGATTCATGGGATGTGTGGGGACATAAGGGGACATCTGGGGACATGTGGGGACTTATGGGGTCATATGGGGACGTGTGGGGACACATGCGGACATAATAGGACACATGGGGACTTATGGGGTCACGTGGGGTCATATGGGGTCACGTGGGGACGTGTGGGGACATATGGGGATGTATGTGGGTACATGGGATGTGTGGGGACGTCCCCCACATCTGGGGACGTGTGGGGTCATATGGTGTCACACGGGGACGTGTGGGGACATGTGGGGAGTTATGGGGTCATAGGGGACGTACGTGGATACATGGGATGTGTGGGGACATAAGGGGACATCTGGGGATTTGTGGGGACGTGTGGGGACACACGGGGACAGGCGGCGGCGTTGGGGACACGCAGAGCTGCGCTGCTGTGCTGTTGTGTGTTGTGCTGTTGTGTGTTGTGCTGTTGTGTGTTGTGCTGTTGTGTGTTGTGTGTTGTGTTGTTGTGTGTTGTGTGCTGTGCTGTTGTGCGTTGTGGTGTTGTGCTGTGCTGTTGCACACCGTTGTGCCCTGTGTTGCACTGTTGCGCACTGTTGCATCGTGTTGCACACTACTGCACACTGTTGCACACTTTTGCACACCACTGCACACTGTTGCACATTGTTCCATGCCGTTGCACACCACTGCATGCTGTTGCACGCCGTTGCACGCCGTTGCACACTGTTGCACACCGTTGCACACCGTTGCACACTGTTGCACATTGTTCCATGCTGTTGCACACCGCTGCATGCTGTTACACGCCGTTGCACACTGCTGCACACTGTTGCACACTTTGCACACCGTTACACACTGTTGCACACTGTTGCACACTTTGCACACTGTTGCACACTTTTGCACACCGTTGCACATTGTTCCATGCCGTTGCACACTGTTGCACACTGTTGCACACTGTTGCACGCCGTTGCACACTGTTGCACACTGCTGCACACTGCTGCACACTGCTGCACACTGTTGCACACTTTTGCACACTTTTGCACACTGTTGCACACTGCTGCACACTGTTGCACACTGTTGCACACTTTTGCACACTGTTGCACACTGTTGCACACTGTTGCACACTGTTGCACACTGTTGCACACTTTTGCACACCGTTGCACACCGTTGCACACTGCTGCACACTTTTGCACACTGCTGCACACTGCTGCACACTTTTGCACACCGTTGCACACCGTTGCACACCGTTGCACACCGTTGCACACTGTTGCACACTGTTGCACACTTTTGCACACTTTGCACACCCCCAGCTGCAACGTGACGCTGTCCGGCCGCGCAGCAGCGGTGCAGACCTACAGCTGGGACGGAGCTGAGCAGCGCCTCATCGCCTCCGCCTACCCTGTCAGCCCCTGAGCGGCGCCCCACACATCCGCTGCCCCATAGATGTGCTGCCCCATAGATGTAGCGCCCCATAAATCTGCTGCCCCATAGATGTACTGCTCAATAAATGCACTGCTCTATGGATGTGCTGCCCCATAGATCCGCTGCCCCATAGATCTACTTCCCCATAAATCCACTGCCCCATAGACACAGCGCCCCATAGATGTACTGCCCTATGGATGTAGTGCCCCATAAATTCACTGCTCCATAGATACACTGCCCCATAGATGTACTGCCCCATAGATAGCGCCCCATAGATCCACTGCCCCATAAATCCACTGCCCCACAGATTCACTGCCCCAAGATCCACTGCCCCATAAATCCACTGCCCCATAGATCGACTTCCCCATAAATCCACTGCCCCATAGATCTGCTGCCCCATACATACAGAAATCCACTGCCCAATACATACAGAACGCCATAGATCCACTGCCCCATAGATACAGTGCCCTATAGGTCTACTGCCCTATGGATGTACTGCCCCATAGATCCGCTGCCCCATAGATCCATTGCCCCATAGATCTGCTGCCCCATAGATACAGCGCCCCACAGATCCGCTGCTCCAGAGATGTACTGTCCTTAGCGTGTCCTGTCACACACACACACGTGTCCTTAGCGTGTCCTCCTTACACACACGCTCTTAGCATGTCCCTGTCACACACGCGTGTCCTTAGCGTGTCCGTGTGGCTGCACACGTCTTTAGAGTGTTTACGTGACAGCACATGTGCCCCTGGCGTGTTCTTAGCATGTTGCTGAACACACATCCCTAATGTGTTCATGCAGCTACACGGCTGCCCTTACTGTGTTTGGCTTTGCTACACGTATGTGCTTAGCGTGACTGCGTGGTCACACGTGTTCACATTCCCCACACGCGTCCTTAGCATGTCCATGCTCCTGCACACACGTGTCCTTGCCGTGTCCGTGTGGCCGCTCACACATCCCCACACGTCCCACGTCCCCCAGAGCTGCGCCCCACCCTGCACCCCCATGGCTGCTCACCCCACAGATCGCAGCAGGCCCCATAAGTGGCACCAGCCCCATAGATCGCAGCAGGCCCCATAAGTTCTGCCCAGCCCCATAGATGACAGCAGGTCCCATAAGTTCTGCCCAGCCCCATAGATGACAGCAGGCCCCATAAGTTACACCCAGCCCCATAGATCACAGGGGACCCCATAAGTTACACCCAGCTCCACAAATGGCAGCAGGCCCCATAAGTTCTGCCCAGCCCCATAGGTGACAGCAGGCCCCATAGATGACAGCAGGCCCCATAAGTTCTGCCCAGCCCCATAGATGACAGCAGGCCCCATAAGTTCCACCCAGCCCCATAGATCAGAGGGGACCCCATAAGTTACACCCAACCCCACAAGTGGCAGCAGGCCCCATAGATGACATCAGGCCCCATAGGTTCCTCCCAGCCCCATAGATGACAGCAGACTCCACAGATTGCAACATGCCCTACAAGTGGCAGCAGGCTCCATAGATCGCAGCAGGCCCCATAAGTTCCTCTCAGGCCCATAGATTGCAGCAGGCCCCATAAGTTACACCCAGCCCCATAGATCACAGGAGGCCCCACAAGTTCCGCCCAGCCCCATAGATCCCAGCAGGCCCCACAAGTTCCGCCCGGCCCTACAAGTGACAGCAGGCCCCACAAGTTCCACCTAGCCCCACAAGTTCCGCCCAGCCCCATAGATCACAGCAGGCCCCACAAGTTCCGCCTGGCCCCACAAGTTCTACCCAGCCCCACAAGTTCCGCCCGGCCCCACAAGTGACAGCAGGCCCCACAAGTTCCGCCCGGCCCCACAAGTGACAGCAGGCCCCACAAGTTCCGCCCGGCCCCACAAGTGACAGCAGGCCCCACAAGTTCCGCCTGGCCCCACAAGTTCCACCCAGCCCCACAAGTTCCGCCCGGCCCCACGCGCCCCGCCCGGCCCCACGGCGTGAGGCAGGCAGGAAGCGCGTCGTTGTGTGGGGCGCAGCTTTGGGGCCCGGCTGCGTGGGGGGGGCCGGGGGGGGGCAGCGGGGAAGACGGCGCTATGGGGCCGCCCCACAAGTAGCTGCGCGGCCCGGCGTGTCGCTATGGGGCCGCCCCACAACCAGGCCTTGGCCGCCATCCGCGCCGAGGTGCGGCGGCACGAGGAGGCGAAGCGCTGCCTGAACGCCCTGCTGGGGCTGACGGACAGCGTGCGGGACCCGGACGTCAGGGGGGGAATCGGGACCCAGCTGAGAGCCCTGCAGGGTACGGACAGACCGACGGACATCGGGGCGGGAAGGACAGACGGACGTGGGGGGGGCGGATGGATGGAGGGAGGGAGGGAGGGCGGTGGGACGGATGGGGTACATGGATGGACGGGGGGAGGATGGACGGACAGATGGACAGGTAGAGAAAGGGTGGATGGGGGGATGGACAGACGGACAGATGGAGGAGGGTGGATGGAGGGATGGACGGATGGACGGGGGGATGGATGACTGGCTGGATGGACGGACAGATGGACAGATAGAGGGGGGATGGATGGACAGATGGACGGATGGAGGGGTTGCATGGATGGACGGGGGGAGGATGGACAGACAGATGGACAGATGGGGGTGCATGGATGGATGGATGGACAGACAAATGGACAGACAGAAAGTGGGTGGATGGACAGATGGACAGATGGGAGCAGTGAATGGATGGATGGATGGACGGGGGGAGGATGGACGGACAGACAGATGGGCTGCACAGACAGACGGACAGATGGATGGATGGGGGGGATGGATGGATGGACAGGTGGACAGATGGAGGAGGTGCAAGGATGGATGGACGGACAGATGGACGGGGTGCATGGATGGACTGGGGGGAGAACAGACAGACAGATGGACAGATGGGGGGGTGGATGGATGGATGGGGGAGGATGGATGGACAGACGGACAGATGAGGGTGGAGGGACAGATGGATGGATAGATGGGGGGACAGATGGACAGTGGGGTGGATGGATACGGGGAGAATGGATGGATGGACAGACGGACAGCTGCAGGGGGGGATGGATGGATGGAAGGGGGGAAGTTGGACAGATGGACGGACGGTTGGAGGGCTGGACGGCTGGGAAAAGGATGGATGGACAGACAGACAGATGGCTGGAGGGGGAGCGGATGGATGGGGGGGGAGGGAGGATGGACAGACAGACAGGGACAGGTTGATGGATGGAGGGAAAGAAAGATGGACGGACAGACGGACGGCTGGAGGGATGGACGGACAGACAGATAAATGGGGGGGGATGGAGAGGAAGAAGGATGGACAGACGGAGGGGTGCAGAGACAGACAGACACAACTCTGGGGGGGTTGGGAGGGGCTCCCGTGTGGGTGGGGGGGGGGGGGGGCTGTGGGTTGGGGGTCGCGGGGCATCGGGGGGGGCGGGGGGGGGGGAGACAGCACGGGGGGGGGCTGCGGGGGGCGCCCACGTGGGAGAAACCAGCATGGGGGGGGGGGGGGCTGTGGGGGGCGCGGCGTCTCCCGTGGGGGAGTTGGGGGGGGGTTGGGGGGATTTCGAGGGGGGGGCGTTTGGGGGGTCTCGGGGGGGGGGGGAGGGGCTGGGGGGGGGCGGGCTGCGGCCCCGCAGTCGCCGCGGTTTCCGGTGCTGCCGTCGCAGCGCTGCGGTCGCTGACGTCGCCGTTTCCTCACCTCCGGCGCCCGCTGCCCCCCCGGCCCCTCCCCCGCCCCCCCTCACAGCCCCCCCCCACCCACGCGGGGGTCCCAAACCCCCCCCCCCCCCGCCGACCCGCGGGTTCGCTGCGGTGACGTCGATGCGCCCCCCGCCCCCCCGTCGACGCGCGCCGGCATCGCCCCCATCTCCCGCCGTTGCCATGGCGACGGGATGCGGGGATGCCGCGTTGCTACGCGACCGCACGGCGCTACCCGGAAATTGGGGGGGGGGAACTGAGACCCCCAAATCCGCCCCCCCCCCCCCCAAGGCACCCCGGCATCAATGGGGGCGGGGGGCAACGAGGTCCCGGCGGGGTCGTGTCCCCCCCCCCAGTGATGGGATGGCGGTTCTTATATGGGAGCACTGGGGGGAACTGGGACGGACTGGGGGGGGTCGGTGTCGTGGGGGGGCACTGAAGTTGAAGGGGGGTCGCACGCGGTCATCCAACAGTGCGGCACATGGAGAAGCCCCCCCTCACCCCCCTCCGCGATGGGGGACACCGGTTCCTATATGGGGGCACTGGGGAGGGACTGGGATGGACTGGGATGGACTGGGATGGACTGGGGGGAGGGGCACAGAGAGGGACAAATTGGGGGGGGTCCCCACCCGTGGGTGTCGCTGTGGGCGCGTTGCCATGGCGACGCTGTCAGCTCCGTCACGCGCGATCGGGGGGGGGTTGTGCCAAAAAATGGGATCCGCACCGAGGGGTCCCTGACCCCATAACTGCCCCACATCCCATAACTGCCCCACACCCCATAACTGCCCCATAACTGCCCCACACCCCATAACTGCCCCACATCCCATAACTGCCCCAAACCCCATAACTGCCCCATAATTGCCCCACACCCCATAACTGCCCCACACCCCATAACTGCCCCATAACTTCCCCATAACTGCACCCCATAACTGTCCCCATAACTGCCCCATAACTGCCCCCCATAACTGCCCCATAACTGCCCCCCATAACTGCACCCCATAACTGCCCTGCCCCCATAACTGCACCCCATAACTGCACCCCATAACTGCCCCATAACTGCACCCCATAACTGCCCCCATAACTGCCCCATAACTGCACCCCATAACTGCCCCATAACTGCCCCATAACTGCGCCCCATAACTGCCCCATAACTGCACCCCATAACTGCCCTGCCCCCATAACTGCCCCATAACTGCGCCCCATAACTGCCCCCATAACTGCACCCCATAACTGCCCCATAACTGCACCCATAACTGCCCCATAACTGCCCCATAACTGCACCCCATAACTGCCCCATAACTGCCCCATAACTGCGCCCCATAACTGCCCCCATAACTGCCCCATAACTGCCCCATAACTGCCCCATAACTGCACCCCATCACTGCACCCGATCACTGCCCCCATCACTGCCCACACCCCATAACTGCCCCATAACTGCCCCATAACTGCCCCATAACTGCCCCACATCCCATAACTGCCCCATAACTGCCCCCCATCACTGCCCCACACCCCATAACTGCCCCATAACCCCCCACCCCATAGCCCCCCCCCATTCCCCTCCTTGCCGCCGCTTCCCGTTTCCATCGCGTTGCCGCCGCCGTTGCCATGGCAACGGGATGCAGCGCGGCCAAAATGCCCCAAAATTGGGATTCCGCCCCAAAACGAAGCGGCGGGGGTCCCGGGGGGGTCCCGGGGGGGTCCCGGGGGGGTCCCCAATGGATCCCATGCAGCTCCCATAGGGTCCCCATAAGGGGCTGATGGGGGGTTAAGGGGGGGAGTTTGGGGGGATGTGGGGGGGCTGTGGGGGGGGGTTGTAATGGGGGGCTGTTTGGGGGAGGAGCTACATGGGGTCTGTGGGGGGGGCTGTAAGGGGGGGTTGTATGGGGGGCCGTTGGGGGGGGCCGTGGGGGGGGTGGGCGCGGGCGGTGCCTCGGTGGGGGCGGCGCCATCGGTGCGGCTGCGGGCCGGGAGTCGCAGAGCCGGGGGGGAACGGAACGGCAGCGGGGGGGGCTGAGCCGTAATTCTGGGGGGAAGGGAGCCCCGGGACCGCCGCCCCCCCCGCATCCGTTCCCCCCCCCCCCCCCGGCCTCGCGCACGTGGAGCGGAGCGGCGACCCCTGCCCCCCCCCCCCCCACCGTTCGGAGCCCCCCCAAAACGCGGAAGGCGCCGCTCCCGGCCCCCCCCCCGTAACAAACCGACCCCCCCCCCCCCGGGAGCCGCAGCGCCGCCCCCTCCGCTCCCCGAACCGCGACCCCCGGGGGGCGAATTTCGGAGACTTTTTTTTTTTTTTTTTTACGGGGGGGGGGATCGAAGCGAACCCCCGGATTTTAGGGCCGGGGGGGGGGGGCACAGAGCTGGGGGGGGGCGCGGCGGTGCCAACCCCTCCGGGGGCGGGAGAGCGGGGACGGCTTCGGGGGGGGGAGGGCGGGGAGGGCCGGGGGTGGGGACCGAGAGAAGCGGCACCGGCGGCGCGCGGAGCGGCGAGGAGCCCCGAACGGAACGGGGGGGGCGGGGGGGTCCCGGTACCGTCGCCCGGGGGGGGGGGGGCACCGATGAACAGAGCGGGGGGGCCGCAGAGGAGGACGACGTACCTCATTTCCCTCACCCTCGTCAAGCTCGAATCGGCGGCGGCGGCGCCGGGAGACGCGGAGGGCGCGGAGGAGGGGGCGGCGGATGGAGCCCCCCCGGAGAAGCCCCCCCCCGGCCCCGCCGTTCTTCCCCCCCCCGGCCCCGCCGCCCCGCCGCCCCCCCCCCGGCCCCGACCCGAGGACGGCGGTCGCGGCAAACGGCCGGAGCGGCTCTTCCAGCGGCAGGACGCGCTGCGGATAAGTACCGCCCCCGGCTGCGGCCCCCCCGAGCCCCCCCCTCCCCGCGGCCCCCCGCCCCCCCCCGTCCCGTCCGGCCCCCCCCCCATCCGGGGCTCCGTCCGAGCGGCGTCGGGGGGGGGCGGGGGCGGTGGAAGCGGCTGCCGCGGTTCCGGCCGCCCCCGTTCGCCCCCCCCCGCGGTGCCCCCCAAACCCGACCCCTCGCTGCTGCCGCCCCCCCCCCCCCGCCGCGACCCCCAAACCCGACCCCGCGTCGCCGCCGCCGCCGCCGCCGCCCCCCCCCCCCCCGGCGGTGCCCCCCAAACCCGACCCCGCGTCGCTGCCCCCCCCTCCCGCCCCCGCCCCCCCTCCTCCCGTCCCCCCCAAACCGTCCCCGTCTCCGCCGCCGCCCCCCCCCGCCGTCCCCCCAAACCCGACCCCCGCCCCCCCTCCGCGTTCGCCCCCCCCCCGCCCCCCGCCTCGGAGCGATGCCGTCCGACGCCCCCCCCGAGCCGCCCCCGTTGCTGCCCCAATCCACGTGGGGCTGCCCGGAGCCCCCCCCGGACCCTTCCGCCCCCCCCGCGCCCCCCGGCTCCCTCGTCCCCCCACCCCTCCGCCGCCCCCCGCCGCCTCCGCCTCCCCGGCCCCAAACCCTTCCGAGCCGCCGCCGCTTCCGCCGCTCCGGACCCCCGACGGACCCCCAAAGCCGCCCCCCCCAAAAGCGGCCGCCTCTCGTGGCCCGAAGGAGAAACCAAAGGGCGACCCAAAGCGGGGGGGGGGGGCGGCAAAGCCGGGGGTCCCGATCCGGGGGGGGGGCGGCCGCCGGCTCGGCCGCGTTTGTCCCCCCGCAAAGGGAAAAGCAAAACGTTGGACAACAGCGACCTGAACCCCTTCCCCTCCGCTCTGAGCGCCGCCCCCCCCCCGCCCCGAGGCCCCCCCGCCACCCCCCCCCCGACCCCCGTCGATTCCGGTGCGGGGTTGAAGCGGGGCCGGGAGGGGGGGGGCCGGGCGTCCACGAGGGACCGCAAGATGCTCAAATTCATCAGCGGCATCTTCGCCAAGACCCCCGCCGCCCCCCCCGCCACCAGCGCGGCCCCGTGGGCGCCCCAAGGCTCCGAGCCCCCCCCCGGGGGCGGCCCCCCCAGTGAGTAGAGCGGGGCCGGGACCCCCGCCCCCAAACCCCCCCCCCCCCGGTGCTGCGGGGCGGCGCCTCGGGGTGACGTGGGACCTCGGGGGGGGGGGCATGTGGAGGCCGGGACCCCCCGTTGTGGCCCCGTATTGTCCCCCCCGGGTCCCCGTATTGTCCTCACGCCGCGTCCCCGGGCCTCAGTGTCCCCAGATTGCCCCCAAATCGTGTCCCTGTCCCTCTGCGTCCCCAAATCGTCCCCACGCCGTGTCCCCCTGCCTCAGCGTCCCCACATTTCCCCAAATTGTGTCCCCTCCCCCAGTGTCCCCATATTTTCCCTCTGTGTCCCCGCACTGCGTCCCTGTGCCTCAGTGTCCCCAAATTGTCCCCAAATTGTGTCTCCTCCCCCAGTGTCCCCGTGTTGTCCCCCAGTGTCCCCATATTGTCCTTCTAGGTCCCCATGCTGTGTCCCCATCCGTGTCCCCAAATTGTGTCCCCTCCCCCAGTGTCCCCATATTTTCCCTCTGTGTCCCCGCACTGCGTCCCTGTGCCTCAGTGTCCCCTAATTGTCCCCACACTGCATCCCCGCCCCTCCGTGTCCCCAAATTGTCCCTCAGTGTCCCCACATTGTGTCCCCCCGCCTCAGTTTCCCCAGATTGTCCCCAAATTGTGTCCCCTCCCCAGTGTCCCCGTGTTGTCCCCCAGTGTCCCCATATTGTCCTTCTAGGTCCCCATGCTGTGTCCCCATCCGTGTCCCAAATTGTGTCCCCATCTCTCAATGTCCCCATCCCTGTGCCTCAGTTTCCCCAGATTGTCCTCGAATTGTGTCCCTGTCCCCATGTCCCCAAATTGTCCCCACGCTGTGTCCCCCTGCCTCAGTGTCCCTATATTGTCCCCAAATTGTGTTCTCTCCCCCAGTGTCCCCATGCTGTGTCCCTGTGCCTCAGTGTCCCCAGGTTGTCCCCAGATTGTGTCCTCATCCCTCTGTGTCCCCAAATTGTCCCCATGCTGTGTCCCCATCCCTCAGTGTCCCGATCCCTGTGCCTCAGTGTCCCCAAATTGTCCCCACACTGTGTCCCCGTCCCCCAGTGTCCCCATGCTGTGACCCCACATTGTGGCCCCATATTGTCCCCATTGTGTCCCCATATCGGCCCTCTGTGTCCCCAGATTGTCCCCAGATTCTCCCTCTCAAGGGGTTTTGGTGTCGGGATTTTGGTGCTGTGGGGTTTTGGTGCTGTGGGTTTGGTGTCGGGGATTTTGGTGCTGTGGGGTTTTGGTGCTGTGGGGTTTTGGTGCTGTGGGGTTTTGGTGCTGTGGGGTTTGGTGCTGTGGGGTTTTGGTGTCAGGGGTTTTGGTGCTGTGGGGTTTTGGTGCTGTGGGGTTTTGGTGCTGTGGGGTTTTGGTGTCTGGGGGTTTGGTGCTGTGGGGTTTTGGTGCTGTGGGGTTTTGGTGCTGTGGGGTTTGGTGCTGTGGGGTTTGGTGCTGTGGGGTTTTGGTGCTGTAGGGTTTGGTGCTGTGGGGTTTTGGTGCTGTGGGGTTTGGTGCTGTGGGGTTTGGTGCTGTGGGGTTTTGGTGTCAGGGGGTTTGGTGCTGTGGGGTTTTGGTGCTGTGGGGTTTTGGTGCTGTGGGGTTTTGGTGCTGTGGGGTCCTGATGTGTGGGGGCTTTTGGGGGGTTTTGGTGCCGTGGGCTTTTTGGGGTTCTGGTGGTGCCGTGCGTTGACCCCATCAGCGCGGATCCCATATGGGGTCCTGGCGGGGTCCCCCCGTGGCCGTGGGGGCGCTGCTGTCCGTCCGTCCGTTTGCCGTCCCAGATCCGTCCGTCCGTCCCTCCGCCCCACATCTGGGGGGGGGTGTCAACCCCTGCGGTGGGGACGGGGGGGAGGGGCTCCATGTGTGACGGGGAAACTGAGGCCTTGGGGGGGGAGACAACATGGCACGATATGACACTGCGTCATGACATGGTATGTCACGACATGACACGAAGCGCTGTGATAAAACCCGGTGTGACACGATATGACACCGCATGAGGTGATCTGGTGATATGACACGACACGATACGATATGACGTGATGTGGCATGATATGATGTCGTATGTGGTATGTCACAACACGGCACGATACGAAGCAATACAACGTGATATGATATGATACGACATGATACAACACGATATGACACAACATGAGGTGATATGACACGGTATGACTTGATGCAACATGATATGACACGATATGATGTGATATGACGCAATGCATCATGATACGTTGTGTCACAACACAGCACGATATGCCACGATATGACATGATATGACACGATAAGACGCAATATAATGTGATACGACGTGATATGACACAGTGCGTTGCGACATGGTGTAACACAACACGATATGACACGGTATGACGTGATATGACATGATATGACATGGTGTGACGTACTGTGTCATGACGGTATGTCACAACAGAACACGATACGACACGATATGACACGATATGACATGATATGTTCTCATGTCATGCCACGTCCTCATGTCACGCCGTATCCTTACGTCATGCCATGTCCTCACGTCACGCCACGTCCTTATGTCACGCCATGTCCTCATGTCACACTATGTTCTCACGTCACGCCATGTCCTCACGTCACGCCATGTTCTCATGTCATGCCACGTCCTCATGTCACACCGCGTCCCCGTGCCCCACTGCTGTTCTCCCTCCATGCTGTCGTGCTGCCACCTCTCGGAGCCCCGCCCCGTCCCCTCGTGTCACCGCCGTGTCCTCGCCTCCTCGCGCCCTGCTCCGTGGCCGTGCGCCGCGTTCCTGTGCCCGTCGTGACCCCGCGCCGCGCCACGCCCTCGTGCCCCCCGTTCCCGCGTGTCCCCGTGCCGCGCCGCGTCCCCTTGCCGGGCCGCCGTCCTCGTGCCCCCCCCCGGTGTCGTGGTGCCCCGTGGCACCTCCTTGTCTCCACGCCGTGCCATTTCCTCGTGCACACACGCACACCTCGCGTGCTCTCGTGCCCTGTGGCGCCGCCCCCCCTCGTGCAAATCGCTGCAGCCCGCGCTGGTGCCGCCTGCTCCCCCGCGGTGCCGTTGCCTGGTGACGCCGCGTGGCCGCCCCCGTGCAGCACCGCCGGCGCCGGCGCGGGGCTGGGGGCGGCCGGAGCCCCCCGGGGTGGGACTGGAGGCGCTGGGGCGCCCGGCCCCCCCTCACCCCCCTGCTCCCCGCAGAGGCCTTGGTGAACAGCCAGGAATGGACGCTGGGCCGCTCCATCCCCGAGATCCGCCTGGTGGGTGCCGTGTCCTCCTGTCCTCCTGTCCTCCTGTCCTCCTGTCCTGCTGTCCTATTTTCTTGTCCTCCTGTCCTCCTGTCCTCCTGTCCTCCTGTTCTCTTTTCCTCCTGTCCTCCTGTCTTGTCTTCCTGTCCTCCCGTCCTGCTGTCCTCCTATTTTCCTGTCCTCTTGTTCTCCTGTCCTCCTGTCCTCATATGCTCACATCCTCTGTTCCTTATGTCCTCCTGTCCTCATGTCCTCCTGTCCAGTTGTCCTCATATCCTCACACCCTCGTGTCCTCCTGTCCTCTTCTCCTCTTGTCCTCCTGTCCCGTCTCCCCATCCCCCGTCCCCACCCCATCTCCTCGTGTTCCTGCCTCCTGTCCTCATGTCCTCATGTCCCCATCCTGTGTCCTCCTGTCCCCGCTCGGTGTCCTTCTGTCCCCACCCCACGTCCTCGTGTCCCCACCCCGTGGCCCCAGACGTCCCAACTCCCTCTCTGTCCTCTCCCAGGGCGTCCTGGGCAGCAGCAGGAGTGGGAAATCAGCGCTGGTCCATCGCTTCCTCACCGGCTCCTATGTGAGCCTGGAGCCCACCGAGAGTGAGTGGCTGGGGCGGGGGGAGGGGCTGTGGGGTGGACGTGGGTATGGGATGGACGTGGATGTGGGATGGACATGGCTGTGGGGTGGTCGTGAGTATGGGATGGACGTGGCTGTGGGGTGATCATGGCTGTGGGATGGATGTAGGTATGGGATGGATGTGGCTGTGGGGTGGACGTGGGTATGGGATGGACGTGGGTATGGGATGGACGTGGCTGTGGGGTGATCATGGCTGTGGGATGGACGTGGGTATGGGATGGACGTGACTGTGGGGTGAATGTGGCTGTGGGATGGACATAGGTATGGGATGGACGTGGCTGTGGGATGGATATGGCTGTGGGGTGGTCGTGACTGTGGGATGGACGTAGGTATGGGATGGACGTGGCTGTGGGGTGGACGTGGCTGTGGGATGGACGTGGCTGTAGGGTGATCATGGCTGTTGGATGGACGTGGGTATGGGATGGACGTGGCTGTGGGGTGAATGTGGCTGTGGGGTGGTCGTGACTGTGGATAGACATGGGTGTGGGGTGGACATGGGTGTGGGGTGGATGTGGCTGTGAGGTGGATGTGGCTGTGGGGTGGTGGTGACTGTGGGATGGACGTAGGTATGGGGTGGTCGTGGCTGTGGGGTGGACGTGGGTATGGGATGGACGTGGGTATGGGATTAATGTGATCATGGGGTGGAAACTACCATGTGATGGACGTGGCTGTGGGGTGGACGTGGCCAAGGGATGGAACTGACTGCAGGTTGGATGTGGGCAAGAGTTGGACGTGGCTGTGGGGTGGATGTGGGTGTGGGGTTGTGGGATGGGCACGACAGTGGGGTTGACACGGCCGTGGGATGGACGGGGCCATGGGATGGGAATGGCTTTAGGATGGATGGGGCCACAGGATGGACGTGGCCGTGGGTTGACACGGCCATGGAGTGGAGGCAGCCATGGAACTGACATGGCAGTGGGATGGACGTGGGCGTGGGACGGACGTGATTGTGGGATGGATCTGGTCATGTGATGGACTCAGCTGTGGGATGGATGTGGCCATGGAGCAGACAAGGCCACTGAATTGCCACGGCCACGGGCTGCATGTAGCTGTGAGACACAACGTGGCCATGGTCTGGCCGTGGCTTTGGGATGGCCATGGCTGTGCGATGGCTGTGGCTGTGGGGTGGCGGTGGCTGTGGGGTGGCGGTGGGGTGGCGGTGGGGTGGTGGTGGCTGTGGGGTGGCGGTGGCTGTGGGGTGGCGGTGGGGTGGCAGTGGGGTGGCCATGGCTGTGGGGTGGCTGTGGGGTGGCCATGGCGGTGGGATGGCTGTGGCTGTGGGGTGGCGGTGGGGTGGCTGTGGCTGTGGGTGCTGTGGGGTGGCCGTGGCGGTGGGGTGGCCGTGGGGTGGCCGTGGCTGTGGGGTGGCCGTGGGGTGGCCGTGGCTGTGGGGTGGCTGTGGCTGTGGGATGGCTGTGTGGGTGGCGGTGGGGTGGCCGTGGGGTGGCCGTGGCTGTGGGGTGGCCGTGCTGTGGGGTGGCTGTGGGGTGGTCATGGTGGTGGGATGGCTGTGGCTGTGGGGTGGCTGTGGGGTGGTGGGGTGGCCGTGGCTGTGGGGTGGCTGTGGCTGTGGCGTGGCGGTGGGGTGGCAGTGGGGTGGTGGGGCGGCCGTGGGGTGGCCGTGGCTGTGGGGTGGCTGGGGCGGTGGCTGTGGGGTGGTGGGGTGGCTGTGGCTGTGGGGTGGCTGTGGGGTGGCCATGGCTGTGGGGTGGCGGTGGGGTGGCAGTGGGGTGGTGGGGTGGTGGGGTGGCTGTGGGGTGGCTGTTGGCTGTGGGGTGGTGGTGGGTGGCGTGGCTGTGGGGTGGCCGTGGCTGTGGGGTGGCAGTGGGGTGGCTGTGGGGTGGTGGGGTGGCTGTGGGGTGGTGGTGGGGTGGCAGTGGGGTGGTGGGGTGGCTGTGGGGTGGCTGTGGCGGTGGGGTGGCTGTGGATGTGGGGTGGCTGTGGGGTGGCTGTGGGGTGGCCGTGGCTGTGGGTGGCTGTGGGGTGGCAGTGGGGTGGTGGGGTGGCTGTGGGTGGCAGTGGGGTGGGTGGGGTGGCTGTGGGGCGGCTGTGGCTGTGGGGTGGCTGTGGGGTGGCCGTGGCTGTGGGGTGGCTGTGGGGTGGCTGTGGGGTGGTGGGGCGGCCGTGGCTGTGGGGTGGCCATGGCTGTGGGGTGGCTGTGGGGTGGCCGTGGCGGTGGGGTGGCGGTGGGGTGGCAATGGGGGTGGTGGGGTGGCTGTGGGGTGGCTGTGGGGTGGCTGTGGGGTGGCTGTGGCTGTGGGGTGGCTGTGGGGTGGCTGTGGGGTGGTGGGGTGGCTGTGGGGTGGCTGTGGGGTGGTGGGGTGGCTGTGGGGTGGTGGGGTGGCTGTGGGGTGGCTGTGGGGTGGGTGGGGTGGCTGTGGGGTGGTGGGGTGGCTGTGGGGTGGCTGTGGGGTGGTGGGGTGGCTGTGGGGTGGCTGTGGCTGTGGGGTGGCTGTGGGGTGGCTGTGGGGTGGTGTGGGGTGGCTGTGGGGTGGCTGTGGGGTGGTGGGGTGGCTGTGGGGTGGCTGTGGCTGTGGGGTGGTGGGGTGGCTGTGGCTGTGGGGTGGCTGTGGGGTGGTGGGGTGGCTGTGGGGTGGCTGTGGCTGTGGGGTGGCTGTGGGGTGTGTGGGGCGGCCGTGCCGTGGGTGGTGGTGGGGCGGCCGTGGCTGTGGGGTGGCTGTGGGGTGGTGGGGTGGCTGTGGGGTGGCTGTGGGGTGGCTGTGGGGTGGCAGTGGGGTGGGTGGGGTGGCTGTGGGGCGGCTGTGGCAGTGGGGTTGCTGTGGATGTGGGGTGCTGTGGGGTGGCTGTGGGGTGGCTGTGGGTGGGGTGCTGTGGATGTGGGGTGCTGTGGCTGTGGAGTGCTGTGGGGTGGCTGTGGGGGGGTGGGGTGGCTGTGGGGTGGCTGTGGGTGGCTGTGGCTGTGGGTGGCTGTGGGGTGGCTGTGGGGTGGTGGGGTGGCTGTGGGGTGCAGT
Organism: Meleagris gallopavo; assembly: GCF_905368555.1. Lineage (NCBI taxonomy): Eukaryota > Metazoa > Chordata > Aves > Galliformes > Phasianidae > Meleagris > Meleagris gallopavo. The sequence continues at coordinate 180,775 of NC_139434.1, read as the reverse complement.
GCTGTGGGTGGCTGTGGCTGTGGGTGGCTGTGGGTGCAGTGCTGTGGGGTGGCTGTGGCTGTGGGGTGGCTGTGGGGCGGTGGGGTGGTGGGTGTGGCTGTGGGGTGGCTGTGGGTGCGGTGGGGTGGCTGTGGGGTGGCTGTGGGGTGGTGGGGTGGCTGTGGGGTGCTGTGGCTGTGGGGTGGTGGGGTGCTGTGGCTGTGGGGTGGCTGTGGGGTGGTGGGGTGGCTGTGGGGTGGCTGTGGGGTGGTGGGGTGGCGGTGGGGTGGCTGTGGCTGTGGGGTGGCTGTGGGGTGGCTGTGGGGCGGTGGGGCGGCCGTGGCCGTGCGTTGGCCGTGGCTGCGGGACCCCAGCCCCCCCCCCGCAGGCGGGCAGTTCAAGCGCGAGGTGACGGTTGACGGGCAGAGCCACCTGCTGCTCATCCGCGAGGAAGCCGGCGCTCCGGACGCCCAGGTCGGCGGGGCGGCCGGGGGTCGGCAGCTGCGGGGGCGGGGGGGCGGGGGGCCGTTGAGCGCGGAGCCGAGCCCTGAGCCCCTCCTCGCGCCCCCTCCCCAGTTCGCCAACTGGGCGGACGCCGTCGTCTTCGTCTTCAGCCTGGAGGACGAGGGCAGCTTCCAGGAGGCGGCGCGGCTCCACCGGCTGCTCTGCGCCCATCGGGCTGCCGGCGAGGTCGCCCTGGCCCTGGTGGGCACCCAGGGTGAGTCGGGGGGCGTGACCCCCCCCAGAGGGAGGGAAGAGACCCCTCCTCACCCTCTCCCGCCCCCCAGACAAAATCAGCTCCTCCAACCCGCGGGTGATCGAGGACGGGCGCGCGCAGGCGCTGTGCGGGGACATGAGGCGCTGCCTCTACTACGAGACCTGCGCCACATACGGCCTGAACGTCGAGAGGGTCTTCAGCGAGGGTGGGAGGGGGCGGGGCTGCGGTGGGATTGGGGGGGTGGGTGGGATTGGGGTTGGGGGTGGGGTTGGAGATGAGGGATTGGGATTGTGGGTGGGATCGGGGTTGGGGTTGGGGTTGAGGGAGATGGGATGGGGTTGGGGTGGGGGGTGGGGTTGGGGTTGAAGGAGATGGGATTGGGGTTGGGGTGGGGGTGGGGTTGGGGTTGAAGGGAGATGGGGGATCGGGGGGGGTGGGGTTGGGGTTGGAGGAAGATGGGATTGGGGGTTGGGTGGGGTTGGGGTTGGGGTTGAAGGGAGATGGGATTGGGGTTGGGGTTGGGGTGGGGATGGGTTTGGGGTTGGGGTGGGGTGGGTTGGGGTTGGGGTTGAAGGGAGATGGGATCAGGGTTGGGGTTGGGTGGAGTTGGGGTTGGGGTTGGAGGAAGATGGGATTGGGGTTGGGGTTGGGGTGGGGTTGGGGTTGGGGTTGAAGGGAGATGGGATTGGGGTTGGGGTTGGGGTGGGGTTGGGGTTGGGTTGGAAGGAGATGGGATTGGGGTTGGGGTTGGGGTGGGTGGTGGATTGGGGTTGGGGGGGAATGGGGTCTGAGGTTGAAGGGGGTGGGATTGTGGGTGGGATTGGAGTTGGAGGGAGATGGAATTGGGGTGGGATTGTTGGGTTGGGGTGGGGATGGGATTGGGGTTGGGGGGGATTGTGTTTGGGGTGGGAGGGGTCTGTGGTTGGGTGGGATGGGATTGGGGTTGGGTGGGGTGGAATTGGGGTTGGGGTGGGAGGGATCTGTGGTTGGAGGGGGGTGGTGGGATTGTGGGTGGGATTGTGTTTGGGATGGTATTGGGATTGGAGTGGGATTGGGGTCTGTGGTTGGAGGGGGGTGGGGTTGAGGTGGGATTGTGGGTGGGGTGGGATGGGGTTGGGGTGGGATTGGGGTTGGGGTGGGATTATGGTGTGATGGGAGGGATCTGTGGTTGGAGAGAGATGGGATTGAGGTGGGATGGGATGGGGTGGGGTGGGGTGGGGATGGGATTGGGGCGGCGGGGGACGGATGTGTGGTTGGAGAGAGGTGGGATTATGGGTGGGATGGGATGGGATTGGGGTTGGGGGCGGGGGGGTCTGTGGTTGTAGGAGGGTGGGATTGGGGTTGAGTGGGATGGGATTGGGGTTGGGGTGGGACTGAGGGTAGGGTGGGATTGTGGGTGGGGTGGAGTGGGGTGGCATTGGGGTGGGATTGTGGGTGGAGAGAAAGGGTCTGTGATTTGAGGGGGATGGATTGGGGAGGGATGGGATTGGGGTGGGATTGGGGTGGGATTGGGGTGGGATTGGGGGTGGGATTGGGATGAGGTGGGATTGGGTGTGGGATTGGGGTGGGATTGGGGTGGGATTGGGGTGGTGGTGGGAGGGGACTGTGTTGGTTTTGTGTCCAGTAGCGGATGGGATGGGAGCTGTGGGCGGGCGGGAGGATGGGGGGGAGTGACGGCGCTGGGGTTGGGGTTGGGTACGGGGGGACCACGGGGGGGGGCATTGGGGACGGGGGGGGCTGAGAGCGGTGCTGGGTGCGACGGGCGCCGCGAGTGGGGGGGCGGTGGGGAGCGATGGGTGCAGGGGGTGGGGGCTGCGGCCGCCGTGTGGGGTCGGCGCTCCGCGGCACTGGGGGTGACGCCGCGGTGACGCCGTGGTGCCGCGGTGTGGTGGCACAGTGGCCCAGAAGGTGGTGGCCCTGCGGAAGCAGCAGCTCCTGGCGTCCTGCAAATCCCTGCCCAGCTCCCCCACACACTCAGCTGCCTCCACCCCCATCGGCGGCGCCCAGGTAACCCCTCAACCCCACAACCCCACAACCCCACAACCCCACAACCCCACAACCCCTCAACCCCACAACCCCTCAACCCCACAACCCCACAACCCTCAACCCCACAACCCCACACCCCACAACCCCTCAACCCCACAACCCCTCAACCCCACAACCCCACAACCCCACAACCCCCAACCCCACAACCCCACAACCCCACAACCCCACAACCCTCAACCCCACAACCCCACAACCCCACAACCCCACCAACCCCACAACCCCACAACCCCACAACCCCTCAACCCCACAACCCCACAACCCTCACCACCCCACACCCCACAACCCCCTCAACCCCACAACCCCACAAACCCCACAACCCCACCCCCACAACCCCACAGCCCCACCAACCCCACAACCCCACAACCCCCAACCCCACCGCCCCACAACCCCACAACCCCACAACCCCACAACCCCACAACCCCACAACCCACAACCCACACCCCACAGCCCCACAACCCCTCAACCCCACAACCCCACAACCCCACAACCCCACGCCCCACAACCCCACAACCCCACCACCCCACAACCCTCAACCCACAACCCCACACCCCACAACCCCACAACCCCACAACCCCACAACCCCACAACCCCAAACCCCACAACCCACCACCCCACACCCCACAACCCCCAACCCCACAACCCCACAACCCCACAACCCCACCGCCCACAACCCCACAACCCCACAACCCCACAACCCCACCGCCCACAACCCCACAACCCCACAACCCCAACCCCACACCCCCACCGCCCCACAACCCCACAACCCCACAACCCCACACCCCACCCACAACCCCACAACCCACAACCCCACAACCCCACCGCCCAAACCCCACAACCCCCTCACCACAACCCACCCCACCGCCCCACAACCCCAAACCCACAACCCCACCCCCAAACCCCAACCCCAAACCCACTGCCCACGCCCCACAACCCCAAACCCACCACGCCCCCCCAAAACTCCACACCCCCAGCAACCCCACAGCCCACAGCCCCCAACCCCAGCCTACAGCCCACCCCACACCCCACCCACACCCCACAACCCCACCCCCCACGGCTGACCCCGCTGAGGCTGCCCCCCTTCCCCCAGACCAGCAATGGGGGTCACACCAGCGACTACTCGTCCTCGCTGCCCTCCACCCCCAACGTCAGCCACCGGGAGCTGCGCAGTGAGACCCCCGCCCCAATGGGGACCCCCAGCTCCCTGCACCGCGGGGCCAAGCGCCACACCAGCCTGTTTGCCGTGAGTGGGGCCGGGGGGGCAGCGGGGGACGCGGGGACCCGCAGAAGTGGGGAGGGGCTGGGGGCGGGGGGGGTGAGGTGTTGGGAGTGCAGGGACGGGGGGTGGGTGGGTGAGTGTGGCAGCGAGGACACGTGGCGGGTGGGCGTCCCCCGTGTCCCCCGGCGTGGTGGCGGCGGCGAGTGTCCCCTTGGAGCGGGGGTGGCACCGGGCTGCTGGAGCCACGCTGTCCCCACAGACGCGGCGCGGCAGCGATTCGGAGAAGCGCAGCCTGGACAGCCGTGGCGAGGCGGCGGGCAGCGGGCGGGCCATCCCCATCAAACAGGTTGGAGGGCATCCGCCCCACCCGCCCCATCCGCCCCATCCGCCCCACCCGCCCCACCCGCCCCACCTCATCCACCCCATCCGCCCCATCCGCCCCACCCGCCCCATCCGCCCCACCCGCCCCACCTCATCCACCCCATCCGCCCCACCCACCCCATCCGCCCCATCCGCCCCATCCACCCCATCCACCCCATCCGCCCCATCCGCCCCATCCGCCCCATCCGCCCCACCCACCCCAGCTGCCCCACCCACCCCATCCGCCCCATCCGCCCCATCCGCCCCACCCACCCCATCCACCCCATCCGCCCCACCCACCCCATCCACCCCATCCGCCCCATCCGCCCCATCCGCCCCATCCGCCCCACCCGCCCCATCCGCCCCATCCACCCCATCCGCCCCATCCGCCCCATCCGCCCCATCCAACCCAACAAACCCATGGAACCCATGGAACCCATCAAACTTATCGAACCCATCAATCCCTTCAAACCCACCAAACCCATGGAACCCATCCAACCCATCAATTTCATCAACCCCCTCAATCCCATGGAACCCAACCAACCCATTAAGCCCAACAAACCCATCCGACCCATGGAACCCATGGAACCCATAATGGACCCATCAACCCATCCAACCCATGGAACCCATCTGACCCAACAAACCCATCCAACCCATCCGACTTACTGAACCCCCCAGTCCCACCAAACCCATCAAACCCATTGAACCCATGGAACCATGGAACCCACTGAACCCATGGAACCCATGGAACCCATCATCCCCATCATCCCATCAATCCCATGGAACCCATGGAACCCACCAAACCCATTGAACCCATTGAACCCATCCAACCCATCAACCCCACCAAACCCATGGAACCCATGGGACCCAACAAACCCATCCAACCCATCCAACCTGTCAAACCCATCCAACCCATCAATAACCAAACCCACCAAACCCTTCGAACCCATGGAACCCATCCAACCCACCCAACCCATCAATCCCATCAACCCCATCCAACCCACCATCACCTCACTCACACCCAGCGTCCCCAACGTCGTCTCATTGTCCCCATTGTCCCCATCGCCCCAATTGTTCTCCCCGTTACCTCCTCCATCATCCTTCCCCTCATCCCCATTGTCCTCATCACCTCAATCGTCCCCATTGTCCCCACCATTCCTATTGTCCCCATTGTCCTCATTGTCTCCATTGTCCCCATTGTCCCCACCATTCCCGTCATCCCCATAACTCCAGTCATCCTCGTCATCCCCATCGCCCCCATTTCCCCCATTTCCCCACTGCCCCCATTGCCCCCATCGCCCCCACTGCCCCCATTTCCCCGCTGCCCCCATTGTCCCCTCACGACCCCCCCACCCCCAGAGCTTCCTGCTGAAGCGCAGCGGCAATTCCCTCAACAAGGAGTGGAAGAAGAAATACGTCACCCTGTCCAGCAACGGGCTGCTCTTCTACCACCCCACCATCAACGTGAGCGCCCCCAGCCCACCCCCGTCCCCGTCCCGAGCCCCCAACCCTCCGTTCCCCGTCTCAGCCCCCTCCCCCCCCAGGACTACATCCACAGCACCCACGGCAAGGAGATGGATCTGCTGCGCACCACGGTCAAGGTGCCGGGGAAGCGCCCGCCCCGCGCCATCTCCGCCTGCGGCCCCTCGGCCAGCGTCAACGGGCTGCTGAAGGACGTGGGCTCCGACGGCGGCGGTGAGGGGGGGGGGGGTCGCGGGCGGGGGCCGCACCCCCTGCCGCCCCGGGGGGACGTTTGCATCGCCGTCCCCTCCCCGCCCGCAGCCGCGGCGTCACCCGTGGGGCTCAGCCTCCCCCCGGATCCGGGGAGCAAAGGTGCGGGGAAGGGCGAGCGGCCCCTGCAGCGCTGCGCCTCCGCATCCAGCGCCAAGCTGTCCGGTGAGTGCCTGCCGCTGTCCCCAGCCCTGTCACCGTCACCTTTCCCGTCCCCGTCCCCGTCCCTGTCCCTGTTCTTATCCCCATCCCTGTTCCCATTGCCATCCCCGTCCTCTTCCCTGTTCCTGTCTGTTCCCATCCCTGTCCACTTCATTGTCCCCATTTCTGTCCCCTTCCCCATCCCAGTCCCTGTTCCTGTCCCTGTCCCCGTTCCTCATCCATCATTGTCCCCATCCCTGTCCCCATCCCCATCCCAGTCCCTGTTCCTGTTCCTGTCCCCATTCCTCATCCATCATTGTCCCCATCCCTGTCCCCGTCCCCATCCCAGTCCCTGTCATTGTCCCCATCCCTGTCCGTGTAATTGTCCCCGTCCCCGTTCCCATCCCCATCTCCATCCCCATCCGTGTCCCCATCCCTGTTTCTGTCCCAGTCCCTGGGGACATTTGGGGACCTCAGCTGAGGTGGCCCCTCTGAGCATGGTGGCCCCCGCTCATCCTGGGGAGGTGGGGACCGTGGGGACAGAGGTGGCCACTGGTGGCCGTGGGAGGATGGGTGGAGTTGGTGGCCCCGGTGGCTTTGGTGGACGTGGTGACCCTGGTGACCCAGTGGCCCCCGTGACCCTGACAAACCCGGTGGCACCAGTGACAGCGGGGGGCTTGCTGCCACGGTGGCCCCAGTGGCATTGGTGACCCTGGTGACTTCGGTGGCCCTCGGTGGCCCTGAGGACTGCCGGTGGCATTGGTGGCCCCAGAGGCTTTGGTGGATTCGGTGACCGTTGGTCCCAGTGATCCTGGTGACACCGGTGGGCTTGGTGACTCTGGTGGCCCCAGTGGCTCTCATGATTCTGGTGGCCCCGGTGGCCCTTTGGTCACAGTGATCCCGATGACGCTGGTGGCCACGGTGGCCGAGGTGGACTTGGTGGCCCTGGTGGCCCCAGTGAGCCTGGTGATCCCAATGGCGTTGGTGGTCTTGGTGACCCCACGGCGACACTGGTGAACCCGGTGGCCCCAAGGATCCCGATGAGCCCAGCGGCCTCGGTGAACCCGGTGGTCTTGATGACATTGGTGGCCACGGAGACCCCAGGTGGCCTTGGTGACACCGGTGGCCACGGTGACACTCTTGACGCTGGTGAGCCCGGTGGCCCCAAGGAAGCCGACGAGCCCGCTGTGCCCCGTTGTGCCCGTTGGTGGCCTCGGTGGCCGTGGCGGCCGGGCGGCGCCGATCCCCCAGCGAATCCCTTTGGCAGATGGCGCCGCCGGCCCCGAATCCATCTCCAGCCCCGGCAGTTCGGGCCGCGATCCGCCGCCGTCGCCGATGATCGACCGCAAGAAGCACCGCCGGAAGAAGCTCTCGACGCCGTCCAAGACGGAGGGCTCCGCGGGGCAGGCGGAAGGTGAGAGCTGCAGGGACCTGGGGATGGCGGCCATCGTGGGGACACGGCCGCCATCCCATGGGGACACAGCTGGCATCCTATGGGGACACAGCTGCCATCCCATGGGGACACGGCCGCCATCCCATGGGGACACAGCTGGCATCCCATGGGGACACGGCTGCCATCCCATGGGGACACAGCTGCCAACCCATGGAGACACAGCTGCCATCCCATGGGGACACAGCTGCCAACCCATGGGGACACAGCTGGCATCCCATGGGGACACAGCTGGCATCCTATGGGGACACGGCTGCCATCCCATGGGGACACAGCTGGCATCCCATGGGGACACGGCTGCCATCCCATGGGGACACGGCTGTCACCCCAAGGGGACACAGCTGCCAGCCTATGTGGACATGGCTGCCATCCTATGGATACACAGCTGCCACCCCATGGAGACACAGCTGCCACCCTACTGGGACACGGCCACCACCCCACTGGGGCACAGCTGTCACCCTATGGGGACGCAGCCACCTCCCATGGTCCCACCGCTTCCGGAGCCGCCCCCCACGCTGAGCCACGTCCCCGCTCTGTGCCACCCCCCCTCACCTCCTCTCCCGTTGCTTCTCGGGTTCTTCCTGACTCTCTGTCCCCCCCCTTTTTTCCTCTCTTTGCCGTTTCCGCAGCCAAACGCAAAATGTGGAAATTAAAAAGCTTTGGTAGTTTAAGAAATATTTATAAAACAGGTAACGTGGCACCGCGCGCCCCGCATGTGGCTGCATCACCCCCCCGCCTGCCTGCCGCGCTCGCACCGCCGCGTCCCCAAACCCACGGGGATGGGGGGGTCTCTATGGGGTGACCCCTTTATGGGGGCCTCTACGGGGGGGGTCTCTATGGGGAGGGTCTCTATGGGGTGACCCCTGGATGGGGGGTCCCGCGCTGCCCCCCGGCCCCGTGGCAGCGCTCCGTGCCCCCGCAGAGGAGGAGAACTTTGAGTTCCTGATCGTGTCCAGCACGGGGCAGACGTGGCACTTTGAGGCCGGCAGCTTCGAGGAGCGCGACGCCTGGGTGCAGGCCATCGAGAGCCAGATCCTGGCCAGCCTGCAGTGCTGCGAGAGCAGCAAGAACAAGGTAGGGGGCGAGGGGGGGCGGGCCACGGGGTTGGGGTCTCCCGTTGCCACCTGCTGTCGTCACACGTTGTCACACGTTGTCACCCGCTGTCCCCAGGCGCGCGTGGACAGCCAGAACGAGGCTGTGGCCATCCAGGCCATCCGCAACGCCCGGGGAAACTCAGTGTGCGTGGACTGCGGGGCACCCAGTGAGTGCGGGGTGGGGGGGTGGGGTGACAAAGGGGAATAGAGGGATGTGGGTGATATGTGGGGCCACAGGGTGACAATGGTCTGTGGGGACGTGGGGCACACTGTGCTGTGGGCCACGCTGTGCTGTGGGTCACGCGGTCCCGTGGGTCACGCCATGCTGTGGGTCTCACAATGCTTTGAGTCACGCTGTGCCGTGGGTCACGTGGTGCCATGGGTCACACTATGTCATGGGTCACGCCATGCCGTGGTCACACCATGCTGTGGGTCACGCGGTGCCGTGGGTCACACCATGCTGTGGGTCACGCGGTGCCGTGGGTCACACCATGCTGTGGGTCATGCCGTGCCGTGGGTCACACCATGCTGTGGGTCACGCGGTGCCGTGGGTCACACCATGCTGTGGGTCATGCCGTGCCGTGGGTCACACCATGCTGTGGGTCACGCGGTGCCGTGGGTCACACCATGCTGTGGGTCATGCCATGCCGTGGGTCACACCATGCTGTGGGTCACGCAGTGCCGTGGGTCACACCATGCTGTGGGTCACGCGGTGCCGTGGTCACACCATGCTGTGGGTCACGCGGTGCCGTGGTCACACCATGCTGTGGGTCATGCCATGCCGTGGGTCACACCATGCTGTGGGTCACGCGGTGCCGTGGGTCACGTGGTGCCGTTCCGCAGACCCCACGTGGGCCAGCCTGAACCTGGGCGCGCTGATCTGCATCGAGTGCTCCGGCATCCACCGCAACCTCGGCACCCACGTGTCGCGCGTGCGCTCCCTGGATTTGGACGACTGGCCGCGGGAGCTGACCGTGGTGCTGAACTCCATCGGCAACGCCACCGCCAACAGCATCTGGGAGCGGAACACCAGGGGGCGCTGCAAACCCACGCAGGAATCGTCCAGGTGAGTGGGAGTTAGTGGGAGTGGGAGTGTGAGTGTGTGAGAGAGTGTGTGTGTGAGTGTGAGTGTGTGTGTGTGTGAGTGTGTGTGTGTGTGTGTGTGTGTGTGTGTGTCAGTGTGAGTGTGTGTGGTGTGTGTGTGTGAGTGTGTGTGTGTGTCAGTGTGAGTGTGTGTGTGTGAGTGTGTGTGAGTGTGAGTGTATGTGAGTGAGTGTGAGTGTGTGTGTGAGTGTGTGTGAGTGTCAGTGTGAGTGTGTGTGTGAGTGTGAGTGTGCATGCGTGAGTGTAACTGAGTGTGATTGTGTGGATGTTTGTGTGTGCGTGTGAATGTGAGTTTGAGTGTGACTGTGACTGTGTGTGTGTGTGAGTGTGCGCGCCCCACATTGCTCCACATCCCCCACGTCCCCCATTGCCCCACAGATCCCCATTGCCCCCCGACCCTCATTTCCCACATCCCTCAATGGCCCCTGGTGCCCCACACGTCCCCCGTTGCCCCACATCCCTCATTGCACCAAATCCCCCACTGCTCCCCATCCCCCACTGCCCCACATCCCCCACTGCCCCACACATCCTCCATCGCCCCACATCCCCCATCGCCCCACACATCCCCCACCGCCCCCCATCCCCCATTCCCCCTCACGCCCCCCATTGCCCCCCATCCCCCATCGCCCCACACAACCCCCGTTTTCCCCCACCCCCCATTGCCTCTCACGCCCCCCGCCCCCGTCTCTGTGCTCAGGGAGGAACGCGAGGCGTGGATCCGCGCCAAGTACGAGCAGCGGCTCTTCCTGGCCCCGCTGCCCGCGGCCGAGGCGGCGCTGGGGGAGCGGCTGCTGAGCGCCGTGCGGGACCAGGAGCTGGAGGCGGTGCTGCTGCTGCTGGCGCACAGCAGGAAGGAGCAACTCGCCGCCTGCGACGGGGAGCGCAGGACCGCGCTGCACCTGGCCTGCGATATGGCGCTGGTGGTCGTCACCCAGCTGCTGGTGTGGGTGGGTGGGCGCGGGGGGGGGGGGGTTGGGGCATTAGGGTGGGTGTGGGGTGGGTGGGGGATGTGGGGTGGTGATAGGGAGGGTAGGGTGGGCGTGTCGAATGTGGAGTGGGGTGGGGGGTGTGGGGAGGGTATGGGGAGATGGGATTATCATGGAGTGTGTAGGGTGGGTATGGGAGATACGGGGTGGGTGTGGGGTGTGTAGGGTGGATGTGGGGTGTGTAGGGTGGGCATGGAGGATTTGGGGCGGGTATGGGTGATGTAGGGTGGCTGTGGGGGACGTGGGGTGGGTATGGGGGAGATGGGATTGTCACAGGGTGTGTAGGGTGGGTATGGGGGAAATGAGGTGGGTATTGGGTGTGGGGGTGGGCGTGGGGGATGTGGGGTGGGCGTGGGGGATGTGGGGGTGGGTGTGAGAGGTGTGTGGGGGGGGTGGATGTGGGGTGTGGGGTGGTTGTCGGGGTGTGGGGTGGCTGTAGGGCAGATGTGGTGGCCATGGTAGACATGGGATGGCCATAAGGACACGCGATGGTGATGGGGGACGTGGGGTGGCCATAGGAGAAATAGGGGGATATCCTATAGGGGATGGTGGGTGTCCAGAGGGGACATGGGACAGCCGTGGGGGACACGGGTTGGCCGTGGGGACGTGGGGTGGCCGTGGGGGACACATAGTGACCGTAGAGGACATGTGACATCCTCAGGGGACGTGGGGTGGCCATAGAGATAAGTGGTGGCCATACAAGTAATGGGATGGCTGTAGGGACGTGGGACGGCCGTACGGGACACGGGGTGGCCGCGGGGACGTGGGGTGGCCATAGGGATAAGTGAGGCCGTGGGGACACGGGGTGGGCGTAGGGACACGCGACGGCTATAGGGGACACGGGGTGGGACAGGGATGTGGGGTGGCCGTAGGGTCACGTGACGGCCGTGCGGTCACGTGGCGCGCTGTCCCGCAGTACGGCGCAGACGTTCGGGCCCGGGACGCGCAGGGCCGCACGGCGCTGTTCTACGCGCGGCGCTCCGGCAGCCGGGAGTGCGCCGAGATCCTGCAGCAGCACGGCTGTCCCGGGGACGGGCCCCCCACCCCCGGCGGCCCCCCCACCCCCGGCGGCCCCCGCGGCCCCCCCACCCCGGGGCTCCGTCGCCGCAGCAGCGCCGCCAGCGTGGGGCCGTGCGTGGAGCCGCGCACCGCTCTGGTATAACGGGGCGGGGGGGGGCGGACGGCCGGGACCCCCCCCCAGAAGGGGCGCCCCGCGGTTTGTATTTTTGATGCTCTATTTATTATCCGCCCCCTCCCCCCCCCCAGCGGTGGGGTCTCTTCTGGTCCTGGTGCCCCCCCCCCCCCCCCCCCGTTGCGCGGTGTTGTGCCGCAGGGATGAGGTCACTGAACCCCCCCTCCAATCTGCGCCCCCCCCCCCCCAAGTGCCACCCCCCCCATCCACATCCACGTCTCTGTGCCCCCCTCCGAGGTTTCCCCTCCACCCCCCCATCAGTGCCCCCCATCCGTGGCTGTTTCATCTCCCCCTCCCCATATCCTCACATCAGTGCCACCACATCCGTGCCCCCCCCGCCGCATCCCACCCCTTCTTCACCCCCCCATCGTCACCCCCCCTCAGCCCTCACACCCCAGTTTGTGGCACCCCTCCCCCCCCCAGAATTATCCCTCATCAGGAGCAGAGCAGACCCCTCCCACACCCCCCCGACCTTTTCTACGACCTTTTGTACACCCGCCCCCCCCCGCCATGACCATGCACCCCCCCTTTTACCATTTCCCCCCAGTTTTTCTCTCTGTCCCTTTGAGAGCCCCTTTAATTTATTCCTTTGTTCAGCGTTAGGATATAGAGCCACCCCCCCCCCCCGCGGTACCGCGGTGCCCAACGGGTTGAGGGGGGGACACCAGCGGGACCCCCCCGCCTCTCCCGCTGGACCTGGGGGGGAGGGGGAGGGGTGAGGGGTCACGGTGCCCCCCCTCCCCCCAATCCGCCCCAGGACCCCATGAATGTATGGGCCCCACCGCCGTGATGCCCCGCGCCCCGTGGGGCTGAGCAGAGCCCCCCCCCCCAGAACTCGGACGGGGGGGCCGGGTGGGGCCGGGGGGGTGGGGGGGTTTGGGATCGTGTACAGCATTTTCTGCTCTCGGGTGTAACTGTACGTAACAATGTCGGAGTCGGCGCTGTGTTACTGTGGTGGCTGTGCTGTGGTGGAGTGGGGGGTCGTGGGGGGACGTGGTGGGACATGGGGACATGTGGGGGACATGGGGGGATGTGGGGTGACATGGGAGGACATAGGGGATATAGGGATAAGGGGGGATGTGGGGACGTGGGAGATATGGGGACATGGGGATGTGGCACTGCAGTGTGGGGCGGAAGGAGGAGCTGGAACACATGGGTGGCAGTGCCATCCCATAGGGACACGGCAGCACTGCTATCCCATGGGGACACAGCAGGGGTGGCAGAGCCATCCCATAAAGCCACATTGGTGGCAGTGCCATCCCATAATGCCACGGGGGGCAGAGCCATCCCATAATGCCACATTGGTGGCAGTGCCATCCCATAATGGCACGGGGGGGGCAGAGCCATCCCATAATGCCACATTGGTGGCAGAGCCATCCCATAATGCCACATTGGTGGCAGAGCCATCCCATAATGCCACATTGGTGGCAGCGCCATCCCATAATGCCACATTGGTGGCCGTACCGCGCAATGGGACACGTGGTGGACAGCGCCTGGTGCTGAACTTCGGGATGGACTGAAATGCAAAGGAGTGGGCGTGGCTTACACGGAACGGGCGTGGCTTTGCGTCGAGTGGGCGGGGCCAGAGCCGCCCTGCCGTCACGTGCAACGGCGGCGGGGGGGCAACGAGTTGGGGGTGTGGGGGTCGTGGGGGGGCGAGGGGGGCGGGGTGCAGGAGGTGCGAGGGCCGTTGGGACTGAGGAGCGTTGGGTTCAGTGGGGGGCGGTTGGGGGGAATGGAGGGGAGACGAGTGGGATAATGGTCCGTCCCCCCCCCCCAAAAAAAAGCCCCACTCATTACTGACCCCTAATGAGGGCCTGGAGGGCGCTGCTGGGGACCCCAACCCAGTCCTCAGGGAGGGGCAGCCCCCCCCCATCCCAAAGACACCACAGCCATGGGGGGGGGGAAGAGACAGACGGACAGAACCACGCAAGGACACAGGCCTCGATTAATTAATTAATTAACACCGGCGGGGGGGGGGGGGGGGGGCGCACATCTCATTATGAGAAAGAGCCCCCCCACACACACACAACGAAAGGGGGGGGCCATGCAAACACCCCCACAGTAACAACAGGAAACCTCCCTCCCCCCCCCAATTCCTGCCCCTCCCTCCCCCCACCCTCAGTGCAGGATTATGGGGGGGGGCCATGGGACATCCCTCCCCCCGCAGTCTCAATTCCTCTTGGGGCAATGGGGGCTCAGATCACTGCCCCCCCCCCCGCAGACCCCCCCAAAGTGGGGCACAGAGGACCTCCACCCCCTCTGCCCCCCCCCCAGGGCTGGTATTACCCCTAGCGGGGGGTAGCAGAGTATAACCCCCCCCAGTCAGCAGTGGTGTGGATGAATTGGGGGGGGGTCACAACTCGTGGTCCTCAGAGTCGCTGGGGGGTGGGGGGGTCTCGTCGCGGCCCCCCCACACGAAGCGATAATTGTCCTCCAGCGTCTGCAGCCGCCGCCGCTCCTTCTGCGCCTCCTCGGAGCCCTGGAGCTGCGGGGGGGGCACAATGGGGGGGGCACAATGGGGGGGCACAATGGGGGGGGCATAATGGGTGCCCACAGCAGTACGACCCCCCTCACCCCAAATCTGCCCCTCCCTCCCCCATCCCAGCCCCCCCATATCTCAGACCCCCATCTCCGCCCCCCCCCTCGCCTCAGACTCCCCCAATGCCCACATCTCACCTCCCCCCCCCGACTCTTTTTCACCCCAGTGCCCCCCCCACCCCCTTCCTGGTGCCTCAGCCCCCCCCGCCCCCCCACCCACCAGGACATTGAGGAAGATGTCCTTCAGGTTTTTCGTGTCCTCGTCCGACAGCCACTGCGCATCGTCCCCCCCCGCGTCCCCCCCCGCCGTCACGATGGTGATCCGGATCTTCCCTGGGGCGGGGAGCACTGAGGGGGGGGGGTCTGAGCACCGTGCCCCCCCCGCCCCCCCGCGCCCCCCCCAGCCCCATTACCTTCCGCTCGCAGCCCCTCCTTGGCCAGCAGCTCCCTCACTTCTCCCTCCAGCTGCTGCAGCCGGGGGGGGCCCTGAGCCGCCTCCTGAACACGGCCCCCCCCCGCTGCGGGGACAGCGCTGTGTCACCGGGGGGGGGGCACGGGGGGGCTTTGGGGACGGGTGGCACTGAGGGAGGACAGAACGTGGGGTGGTGCCAGCAAAGGCACAGGGGTGGTGATGGGGGGGGCACAGAGCACAGGGGCGGTGATGGGGGGGGGGGGCACAGAGCACAGGGGCGGTGATGGGGGGGGCACAGAGCACAGGGGCGGTGATGGGGGGGGGCACAGAGCACAGGGGCGGTGATGGGGGGGGCACAGAGCACAGGGGCGGTGATGGGGGGGGCACAGAGCACAGGGGCGGTGCTGGGGGGGGGGGCACAGAGCACAGGGGCGGTGATGGGGGGGGGGCACAGAGCACAGGGGCGGTGATGGGGAGGGGGCACAGAGCACAGGGGCGGTGCTGGGGGGGGGCACAGAGCACAGGGGCGGTGATGGGGGGGGGCACAGAGCACAGGGGCGGTGATGGGGGGGGCACAGAGCACAGGGGCGGTGATGGGGGGGGCACAGAGCACAGGGGCGGTGATGGGGGGGGCACAGAGCACAGGGGCGGTGATGGGGGGGGGCACAGAGCACAGGGGCGGTGCTGGGGGGGGCACAGAGCACAGGGGCGGTGATGGGGGGGGCACAGAGCACAGGGGCGGTGCTGGGCTCACAGTGAGGATCTGGGCTCACCGGGTGCTTGCGGGGTGGGGGGGTCGGGTTGAGCCGCGCTCCTCCCGGCGCCCTCCCCCTCCTCCCGATCCTTGGCGGTGGGGGGGGGCTCGGGGGGGCGGCCCCCTCCAGCCGCTCCATCAGGCGGCGCAGGGTGGCGGCCAATGAGGAGGAGGCGCGGCGACGGTCGAAGTCCCCCTTCAGCCCCTCCGCCTCCAGCTCGTCCTCCACCTGGGGGGCGGGGGGGGAAGTCGGGGGGGTCAATGGGGAAGGGGTTCAGGGGGTTTCAGTGTGGGGGGGGGGGCAGTGGATGTCAGTGGGGGGGGGTTGGGGGGTATCGGGGGTCAGGGGATGTCGATGGGGGGGACGTCGGGGGTCAATGGGGGAGGAGGGGGTTTCAGTGCAGGGAGTCAGGGGGTGTCAGTGGAGAGGGGGGGTCAGGGGGTGTCATTGGGGGGGGAAGTCGGGGGGTCAGCAGGGGAGGGGCAGGGAGTGTCGGGAGTCAGGGAACGTCAATGGAGGAACAGTTGGGGGTCAATGGGGAAGGGGGGTCGGGGGTGTCTTTGGGGGGCAGTCAGGGGAGCCCCCCCAGCACCCACCTCGCTGATGATGCTGTCGAACTCCTTCTCCATCTCCGTCTTCACCTCCTCCTTCAGCTGCGCCATTTGCTCCCGCGGCAGCAGGACCCCCCCCAGCTCCTTCTCAAACCCCCCCAGGAGCTCAGCGTCCTCCTCTTCTTCTTCCTCTTCCTCCACCTCTTCTTCCTCCTCGGTGCTGGGGGGCTCCTCGGGCCGGGGGGGTCGGAGCTGGGGGGCTCCGGGCCGGGGGGCTCTTTGGGGCTGGGGGCATCGGGGTTCTTCTCCACCCGCTCCTCACCGCCCTTCTCCTGGGTCTGGAGGAACGAGGAGGGCTCAGCCCTATGGGGCCCCAAATAGAGGAGGGGGGGGCAGGAAAAAAGGGTGCCTCCCCCCCCCGACCCGATCCACAGGGACACCCCCTGGGGGGGCTGGTAATGGGGAACCCGAGGCACAGAGGGGAGGGAAGGGCCGTGGTGGGATCACCACTACAATCCAGCCCCCACCCCCCGCCCCCCACCAGCCGGAACCCCCCCTCCAGCCCCCCCACCTTCCGGGTGCTCTCCTTCAGCTCCTCCAGGAACTGCAGCAGCTCCCGGGGGCTCCGGATCACTTTGAAGTGGATCTTCTTACGGCCGTCTGCAACGGGGGCGTGGAGAAAGTGGGGTGGGATGGGGGGGGGCACCGGGGGGTGCAGTGAGGGGATGCAGAGGGGACAGCGTGGGGGGGAGCATGGGGATGCAATGGGGACAGAGCTGGGGTGGCACAGCGGTGCGGCGGGGATGCAATGCAGGCAGTAGAGGAACAGCGCAGGGACGCAGAGGAGCAGTGCTGGGGTGACACTGGGATGCAGTGGGGACAGAGCAGGGATGGCATGGGGATGCAGTGGGGGGCCACAGTAAAGACATTGTGGGGACAGAGCAGGGGTGGCACAGGGGTGCAGCGGGGGCAGCAGGAGGACGCAGTGGGGACGCAGGCAAAGCAGCGGGAGGACACTGAGGAACCCACCGGCCGTGTCTGTGCTGCCGCCTGTCCCCGGCGCCGCCTCCCCGTCCTGCGGGATGGAGGCAGCAGTGGGGCGGGGGGTGGCGGCAGGGTGGGGGGCTCCAGCCATCAGCCCCCACCCCCCACACCGCCCCCAGCCCCCTCCAGCACTCACTGTGCCGGCGGCCCCCGGAGCAGCGGTGGGGACGGAGTCGGTGTCACCGCGTGGCGCCTGGGGGGGGTCCGGGGGGGGGTCGCGGCCGTCCCTCTCGCTCCAGAGGCGGCTGTCGAGCGTGCGCAGCTCCTCTGAGATCTCCTCCACCTTCCGCTTGGTGTCAGCTGGGCACGGCGACAACAGCAGCGCAGCACGTCGGCCCCAGCCCCACGCCGGCCCCAGCCCCACGCCGCCTCCCCAACCCCCAGACCCCCCCACCCCCTGACTGCCCTGAAACCTCAGACCCACTCTTAACCCCTGGAACCCCCCCCAACTGCAGGACCCGCCACCCCCTGGACCCCCCCAATCCCAGAACCCCCCCACCCCGACTGCCCCCCAACATCAGACCACCCCCAACCCCAAACTTCCCCCCCGGGACCCCTCGCCAATCCCCTGACACCCCCCCACCCCCTGACCCCCTCAATCTCAGACCCCCCACCAACCCCGAACCCCCCCACATCCCAGCCCCATCCCCCGAGGCCCCCTCAGGACTCCTCCCAAACCCCCCCATATACGAGACCCCTCCCCAAACCCTGTCCCCCCATAACCCCGCCCCCCCAAACCCTCCAAGACCCCCCCCGAGACCCCTCCCCAGACCCCATCCCCCAGGCCCCCCCACCAATACCCGCACCACCCACAACCCCAGGGGTCCCCCCAGGACCACCCCCCAATCCCCTGACCCATCCCCCACCCGACCCCCCACCAACTCCCAGACACCTTCCGACCCCTCAAGACCCCCCCCCCCACCCCCTGTACAGCCCAACCTCAGACCCCCCCCACCCCTGATTCCCTCAACCTCAGCTCCCCCACCAACCTCCCAGACAAACTCCCCACCTCCCAAGACCCCCCCCACCCCCCGTACAGCCCCAACCTCAGACCCCCCCACCCCAGCCCCCCCTGCCAACCGTTGGAACTCCCACCCCAACCCCCCCAGGACCCCTCCCCAATCCCTGGACCCCCTCAACCTCAGACACCCCCCCCCCCCCCCAACCTCAGGAGTTCCCCCACGGGGCATCAGCCCCCCCCGCCCCTCCCCACCTCCAGACCCCCCCACCCCCTGGCACACGCCCCAACGCCCCACCCCTCAACCACCCCCATGAGACCCCTCCCCAACCCCTGACCCCCCCACCCCAGCCTCCCTGCCAACCGCCAGAACTCCCCACCCCGACCCCCCCGGGACCCCTCCCCAATCCCCGGACTCCCCCAACCTCAGGAGTTCCCTCACAGGGCATCAGCTCCCCCTCGCCCCCCCCCCACCCCCCGGCACACACCCCAACCCCCCACCCCTCAACCACCCCCACCGGATGCTCCCCCCCCCACCCCTGACCCCCTCAACCTCAGCCCCCCCGCCAACCCCTGGGACCCCCCCGGCCCCCACTCACAGACTTGCTCTCGGACGTATCTGACGTACTGCTGGGGGCTGAGGGCGGGCTGGCAGCGGATGTTGAGGGGTGCCGCTCCGGGGGGGGGTCGCAGCCAGGGGTGTTGGCAGAGCCGCCCCGTGTGCACCGTCAGCACGTAGGAGCACGAGTGCGGCTCGTCCACGCGCGCGATGTAATCCCCAGCCCCCTCCTCACACACAAACTGAGGCGCGCAGCGTCAGCCCCGCGTCCGGGGGGGGCGGGGGGGGCGCCCCGTTGTGTGTGGGGGGGTGGGCTGGGGGTCCGCGCCCCCCCGCGTGCTCGGCGCTTACCCGCACTTCGGCCTCCCTGGGCGAACCGGTGAGGTCGCAGCGGGAGCCGTTGCCGTAGCTCTGGCTGTGGTAGCGCTTCAGGCGGTGCTGCGTGGAGGCCTGGGGGGGCGGGGGGGGGGGCGCGGCGATAAGTGGGGACGTGGGACCCCCGGGGGTCTGCTGGCCACCAATGGGGCTGCGCACCCACCTGGGCTGCTGCGTCGTCCCAGTCGAAGGCTGACTGGAAGTGGCCGAGGAAGAGGATGTCGCCTTTGATCTCCGAGTCTGGGGGGGCACACGGCGTGGGGGGGGTGAGGCAGTGAGGAGGGAGGATGGAATGGGGGGAAACTGGGGTATGGCTGGGGGGGGAACCGCTCATCTCATTGCAGGTTGGGGGGGTGGGGTTTGGGGAGGGGTCCTGGGGGGGAGTTGGAGGGGGGCAGGGTGGAGGGGGGCTTGGGGGGGTGGAGGTTGAGGGGGTCAGGGGGGGCTGAAGGTGTGAAGGGGCCACACCTCATCTATGGGGAGGGGGAGGAACAACACTTCACCCTGGGGGGGGGGAACAACAACACATCTTTGGGGGGGGGGGGTGACACCTCACTTTATGGCCCTGGGGTCTCCTTGTGTCACCCACCCACCCCCGGGGGTCCCTTTGTGTCGCCTCTCCCTCTATTCCAGCCTGGCCCTGAGGGTCCCCTTCTGTCACCACCCCCCCCCCCCCCCCATCACCAGGGATCCCCTCGTGTCATCCCTCCTCACTGGGGGGAACATCTCGGGGGGGGGGGAGGGGAGGGAACACACCTCATCTTTGGGGGGAGGGGAGAAAGAGAGAGAACACCCCCGTCTGGGGGGAGGGCACACGCACACAGCTGTCTGGAAGGATGGGGGGGGGACGACACACCCGACCCCCCCGTGTGGGGGTCACAGACACGACTCCCTTGTCTTGGAGGATTTGGGGGGGGCACAGACCCACCTTCCACGTGGTACTGCTGGATGTGCTTCCCATAGCAGAAGCGGTACGTCCACCAGTCCTTGGTCTGCAGGACACGGGGGGGGGGGGTTGGGGACACCAAGGGGGGGGGGCAGCACGCCGTGCTCCCCCCCAGCCCTTCCCACCCCCTCGCTGTTCTCACACACCTTGAGCAGGCAGGGGGCCGCGGCCATGGGGCGCAGCAGCTCGGCCACCCCCGAGCCGTTGTAGGGCCGCGATTCTGGGGGGGGGTCGGGGGGGCGACGAAGGGCGGCGGGGGGCAAACGGCATTCATAGCGCTGCTGGAACACTGAGGACACCGTCACCACGTCGGCCGTCTGGTGCTGGGGGGGCACAGCACAAAGGGGGGTGGGGTTGGGAGGAATGGGGGGGGTGACGCTGCTGGGGGGGCTGGGGGGGGAGTGGCGCCGGCAGAAGAGGGGGTACAGGCAGATGGGTGACGTGGGGGGGTGAGAATGGTGGGAGGAGTGACGTGGGATGGGCGGGGGGTGGGGACACAAGGGGACCCTGAGGGCCAGGCTGTGACGGAGGGAGGGGGAACAGAAAGGGACCCCCGGGGGGGGGGGGAGCGACACGAGGAGACCCCAGGACTAGGCTGGGGGGGGGTAATGCAAGGGGACCCCCAGGGCCAGGCTGGGGGTGAGGGACACAAGGGGACCCCTGGGGATGGGGAGGGGGTGGTGACAGAAGGGGACCCTCAGGGCCAGGCTGGGATGGAAGGAGGGGTGACACAAAGGGACCCCGGGGGGGGGTGGGTGACACCCCAGGGCCAGGCCGAGGGGCGGGGGGGGCGGTGACACAGGGGGACCCTCGTGTCGGGGGGGTCGGGGGGGCCCCCGCCAGCACAGCTCCGTGGGCGCAGACTTTGCCCCATGCCGCGCCCCGCTGACGGCATTGCGGAAGCGGCTGCTGGGCGCTGCTCCGGGTCGCCGCCATCGCTGTCACCATCGTCACCGGCCTCGTGGTGACGGCTGCAGCCCCACACAGCACTGAGGTACGGCCCCACGGGGACCCTCCGTCTGGGGAAGGTGCTCCACCCCCCCCCAAAAGCCCCCCGCTGTCGCCGCGCATCCCTTGCCACCCCCCCCCCCCTTCCTGCTCACGTTTCCTGCCTGGGCCCAGCGCTGCTCCTCTCCCCCTGCTGTTCCCATTGGGCCCCGCAGCCCACCCCGCAGATCCCACCCGGTTTGGATCCGGGCCCCATTCCCACCCCATCCCCATTGTGGGGCTGCTGCCCCGTCCCGTTCCTGTTACCCATTCCTGTTAGTGCCCCTTCCCCATCCGCGCCCCTTCCAGTGCCCCAGTCCCACTCCCAGCACCTGTTCCCAGCGCCCTCCTCCCACTGCCCGTTCTTGCTGCCTGTTCCCATTCCCACACCCACTACGCTTCTCCCACTCCCGGCTCCCGCTCCCAATCCCTGCATCCAGCACCTGTTCCCAGTGCCCTCCTCCCATTCCCAGCCCCAGTTCCCAGCGCTCATAACCCGCCCCTGATGCTCGTTTCCACCCCCTCTCCCGTTATCCGTTCCCGGTTCCCAGTTCCCCTCCCGCTGCCCGTTCCCGGTTTTCAAACCCAGTTCCCAGTTTTCAGTACCCATTCCCAGTTCTCTACATCCCCCCCAGTTCTCACAGCCCATTCCCAGTTTCCAGTTCCACGTTCCCAGTTCTCACTCCCAGTTCCCAGTACCCCCTCCCAGTTCCCATTCCCAGTACCCCCCCTCCCCCCCCCGCCCGTGCCCGGCCCTTCGCCGCACGCCGCGCCCCCCGCAGCCCCCGCACGGTCACCTGCCCGGCCAGCACGGGCTCCCTCAGTATCTCCAGCCCGTACGCCATCTCGCTCAGCTCCCGCACGTTGAGCGCTCCGTTCGCCGCCCGCAGCGCCGCCAGCAGCGCCAGCAGCGCCAACCCCGGCGCCGCCGCCATCTTGCCCCGCCGCCCCGCTTCCGCCCGCCGCCTCGCTCGCTCGGCCCGCCCCTCCTGGCGAACCGCGTGCCGATTGGGCGGCTGGCCGTCAGTCGGCGAGGAGAGCGCCTCCTATTGGCTGCCGGGCGGGGAGGGAGCCCCCTGGATTGAGGCCGTTGCGGGAGGGCGGCGGCGGCGGCGGCTCCGTGCGCGCACGCGATTGGGCCGAGTCGTCGCGGTCGCGGCCAATGAGAAGGCGCGGCCCCGCCCCGCGGGGTGACGCGGTCCCGCCCCTTAAAGGGGCAGCGCGGTGGCGCAGCGCGCTCCCATTGGCCGAGCGGGATGCAGGCGATTCCCGCCTCCTGATTGGTGGAGGCGGCGGAGCATCCCGGGGGAGGGGGGAAGAGGCGGTGGCGGTCACGTGATTACCGAGAGCGGGGATGGGGGGTGGGGGGGCAGTGGGTCCGATCCCAGCGGGGCTCAGGGGGCTGTGGGAGCCCTCTGTGCCGCAGCCGGGACCGAACGCGCACCCCCGAGCCCCCCCCGTTCACGCACACCCCGTTAAACCCCTCTCTCAGCCCCCAGCCCCCCACGCTGCCCCCCAGCCCCACATATCGCCCCCACATCCCCCTCACCCCCATAACCCCCCAATCTGCCCTGCCCCCCCCCTTTATCCCCTCCCTTTGTCCCCCCCGCCCCGCCCCCCCCGCCGCCCTCCCGCTCTCAATGACTCCGTTGTGCGCTCCCAACGTGGGCACAGAGCCCGCCCTGTGCCGCCCCCCTTTTTTTCTCCCCCCCCTACTTTGTGTCCCGGACCCGCCTCCCCCCCCCCCCCCACAGCCCCCCCCGGCCGCTCCCGGAGCTGCGGCGGTGCCGTTCCGGTTCGGGTCCACCGGGGGCGCACTCATAGCCCCCCCCCCCCCGGACTGGTACCGGTGCGGCCGCGGAGCTCCGGGAGGCGCCGGCAGAGCCAGGTAGGGCCCGGCCGTATCGCGATATATCGCGGCGTGGGGGGGGAGGGGGCAGCACCTCGACAACGACATCAGCGGCCGCCGCATCCCCCCCCCCCCAGCACCCACCACCCCCGGGGCCTCGCAGCCACCGCCCCCCCCCAAACCCTCCCCTCAACTCGCCCCCCCCAGCCCCACCCCTGCATCCCCATCACCCCCCATCACCCCCCATCACCCCCAGCTCCCCCCCGCTCCCCATGTGGGTTATGGGGTTATTTTTTATGCCGGGGGGGTTGTTGGGGATGTCGCCCTCCCCCCATAGGTCCCATGTGGGTTACGGGGTTATTTGGGGGGGGGCGGATATGTTGGGGGGGAGTCACCCACCGCCTGTGCCCCCCTCCCCAGTACGTTCCCATGTGGGTTATATACATGTTTGGGTTTTTGGGGGGGATTTGGGGGGTGCCCCCCCCACATTCCCTCAGTACCGGGGTGGGATCGGGGGCTCTGGGGCTGTGTGCCCCCCCCGTTCCCCGGCGCCACCCTCTGTCCGCATCCCCAGCCGTTCCCGGCAGAGCCATGAGTGTGGGCTGAGCCCCCCCGACCCCCCCGGGAGCAGCGGCCGCGCTGAGGTGAGGGGCTGAGGGGGGAACTGGGGGGACTGGGAGCACTGGTCTGCATTGAGGATGCTGGGAGGCACTGGTTTGCAATGGGTGGAACTGGGGACACTGGGTGGCAGCGCAAGGCAGTGGGAGCACTGGTTTGTACTGGGGACACTGGGTGGCAGTGCACGGCACTGGGAGCACTGGTTTGTACTGGGGACACTGGGTGGCAGTGCATGGCACTGGGAGCACTGGTTTGTACTGGGGACACTGGGTGGCAGTGCACGGCACTGGGAGCACTGGTTTGTACTGGGGACACTGGGTGGCAGTGCACGGCACTGGGAGCACTGGTTTGTACTGGGGACACTGGGTGGCAGTGCACGGCACTGGGAGCACTGGTTTGTACTGGGGACACTGGGTGGCAGTGCATGGCACTGGGAGCACTGGTTTGTACTGGGTGGCAGTGCAGTGCACTGGGAGCACTGGTTTGTACTGGGTGGCAGTGCATGGTACTGGGAGCACTGGTTTGTACTGGGTGGCAGTGCATGGCACTGGGAGCACTGGTTTGTACTGGGTGGCAGTGCATGGCACTGGGAGCACTGGTTTGTACTGGGGACACTGGGTGGCACTGAGTGGAACTGAGGACACTGCTTTCCACTGGCTGGCACTGGTTTGCACTGGGAGCACTGGTTTGCACTGGTTCCTACTGGGGACACTGGGTGGCAGTGCTGCGGGCACTGGGAGACTCTGGTTTGCACTGGTTTGCACTGGTTTGCACTGGGAGGTACTGGGAGCACTGGTTTGCATTAAGGATATTGGGAGGCACTGGTTTGTACTGGGTGGCACTGCATGGAACTGGGGACACTGGTTGGCAGTGCAAGGCACTGGGAGCACTGGTTTGTACTGGGTGGTAGTGGGAGGCAGTGGGGACACTGGGTGGCAGTGAGGGGCACTGGGAACAGTGGTTTGTACTGGTTTTCACTGGGGACACTGGGCAACAGGGTGAGACACTGGTTTGGCACTGGTTTGCACTGGGTGGAATTGGGAGCACTGGTTTGGCACTGGTTCCCACTGAGGACACTGGGTGGCAGTATGGGGGGCACTGGTTTGTACTGGGAGCACTGGGAGCACTGGTTCCCCCCAGTTCTCACTGGTTTGCACTATTTTGCACTGGTGTACACTGGTTTATACTGCTGTGAATAGTGCCATACTGGTTCCCATACTGGTGTGCACTGGTTTATTTGTTCTGGTGCACATTGGTTTCTACTCGCACCCACTGGCTCTCACTGGTTTGTACTGGTTCTCACTGGTTTATACTGGTTCTTAGGGGTTCATACTGGTTCTCACAAGTTCATACTGGTTCTTGCTGGTTCACACTGGTCCCCATGGGTCTATACTGGTGCACACTGGTTTACTGACACCGCTGGCTCTCGCTGCTTCCTGGGGGGCTGCGCAGCAGCATGTGGTGCTCTGTACTGGGTCATACTGGGTCATACTGGGACATACTGGGTCATACTGGGACGTATTTGCTCTTACTGGCTCTTACTGGCTCATACTGGTTCATACTGGTTCACACTGGCTCATACTGATTCATACTGGTTCTTTCCAGCTCTTACTGGCTCTTACTGGTCCATACTGCCTTTTACTGGTCCATCCTGGCTCATACTGGCTCATACTGGTTCATACTGGTTCACACTGGCGCATACTGTTTCATACATGCTCTTACTGGCTCATACTGGTCTATACTGGCTCATACTGGCTCATTCATACTGGCTTGTACTGGCTTGTATTGATACTTAGTGCTTTTTTTCTGGCTTATACTGGCTCTTAGTGGTTCATACTGGCTCATACTGGTCTGTACTGGTTCGTACTGGCTCATACTGGTCTGTACTGGTCCATACTGCCTCATACTGGTCCATCCTGGTCCGTACTGGCTCATATTGGTCTGTACTGGTCTGTACTTGCTCATACTGGTCTGTACTGGATTGTACTGGCTCATACTGGTCCGTACCGGTCTGTACTGGCTCATACTGGTCCATACTGGCTCATACTGGTCCATACTGGTCCATACTGGCTCATACTGGTCCGTACTGGCTCATATTGGTCTGTACTGGTCTGTACTTGCTCCTACTGGTCTGCACTGGTTTGTACTGGCTCATACTGGTCCGTACCGGTCTGTACTGGCTCATACTGGTCCGTACTGGCTGATACTGGTCCGTACCGGTCCATACTGGCTGATACTGGTCCGTCCTGGTCCCGCAGCCCCGCAGGATGCGGCCGGGCCCGAAGCCGCTCTGCCTGCTGCTGCTGGCCTCGGCCTCGCTGGCCGCGCTGCTGCTGCACCTGTGTGCCCCCAAAGCCCCCCCCCGCAGCGTGGATCTGCGGCACCCCCAGAGCGAGCGCCTCCCGGCCCCCCCGCCCGGAGCCCCCCCCCGCGCCTACCCACACATCGCCTTCCGGCTGAAGGACGACGTCATGGGGTGAGTGGGGGGGCGGGGGGGCAATGGGGGCAATGGGGGTCTGGGGGGTATTGGGGCAATGGGGGCATTATGGGGGCATTATGGGGGTATTATGGGGGCATTATGGGGGCATTATGGGGCCATGAGAGAAATGGGGGTGATGGGGAGAATGGGGAAACTGGGGGCACTGGAGGGAAAGGGGATACTGGGGGCAATGAGGGCACTGGGGGGGGGGGGGACTGGGGGCACTGGGAGCAACGGAGGCACCGGGGGAAGGGGGATACTGGGGGCACTGGGGTGATTGGGGGCAATGGGGGGCGTGGGAAAATGGGGGAATATTGCCGTGGTGCCACGGTGGTGTGGGGGGCACTGGGGGGCACTGGGGGGCACTGGGGGCCATGGTGATGCGGTGATACGGTGCCATGGTGATACGGGGGTGTGGTGCTGCAGTGCCGAGGTGCCGGGGTGGTTGATATGGTGCCATGCTGCTATGATGCCATGGTGCCATGCTGTTCTGGTGCCATGGTGTTTTGGTGCCACAATGCCACGCCGTTCTGGTGCCATGGTGTTCTGGTGCCATGGTGCCATGGTGTTTTGGTGCCATGGTGCCATGGTGTTTTGGTGCCACGATGCCACGCCGTTCTGGTGCCATGCTGCTATGATGCCATGGTGCCATGGTGTTTTGGTGCCATGCCGTTCTGGTGCCATGGTGTTCTGGTGCCATGGTGTTCTGGTGCCATGGTGTTTTGGTGCCATGGTGCCATGGTGTTCTGGTGCCATGGTGTTCTGGTGCCACGCCGTTCTGGTGCCATGGTGCCACGATGCCACGCCGTTCTGGTGCCACGCCGCTCGGTGGTGCCACGCAGGCTGCTGCCCAGGAACGCGTGCTCGTGTGAGGCAGAGCCGGGGCTGCCGCTGCCGCTGTTCGGGCAGAGCCACAGCGTGGATTTCGGCAGCGCCTTCGGCCCCGACGAGCTGCCCCGGCTGCAGCGGCTGCGCGAGAGAGAATATCGGCGGCACCGGCTGCGGTGAGCGGCACTGCGGGGGGCGGGGGGCCGTAGGGGGCTGGGTGGGACCCCAAGGGCCACGTAGGGCAGATGGGTGCCCTGGGGGCCATATGGGGCTGAATGGGACCCTGAGCAACATATGGGGCTGGGTGGGTGCCCTTGGGGCCATACGGGGCTGGGTGGGGCACATGGGGTCCATATGGGGCTGGGTGGGGCACATGGGGTCCATATGGGGCTGGGTGGGGCACATGGGGTCCATATGGGGCTGGGTGGGTGCCCTTGGGGCCATACAGGGCTGAGTGGGGCACATGGGGTCCATATGGGGCTGGGTGGGTGCCCAGGGGCTGACTGTGACCCCAAGGGCCATATGCAGCTGACTGGGACCCTAAGGGCCATGTAGGGCAGATGGGTGCCCTTGGGACCATATGGGGCTGAATGGGACCTCAAGGGCCATATGGGGCTGAGTGGGGCACATGGGGTCCATATGGGGTCGGGTAGGACCCTAGGGGCCATATAGGGCCAAATGAGACCCTGGGGGTCATATATGGCTGAATGGGACCTCAGGGGGCCATATAGACGAGAGTGGAATCCTGGGGGCCATATGGGGCTGAGTGGGGCACATGGGGTCCATATGGGGCTGGATGGGTGCCCTTGGGGCCATATGGGGCTGAGTGGGGCACGTGGGGACCATGTGGGGCTGGGTGGGACCCTGAGCTCCACATAGGGTAGAAAAGGCCCCTGTGGTCCGTACAGGGCTGAATGGGACCCTGGGGGCCATATGGGGCTGGGGGAGCTTTGGGGGCCATATGGGGCTGAATGGACCCTGGGGGCCATATGGGGCTGGGGGAGCTTTGGGGCGCTGGGTGGGGCTGAGTGGGACCCTGGGGGCCATATGGGGCTGGGGGAGCTTTGGGGCGCTGGGTGGGGCTGAATGGACCCTGGGGGCCATATGGGGCTGAGGGAGCTTTGGGGCGCTGGGTGGGGACCCTGATGTCCTTATAGGGCAGAAAGGAACGATGGTGTCCGTAGTGGGCAGGGCGGGACCTGTGGGGTCGGGGGGGACGTGGGGGGGAGCCTCCAGCCAACTGCCCCCCCATAGGGTGCAATCCCCCGCTGACCGCCTGCTGGTGGTGCCAGCCAACTCCCCCCTGGAATATCCCGCCCAGGGGGTGGAGGTGCGGCCGCTGCAGACCGTGCTGGTGCCTGGTAGGGGGCGGGGGGCACGGGGGGGCACGGGGGGGCGGGGCTGGGGGGGAGGGGCGTGGAGAGGGTATGAGGGGGAGGATGGGGGGTATGGGGGGAAAGAGGGGAAATCCGGGGGGATGGGGGGGAGGGGAAAAGGCGGGGGGACGGAGGGAAGGTTTGGGGGGAGTGAAAGGTTGGGGGGAGGTATGGGGGGAGGGAGACTGGGGTCGTGGGGGGGAGGGAGAGGTAGGAAGTGATGGGGTGGGGGGACACGGGGGGGTTTGGTGTGAGGGGGGCAATGGGGTGGGGTGGGGAAATGGGGGGGAAATTGGGAGGCGGGAGGGAGAGGGAAGGTGGGGGGGGACATGGTGGGGGGGGGAATTGGGGGGTGGGGGGGAGGGGGAAGGTGGTGGATTTGGAACAGGGGGGCAAGGGGAAAGTTGAGGGGAAGTGGGGGGGTCACGTTTGAGGGAGGTGAGCACTGGGGGGGGTGTTTTGGGGCCGGGGGGCGACATTGGGGACACAACAAAAGGGGGCACAAGGGGGAAGGGCTGGGGGAGAGGCGATGGGGGTCTGATGGGCCCCCGACCCCCCCCCGATCCACAGGGCTCAGCCTGCAGGCAGCGAGCAGGACGGCCTATGAGGTATGGGGGGCACGGAGTGGGGGGGGGAGATGGCCGTGGGGTGACAACAGCGGGACCTGGGGGGGGCATAATGGCCATGGGGTGACAGCGATGGGATTGGGAGGGGGGAGTGACACCAGTGGGACCTGGGGGGGGGGCTGATGGCCATTGGGGTGACATCAATGGGACCTGGGGGGGGGGGGCACGATGGCCATGGGTGACAGTGATGGGATTGGGAGGGGGGAGTGACATCAATGGGACCTGGGGGGGGGGGTGATGGCCATTGGGGTGACATCAATGGGACCTGTGGGGGGGGGGATGGCCATTGGGTGACAGTGATGGGATTGGGAGGGGGGTGATGGCCATTGGGGTGACACCAGTGGGACCTGGGGGGGGGGGGCACGACGGCCATGGGTGACAGTGATGGCATTGGGAGTGGGGAGTGACATCAATGGGACCTGGGGGGGGGTGATGGCCATTGGGGTGACAATAACGGGACCTGGGGGGGGGCACGATGGCCATGGGTGACAGTGATGGGATTGGGAGGGGGGAGTGACATCAATGGGACCTGGGGGGGGGGTGATGGCCATTGGGGTGACAATAACGGGACCTGGGGGGGAGATGGCCGTGGGGTGACAGCAGTGGGACCCCATGGTGTCCCCCCCCCCCCTCCAGGTGAACCTGACGGCCACCCTGGGGACGCTGGCGGTGGCGGCGGGGGTGGAGGGGGTGACGGTTCGTGGTGACGGGGGGTCCCAGCTGTCACTGGCGGCCGCCCGCCTGGATCACCTGAACAGGCAGCTGCAATTCGTCACCTACACCAACACCGTGTTCCACCCCGACACCGCAGACATCGGTGCGCTGGGCTGGGGGGGGGGGGGGGGGGGATGCGGGTGGGAGGGAGCTGGGGGTGGCAGGGCTGAGGTGGTAGGGGGGCACTGAGGGTGATGTGGGGGTGGGGGTCATAGGGGGAGGGGATCTGGGGTGGCATGGGAGTGGGGGGGGCACAGTGGGTGCAGTGGGTGACATGGGGGGTGAGGGGGGGTGGCACTGCAGTGACACAAGGGGGTTTGGGGGGGGTGGGGGGAGCTGCCATGGGGTGACACCAGTGGAACCTGGGGTGAGGGGCAGAGTGGCCATGGAGTGAGAATAATGGGATGGGGGGAGACGGCCATGGGGGGGGGGGGGGGGCGGGGGGCACGAGGGCCATGGGGTGACAGCAATGGGACATGGGGGGGGGGGGCACAAAGGCCATGGGGTGACACCAGCAGGACATGGGGGGGGGGGGGGGCACGATGGCCATGGGGTGACAGCAATGGGACATGGGGGGGGGGCAAGATGGCTGTGGGGTGACACTAGTAGGACATGGGGGGGGGCACGATGGCCATGGGGTGACACCAGCAGGACATGGGAAGGGGGGGCACGATGGCCATGGGGTGACAGCAATGGGACATGGGGGGGGGGGGGGGGGGCACAATGGCCATGGGGTGACACCAGCAGGACATGGGGGGGGGGGGGCCACAGGCGCTCCGCCGCAGGTCGGTTTGGGGCACCGTGCCCCCCCCGAGCCCCCCCCAATCTCCCCTTTGCCCTGCAGTGCAGTTCTCCACCCCCGGGCACGAAGCCTCCTTCGCCATCCGCATCCGCCACCCGCCCACCCCCCGCCTCTACGGCTCCGGTGACAGCGATGGGGACGGCGGTGAGTGACCCAAAAAAAACCCCCCGGACCCCCAGCCCCCCCCAGGCGGGCGCTGATGGCCCCCCACAGGGTACAACGTGACGGCGCTGGTGACCATCGCCACGAAGACGTTCCTGCGCTACGACAAACTGCGGGCGCTCATCGCCAGCATCCGCCGCTTCTACCCCACCGTCACCATCGTGGTGGCCGACGACAGCCAGCGGCCTGAGAG
Organism: Meleagris gallopavo; assembly: GCF_905368555.1. NCBI lineage: Eukaryota > Metazoa > Chordata > Aves > Galliformes > Phasianidae > Meleagris > Meleagris gallopavo. The sequence goes on along the minus strand of NC_139434.1, from coordinate 149,983 downwards.
CCTGCAGGGCCCCCACCTGGAGCACTACCTCATGCCCTTCGGAAAGGTGGGCGGGGGCAGCGGGGGGGCGGGGAGAAGGGTTGGGTCATTGGGGTCTGATGGGAGCATGGGGTGGGGGGCACTGGGGTCCTGTGGGGCCAAAGGATGGGGTTGTTGGGGTGTGATGGGAACACGGAGTGGGGACAGTGGGGTGGAGGGACTGTGGGGAGAACGTTGGGGTGTGGGAGCATGGGGGGGACAAGATGGGGTGGTGGCACCGCAGGGCAGGGGCTGTGTGGGGCAGGGTGTGAGTGGGGCAGGCTGTGTGGGGCAGGCTGTTGTGGGGCAGGCTGTGTGGGGCAGGCTGTGTGGGGGACAGGCTCTATGGGGCAGGCTGTGTGGGGGCAGGCTGTGTGGGGGCAGGCTGTGTGGGGCAGGCTGTGGGGGGCAGGCTGTGTGGGGGGCAGGCTCTATGGGGCAGGCTGTGTGGGGGGCAGGCTGTGGGGGGCAGGCTGTGGGGGGGGCAGGCTGTGTGGGGCAGGCTGTGTGGGGCAGGCTGTGTGTGGGGCAGGCTGTGTGGGGGGCAGGCTGTGTGTGGGGCAGGCTGTGGGGGGGGGCAGGCTGTGTGTGGGGCAGGCTCTATGGGGGGCAGGCTGTGGGGGGCAGGCTGTGTGTGGGGCAGGCTGTGTGTGGGGCAGGCTCTATGGGGCAGGCTGTGGGGGGCAGGCTGTGTGGGGGGCAGGCTGTGAGGGGCAGGCTGTGGGGGGGGCAGGCTCTATGGGGCAGGCTGTGTGGGGCAGGCTGTGTGGGGCAGGCTGTGGGGGGCAGGCTGTGTGTGGGGCAGGCTGTGTGGGGCAGGCTGTGTGGGGGGCAGGCTGTGTGGGGGCAGGCTCTATGGGGCAGGCTGTGTGGGGGGCAGGCTGTGTGGGGGGCAGGCTGTGGGGGGCAGGCTGTGTGTGGGGCAGGCTGTGTGGGGCAGGCTGTGTGTGGGCAGGCAGGCTGTGTGGGGGAGGCTGTGTGGGGGGCAGGCTCTATGGGGCAGGCTGTGTGGGGGGCAGGCTGTGTGGGGGGCAGGCTGTGTGTATGGGGCAGGCTCTATGGGGCAGGCTGTGTGTGGGGCAGGCTGTGGGGGCAGGCTGTATGGGGCAGGCTGTGTGGGGCAGGCTGTGTGGGGCAGGCTGTGTGTAGGGCAGGCTGTGTGGGGCAGGCTGTGTGTGGGGCAGGCTGTGTGGGGGGCAGGCTGTGTGTAGGGCAGGCTGTGTGGGGCAGGCTGTGTGTGGGGCAGGCTGTGTGGGGCAGGCTGTGTGGGGCAGGCTGTGTGTAGGGCAGGCTGTGTGGGGCAGGCTGTGTGTGGGGCAGGCTGTGTGGGGCAGGCTGTGTGGGGCAGGCTGTGTGTGGGGCAGGCTGTGTGGGGCAGGCTGTGTGTGGGGCAGGCTGTGGGGCTGACCCGCTGTGCAGGGCTGGTTCGCGGGGCGGAACCTGGCCATCTCCCAGGTGAGCACCAAATACGTGCTGTGGGTGGACGACGATTTCATCTTCACGGCGCGGACGCGGCTGGAGAAGCTGGTGGACGTCTTGGAGCGCACCAGCCTGGACCTGGTATGGAGGCAGCCGGGCTGCCCCACAACAGCCCCACAGCGCCCCACAGTACCCAACACCCAACACCCAACAGCCCCACAACAGCCCCACAACACCCAACACCCAACAGCACCCAACAGCACTCAGCAACAGCCACACAACACCCGACAACAACCCTACAGCACCCCCCAACACCCCACAGCGCCCCACAGTACCCAACATCCAACACCCAACAGCCCCACAACAGCCCCACAACACCCAACACCCAACAGCACCCAACAGCACCCCACAGCGCCACAGCGCCCAACAGTACCCAACACCCAACAGCACCCAACAGCCCCACAACAGCCCCACAACACCCAACAGCACCCAACAGCACTCAGCAACAGCCACACAACACCCGACAACAACCCTACAGCACCCCACAACGCCCCACACCCCCCACAGTACCCAACCCCCAACAACACCGAACAGCCCCACAACAGCCAACAACAGCCCACAGTGCCCCACAACAACCCCAAACAACCCCACAACCCCAAACAGTCCCGCAACACCCCACAGCACCCAACAATATCCAACACTCAACAACACCCCAAAGTGCCCCACAACAACCCTACAGCGCCCCACAGTACCCAACACCCAACAACACCCAACAACAGCCCCACAACACCCAACGACAGCTCACAGCACCCCACAACAGCCCACAACAACCCTACAGCACCCCAGAACAGCCCCACAGTACCCAACACCCAACACCCCAACACACCGATCCCCCTCACAACACCCAAACACCCCACAACACCCCCAACACCCCCACATCCCACTACACCCCAACAACACTCTGAGAACCCAACAACACCCCAACATGCTGACACCCCCACACTCCAACATCCCACTGCACCCCAACACCCCATCTCGACAACACCCCACCAACACCCCAAAACCACCCCAACAGCTCCACAACACCCCACCAACACCCCAAAACCACCCCAACAGCTCCACAACACCCCACCAACACCCCAAAACCACCCCAACAGCCCCACAACACCCCACCAACACCCCAAAACCACCCCAACGCCCACAACACCCACCAACACCCCAAAACCACCCCAACAGCCCCACAACAACCCACAAACACCCCAAAACCACCCCAACAGCCCCACAACACCCCACCAACACCCCAAAACCACCCCAACAGCCCCACAACACCCCACCAACACCCAAACCACCCAACAGCTCCACAACACCCCACACCCAAAACCACCCCAACAGCCCCACAACACCCCACCAACACCCCAAAACCACCCCAACAGCCCCACAACCCCCACACCCCAAAACCACCCCAACAGCCCCACAACACCCCACCAACACCCCAAAACCACCCCAACAGCCACAACACCCCACCAACACCCCAAAACCACCCCAACAGCCCCACAACACCCCACCAACACCCCAAAACCACCCCAACAGCCCCACAACACCCCACCAACACCCCAAAACCACCCCAACAGCCCCACAACACCCCACCAACACCCAAACCACCCAATAGCCCCACAACACCCCAACACCCCAAAACCACCCAACAGCTCCACAACACCCCACCAACACCCCAAAACCACCCCAACAGCTCCACAACACCCCACCAACACCCAAAACCACCCCAACAGCCCCACAACACCCCACCAACACCCCAAAACCACCCCAACAGCCCCACAACACCCCACCAACACCCAAACCACCCCAACAGCCCCACAACACCCCACCAACACCCCAAAACCACCCCAACAGCCCCACAACACCCCACCAACACCCCAAAACCACCCCAACAATGCCCTGACATCCTGACACCCCAACACCAAAAACCGTCCCAACGCCCCCACAACACCTCGACATTCCAACAACACCCCAAGATCCCAAACTGTGACACCCCAACAGCACCCTGACGCCCCAACACCCAGACCCCCACAACACCCTGACAACACCCCAAAAACACCCCAAAAACACCCTGGCACTCCAACATCCCACTGCACCCCAACACCCCGAAACCCCAAAACCCCAACAACACCCCAACGCCCCAAGATGACCCCAAAACCCGGAGCTGGGGGTCCCTGCTACCCTTTGGTTTTATGGGATTGGCGCAGTGCTTTGGGGCGCGGTGCTCTATGGGGTCAGGGCATCGCTGTGGGGTGTCAGCATCCCGCACCCCATTGCCATATCCCATACCCCAAATCCCATATCCCATTCCCACACCCTGCACCCCATTGTCTCACCCCATCACCACCCCCCATATCCCACACCCATTGTCTCACCCCATTATTCCCACACCCCATTGCCATATCCCACACCCCATACCGCAGTCCCATACCCCATTCCCACACCCTGAACCCCATAGTCTCACCCCCTTACTCCCACACCCCATAGTCTCACCCCACACCGCATGATCTCCCCCCATTCCTTCCGCACCCCATTGCCATGTCCCATACCCCATATCCCACACCCCATACCCCATAGTCTCACCCCATTACTGCCATACCTCATTGCCATATCCCACACCCCATATCCCGTTCTCACACCCCGCACCCTGTACCCCATAGTCTCACCCCACACCCCATCATCTCCCCCCATTCCTCCCGCACCCCATTGCCGTGTCCCACAACCCATTACTCCCACACCCCGCACCCCATTCCACACCCCACACCCCATTACTCCCACACCCCACCCCATCACACCCCACACCCCATTCCCCACCCACACCCCATTACTCCCACACCCCATACCCCATTCCCACACCCCACACCCCATTACTCCCACACCCCAACCCCATTCCCACACCCCACATCCCATTACTCCACACCCCACAGCCCACAGCCCACAGCCTCACCCCACGCCCCCGTCTCCCCCATTCCTCCCGCAGGTAGGCGGCGCTGTCCGTGAGATCTCCGGTTTCACCACCACGTACCGGCAGCGGCTGTCGGTGCGGCCGGGCGGTGCGGGCGGCGACTGCCTGTGGGCGCGGCCCGGCTTCCATCACCGCCTCTCGGGCTTCCCGGGCTGCGTCGTCACCGACGGCGTGGTCAATTTCTTCCTGGCCAGGACCGATAAAGTCCGGCAGGTGGGATTCGATCCGAGGCTGCGCAGAGTGGCGCATCTCGGTGAGTTGGGGGCGGGGCGGGGAGTCACGTGGGGGGGAGGGGGGTTATGGGGGTCTGTGGGGTCATGGGGGGTCATGGGGTCATGGGGGTGTGGGGGGTCATGGGGTCATGTGGGGGTCAGGGGGTCATGTGGGGGGTCAGGGGGTCATGGGGGTCTGTGGGGTTATGGGGGGTCTGTGGGGTCATGGGGGGTCAGGGGGTCGTGGGGAGGAGGGAGGGTTATAGGGTCATAGGGATTATGGGGGGTCAGGGGATCGTGGGAGGGAGGGGGGTTATGGGTTCATGGGGTCACCTGGGGGGTCTGTGGGGTTATGGGGGTGAGGGGGGTCATGGGGGTCACGTGGGGAGTCAGGGGGTCTTGGGGGGTCGTGGGGGGAGAGGGGGTTATGGGGTCATGGAGGTCGTTGGGGGGGCAGGGGCTTTCTGGGGGGGCGGGGAGTTATGGAGGTCTGTGGCTTTATGGGGAGTCTGTGGGGCCATGGGGGGTCAAGGGGTTGTGATGGTCTGTGGGGTTATGGGGGGTCAGGGAGTCGTGAGGGGTGGGGGGTTATGGAGTCGTAGAGGTCACGTGGGAGGTCAGGAGGTTATGGGGTTATAGGGGTCATGGTGGGGTGAGGGGTTATGGGCTCGGTGGGGTTATGGTGGTCTGTGGGGATATGGGAGGTTATGGGGGTCATGGGGGGGAGGAGGGTTATGGGGTCATGGGGTCACCCGGGGGGTCTGTGGGGTCGTGAGAGGGTGGGGGGGTCATGTGGAGCCTGTGGGGTTATGGGGTCATGGTGTCACCTGGGGGATCGGAGGGTCATGGGGCGGCAGGGCGGTTATGGGGGTCTATGGGGTCACCCAGAGCGTCAGTGGGTCATGGGGGGATGGAGGGGTCTGTGGGGTTATGGGGGTCTGTGGGGTCACCCAGGGGGCCAAGGGGTCATGGGGGGGGAGTTATGGGGGTCTGTGGGTTTATGAGGGGTCAGTGGTCATGGGGGATCAGGGGTCATGGGGGGTCAGGGGATCATGGGGGGGGCAGGGAGTTATGGGGTCACGAGGGTCATGTGAGGGGTCGGGGGCCATGGGGGAGTGGAGGGATTATGGGGGGGCGGGGGGTTATGGGGTCATGGGGGGGCAGGGCAGTTATGGAGGCCTGTGGGTTATGGGGGTCTGTGGAGTCATGGGGGGTCTGTGAGCGCAGGTTCTGGGGTCATGGAGGGTTCATGGGTGTCTATTGGGGGGGGGGTCATTGGGTCCTTGGGTATCTGTGGGGTGGGGGTCATGGAGGTCATCAAGGGGTGTCTGTGGGGTCGTGGGGGGTCTGTGGGGTGGGGTTATGGGGTCATGGGGGTCACCAAGGAGTATCTGTTGTGTGGGGGTCATCATGTTGTGGGATGTCTTTGGGTCATGAGGGGTCTGTGGGGTGTGGGTTCTGAGGTCATGGGGGGGTTCACGGGTGTCTATGGGGTGGGGGTCATGGGGTCACGAGGGTCACCGTGGGGGTATCTGTGGGGTGGGGGTCATTGGGTGGTGAGGTGTCTGTGGGGTGGGGGTCATGGGAGTCATCAAGGGGTGTCTGTGGGGTCGTGGGGGGTCTGTGGGGTGGGTTATGGGGTGGTGGGGGTCACCGGAGGGTACCTTTGGGGTCATTGGGTGGGGGGTGTCTGTGGGGCGGGGGTCGCGTTGCCGTGCGTCGCGGTGGCGTCCACGCGGCCGCTCCGTGTCCCACCCAGAGTTCTTCATTGACGGGCTGGGGGTGCTGCACGTGGGCTCCTGCGAGGACGTGGTGGTGGATCACGCCTCCAAGCTGGCGCTGCCGTGGCGCAAATCGGAGGCGGATCGGCTCTACGCCCGGTACCGCTACCCCGGCAGCCGCGACGACGGCGCCCGCCTCAAACACAGCCTCTTCTTCTTCAAGAATCGGTTCCAGTGCATGCTGGGCAATTAGCCCCGCGCCACGGGCACTGCGGCATCGCGGGCGTCGCGGGGGCTTCCAGGACTTTGGGCTCTGCGGGCAGCGCGGGGACTTTGGGCGCCGTGGGAACTTTGGGGTCCTTTGGGCGCCATGGGAACTTTGGGTCCTTTGGGCGCCGTGGGAACTTTGGGTCCTTTGGGCGCCGTGGGAACTTTGGGTCCTTTGGGCGCCGTGGGAACTTTGGGTCCTTTGGGCGCCGTGGGAACTTTGGGTCCTTTGGGCGCCGTGGGAACTTTGGGTCCTTTGGGCACCGTGGGAACTTTGGGTCCTTTGGGCGCCGTGGGAACTTTGGGGTCCTTTGGGTAATTTGGGCACTTTGGGCACTGTGGGCATCACAGGGACTTTGGGTATTTTGGGTCCTTTGGGTCCTTTGGGCACTGTGAGCACTGTGGGGACATTGGGCACTTTGGGCACTGCGGGCACCATGGCTGCCATGGGCACTGTGGGAACTTTGGGGTCCTTTGGGCACTGTGGGAACTTTGGGGTCCTTTGGGCACTGTGGGGTCCTTTGGGAACTTTGGGCACTGTGGGGTCCTTTGGGAACTTTGGGCACTTTGGGGTCCTTTGGGCACTGTGGGAACTTTGGGGTCCTTTGGGCACTGTGGGGTCCTTTGGGAACTTTGGGCACTTTGGGGTCCTTTGGGCACTGTGGGAACTTTGGCTCCTTTGGGCACTGCTGGTGCCGTGGTACCGCAGGCGCTCGGTCACAGTGGCTGCCAGCGTTGGGTGGTCGCTGCACTGTGGCCACCAAATTCTGACTGTGGCCGCTGTTGTGGCTGCCGTGGCTGTGATGCTGTTGCCGTGGCCTCCATTGAGGCGGCGGGGCCACCACCACAGTGACTGTGAGCACCGCCACGGCTGTGCCACTCATCACTGGAACCCCCCCCAAACCACCAAACCTCCACCTCCACCACCAAACCTCCACCTCCACCACCAAACACCTCCACCCCAACCACCAAACCTCCACCTCCACCAAACCACCACAACCTCCACCACCAAACCTCCACCTCCACCACCAAACCTCCACCTCCACCACCAAACCTCCACCTCCACCACCAAACCTCCACCTCCACCACCAAACCTCCACCTCCACCACCAAACCACCTCCACCAAACCACCACCACCACCACCACCACAGCAGCTCTGGCTGCTTTGGCACCACCACGGCCGCCACCGTGAGCAGCACAGTGGGATCGTGGCCACTCCTGTGATCACCACAGCCACCACCGTTGCCATTGTGGCCACCGTGCCCACCACCATCACCAAAGCTTTGCCCAGCTCCGTGGCCGCGGCGGCCTCCATTGTTTGGCTTGTGGCCGCCACCACAGGGACTGCGACCGCCAGGGCCGCCACCGCCGTTGCCACCGTGGCCGCCGTGACAGTTGCCACCCTGCCCACCACCGCGGCCCCATGGTCGGATTTGTGGCCGCCCCGCTGCCCGCCACGGCCTCCATGAGCTCCGTGATCTCCGTGATCTCCACAACCTCCACACCTTCATAACCTCCGCGACCTCCACGACTTCTCCGACCTCCACAACGCTGACGACTTCCACGTCCCCCACGACCTCCATGACCTCTGTGATCTCTACATCCTCATCACCTTCGTAACCTCCATGACCTCCACAATTTCAGTGTTCCCTGTGACCTCCACGTCCCCCACGACCTCCACGTCCTCCATAACCTCCACAGCCTCCACGACCCCCGCGTCCCCCTCGTCCTCCATAACCTCCACGACCCCCACGACTGCTGCAGCCACCACCGTTGCAATCGTGGCCACCCTGCCCACCCCTGTGGCCACCACCGTTGCCATGGCAGCCGCCACGCTGCCCGCCGTGCCCACCACCCCCACCGCCGCCGCGATGGCATTTTTAGCTCTTTTTGTACCACGCTGGGATGGGGGGGGTCCCATCGCCGCCCCCCTGGACTCGGTTTTCTATTCCCTCCCCCCTCCCCCTGTGGGGGCGTTTTGTGCCAAGTCTGTGCCCCTCCCCCCCCAGCCCTCCCGCCCCACCGTCTCGGGACCCCCAGAGTGGGGGGCTGCCCCCACCCCCCCCCACCCTTTTCTACCCAAACGGTGAGATTTTAATGAGAGCTGTCGCTGCTGTGTTCATTCATAAAATAATACTATGGGGGAGGGGGGGGGCGTCCGGGGGTCATCTCAGGGAGGGTGGGGGGCTGTGGGCTCTGAGGGCACACATGGGGGCCGGGGGGGGCGCTGTAAAAAGGGCCCTATGGGGTGGGGGTGACTTATGGGAGAGTGGAGGTTCCGGGGGTCGGCTTAAGGGGTTTAGGGGGCTGTGGGGGGTGTGGGGCGCGCTGTGGGAGTCGGGGGGCTGTGGAAGGGGTCTTGGGATGGGGAGTCACTTATGGGGGCTGGGGGGGGTCTGGGGGCTCAGCTCAGAGGGGTGTGGGGGGGCTGAGGGGGGGTTTAAAGGGTCCCACGGGTGGGGTCCATAGAGGGAATTTGGGGGTCCTTGGGGTCTCACTGAGCTCAATTGACGGGGGGGCGCACAGGGACCCCCGGGGCGCTCGGCCTGGGGTGGGGGGGGTGGTCTGAAGGGGGCGTGGTCTGAGCGAACGGGGGCGTGGTTTGGGCGGTGACAGTCGGGGCATTGCATATGCAAATGAAGGGGCGGGGCCTGTCGTTCCCACGACCTGTCCCCTGCGAGGACCCGTCGGTGACAGACGGTGACACGGGGACGGGGGTCTCGGGGGGGTCCCACCACCCACAAACCACGGATCTGCAGCTCAGTCCCACCCCGACGTCCCCACTCAGTGTCCCCATAAAATGTCCCTATTCCCGTGTTCCCGCCCCCATGTCCCCATCCCGGTGTCCCCACCCCCACCCTTGTCCCCATCCCCACAACCTCGTCCCCGCGTCTCATTCACGTCCCAACTCCAGCGTCCCCATCCTCATATCCCCACCCCAACGTCCCTCACCCCAATGTCCCCATCTCAGATCCACGTCCCCATCCCAAAGTCCCCCCCTCACATCCCCATCCCAATGTCCCCCCCCAATGTCCCCATCCCAAAGTCCCCCCCTCACATCCCCATCCCAATGTCCCCCCCCAATGTCCCCATCCCAAAGTCCCCCCCTCACATCCCCATCCCAATGTCCCCCCCCAATGTCCCCATCCCAATGTCCCCCCCTCACATCCCCATCCCAATGTCCCCCCCCAATGTCCCCATCCCAAAGTCCCCCCCTCACATCCCCATCTCAATGTCCCCCCCCACGTTCTCCATCCCAACCTCCTCCCCAAACGCCCCCAGCCCCACATTCCTGTCATGTCTCATTCATGTCCCCACCCCGACGTCCCCCCCCCACGTTCCTGTCCCCATTCAATGTCCCCATAACGCAGTGACCCCCCCGCCCAGCACTGACCACCCTGCTCCCTTTGCATATCTTTATTGGGTCAAAATTACAGAATGGGGGGGGAGAAGAAATAAAAACCAAAAATAAATTAACCCGGCACCCACCCCCCCCCAGAGCCGCCCCCCATCTGTCCGTTTGTCCACCCAGGGGCGGGGGGGGGGAATTACGTACAGCGTGCCGTCCGTCCGTCCATCCAGCCGTGTCAGGGTTGGGGGGGCACGGCGCCCCCCCCCCTCAGAGCCCCCCCGCTGCCCCCCCCCGTCAGTCCTCAGTGATGCCCTTCGCACGCAGCTCCTCCTGCACGCGGCTCAGATACGTGGGGTCGGGGTACCCGAACCTGGGGGCGTTGGGGAGGATTTGGGGAGGGGGTCAAATCACTGCCCCCACCCCACAGCAACCCCACACTGAAGCTCCACACCCCCCAGCTCCCCCCACCCCAACCCACAGCCCCTTCCCACCCCACAGATCCTCCCCAGCTCCCCCCACCCCACAGCTCAGCCCCTCACCCCACAACTCCCCTCCCCTATCCCACACCTACCCCCCCCACCCCACAGACCCCCCCCGCCCCACAGCCAACAAATTCCCCATTCTGAAGCCCCCCCCCCCCAGTTCCTCACCCCACATTTTTCCTCTCTCCACACCAATTCCTACCTACAGATACTCTCCACCCCACAGCCCCCCCTCACCCCACAGCTCCCTCCCCTTCACTCCACATCCCCACCCCACAGCTCCCTCCACCCCACATCAACCCCCTGCAGCCCCCCTCCTTCACCCCACAGCTCCCACCTTCACCCCCCTCACCCCACAGCCCTCCACCCCACAGCCCCCCTCACCCCACGCCACAGCTCCCCCCCTTCACCGCTACCCCTCTCACCCCCCGCCCCCCGCTTTATCCCCGCCCGCCTACAGCTGCGGCCCCCCGGAGCAGTTGGTTTTATGGTGGATGTCGTTCCAGGTGATGACGTTGGCCCGCCCGGTGGTCATGGAGGTGCCCACGGTGAAGGTGAGGCGCTGCTCAAACGCCTTTCGGAACAGCCCCAGCACTTTGTTGCCCTCGGGGCAGTCGGGCAGGTAGGCGACACGCGTGGTGCCGGGGTACCGAACCCCCGGGTTGGGGTGCTCCGCCTGGGGGGGGGCACGGGGTCGCTGATCTGAGGGAGGGGGGCACCCGAAGGGCCTTGGGGGGCAACTGGGGGGAGTTGGGGGCACCCATGGGGGATTGGGGGGAATTGAGGGGGCCTGGGGGCACCAGAAGGGGGTTTGGGAGGCGATCAGGAGGGGTCTGGGGTACCGTGGGGGGTTTGGGGGCACCTGGAGGAGGTTTGGGGGTCCCAGGGGTCACCCATCCGGTGTGGGGGCAGCCAGAGGAGTTTGGGGGGCAATTGAGGGGGGTTGAGGGCATCCATGGGGGGTTCGGGGGCACCTGCGGGCCACCATCTGGGTGTGGGGGCAACCAGGGGACTTTGGGGGGTCCCAGGAGACACCTATCTGCATATGGGGGTACCCAGGAAAATTTGGGGTCACCCGGGACAGCGTGGGGGGGCACCGAGGGGTCACCCTGGGTCACAGCCCCCCCCCCACAGCCCAGGATGCCATTCTGCCCCCCGTGCCCCCACGACCTGACTCCTCCACCCCCACAACGGCCCAGATCCCCATTCTTCCCCCCCGTGCCCCCCACCCCCTGCCCCACTCCTCAGCACCCCCCCGTTCTCCCCCCGCCCCCCAAAGCCCCGCCATCCTCCCACTTCTCGCTGCCCACGAGCCCCCCCCCCCCTTACCCCGTGTCCCCCCATCCCACTCCACGGCCCTCATGCCCCCCCAACAGCCCCCACACCCCTGTGCCCCTCACCCCATGGCCCCCCACCCCCCCCACCCCCCAGATCCCCACTTTTCCCCCGTGCCCCCGCCCCTCACCCCTTATCCTCCTCTACCCCACTCCACGACCCCCCACCCCCTCGAACCCCACTCTTCCTCCCGTAGTCCCCCCCCTCACCCCATGACCCCCCTCATACCCCATATCGCCCTCCACCCCACTCCATGACCCCCATCTCCCCTAACGGCCCAGACATCCCTGTGCCGCCCACCTCACGACCCCCCTGACCCCCCCACTACCCCCACTCTTACCTCCCCACCCCAGACCCCCCACCCCAGACCCCCACTCTTCCCCCTTATACCCCCACCCCTCATCCCCATGTCCCCCAACAGCCCAGACACCCCCGTGCCCCTCACCTCATGACCCCCCCACGACCCCCCACACCACAGACCTCCACTTCCCCCCCCATACCGCCCACACCCTCACTCCACGACGCCCCTATCCCCCCCCAGACCCCCACTCTTCCCCCCGTGCCCCCGCCCCTCATCCCCTATCCCCCCCATCCCCCCTACAGCCCGGACACCCCCGCGCCCCCACCTCCCGACCCCCCCACATCCCCACTCTTCCCTCCCCACCCCTCACCCCACGACCCCCAAATCCCCCACCCTCCCCAGACCCCCCCTCTTTCCCCCCCGTACCCCCACCCCTCACCCCCCATCCCCCCCTACAGCCCAGACACCGCTGTGCCGCCCCCCCGGCCCCCACTCCCCCCCGGCCCTTACCCCCTGCACTCCGGGCGGGAACACGTATTGGATGACGATGGTTCCGTACCGCTCGTAGCCCGGCAGCGGCAGCGCGGCGTCGCGGCTGACCAGCATGCGGCCGTCGTGGGGCTGATTGCCGACCAGGCGCCCGTAGAAGCGGCCGCACACCGGACACGCCGTCTTCACCTGCAGCGCCCGCGCGATGCAGGCGGCGCAGAACGAGTGCCGGCACCGCTCCAGCGTCTTCCTCTGCTCGATGTCCCCGAGGCAGATCGGGCACTGCCGCTCCCCCTCCTCCTCCTCGAGCCCCCCGCCCCCCATCGCGTACGGGGCGGCCGCCCCCCCCCCGCCTCCGCCGCCTCCTCCCCCCCCGCCGCCCCCGGCGGCTCCCCCTCCCCCGGCGGCGCGATGCTGCGCTTTCTTCAGCTCTTTCTCCGTCTCCTTCAGCAGAGCTTTCAGCGCCTTCCTGGCGGGGCACAGCCGCCCCGGGGGTCCCGCGGCGCTCGGCCCGGCGGCGCTGAGCTGCAGCACGACGATGTCCGAGGCTTCGGCGTCCACGCGCACGCGCACTCGCGCCTCCTCGCTCAGCCGCGCCAACTGCGCCGCGCGCTGCGTGCGAACCGCGTCCCAAACGCGGCGCGGAACCGTCAGCCTCGTCTTGGCGCCGCCCCCGACCGACGGGGCGCCCCCCCCCGCGCCCCCCCCCCCCGCCGCCCGCCCCCCCCCCGCCCGGAGCCGCCGTCGCGGTGCCGCTCGTGGCCGTCGTTCCTCCGCACGCAGCCATCCTGGACAGCAGCAGCGACACTGCGGGAGGGGGGGGGTGAGGGGAGGGGGGGTCGGGTGCCCCCATATTCAGCCCCCCCGTTACGCCCCCCCATAAACAACCCCCCCATGTACATCCCCCCCTCCAAAAAAAATCCAGGGGTCACGTGGTGGGGCACCCTCATGTCCCCCCCCCTCCAAGAGATGGGGGGGTTGTGGGGGGATGATGGGGGGGGATCAGGTACCCCCATGTGCACCCCCCCCTTACACCCTCCCATGTACATCCTCCCATATACATTCCTCCCCCCCAAAAAAAAATCCAGGGGTCACGTGGTGGGACACCCTCATGTCATCCCCCCCCTGCAGGAGATGGGGGAGGTTATGGGGGGATGATGGGGGGGGATCGGGTACCCCCATATACACCCCCCCATTACACCCCCCCCCCAAAAAAAAATCCACGTGGTGGGGCATCCCAATGTGTGTCCACCCCCCCCCACCCCCTCAATCAAACTCTGATGCCCCCCCCCACCCCGAGGCCCAGCTGCTGGACATTACAATGTCTCACCCCCCCCCCCCCCCCAATCCAGGGGGCACAGATCAGAACCGCCCCCCCCCAACACCAGTGAACCCCCCCATGGGTCAGAGATCAGAGGCAGCCCTCAGTGCCCCCCCAACTCAGGGGGTCACACACCTGACTGCGCCCCCCCCCAACCCAACACCAACAGAGGTGGTCACAGATTGACTTATCCCCCCCCAGGGGTTGAGTGGTGGGGGCACCCCCCCATGTACCCCCCCCCAATCCAAGAGTTGGAGACAAGACTGTGCCCCCCCCCACCCCATTCATCCCCCCAACCCAGGGCTCCGAGATCAGACTGTGCCCCCCCCCAACAGAGGGGTCACACACTGACTTACACCCCCCCCCCCCAGTGTCCATCCACACCCCCCAAAACCCAGGGGTCAGGTGGGGGGGTCGCCACCATCTACTCCCCCAGTCCAAGACTTGGAGACCAGACTGTGCCCCCCCCAACCCTTGTGCCCCCCCACGGGTCAAAGTGCCCCCCCAGCCCTCCTTCCCCTCCTCCAACCCAGGGATCAGACTTAACCCCCCCACCTCCAACACAGGGGTCAGACCCTGACTTATGGCCCCCCCCCCCCAAAACCCAGGGGACGAGTGGTGGGGGCACCTCCACATACCCCCCCCCCCAGAAAAAACCAACCAGGGCTCAGAGATCAGACTGTGCCCCTCCCAACCCCAAAAGACCCAGAGAGGATGAGGGGGGGGGTTATAAGAGGGGGGGTCCACTTTAACAGAATGGATCCCAATTTGGGGCTGGGGGGGGCATTTTGAGGGGGGTCCTATGGGGAAAGGGAATTGTCTTCCTTTTTATTCTGGGGGGGGCACAGGGTTGGATAAGAGGTCTCCTTTTGGGGTGGGGGTCCCACCTGGGGGAGGTCCCACTTTAAGGGGGGGCGTTCTGCTGGGGGGCTCCATTTGGGGGTGTTGCAGTTTGAAGAAGGTCCCATATTTTTGTGTGGGGGGGTCCCATTTTGGGGGTGGTCCCATCTTGAGAAGAATGTCATTTGGGGGGGGTCCCATTTTGAGGAAGGTCTCCTTTTTGGGGAGGGGGGGTCCCATTTGGATAGGAGGCCTCACCTCATTTTGGGGTGTGGGGGGGTCACATTTTGGGGGCAGGGTTCTCATTTGGCGTGGGGGGGGTCCCATTTTGGATGCGGGGGGTCTCAATTTGGATGGGAAGCCCCATTTTGGGGGAGGGTCCCATTTTGAGGGGGGTCCTATTTGGATGAAAGGCCCCAGCTTGGGAAGGGGGGGGTCCTATTTTGGGGGTGTGGGGGTCCATCTGGATTGTGGGGGGGGTCCATTTGGAGGAAGGTCTCATTTTTGGGGTGGGGGGGGTCCCATTTTGGATGGGGTGGGTGTCTCATTTTGGGGGGGGCGTCCCATTTTGAGGACAGTCCCATTTTGGGGGGGGTCCCCATCTGGATGAAAGGCCCCGGCTTGGGGGTGGTTCCCGTTTTGGGGGTGGGGGTCCCATTTTTTGGGGGGGTGGCACCCACCTGGTGAGCCCATGGGGCGCAGCGGCAGCGGAGGACGCGGGGGTTCAGCGCGGGCCGCTCCCGGGGGCTGCGGGGGGGGAGGGGCGAAACGGGGTGGGGGTCACGGCACCGCCCCCCCCACGCCCCCTCCCCACCCCGCTGCGCGGCCCTACGACGACAGAGCGGCCACCCCGTTTTCCCTATCGCGACAGCCCACCCCCCGCCCCCCCCCGCGCTGTAGGGGGTGCGGCGTCCTCCCCGCGCTCCCTCCCCCCCCCCCCAGGACCCCCGGCCCACCCTCACCCCGCGGCCGCTTCATGGCGGGGGCGGCCCAGCCCGGAGCGGAGCGGCGGCGCGCAGCGTCACGTGACCGAGCGGGGCGGGGCCGCCATGGCAACGGGGGGGGGAGTACCATGGTAACGGCGCGAAGTATCGCGAGAGGACGAAGGGGGGGGAGTACCATGGCAACGGCGCGAAGCATCGCGAGAGGATGAAGGGGGGAAGTACCATGGTAACGGCGCGAAGTATCGCGAGAGGATGAAGGAGGAGGAATGAGTGCCATGGTAACGGCGCGAAGCGTCGCGAGAGGATGAAGGGGGGGGGCGGAAACCATGGCAACGGCGAGTGATGGAAAAGGGGGAGGAAGAACCGGGGGGGCTGGGGGGTCCGGTAACAGAGCAAAGCCGGCAACAGTTCAATAATTTATTTCAGTGTCCGGTGGGGTGGGCCCTGGGGGGGGCACCCTGCTGGTAACGGAGCTTTGGGGGAGAGAGGGGGGGTTATTTGATAGCTGCCCCCCCGGGTCCCATTGGTGCTGGGGGAGGGGGGAACTCAGAATATGGGTCTGCCCCCCCTCCAGGCCCCCTCAGCACGGCCCACCCCCTCTACCAGCAATTAGTGTTTAATGACCCCCACATTGAGTGAGGGGGGCGGAGGCGCGGGGGAGCCCCAATATTATTGCATGTCCCCCCCCCCCCCCACCTCCTTGAAGTTAAGGCACTTGAGAAGCAAACCCAGAGACCGGGGGGGAGGGGGAAGTAAAGAGGCTCAATGGGGGGCGGGGGGGGGAGGGGCAGAGTCCCAGGATGGAGATGGGGGCGGGGGGTTTGGTCCCGGAGCTGGGGGCGGGGAGGGGGCTGGCCCTGAGGTGGGGGGCGGGGGGGTCTGCTAAGCAAAGATGTTGGTGATGAAGTCGAGGAAGCGCTTGGCGTACTGCTCTGGGTGCACTGTGGAGATCTCAGCCCCTGCCTGGAGGGGGGAGACAGCAATGAGGACCCCCCCCCAAAGAGGCACACAGAGTCCCCTCCAGAGCCCCCTGAACCCCCCCCCCAAAATTCCCCAATGACCCCTTTCAAATCCCCCCCCTTCTTGTCTCCCCCCATTGTCATCCATCACGCTCCCCCCTCCAATTCACCAAGGAGCCCCCCCGAGTCCCCCCCAAGTTTACCTGTGATTCCTCTCATGGCCGCCCCAGCTGCTCCCCCCCCAATTCCCTCTCCCACTGGCCCCCCCAGCACACCATAACCTCCACCCCTCCAATTCACCAAAGCCCCCCCAATTTCACCTCTGATGATCCCAACAGCAGCCCCCCCCCCCCCACTTTTAAACACCCTCCATACAAAATACACCCCAACCCCCCCATTCACCCCACCTCCTCCCTCTGCTTCCCACCCCAACAATGAGGAAATAACTCTTCACCCCCAATTTTTTTCATGGGAAGTTGAAGTCCCAGCAGCCCCCCCTCCCCCCCCCGAGTTTTTTTTTTGGGGGGGCTCACCCCATGCTTCACGGTCTTGGCAGCGTGCGCTGCCTTCTTGCGGGCGTCGTACTGCGTCAGCACATCGATCAGCCCCATGAAGTACACCTCCTTCCGGGGGGCTCCTTGGGAGGGGCACAGGGTGGGGGTCAGCCCTTATCATAACTCCCCCCCCTCAAATCCCCCCCCAGCTCCCTACAGTGACATCGCCCCTTACCAAATCCCTCTCTCCCCCAAAATCCCCATCACAAATCCCCTCCAGGCCTGTATGGTGAACCCCCCCCCCCCACATTTCCCCCCCCACCTCCAGACCTCCACTCCAATTTGCCAGGTCAGTCCCTCACCTTTCCCAAACCCCCATACCCTAAATCCCCCCCGCATCTCAAATCCCCACTGCAGCCCCCTACAGTGACCCCCACCCCAAATCCGGGGGTCTGCCCCCTATAGTGATCAACCCCCAGTCCCTTACAGCGACCCCCCCCCACCCCAAAGTCCAGGGTCAGCACCTTATAGTGAACCGCCTTCCTTCCCCAGCCCCCTACAGTGACCCCCCCACCCCAAATCCCCCCCGCACCCAAATCCCCCCAAGTCACTAGCGACCCCCTCAGCCCCTTGTGGTGACACCCCCCAAATCCCAGGGTCAGCCCCCTGTAGTGACAACCCCCACCCTCACCCCAAATCCCCCCCAACCCCTAATGCAAGCCCCCCCACCTCAAATCCTCACCCAGCCCCCAACAGCGATGACCCCCACCCCCAAACCCCCACCCCAAATCCTTTGAGTCCCAGGGAACCCATAGGGGATGAGCCCCCTGTGGCGATCCCCCCCATCCGAAATCCCCAGCCCAGTCCCCAAACCCCACCCCAGCCCCCTATGGCGGATCCGCCCCCCCATCTCCCCCCCGCGCCCCTCACCCTCAGCGCTGCGGATGGCGTAGACGTCGATGGTGGGATCGAACTCCCCGGGCCCGGGGGGGCGATGGCAGTTGAAATACGCCCCGATGCCCTCCGGAGAAGTGCCATAGGACCCCGCCGTGCCCCCCCCCTCATCGCCACCCCCCCCGCCGCCCCCCTCCTCTTCCTCCCCATCCTCCTCCTCCTCGGGCGCTGGCCGTCCTGCCTCGTGGATGCCCAGCAGCAGGCTGTAATCCATGATCTTCAGCTGCACCAAAAACTGCAGGGAGGGGGAGGGGGGAGCACAGCTGTGTGAGAGGTGCCCCCCCATCCCCTCGGCCCCCCCCCCAAGCCCCCCACCCACCTCCACGTCCCTCTTGAGCTTCTCCATGAAGTCCCGCTTGTCCTCCTCGCCCACATAAATCTTCTCGCTCTTATTCAGGAAGTCCACGTCCTTCAGTGTGGGCAGCTCCTTGCCCTGGTGGTTGGAGGGGGGGGGGCACACACGTGGGGCAGCCCCCCCTCCCAAACCCCCCTCCCATATCTCCTCCTTCAGGGGGGGAAAGCACCCAACCTCTCCATCCTCTTCATCCCATTCATTCCAGCCCCCCCCCAGACCCCATTCATTTCTGAGCTCCCCCCACCACCTCAGCCCCATTCACTCATTTTGGGGTTCACCCTACCAGTCCATTCATTCTAGGACTCCCCCCCACCCCCATTCGTTCATTCATTCTGCAGCTCTCCCCCCCCATTCATTCATTTTGGGGCTCCTCCCCCCCCCTCCCATCCCTATATCTCCATTCTGTTCTCCCATCACTCAGTCCCATTCAATTCACTCTGCCCCCCCCCCCTCCCCCAATCACCATTCATTTATTTTGGAGTCGTCCCCCCCAACTCATTCATTCTGAGCTCTGCCCCCTCAGTCCCATTCATTCCCTCTTGGGCTCCCCCCCCCAGCCCAATTCATTTCAGGGCTCCACCCATCACCCCCATCCCTTCACTCTGGTGCTCCCCCCCCCCAGCCCCATCCATTCATTCCATGCCCCCCCCCACATTACCTTCTCTTTATCGCTCGCTTCCCGTGATACCAGCGAGCCCTGTGTGCACATTGCGGGGGGAGGAGAAATAGATAAAGTGAGGGGGTGTGGGGCCGGCTGGGGGGCATCGGGCTGGGGGCCCCCCGTTACCTTCAGGTCGTACTTCCTGTGCACGGGCAGCCGGTGGCTGAAGGTGTTTCTCATGGCCAGCAGGTAGCTCTCCTCGCTCTCCACGCTGGCGCGGTACATCCCCAGGAACTGAGGCAGCAGAGTGCTGCCGTGGCACTGCACCACGTACTGCGGGGTGGGGGAAGGGGGGGGGCTCGACTTGAAGACCTCCTCCCCTTCTTTTGCGTTCTGCCCTCCCCCTTCCTGCAGATCCCAGTACCTGGTGGTAGTGGGACAGCAGCCCGTGCACGTCGGCCACGTCCTCGCTCGACAGCTCCTTCACCACCAGCGTGCGGTCGTAGGACAGCAGCAGGCGGCGGTCGCCGTCCTCGGCGTGGGGGGGGCTGCGTGTCAGAGACACCTGGGGAGGGCGGGGGGGCTGTTATTGCTGGGGAGGGGGTTGGGGAGGGCAGCGGAACGCCAGGTAGTGGTGGGGGGTGGGGGACGGAGCCCACCTGGTAGTCCTGGTCGTCGATGCCGAAGCGCTCGCGGAGGTTGCGGAAGACCTGGGGGCAGTACTCCTTGAATTTGAAGTGGCTGGGGAGGTGCTCCCTGGGGGGTCACAGTGGGGTCAGTGACCCTTTGGGGACCCCCCCCCCCGTATCCACTGGGTTCACCCCAGCATCCCCACCCCAAGAGGACTCCGCTCCTCCCCCCAACATCACCTCCAGACCTCTCCGTCCCCCGAGCCCCCTCCATTTCCCTGCAGATCCCCCATCCCTTAACGACCCCCCCAGCATCCACCACTCCCCCCAAAGGTCTCCCCATACCCCTCGGGTGCCCCCACCCCTAGGGCCCCCCCCCCATGTCCCCTGCACCCCCCATCCCCAAATCCCCACCATAACCCCTAAGCCTTCCCCCCATCTCCCCCCTACAAACCCCCTCGCCGCCCCCACCCCACTAGTGCACTCTTTTTTTTAGGGGGGGAGGGCGCACACACATCACCCTCACCCCCATCCCCATTTCAGGACCCCTTTGGGTGCCCCCCGCCCCCCGCTCACCGGTTGAAGAGGTGATTGTTCACTTTGATTTTGGAGCTGGCCTTGAAGTCGTCGGGCAGCAGCATGACGGGGGGGGGCACCTGGCTCAGCTCGTTGATCTGCGTGGGGATGGAAGGGGGGGATTAGGGTCTCCCGGTCCTGAGACCCCCCCAAGCACCTCGGGGGCCGGCGCTGCGTTACGGGGGGGTCGCGGGGAGCCCAGGGCCCGGTGGGAGCCGGCTGGGCCTGGGGCCGGTCCCGTTATTGCCGGGCCGCACCTGGTGGTTGACGCCCCAGGCCAGCACGGCCAACAACGGATCGGCCGCCCGCGGCACCTTCACCCGCTGCGGCACGAAGCGCTTCTGCTTCTTTTTGGTCTTGGTGCGCGGTGCTGCCGGTCCCGCCGCCGCCGCCGCCATGGCCGCCCGATTCCGCCCGCCCCACTTCCGCCCGCCCCGCTGAGGCGACGGAAGCGGGCGGCCCGGGACCGGAAGTCGCCCCCTTCGCGCGCCCCCCTTGCAGCGTCAAGACGCATGCGCCGAGCAGACTGGAGGTGAGTCACGTGGTTCATCACGTGATGTATCACGTGGAGCCTGGCGGTGCTCTCCCTAAAGGGGTCCGGGTTTTTCCTCTGCGCTCCGTGCGCTCCTATGGGGTTCCGTGCTCTCTTATAGGGTTTCGTGCTTTTCCTACAAGGATCTGTGCGTTCTTATAGGGGTTGGTGCGCTCCTGTAGGGTTTCATGTTCTGTAGGGTTTCATGTGCTTTCTATAGGGTTTTGTTTTATTCTATAGGGTTTCGGGGGCTCCTACAGGGTTCTGTGCCCTCCTGTAGGGTTTTGTGTGCTTTCTGTAGGGCTCCATGTGCTCCTATAAGGGTCCGTTTGCGGCTATAGGGTTTTGTGTGCTCCTACAGGGTTCTGTGCCCTCCTGTAGGGTTTTGTGTGCTTTCTGTGGGGCTCCATGTGCTACTCTAAGGGTCCGTTTGCGGCTATAGGGTTTCACATTCTCCTATAGGGTTTTGTGTGCTCCTATAGGGGTCCACGATCTCCTGTGGGGATCTGTGGGCTCCTATAGGGGTCCATGTTTTCTCATATAGGGCTCTGTGTTCTCCTATAGTCGTCTATGTGCTCCTGTAGGGGTCTGTGTTCACTTATGGGGTTCTGGGTGATCCTATAGGGTTTTGTGTGCTCCTGTAGGTGTCTGTGCGCTCCTAAAGGGTTCCAAGTACTTTCTATAGGGGAGGCTGTTCCTATGTGGGTCTGTGTTCTCCCACAGAGTTCTGCATGCTCCTGTAGGGTTCTATGTGCTTTCTAGGTGCTCCTATAGGGGCCTGGGTACATCCTGTCGCTGTCTGTGCGTTCCTATGGGGTCCATGTGCTCTCCATATGGATCCATAGGATCCCTATGAGGAGTGTGTGCTCTGTGGGGTCCCTGTGTTCCCTCTAGGAGTCCTACGAGGTCTGTGCGCGCACTATGGAAGCCTACAAGGGTTGCTGTGCTCGCTGTAGGGTGACGGATTCCCCACAGAGGTCCCTATAGGGCTCTTTGCTCTCTCTATAGGGCTCCACGTGCACCCTCGGGTGTCCACATAATCCCTATAGGTGGTGTGTGCTCCCTTTATCGCGCATGTGCTACCCATATGGTGCCCTATATTCTCTGTGTGCTCCCCATAGGGTCCCACGTGCCCCCTATAAGCCCCATAAGCTCCCCATAGGGCTCTCTATGTCCCCTATAGGCCCCGTGTGCCCCCTGTAGGGTGCCCTATGCACCCATAGGCCTTGTGCCCCCCATAGGTGCTGTGTGAACCCCATAGGGTCCCATGTACCCCCTATAGACCCTGTGAGCTCCCCATAGGGATCCCCCTACACCCTATAGGTCCCGTGTGCCCAGTATAGGGTGCCCTATGCCCCCTATAGGCCCTGTGCCCGTTACAGCCCTTGTGTGTCCCCCTATAGGGTGTCCCATTCCCCCTATAAGTTCTGTGTGCCCCCTATAGGCCCCATGTTCCCCCCCCATAGGACTCCCTGTGCCCCTATAGGCTCTGTGCCCCCTGTAGGCTCTGTGTGCCCCCTATAGGCCCTATGCCCCCTATGGGCTGCGTGTGCCCCCTATAGAACCCCCCCCCCCCCAAAGGACCCCCCACGCATCTCTCAGCATCTCAGCCTTTATTGAGTGGCTCCAGCGTGGCCCCCCCCGCAGTGGGGACATGCAGCGCGTGTGGGGCCGGGCGTGTTTGGGGGGGGGGCTTAGGATGGGGGGGGGCGCAGCAGGGCCGGGGGGGTCACAGCCTCACTGCCCCCTAAATGGGGGGGTTGGGGGGGGCCGGACATTCCTCCAGGTATCGGTTTAAGGCATCTCAAAGCGGCCCCCGGGCTGCCCCCCCATCCCCCTCCCTCTCCCCCCCGGGCCTCGGTGATGCCCCCCCCCCCAAAAGGGGTCCCGGGGGAGGGGTCTTGAAGTGGGGGGGGCCCCTGGGGAGGGGGCGAGCACACAGACACACAGGTGGCACCAGGACATGCGGAGCGGTGATGGGGTCCGGTGGGACCTGCGGGGGGGGTGGATGGGCGGGGTGGGGGTCAGGGTGTGGATTCCCCCCCCCCACCCGTCACCACCCAGAGATGGATGGGGGGCACAGGGGGCTCAAGGGTTAGGAGAGGTTAAAGGGATGTGGGGGGTCTGGGGGGCCCTGGAGACACGAGGGGGCTCAAGGGGTGGGGGGGGTCCCAGAGATATGGGGGGGTCTGGGAGGGGCATGGGGGGTTCCAGAGACGTGGGGAGGCAAAGGGATATTGAGGGATATATCGGGGAGAGATGGGGACGGAAGAGTGGGGGGGTTCCCAGAGGTCTGGGATGGGGGGGGTGTGGAGGTGGGGGGGGGTCTCCGAGGGAACGGGTAGAAACCCCAGTGGGGTTGTGGGGAGGATGGGGGGGGTCCCTGGAGGTGTGGGGACCTCAGTGGGGCGGGGGGAGGGGGGGAGTGGGCACAGGGATTTTGGGGTCTGAAGGGATGAAGAGGGCGGGGGGGGGAGGGATGGAAGGATGCGGGGGGATCCCTAGGGATGGTGGGGTTGGGGGTCCCGGGGGGGTCCGGGTACCTGCGGGGGGGCATTAGCTGGCCGCTGTTTCCTGGCGCAGGGGAAGCAGTGGGGAGGGCTCCTCAGCCTCACAGGCGCAGGAGAGGTCACTCCTGGGGGGTGGGGGGGGTCAGCACTCAGTGCCCCCCTGCAGATCCCCCCATCCCCCCCCCGGTCCCCACCTGTTGTCGTTGATGTCTGTCACGTTCCCTGCAGGAAAGAGCAGCAGCTCCAGAGGGGGGGCACGGGGAACGACCCCCCCCTCCCCCTTAAAAAAAAAAAGTCCCCCCACTGCGCCCCCCCCCCCTCACCATTATCCACATTCAGCTGATAGGCGACGGGGGGGCTGCTGGGGAGCACGCTGGAACTGATGGCAAAGCTGGGGGGGGGCTTTCAGATTACCCCCCGTCCCTGCACCCCCCCCCCCCACATGTCCGGTCCTCATCACCCCCCTATGACCCCCCCCACCCCTTGTCCCCAACACCCCCTTGTCCCCTGTGCCCCCCACCTCCACCCACGACCCCCCCCCACGAACCCCCATCCCCTGCCCCTCAGTGGCCCGTTGTTCCCTGTGCCCCCCACCCCCTCCCCCCGGCCCCTCATCTCCCTTCCCCCCCCAAGCTCCCCCATGAGCCCCCCACGACCCCCCTCATGTCCTCCCCCTGAGCCCCCCTTGTCCCCTGTGCCTCCCACCCCCGATAGCCCCCCCATGCCCTATCCCCAAGCCCCCCCGTCCCATGTGCCCCCACCCCATCCTCCACCCTGTCCCCATTCCCCCACCTTCCCACGTGCCCCCCACCCTCTCCCCATGACCCCCCCGTGTCCTTTCCCCAACCCTTTCTCCCCCGCGCCTCCCACAACCCCCCCATCCCTGTCCCTGAGCCCCCCCTTGTCCCCCTTGTCCCCCCACTCCATCTTTCCCCACCTCCCACGCGCCCCCCCCGTGCCCCCCACCCACCCAGGAGCAGAGTGGTACCCCCTGAAGAGGCCGTTGCTGTAGCTGAGCCCTTCGGGGCCGGGGGGCCGCTGGGGGACGTTGCGGGCTGCTGCCCCGCACGCACCGGTTTGGCTGGGGGGGGCAGAAAGGGTGCCTGTGGGTGACCCCACCTCCCCCCTCCCACGGCACTGCCGCCCCCGCGCGTCCCCCCACCCCAAATGTCCCCCCCACCCCAATGCAAACCAGGGCTGCTGTGCGTCCGTGTCCCTGCGTCCCCATCAGCCCGTGATCCTATGACCCCATCACCCCACGTCCCCACAACCCATGATCCTATCACTCCGTCACCCCACGTCCCTCTGTCCCATGTCCCCACGTCCCCACATCCCTTTGTCCCATCACCCCGTGACCCCACGCCCCACAGCCCTCTGTCCCGTGACCCCACATCCCTTTGCCCACCTCATCCCATCACCCCCTCACCCCGTGACCCCATGTCCCTTTGCCCCCCCCCTCACCCTGTGCCCCCCATCTGTTTGTCCCCACATTTCCATGTCCCCACTATGGGGTCATCTGTCCCCACACCCAATGCCCCCCACCCCACATTCCCACACCCAACACCCAAACACCCTCCACATCTCCCACCCCTCACCCCATACCCCATATCCAATGCCCCACATCTCCCCACCCCACACCCAACCCCACATCCCCACACCCGACACCCAATGCCCCCCACACTCTCCACCCCACACTCCTCACCCCACACCCAACATCCAATGCCCCCCACATCCCACACCCCCACCCCACACCCCTCCACACCCAACTCCTCCCCACATCCCCATAACCCCCACCCAATGCCACCCACCCCACATGCAACGCCCCCCACACACTCCACCCCACACCCAACCCCACATCCAGTGCCCCCACACCCCCTGCCCCACACCCAACCCCACAGCCCCCACCCAATGCCCCTCGCCCCACATCCAACACCCAATGTCCCCCACGCCCCTCCACACCCCACACCCAATATTCCCACACCCAACACCCAAACCCCCCTCCACATCTCCCACCCCACACCCCTCAACTCCTACCCCACGTCCAATGCCCTCCACCCCACACCCAATGTCCCCCACACCCTCCACCCCACACCCTCCACCCCACACTCCTCACCCCCACCCCGCATCCAATGTCCTCCCCACCCCTGCCCCGCCCCCCCACCCCAATGCAAACCAGGGCTGCTGTGTGTCCGCATCCCTGTGTCCCCATCACCCCACGACCCCGTGACCCTAAGACCCCATCACCCCACATCCCCCACAACGCCATCACCCCACAACGCCATCACCCCACATCCCCCACAACGCCATCACCCCACATCCCCCACAACCCCATCACCCCACATCCCCACAACGCCATCACCCCACATCCCCCACAACCCCATCGCCCCACATCCCCCACAACCCATCACCCCACATCCCCCACAACCCATCGCCCCACATCCCCCACAACCCATCACCCCACACCCCCACAACGCCATCACCCCACATCCCCCACAACCCCATCGCCCCACATCCCCCACAATCCCATCGCCCCACATCCCCCACAACGCCATCACCCCACAACGCCATCACCCCACATCCCCCACAACCCCATCACCCCACATCCCCCACAACGCCATCACCCCACAACGCCATCACCCCACATCCCCCACAACCCCATCACCCCACATCCCCCACAACCCCATCACCCCACGACCGACGCCCCCGCCCCCCCGCTCCTTTCCCCATCCCGCACCGATGTGCGCGCTGTGCCCGCGCCGCGCTCCGCCCTTCGCCCGCACGGCCTCCTTGATGCGCTCCACCTCGCGCTGGTAGCGGCGCTTGTCCTGCAGCGCTCCCTCCTTGGCTTCCCTCAGCGCCCCCTCCAAGGACTGCACTCGCGCAGCCGTAGCCCGAAGGCGCTTCTCCAACTTCGGAAGCTCACAGCGCAGATCTGCATTGTCACGCACCAGCTGCGCCCCGCCGCCGTGGGGGGGGCGGTCAGTGGGGGGCACGAAAATGGGGGAGTGGGGGGGGGCCAGGCAGAGGAATGGGGAGCTGTGGGGATGGGTGCCAGAGGGAACGGGGCGTCTTAAGGAATGGGAACCTGTGGGAATGGGGCACCCACGGGAATGGGGCAGCCAAAGGAATGGGGCACCCGTGGGAATGGGGCACCCAAAGAAATGGGGCACCCGTGGGAATGGGGCACCCGTGGGAATGGGGCACCCGTGGGAATGGGGCACCTGTGGGAATGGGGCACCCATGGGAACAGGGCAACCAAAGGAATGGGAACCTATGGGAATGGGGCACTTGTGGGCAGCAGGAAACCCTCAGCAATGGGGCCCCTCTAGAGATGAGCCCCATAGGGACAGACCCCATAGGGATGGGCACCAAGGGGACGGGGACGAGTGGGAGTGGGAGGGGTCACAGCCCCCAGCTGTGCCATGGGGGGGTCCCAGCCGCTGGCCAGACGTGGGACGGGGGGTCTCACGCCCTGGCAGCGCCCATGGCCACGTGAGGTGGGGGGGGGGGGGGGCGGGGGGCTGTGACTGTGAAGCTGAGCTGGGCGGGGGAGGGTGGGGGGGGAGCCAAATGGTGGTGAGACGGGGGGGGGGCACAGAGGGGGCACAGCTGGGGATTGGGGGGGTGGGGTGCGGTGAGGGGAGGGCAGGAAAGTGATGGAGGTTGGGGCGGTGCCCCCCCACCGCCAAACTGGGGGGGTCCGGGTGGGTGGGGGGGCTGTGGTACCTTGGAAACCCAGAGATCCAGCTGGGGGGGGGGAGGCAGCGAGAGGGGGGGGGCAACAGAGCGGGCATCAACACGTGGCACCACCAATTGGCCATGGGGGGTGCGGGCTGCCCTATAGGGACCCCCCCCAAAAAATGGTGCAGGGCGATGGGATGGGGGGAGACCAGCGGGGGCACTGGGGAAGCGGAGGGGGGTGAGTAGCGATGAAAGGGGGGGGGCTTGGACTGTGTGCCCCCCGCTCCCCCCGAGCCCCCCCCGCCCACCTGTTTGTGAACCTTTGTAAGCTGCTCCAGGTTGTTCTCAAGAAAGGAAATCTTCTGCTTCTGGGAGTGCAGCCCCCCACTGTCCTCAGGTTCCAACTCTGCGCTCTGCGGGAATGGCGGGGGGGGCACGGCCATGACCCCCCCTGTGACCGTAACGCCCCCCACCGTGCCATCATGGCCGTGACCCCTCCCCCCATGGCCACAGCCCTCCTACATAAAGCCCCCCCCCACGATCCTCCCGTGACCGTAACCCCCCCCACGCCGTGAGAGCCCCCTTCCATGCCCCCCCAGCCATGACCCCCTCCTCCGTAGCTCTGGCCCCTCCATACTATGTCCCCCCCCCCCCATGGCCATGATCCCCCCTCCACGCCATGACCCCCCCAATGCCCTCCCAGCCCCCTCACCAAAATGTCCCCCCACACTCCCCTATTCCCCCTCAATTCTCAGCCCCCTCCCCCACTCCCACTCCCTTATTTCCCTCCCCCCCCCCGTGCTCCCCCCTCACTTTTTTGACTCGAGTCGTGACGTCTTGAACAAACAGCTTGCGTAGGTTGTGGAGGGTCTGGAGTTCACGGGCCTGGGGGGAGGGGACGGGGGGGGGGCACAGGTGAGGGGTCCTGAACCCCCCAGCCCCTGCACAGTGACCCAGGACCCCCTCTCATGCCCCCCCCCCCCACCTACCACAGTCTCCTCCAGCCCCTTGAGGTCCTGCTTGGATTGCTCGTGGCGCTCATAGAGAAATCTGGGGGGGGCACAGGGGGGGCACATGAGGATGCTGGGGGTTGGGGGCACGAGGATGTTGGGGGCTCTTGGCATTGTGGTGTGTGATTTGATGGGGGTGGAGCAGAGCTGGGGGGGGCATGGAGGGGCCTGGGAGTTTTTTTGGGGGGTCAGTAATGCCAGGAGTTCCAGGGGTCATTGGGGGGGGTCCCAGCGATGCTGGGGGTCCCGGGCATCATGGGTGGGTCTCAGCACTGATGGGGAAGCCCTGGAAAGAGATAAGGGGGGCCGGGGGTCCCAGGAGTGATGGGGGTCCCAGCTTTGATGGGGAGGTCCCAGGGGACATTGGGGGGGAGGGGGAGGAGGGGGCTCCCAGAGATTTTGGGGATCCCAGGGGTGAGGGAGGGGTCCCAGTACTGATGGGGAGTCCCGGGGGGGATGTGGGGGGTCCCAGCACTGATGGGGGGTCTGGGAATCATGCGGGGGGAGTCGCAGTGATGTTAGGAGTCCGGGGGGTGACGGAGGGTCTCAGCGGTCAGGGGAAGGGGTGTCAGCAGTGATGCGGGGGGGGGGGTCCCAGAGATGTTGGGGGTCCCAGAGTAGGGGCTAGAGGGTCCTGGGGGTGATGAGGAGTCCCAGGGGTCTCGGGAGGGTGTCCCTGAAGGGATGGGGGGGGTCCCTGGGAGGGGACGGGGGTCCCAGAGCTCACAGGATGTTGGGGGTCCCCCAGCACTCCCAAGGGCGGGGGAGGCACCAGAGATCTGAGGGGTCCGGGGGCAGGGGGGGCTGGGGGTTTCGGGGGGGCTGGGGGTTCCGGGGGGGCTGGGGGTTCCGGGGGGGCTCACGTCAGCTCCTGCAGCCGCGCCGCCTTGGCGCGCTCCTCGGCCCGCAGCGCCTCGTGCTCCGCGCGCAGCTTCTCCAGCTCCAACTGCAGCTTCTGCGTCAGGCTGGGGGGGGGGCGTCAGGGGGGCAGCGCCCACAGGGGGAGACCCCCAGCATGGGGGGGTGGAGCGGGGGGAGGATGGGGAGGGGGTGGGTGGGGTGGGGGGTGGGTTGGGAGAGGGGTTGGGTGGGGAGTGGGATTGAGTTGGGGTTGGGATTGGGGTGGGTTTGGCGTTGGGACTGAGATTGGATTGACACTGGGTTTGGGATTGGGAGTAGGATTAGGAATGGGGTTGGGATTGTAATTGGGATTTGGGCTGGCATTGGGTTATGGGTTTTGAGTGGGAATGGGAATGGGCTTGGGTTGAGATTAGGTTGGGATTAGGAGTGGGATTGGGTTGGGATTGGGATTGGATTGGGATTGGATTGGATTGGGGGTGGGGTTGGGATTGGATTGGGAGTGGGATTGGCATTGGGATTGAACTGGATTGGGATTGGGTTGGGGTTAGGATTGGGATTGGATTGGGGTTGGATTGGGGATGGGGTTGGGTTGAGATTGGGGTTGGAGTTGGGATTGGATTGGGATTGGGGTGGGATTGGTGTTGGGTTGGGGTTTGTGTTGGGATTCAGATTGAATTGGGTTTGGATTAGGATTGGGTTTGGGTTGAAGTGGGGTTTGGATTGGGATTGGGAATGGGGTTGGATTGGGGTTGGGTTGGATTTGGGATTGGGGTTGGGATTGGGTTGGGATTGGGTTGGGATTGGGGTTCGGGTTGGGGTTGGGGTTGGGTTGGGGTTGGGGTTGGGTTGGGGTCGGGTCGGTGTCGGGTCGTGTCGCGGTCGGGGTCGGGTTGGGATCGGTTCGCGCCGTCCCATCGCGCCGCGCCGCACGCACTCGCGCAGTTCGTCGATCGTGCGCTGCTTCTCGTTGTTGTCGTCGCGCAGCCGCGCCAGCTGTTTGTGCTGCGCCTCGCGGTGCGTCTCCAGCTGCAGCTCCAGCGCCTTCTGCGGGGAGGGGGGGTCAGCGCCGGGACCCCCCGTGTCCGCCCCGTATCCCCAGCGCCCCGCCGCCCTTTGGAGACCCCCCGCCCGCTCCCCGCGCCCCCGTCCTCCCGAGGCCCCCTCCCGAGCTCCGGGACCCCCCACACCCTTCGCCCCCCCCAGCGCCCCCCCTCACCTTGACCTCATCGTTGTCCTGAGGCTCGTCGTGCTCCCGCTCCTTCCGTGCCGCCTCGTGTGCCGTCTCTGGGGGCGCAGTTCGCACCGGGACCCCTGCGACCCCCGGCCCTCCCCCCCCATTCCCCCCTCACGTGCAGCCCCTCACCGACCCCCCAGGACCTGGCATCCCCACCCAACCCCCGCCGCCCTGAGCCCGCGGCCCTGCTGTGCCCCCCCCCAGCCTCAATAACTGCTGTGCCCCCCCCAGCCCCGACCCTTCTTGCGACCCCCCCCCGTCCCAGGTCCCCACTTTGCCCCCCCCCCGTCCCAGCTCCTAGCTGTGCCACCCTCAGCCCTAAGCTGTGCCGCCCCAGCCCCAATTCTCTGCTGTGCCCCCCATTCCCAACTCTGTGTGATCCCCCACCCCCCAGTTTCCTGCTGTGTCCCCACCAGCCTCATGTCCCTGCTGTGCCCCCTCATTCCCAACCCTATTGTGCCCCCCCCCCGGATCGCAGATGTGCCCCCCCAGCCCCAAACCACTCCTGTACCCCCACTTCCAATCCCTTCTGTGTGCCCCCATTCCCAACCTGGTTTGCCCCCCCCCCCCCATTCCCAACGCTGCTCTGTCCCTGCCGGCTCCCTACCGTGCCTCTCCCCGGATCCCTGCTACGCCCCCAGCCCAATTCCCCCCGCGCCCCCCCCACGCCCACCCTGCGCCCGCAGCCGCGCCAACTCCTCGCTCAGCGCATCGTAGCTCTCCTCCAGGTGCCGCTTTTTGCCCTCCACGCTCTGCATGTATTCGGTCAGCGAGCGGATCTTGGCCTCGTGCTGCGGGGGGGGGAGCCGAGCTCAGCGGGAGGGGGGGCACCGACCCCGGGGGTCCCCTCACACCCTCCCGCCCCCCCGCTCTCCCCCACCTGGGAGATGAGCAGCTGGCAGGAGGAAAGCTCGCGCCCCGTCACCTCCAGCTTGCGGTGGCATTCCACCTGCAGCCCCTCCAGCTGCCGGCACCGCTTCACCACCGACTTCACCTCCGATTTGATCTTGCTGATGTAAAGCCGCGCCACCGCGAACTCCTCCTCGATGGCACCGCTCACCTCCACCGGCTGCCACGGCACAGCACGGCATGGCACAGTGTGGTCAGCATGGCACAGCACAGCACGGCATGGCACAGCACAACATGGCACAGTGTGGTCAGCATGGCACGGCACGGCATGGCACAGTGTGGTCAGCATGGCACAGCACGGCATGGCACAGCACAGCACGGCATGGCACAGTGTGGTCAGCATGGCACAGCACGGCATGGCACAGCACAGCACGGCATGGTACAGTGTGGTCAGCATGGCACGGCACGGCACAGCATGGCATGGCACAGTGTGGTCAGCATGGCATGGCATGGCATGGCACAGCATGGCATGGCACAGTGTGGTCAGCATGGCACAGCACGGCAAGGCACAGTGTGGTCAGCATGGCACGGCACGGCACGGCACAGCATGGTCAGAACGGCATGGCACACATGGACACAGCGTGGCACACATGGACACAGCATGGCACACATGGGCATGGCACGGCACATGTGGCACACATGGACATGGCGCACACACACACATATGACACGCACACACGACACACACACGACACACACATGACACACACACGACACACACATGACACACACACGACACACACATGACGCACACACAACACACACATGACACACACATGACATACACACAACACACACACACAACACACAGCACACACACATGACATACACACAACACACACACAACACACACATGACACACACATGAATACACACACACACACACACACACAACACACACATGACACACACACACACACACAACACACACAGACACACACACACACACACACAACACACACACAACACACACACACAAACACACACAACACACACATGACGCACACATGACGCACACACAACACACACGACACACACACAACACACACGTGACACACACACAACACACACATGACGCACACATGACGCACACATGACGCACACACAACACACACAACACACACACGACACACACATGACGCACACACAACACACACGACACACACACAACACACACGTGACACACACACAACACACACATGACGCACACATGACGCACACATCCCCGCTCACCAGCTTGATCTCGCCGCTGCCCACGATGACGCTGAACTCGCTCAGGTCCCTCATCAGCCCGTTCAGGACCTCGGCCGCCCGTTTGCGCTGCTGCCCGCCCAGCTCCCGCACGCGCTGCAGCTCCGTCTCCAGTGACTGCGTGGTCGCCTGCGGCCCCGGCCCCAAATCCACCATTTAGGGCTGCGTCCCACCCCCCCATCCCAGGTCAGGGTTCCACACTGGACTCCCATCAGGGTTCCATACTGGATTCCCATCAGGGTTCCATACTGGATTCCCATCAGGGTTCCACACTGGACTCCCATCAGGGTTCCATACTGGACTCCCATCGGGGTTCCATACTGGACTCCCATCGGGGTTCCACACTGGACTCCCATCGGGGTTCCATACTGGACTCCCATCGGGGTTCCATACTGGATTCCCATCGGGGTTCCATACTGGACTCCCATCGGGGTTCCATACTGGACTCCCATCGGGGTTCCATACTGGACTCCCATCGGGGTTCCACACTGGACTCCCATCGGGGTTCCATACTGGATTCCCATCAGGGTTCCATACTGGACTCCCATCAGGGGTTCCATACTGGATTCCCATCAGGGTTCCATACTGGACTCCCATCAGGGTTCCACACTGGACTCCCATCAGGGTTCCACACTGGACTCCCATCGGGGTTCCACACTGGACTCCCATTGGGGTTCCACACTGGACTCCCATCAGGGTTCCATACTGGACTCCCATCGGGGTTCCATACTGGACTCCCATCGGGGTTCCATACTGGATTCCCATCGGGGTTCCACACTGGACTCCCATCGGAGTTCCATACTGGATTCCCATCAGGGTTCCATACTGGACTCCCATCAGGGTTCCACACTGGACTCCCATCAGGGTTCCACACTGGACTCCCATCGGGGTTCCAGACTGGACTCCCATTGGGGTTCCATACTGGACTCCCATCGGGGTTCCACACTGGACTCCCATCGGGGTTCCATACTGGATTCCCATCAGGGTTCCATACTGGACTCCCATCGGGGTTCCACACTGGACTCCCATCAGGGTTCCATACTGGACTCCCATCAGGGTTCCACACTGGACTCCCATCGGGGTTCCACACTGGACTCCCATCGGAGTTCCATACTGGATTCCCATCAGGGTTCCATACTGGACTCCCATCAGGGTTCCACACTGGACTCCCATCGGGGTTCCACACTGGACTCCCATCGGAGTTCCATACTGGATTCCCATCAGGGTTCCATACTGGACTCCCATCAGGGTTCCACACTGGACTCCCATCGGGGTTCCACACTGGACTCCCATCGGGGTTCCACACTGGACTCCCATTGGGGTTCCATACTGGACTCCCATCGGGGTTCCATACTGGACTCCCATCGGGGTTCCATACTGGATTCCCATCAGGGTTCCATACTGGACTCCCATCGGGTTCCACACTGGATTCCCATCAGGGTTCCATACTGGACTCCCATCGGGGTTCCATACTGGATTCCCATTGGGGTTCCATACTGGACTCCCATCAGGGTTCCACACTGGACTCCCATCGGGGTTCCACACTGGACTCCCATCGGGGTTCCATTTGAGGTTCCTGTGGGCTCCCCGTCCCCGGGCTCCGGCGGTGCCATGCTCACCTCGGTCCGTGCCAGCTCGTCGGCCAGACGCCGGTTGTGCCTCCCGGTGTCCTCAGCCTCCTGCGCCTTGCGGTCGTAACTGCGCGCCAGCTCCTCCAGCGCCGCCAGCACTTCCGCCACCTCGGCTCGCGCGGCGCCGTGCTCAGCACGCAGGGCTGCCAGCTCCCGCCGCGCCGCATCGCCGCCACCACGCGCCGCCGCCAGCACCTGGGGGGGCCCAGGGGGTCCCGGGGGTCAGAGGGATCCCAAAGAGGTCGGGGTGGGGGTCCTGGGGTGGCACCAAAGGTCACGGAAGGGCCTTGGGGGGTCAGAGAGGGGGTCAGAGAGAGATCGGGGTGCGGGTAACGGGGGGTCCTTGAGGTCAGGGTGGGCTCTCGGGGGTCAAGGTGGGGGTCCCAAGAGTGGTCCTGGAGGTTGACGGGATCAGAGGTCACGACTGGGATCCCAGTGTTGTCACAGTGGGGGTCCAAAAGGGTCCCAGATGTTAGAGGGGTCCCAAAGTGGTCGAGGCGGGGGTCCTAAGGGGGTCCCAGGGGTCAGGGTGGGGACACGGGGGGGGGCCCTGGAGGTCTGGAAGGGTTCTCGAGTGTCAGAGTGGGGGTCCCAGAGGGTTTCCAGGGGTTGGAAGGGCCGGGAGGCAATGGCGTCGGGGGGGGGGTACAAAGGGGATGGGGAGAGAGGGCACAGGTTTGGCATGGGGGTCTCCAAGTGGTTGTGGGTGGGTGTGAGGGTCAGAGTGGGGTCAGGGAGATTCCGGCGGGGTAGGGGGGGGGGGGTCCCGGTGGGTCTGGGATCCACCGGAGGGCGATGGGGATCGGGGGGGGGGGGGGGTTCCACCTCCTCCTGGTCCAGCATCTGCTGCTTGAGCTTCTCCATCAGCTGGCTCTGCTGGTTGATCTCGTCGTCCTGGGGGGGCGGCACGGGACGGGAGGGTGGGTGGGGGGTCCCGCGTCCCCCGGGGGGGGGGATTCCTGGGGGGGCCGCGGGGGGGTCCGGACGTTTCCCCCACCTTATCGTCAAGCTGTTTGTACAGCTTGCGGATCTCCTCCTCGTATTTGTGCCGCTCCTCCTCGGAGATGTGGATGACGATGGAGGAGCTGTTGGCGTTGTCGGTGCGGGGGGGTTCACCGCCCGCCCCCCCGCGGCGCGGCCCGTCGCCCCCTCCGCTCTCCGTCTCGGTCTCCGTCCCGTTCAGCTGCTCCGTTTCGGGCACGGCTTCCCCTGCGGGCGCAGCGCCGTCCGACCTCCGCTTTTAGGGCAGTATTTGGGGGGGTCCCGGCGACCCCCAACCCCCCCCGTCCCCAGACCCCCCCTCACCGCTGCGCCATCGGTTCAGCTCCGCTTCCAGGCGGGCGATGCTTTCCTTCAGCGCTTTGTTCTTCTCCTTCTCCTTCTCGTATTTCTTCTTCCACTGCTCCGCCGTCAGCTCCAGGTTGACAGACGCGCTGTTCTTGATGGTCTTCGCCCTTTTTGGGGGGGCCGCAGTCACAACCCCCCACCCCCCCGCCCCCATTTCCCGGGGGTGTAACCAGTGCACGAGCTGCTGTTGGGGTGCAGGGGGTTGTGGGGTGACATTGGGGTGCAGTGGGTTATGGGGTGCTATAGGGGTGCAGAGGGTTGTATGGTGCTATAGGGGTGCAGAGGGTTATGGGGTGTCATTGGGATGCAGAGGGTTATGGGGTACTTTGGGGTGCAGTGGGTTATGGGGTGCTATAGGGGAGCAGAGGGCTATGGGGTGCCATGGGATTGTAGCAGGTCATGGGGTGCTTTGGGTGCACTGGGTTATGGGGTGACATTGGGGTGTGGTGGGTGGTCATAGGGTGTCACTGAGGTGCAATGGGTTATGGGGTGCTATAGGGGAACAGTGGGTTATGGGGTGCTATTGGGTGCAGCAAGTTATGGGGTGCTATTTGGGGTGCAGAGGGTTATGAGTTACACTGTGATGCAGGGAGTTATGGGGTGCTATAGGGCTGCAGTGTGTTATGGGGTGCTATGTGGGTGCTATAGGGGGGCAGTGGGTTATGGGGTGCTATGTGGGTGCTATAGGGGGGCAGTGGGTTTTGGGGTGCTATGTGGGTGCTATAGGGGGCAGTGGGTTATGGGGTGCTATGTGGGTGCTATAGGGGGGCAGTGGGTTTTGGGGTGCCGATGAGCTGCAGCGGTGCAGCGCTGCCATTGGGATGCAATGGGCGCAGTGCAGTGGGCGCTGCCAGGGCACACGGGTGGGGGGCTGTAGGGTGGGGGTCCTGTCGGCGTGGGGCTGAGCTGTGGGACCCCCCCCGTACCGCTGGCCGAACATAAGCGTGGATTTGGTCTCGGCGTCGTTGTAGCTGGAGGGGGAGCAGCAGATGAACATGGTGGTGCGGCAGTTCCCCCCCAGCGAGTCCTGCAGGATGCGCGTCATCTTGCTGTCCCGGTACGGAACGTACGCCTTCTGCGGGGGCACGGCGGCACTCAGAGGGGGCGGGGGGCTGAGGAGTGGGCTGTGGGGTGGGGGGATGCGGGGTGGGGGGCTGTGGGTCTCACCGTGCCCTCCGCCAGAGCCGAGATGACGTTGCCCAAGGCCGACAGAGACTTGTTGATGTTCTTCGCCTCATCCAACACTGCGCCCTCTGCACCCGTCTTGCTGACCTGTGGGGCTGCGGCTCAGACCCCAACACAGACCCCAATACAGACCCCAATACAGACCCCAACACAGACCCCAATACAGACCCCAACACAGACCCCAACACAGACCCCCAACACAGACCCCAATACAGATCCCAACACAGACCCCAACACAGACCCCAATACAGACCCCAATACAGACCCCAACACAGATCCCAACACAGACCCCAACACAGACCCCCAACACAGACCCCAACACAGACCCCCAACACAGACCCCAATACAGACCCCGACACAGATCCCAACACAGACCCCAACACAGACCCCAACACAGACCCCAACAAAGACCCCTAATCTGACCCCCAACACAGATCCCAAGACAGACCCCCAACACAGACCCCAATACAGACCCCAATACAGACCCCCAACACAGACCCCCAACACAGACCCCAACACAGACCCCAACACAGACCCCAATACAGACCCCCAACACAGACCCCCAAGACAGACCCAAACAAAGACCCCAATACAGACCCCAACACACACCCCAACACAGATCCCAATACAGACCCCAACACAGATCCCAACACAGACCCCAACAAAGACCCCAACACAGACCCCAATACAGACCCCAACACAGACCCCAACACAGATCCCAATACAGACCCCAACACAGATCCCAACACAGACCCCAACAAGACCCCAACACAGACCCCAATACAGACCCCAACACAGACCCCAACACAGACCCCAACACAGACCCCAACACAGACCCCAACACAGACCCCAACACAGATCCCAACACAGACCCCAATACAGACCCCAATACAGACCCCAACACAGACCCCCAACACAGATCCCAACACAGACCCCAATACAGACCCCAACACAGACCTCAACACAGACCCCAATACAGACCCCAACACAGACCCCCAACACAGACCCCAATACAGACCCCAACACAGATCCCAACACAGACCCCAATACAGACCCCAACACAGACCCAACACAGACCCCCAACACAGATCCCAACACAGACCCCAATACAGACCCAACACACACCCCAACACAGACCCCAATACAGACCCCAACACAGACCCCAACACAGACCCTAATACAGACCCCAATACTGACCCCCAACACAGACCCCAACACAGACCCTTATACAGACCCCAATACTGACCCCCAACACAGACCCCAATACAGACCCCAACACAGACCCCAACACAGACCCCAATACAGACCCCAACACAGACCCCAACAAAGACCCCAATACAGACCCCAACACAGACCCCAACACAGACCCCAATACAGACCCCAACACAGACCCCAATACAGACCCCAACACAGACCCCAACACAGACCCCAATACAGACCCCAACACAGACCCCAACACAGACCCCAACACAGACCCCAACACAGACCCCAACACAGACCCCAATACAGACCCCAACACAGACCTCAACACAGACCCCAATACAGACCCCAACACAGACCCCCAACACAGACCCCAACAGAGATCCCAACACAGACCCCAATACAGACCCCAACACAGACCCCAATACAGACCCCAATACAGACCCCCCACCAGAATACATCCCATCCCCCAAACCCTGCAAACCCAACGGCCACCCAACACAAAGACCCCCAAACCGAAAGACCCCCCCCACAACCCAAACATCCTCCCAACTCAAAGACCCCGATCCCAAAGAGCCCCAACCCCGACATCCCCAACCCAAAGGCCTCCAACCCAAACTTCCCATAACCCAACGTCCCCCGACACACAGACCCCCAACGGAAGGTTTCCCAACCCAAAGACACTCAACACAAAAACTCCCAACTCGAAGACCCCAACCCCAAAATTCCCACCCCAAAGGCCTTCCACCAAAACATCCTCCACATCCAAAGATCCCCCAAACCCAAAGACCACCCAACACAAAGACCCCCCAACCTAAAAACCCGGCGACCTAAAGACCCCCAACTCAAAGACCCCCAACCCCAAAATTCTCGCCCTGAATCCCCCCAACCCAAACATCCCCTCAGCCCAAAGACTCCCAACTCAAAAATTCGGAACCCAAAGCCCTCCAACCCAAAGGCTCCCCAACCAAAGATCCCCCCAACTCAAAGACCCCCAACCAGAAGATATCCCAAACCCAAGACGCCCCAAACCCAAAGACCACCCAACACAAATACACCCCAATCTAAAGACCCTCCGACCCAAACACCTCCACCCCAAAGACCCCAAACCCAAAGACCCTTCAACACAAAGCCCCCAACCGGAAAATATCCCAGCCCCGAGTCTCCCCAACTCAGAGATCGCCCCAACCCCATCATCCCAGCCCAAAGACCCCCAAACCCAAAGACCCCAACATGAGGACTCCCTACCAAAACATCCCCACAACCCAAAGATCCCCAACCCAAAGACCCCCCAGCGCAAAGACCCCCAAACTAAAGACTCCTAACCCGAAGGTCATCCAATCCCAAAACCCCAATCCAAACATCCCCTAACCCAAAGATCCGCAGCCCACAGCCCCCCAACCCGACGCCCCCACCGCAGCCCCCCCGCCCCCCACCTTCTCGCTCCCAGCCAGGTCGACCAGGTAGAGCTTCCCGCTGAGCTTCTGCTCCGTCTCCACGTTCTCCTGCTTGATGTTGATGAGGAAGATGCTGTGGCTGCGGGAGCTGTGCTCGTTCATGTCTGTGGGGTCACGGGGGGGGGGGGGGCTGCACCACTCTGAAGACCCCACAGACCCCCAGAGTGCCCCAAGGCCCCCCCGGCACTCTGGGGTTCGGCAGCACCGTGGGACCCCACAGCACCCCAGTGACGCACAGGAACCCTACGCAATGCCTCTGGGACCCCCCGGGATCGGATCCTGCAGTGCCCCAAGGACCCCATTGCACCCAGAGACCCCCAGGGACCCGTGGTACCCCGGTGACCCCCCAGGGACCCCAGTGGTGCCGCGGTGACCCCCAGGGACCCCACGGTACCCCAAAGAACCCCAGGAAGCCCATAGCGCTCCTAGGACCCCCCTGGTGCCCCAGTGACCCCCAACCAGAAGATATCCCCCCCATAGCACCCCAGAGACCCCCCCAGGGACTCCACGGTTCCTCAGAGACCCCACGGTGCCCCAGTAGCCCCCAGAGGCCCCATGGTACCCCAACGACCCCCCCAGTGCCCCAGGGACACGGCTGGGACCCCACGACCCCGGTGGCACGGCCCAAATTCCCCACAGTGCCCCACAGTCCTCCCTGGTGCCTCTGTGGTGCTTTGGGGACCCCAGGGACCCTCCAGGGCACCCACTGTGGCAGGAGCCACCCCCAGCAGCCCCCCACCCCGTGTCCCCACGTCCCCATAACGTCCTCATACCCTGATGTCCCCATGATGTCCCCATGATGCCCCCGTACCCCGCATCCCCACGATAACCCCACGATGTCCTCACGTCCCTCTGATGTCCCCCCCATATCCCCCCACCCCCACGATGTCCCCACGTCCCCACAACGTCATCACAGTGTCCCCACTATTTCCCCACGTCCCCACGATGTCCCCATAGCTCCACGTCCCCACAGTGTCCCCATGCTGTCCCCACATCCTCACGTCGCGGTGATGCCCCCCCCGATGCCCCCCCCGCCCCCTCGCTGTGCCCCGCTCACTGGTGACGGCCACATGCCGGTTCGATTTCCCCTCGTCGATGACATCCAGGATTTCTTCGGGGCTGGAGACGAAGCGCTCCGTGCAGCCCTGGGGGGGGGGGGGGGTCAGAACCCCTCTGTGGGGTCGCCCCCCCTCCCCCGGACCTCCCCCCAGGACCCCGACCTTGACGTAGGGGACGCGGTTCTTGTCCTCGTGCACCGACAGGTTGGTCTTGGTCACTGCGGGGGGGGGACAGCGGTGACACCCCCAGAAACCGTCCTGGGAGCTCCCAGTGCCTCCCAGTATCCACCCAGTGCCTCCCAGTATCAACCCAGTGCCTCCCAGTATCCATCCAGTGCCTCCCAGTATCAACCCAGTGCCTCCCAGTATCCATCCAGTGCCTCCCAGTATCCACCCAGTGCCTCCCAGTATCAACCCAGTGCCTCCCAGTATCCACCCAGTGCCTCCCAGTATCAACCCAGTGCCTCCCAGTATCCATCCAGTGCCTCCCAGTATCCACCCAGTGCCTCCCAGTATCAACCCAGTGCCTCCCAGTATCCACCCAGTGCCTCCCAGTATCAACCCAGTGCCTCCCAGTATCCACCCAGTGCCTCCCAGTATCAACCCAGTGCCTCCCAGTATCCACCCAGTGCCTCCCAGTATCAACCCAGTGCCTCCCAGTATCCACCCAGTGCCTCCCGCTGCCTCCCAATACACATCCACTGCTTCCCATTGCCTCTCAGTGCCTCCCAGTATCCAACTTGTGCTTCCCAGTGCCTCCCAGTATCAACCCAGTGCCTCCCAGTATCCACCCAGTGCCTCCCAGCATCAACCCAGTGCCTCCCAGTATCCACCCAGTGCCTCCCGCTGCCTCCCAGTACACATCCACTGCTTCCCATTGCCTCCCAGTGCCTCCCAGTATCCAACTTGTGCTTCCCAGTGCTTCCCAGTATCCACCCAGTGCCTCCCGCTGCCTCCCAGTACACATCCACTGCTTCCCAGTGCCGCCCTGTCCTCCCACCCCTACTCAGAGCCTTACAGTGCCCCCAGTACCCCTCCACTGTCCTCCCAGTCCCCCCCAGTGCCTTGCAAACCCCCCAGGTGCCCCCCAAGTCCCTTCCAGGCCCCCCCGATTTCCGCCAATGCCAACCAGTGTCACCCTCGTGCCCCTCCCAGTGCTCCCCAGTGCCCCCCCCCCCCTCCCAGTGCCTCCCTGCCCACACAGTGCTTCCTCACGTCCTCCCCAGTCCCTTCCACTCCTCTCCAGTCCCTTCCAGCCTCCCCCGGTGCCCCCAGCCCCCCCCCAGTGCCCCCACTCACTGTCCAGCAGATCCCGGATCTTATCCAGATAAATTTCAAAGTAGGAAACCTGGCAGGAGGGATTCCGGAGTCACCGGGGGGGGGGGGGGGGGGGGGTCCAGGACCCGACCTCCCAGTGCTCCCAGTCCCCCCAGTCCTCCCCCCCACCCCCCCACCTTGATGTGGAACTCGAGGTTCTCATCCATGGCATAGATGTGGTTGAAGATGTCCTGAGCGATGCGGGGGATGATGCCCATCTGCTGGGGGTCGTGCAACTTCCCCTGGGAGGGGGAGGCCGGGGGGGTCACCCAGGGGGGAATTGAGGACCCCCCCGACCCCCCCCGACCCTCGACCCCTCACCTCCATCGTGTGGGTTTTCCCCGATGACGTCTGCCCGTAGGCGAAGATGGTGCCGTTGTAACCCGCCAGCACATCTGGGGGGCGGGGGGGCAGTGAATGGAGCCCCAGACACCGAGGGACCCCCCCTCCTACAGACCCCCCCTGCCCTGCAGGTCCCCCCCACATCCTACGCCCCCTCTGCCACATCCTACAGAGACCCCCAAAATCTACAGACCTCCCTCGCATCCTACAGACCCCCCCAGCCATCCAGACCCCCCCTACAATCTGCAGACCCCCCAAAAAAACCCTACAGACCCCCCCAAAAACCCTACAGACCCCCACAGCCTGCAGACCCTCCCCACATCCTACAGACTCCTGCCCAACTTTGCAGACCCCCCCGAGCGCTGAAGGTCCCCCCCCAACCTACAAACCTCCCAACCCCTGCAGGCCCCCCCATCCTCCAGACCCCCCCAGCCCTGCAGACCCCCCCACATCCTCCAGCCCCCCCCCCAGCCTCCAGGCCCCCCCCCTCACCCTTGACGATCTGCATGGCGCAGGCTCTGTACACCTGCTCCTGCGTGGTGTTGGGGGGGAAGACGCGGTCGAACACGTAGGGTTTGCCCTGGGGGGGGGACGCGGGGGGGGCTGCGTTCAGCGGAGACCCCCAGAAGGGTCTGTCCCCCCCCCCACCGGGGGGTACGGGTACATTCCAGTTGATCCCAGTAAGGGTGATTCACAACCCCCCCCCCTTTAATCCCCAGACCCCCCCACGTACCCCAACCCCCCAAATACCTCATATACCCCCAAACCCCCAAATATCCCCCCCACCCCACACATCCGCCCCCCAACACTCTCAAGTACCCCCCAATACTTGAGAGTCCCCCCCCCAGTTCCCCCCAGAGCTCTTCCCATAAATAATCCCCAACAGCCCCCCCGCCCCCATATACACCCCCCCAACCCCTATACACTCCCTGGAACCCCACAGATTCCACATGGGGAGAACAGAGAATACGGGAGTTTATAGGGTCTGTGGGGCCTATATGGGATATGGGGGTGTATGGGGGGTGGGGAGGGATATAGGGTAAATAGGGGATATGGGTTATATGGGCAGCATGGAGGGATACAGGGCTGAGTAAGGGATATAGGGTATTTGGGGGGTATGGGGCGGTATGGGGGATATGGGGAGGAAAAGGGATTATAGGGTGTATAGGGGAAATGGGGGACACGGGGGCTATGGGGTGTGGGGGGGTTATATGAGGATTGTGGGATGTACAGAGGATATGGGGGGTGTGGGGGCTATGGGGTGTGTAGGGGATATGGGGTGTATGGGAAATCTGGGGGTTACAGGGAGTATATGGGGCCCGGGTCTATAAGGGGTCTGTCTGAGAGTGTGTGGGGTGGGAGGGTTGTGGGGTGGTATGGGGGCTCAGGGGATCCGTGGGGATGTATGGGGGTGGAAGATGGGGCCTGTGGGGGAATATATGGGATCCACGGGGGAGAGTATGGGGATGCAAGGCGGAGTCTATGAGGTCTATGGGGTCTGTGGGGTCTATGGGGTTTTTGGGGAGAGGATGGGGGCCTATGGAGATGTGTAAAGGGGGGGCAGTGGAGATGTGTTATGGGGTCTGTGGGACCCATGGAGGCTTATGGGCGGCTTTGAGGGGTGTGGG
This sequence comes from Meleagris gallopavo, assembly GCF_905368555.1. Classification (NCBI taxonomy): domain Eukaryota; kingdom Metazoa; phylum Chordata; class Aves; order Galliformes; family Phasianidae; genus Meleagris; species Meleagris gallopavo. The sequence continues at coordinate 106,542 of NC_139434.1, read as the reverse complement.
GTCATAGGGCAGCTGATGAGGGGCTCTGCGGGGTTCACATGGGGTGCGGAGGGGGGGGCAGGAACCCCCACTGCCCACACTCCCCCCACATCCCCCTTATCTCCCCCATATCCCCCATATCTCCCTATAACTCCCATACCCCCCACATCTCCCTATATACCCCATGCACCATATCCCTCATATCCCCCACACCCCCCACATTCCCCATACCCGCCATTTCTTCCTATATCCCCCATATCCCCCACATCCCGCCCATCCTCCCCATACCCCTATACCCCCTACGTCCCCCCACATCCCCCATACCTCCACATCCCCCCATCCCCCCATATGTCCCCCCACATCCCCTATACCCCCCCACATCCCCCCATCCCCCCCATATGTCCCCCCACATCCCCTATACCCCCCCACATCCCCACATCCCCCCCATATGTCCCCCCACATCCCCTATACCCCCCCACATCCCCACATCCCCCCCATATGTCCCCCCACATCCCCTATACCCCCCCACATCCCCTATACCCCCCCACCCCCCCCATTCCCCGCCCGCCGGGAGCTGTCCATCTCCGCGGTGCTGAATATCTGCAGCCTTCCCGGGACCGGCGGGACCCCCCGTGGATCCGGGGACACCGGGGTACAGCGGGGGAGGGAGGGGGTGTTCCGGTCGCAGCCCCCCCTCCGTCCTCGATCACGCCCGGCCCCGCAGCACCCCGCAATGCGCCTGCACAGCGGCACCGCACAGCAGCACGCCGCGGCCCCCTCCCCCCCCCCGCGGGATCCCCGCTTTGTGAACCCCTCAAATGGGGTCGGATGGGACCACTGAGACCCCCCCCCCATTCATAGCCCCCCCCCCTCCATTCATCAGATCCCTCCAATCAGGAGAACACCACACAAGAGACCCCCCCCCCCCGTTCAGAAAACATCCCCAAGTCAGGGGAACTCCCCATTCAGGGACCCCCCCCATTATAGGACACTCCCTCAGTCAGAGGACCCCCCCATGCGGGAGAGGCCCCTCCACGCATTGAGCCCCACATCGGGGGCTTTTACTTGTGTGTGGAAGGGGAGGATTGGCCTCCACCCTGACCCCCCCAGCACGGTTTACCCCCCGGGGGGGGGCCCGGCACTAACAAAGGGTCGCAGCTGGTGGGGTGGGGAGGGGAGGGCCGGGGGGGGGGTGTGCAGATCTGCGGCAAACGCCCCTCCCCCCCCCGGGACACCCCTCTGGAGCTGATGGTGCGGGGGAGCGGGTTTGGGGAGCGAGGCAGCCCCCCCCGGAGCGGAGGGCTCATTGTAAACAGCCCCCCCCAGTCACTGGGACAGACTGGGAGAACTGGGAGCAAAACAGTGAAAGGGCGGGGGGGAAGGGAGGGAGATGCGGGGGGGGGATGGGGATGTTTGGGCACCATCTCCAGCGGCCACGCCCTGACCAACCCTCACGCCGCCATTACCTGCCCGCCCCCCCCGCAGAATGACCCCCCACATCAATGCCCCCCACATCAACACCCTCCCACACACCTTCTCCATCTGACCCCCAGGACCCCCGCTCCCCAAAATACCACCAGATCTAAAGAGAAGGTGGGAGCGGGGGGTCCCCAATCCCATCCCGGACTTCCCCCGACCCCCCCTTCCCGACCCCCCCGACTCACCCCCACCACCACGCTGTCATCGCCCTGGAAGACGGGCAGGAATCGATCCCCCCGCAGGATCTCCGCTTGGTTCAGGGGCCGAAAGCGGCACAGCACCTTAATGCTGCACTCAGCGCCGGGCTCCGCCATGCCGGAGGGGGGGCGCGGGGGGGTGCGGGAGCGACCGAAAGGTGCGGGGTGGCCCCAAGAAGGTGCGGGCGGTACCCAGAGGGACCGGGGGGGGGTAGGATGGGAGGAGGGGGTGCACCTGGGAGTGCGGGATCCCGTGGGATCCCGGTCAGAGATGCGGGGTGAGGAGCGACCCCCGGCGACGCGGGGTTCCGCGGGGTTCTGCTCCGGGATGCGGGGCGGTAACCGGGGATGCGGGATCCTTGGGGATGAGGGTGCTGCTCGGGCGTCGGGCGGCACCCAGAGGTGCGGGATGGCACTCAGGTGCCGGGTTGAACCCAGGGGTGAAGAACGCAGCTTCGAGGATGCGGGGCGGTCCCAGGGATGCTGCCCAGGGATGCGGGGTTCTACAGCGGGCGGCCGGGGCTGCGGGATGCGGGCGGTACCCAAAGGCTGAAGGATGGCAGGCGGAGCTGCGGGGCGGCACCCGGGATGCGGTTCGGGGATGCGGGATGCTGAAGGAGGCGGCGCGGCCCGGGATGCTCCGCAGCGCTGCAGCCGCTTCTGTCACCGCGTCGCTGTCGCCACTGCAGCGCCGGCACCGGAGGTGGGGGGGTGGGAAAAGGGGGGGGGGGGCATAGAGAGGCCGCCCCCCCCAACCTCGTCACGCACCCCCCTACCCCCCCCCCGGTTAAGGAGGAACTGCCCTTAAGGTGGACAGAGGTGGGGGGGGCGGGAGGATGAGGAGTGCCCCCAGAATGCTGATTCACGGGGGGGGGGACGGGGGACGGACGTCTGAGTGCTCACTGTAATGCGGGGGGGGGGGGGGGCTGGGGACGCTTCCCAGAACCCTTTCCGGGGGTCTCAGAACCGGGCCAGGCCCCCCCTCCACCCACCGACCCAGCAGCTCTGAGTCACGCCCCCCCCCCTATATCCTTTCCCCCACCCCGCGTCCTTGAGAGTCTGACAGGGACAAACGACCACCGGGCACTCCCTCGTGCCCCCCCCCCCCCCCCACCTGCGCCCCTGCCATGCGACCCCCCGGCTCTCAGCAGCGTATGCCCCCCGTCTGCCCCCCATCCCCGTCTTGCACCCCCCCCGTGTTCCCCCATATGCCCCCGTTCCCCATCCCCCCATTTCCCGCCCCCCCGATCCCCCCATGTCCATATCCCCCACCGCTGTGCCCCCCTTACCCCCCTCACGAGGACCCCTCATGTCCTCCTGCCCCCCACCTGCGTCTCCCCCACGACCCTCCGTGTCCCTGTGCCCTCCACCAGTGCACTCCCCCCCACGATGCCTCCCGTAGCCCCCCATATCCCACCGCCCCCCACCCGTGAGTCCCCACCACACGTCCCTGTGCCCCCCCCCGTGGCCCCCATCCCCCCATTTCCCCCATATCCATCCCGTGGCCCCCGCATGTGACCCCCCCAACCCCGTCCCCCACCGTGACCCCCCCCCACCGTGACCCCCTTCTGTGTCCCCACTTAACCCCCTCACTGCAGCTCCACATCTCTGTGCCCCCCCGTGTCCCCCACAACTCAAGCTCCCCCCCACAATATCCCCCTCCCCGCGCTCCCCCTCCCCTCGCGGACTCCATTTCCCATCTCCACCCGCGGCCCAACTCTCGCGAGATCCGCCCCAACTCTCGCGATCGCGGCCCCGCCCGGCTCCGACGGCCCCCGCCGCAGCGATGGCCGACCCCAAATACGCGGATCTGCCCGGCATCGTGAGTGCGGGCCGGGAGGCGGGGGGCGAGGGGGTTGTGGGGCCGGGCTGGGGAGGTATGGGGGGGTCTGTGGGGTTGGGGCCCAACGGTAGGGTGGGGGGGGGTCTGTGGGGCGTGGGGCCCAACTGTGGGGTCCGTGGGGTCCAACTGTGGGGTCTGTGGGGGTGGGGCCCAGTTGTGGGGCGGGTGTGAGATATGGGGGGGTCTGTGCTATATGGGGGGGTCTTTGGGGTTTGGGGCCCGGTTGTGGGGTGGGGTTGGGATTTGGGGGGTCTGTGGGATATGGGGCCTGTTGTGGGGTTGTGGAGGCTGTAGGGTGTGGGGCTCAGCTGTGGGGTATGGAGTTTGTGTGGGGCTGTAGAGTTGAGTCCGAGTTGTGAGGTGTGGGGCCCAATTGTGGGGTGTGGGTATATGGGGAAGGTGGGGGGTGGGACCCAGGTGTGGGGGGTGGGAGCTGTGGGAGCTGTGGGGGCTGTGGGGATGGGGCCTGTGGGATTGAGGCCAGGCTGTGGGGTGGGCGTCCAGTTGTGGGCTTGATGTCCAGCTGTGGATATGGGAGCTGTGGGGTTGAGGATGGGCTGTGGGGTTGGGGCCTGGATGTGGGCTGTGGGGGGCTGTGGGGTCCAACTGTGGGGTCTGGGGGGGGCTGCGGGCTATGGGTTCTGGATGTGGAGTGTGGGTGTTGTGGTGTGTAGAAGCCATGGGGCCCGGGTGTGGGGTGTGGAGGGGTTGGGGACCCAACCATGGGGTGAGGGGGCTGTGGGATTTTGGGGTTGTGGGGCCTGGATGTGGAAAGGGGGTTGGGGCACAGCTGTGGGGTATGGGAGCTGTGGGGCCTGGATGTGGGATGTGTGGGGAATTGCTTGGGGGAACTGGGGGGCCGTGGGCTGTGTGGGGCCGTGGGCTGTGTGGGGCTGGGTACCAGAGCTGCCCGTGCCCCAGGCCCGGAATGAGCCCGATGTGTACGAGACCAGCGACCTCCCCGAGGACGACCAGGCTGAGTTCGAGGCGGTGAGGCGTCCCTGGGTTGCGTGGAAGGGGAGGGGGGGCCCCACAACCAGCCCCACACCTCAGCCGTGCTGTGGGCTCTGTGCTGGCAGTGGTGGTGATGGTGGCATCGCTGTGCGCCCGGCGCTGCACTGGGGGTCACTGTGGGCAGTGGGACACGGGGGGGCACATAACCATCACAGGGGGCACGTGGCCCTCAGTGTGGTTCCGCCCCCACATCGCGCGCTCTTCTCCATCAGCAGGCGTGGAGCTGTGGGGTGACCCCCCCCTCCAGCTCCCTGCCCCCCCTGGGGCTTCCTCCCCCCTCTTCCCCCCCCCCCCATTCCTGGCTCTGCACGGAACTGACCGCAGTTTTCCCCCCGCTCCCCCCGCCCGGATGCTAGTTTGCACAAGTAAGCCCCGCTGCTGCTGCTGCTTCTCATCGCAGGCCCTTGCTGTTCCCTTTGCATGCAGTTGCTGTGCAGTGCCCCCCCCACACCCCTCCCACGCCCCCCCCGCTCCGGCCGTGGATCACAGCCCTGAGTTTGATGGGGATGGGGGTGGTTTTGAGGCTCTCCACATCATCCCCACGTGGCCGCAGGGATCTGTGTGGCAGTGCTGCCGTACCCAGGGGTGCTGCTCTGTGTCCCCCTCAACCCCCCCCCTCAGCCACCGCCGGCGCAGGGATGTGGGGCCGCCCCACGGGGACGGACCTTCTAACAGCGTTTTTTCTCTCTCCTCTCCTCTCCTCCTAACTTTGCTCTGCCTTTCTCACCCCTGGGGAACGCAAGGAGCTGGTAAGAGCCCGCCCGCCCCTCACGCTCTGCTCCGCTCGCGGGCGCCCACCGCCGCCCCCCCCACCCCACAGCTCTCCCCACCTGCGTCCCTCTGCACTGCGAGCGTGGGGCTGAGGGGGGGCAGCAGGACCAGGGGGGGCTCCCGCGGGGAGAGGAGAGCCTCCCATGGCCGCCTGCACGCAGCCCACGCCGCGGTCCTGGAAGGGGTGAAGTCCCAAAGCTCCACGGCGGGGCCGGGGACGCTCCGCCCCCCAGAACACGAGGGGGGGCTCAGCGGCGCGGGGCTGCCGGGGGGCGAAGGCCGAGCGTGCCGTGCTCCCATTGCTGGGGGTGCCCCGCTGGCCGGGTTGGGGCCACGCTGTGCCCTCGCTGCCCACGCAGAGCCGTCGCTGCGTCCCGCTGCCGTGCAGCTCTCACCTGGGGGGCGGCCGGGGGGCACGGGGCCGAGCTGTGCCCCGGCGCTGCCTGTCCTGCGCCCGACTCTCCCGATGTAGGGGAGCCCCCACGTCCTTCACGCCGCGCTCTGCTTGCAGGAGGAGCTCACCAGCACCAGCGTGGAGCACCTCATCATCAACCCCAACGCCGCCTTCGAGAAGTTCAAGGACAAGCGGCTGGGCACCGACGGCGTGGGTGAGCGGCGGCCCCGGGGGCGTGGGGTGTGGGGGGGGGCTGAGGTTGACGTCTCTCCGCTCTTCCAGATTTCTCTGACCGCATCAGCAAGAGCAGAACGACCGGCTACGAGTCCGGGGAGTATGAAATTGTGAGTGTGCAGCAAGGGGTTACCCAGGAGATCCCCCGAGTGAGAGAGCCCCCCCAAAGCGAACCCCCCTCCAAGTGAGAGACCCCCCGTGTCCCCGTGGCGATGCTCTGCTGATGCTGCGGTGGGATGGCGGTGTCGGATGCGTTGTGGTGGCACTGCTGCTGTCCCTGAGCCCCTCTGCGGGGAGGTGGGGTGGAAAGGAGCTGTAGAATGGAGCTGTTGGAAGCTGCTTTCTGGGTGCAAAGAGGGCGGGTTTGGGTCGATGGAGCTGCAGGACGGCGCTGCCTGGCACAGTCCTGTGCCCTGGAGCTGTTCCCACTTCTTTCCAGTCTGGTTCCTGCTTCCCCAGATCAGTTTCCATCTTCATGGACTGGTTTCTATTTCCTGGACCAGTTCCCAGTTTCCAGACTGGTTTCTGCTTTCCAAACCAGTTTCACTTCCCTGAGCTCATTACTGTTTCTCAAACTGGTTGCCACTTCCTTGGACCTATTTCTGCTTCCCAGACCGGTTTCTTCTTCCCATTGCAGTTCCACCTCCCTGTGCTCTCTGGGCACTTTGGGTGAAAATGTGTGGGGGTGGGAGGTGGGAGGTGGGAGGTGGGGTCGAGACATGGGGTCACACCGCAGGTAGGGCTGGAGGCAGAGCTCCCGATGTAGGGATGGAATTTGGAGAGCTCCTCAACGGAGAGACGGAGCTGGGACAGATCCTGATGTAGGGATGGAGGAGTCGGGACAGGTGCTGATGTAGGGATGGAGTCGGGACAGATCCTCAGTATAGGCGCAGAATGGACAGATGGACAGACGGACCCGTGGATGGATGGGCAGATGGATGGACGGACAGACAAATGGACAAATGGATGAATGGATGGATGGACAGACAGATGGACGGATGGATGAATGGAGAAATGGACAGACAGACAAACGGATGGATGGGCAGACAGATGGACCCACGAATGGATGGATGGACAAATGAATGGACGGGTGGACGGATGGATGGACAGATGGATGGACAAATGGATGGACAGACAGATGGACGGATGGATGGACGGACGGATGGATGGATGGCTGGACAGATGGGTGGAAGGACAGATGGACAGACGGACGGATGGATGAATGGACAGATGGCTGGACGAATGGCTGGACAGACGGATGGAAAGACAGATGGACAGACGGGTGCTCCGAGGGTTGCTCCGCAGGAGCTTTCGTCTGCTGTGCTCAGCTCTGCTCCTGGGTCGGACCCCCGCAGCAGGAGGTGCCCCGGGGGCAGCAGCGCTGTGATGGGCGCCGCTGAGATGGGAGGGGGGGATTCCGGAGCGGGGGGCTCAGGGGCCGCTCCTCACAGCTCCTGGAGGAGGTCGTGGGGAGGGGGGTTGGCCTCTGCTCCGGGTCACTGCGATGGGACGAGGGGCGACGGCGTCGTGTTGTGCCGGGGGTCCGGTCGGGTGTTGGGAACAATTTGTCCTCTATAGGAGTGGCGATGCGTCAGCACGGACTGTGGGGGGCCACTGTCCCCAGAGGTTTGAGGAGCTGTGGGGATGCGGCACTTGGGGATGTGATCAGAGAGCAGGAGGGGGGTAGAGGGGTCTGAGGGATCCCTCTGTGACCTCCTGAGACCCTCCATGTCTCCCTTCTGTGACCCTCAAACCCTTCTGCAGACCCCCGAGCCCTTCTGTGACCCCTGAACCGCTCTGCGCCCCTGTCAGCCTTTCTGTGATCCCCCCCTTTTCCTTTCTCTCCCCGCAGCTGGGAGAGGGGTTGGGTGCCAAGGAGACCCCCCAGCAGCGATACCAGCGGCTGCAGCACGAGGTGCAGGAGCTGATCCGCGACGTGGAGCAGATCCAGGTGAGCGCTGTCACAGCACCAGGACCTGGGGGTGGCACACGGACCTGGGGATAAGTGCCTGTCCCCCCCAACCCGCACAGAGCGCCGTGAAGGAGTCGGCGGCCGAGGAGGAGCTGACGCCCATGGCTTTGGCCCGGCAGCTGGAGGGGCTGAAGCAGCAGTTGGTTTCGTGCCACCTGCAGAAGCTGCTGGGCCCCACCGCTGCCATCGACTTCGCAGACCCCGAGGGCGCCTTGGCGAAGTGAGTGCGGGGCGGGGGGGCGGCGGGGGGAGGCGGCCGGGCGCCCTGCACGGCTTCTTGGTGTGAGAAACAGCTCCGACGAGCCACGTCAGGCGGAGCAGCAAGCCCGTCTCCTTCCTGCAATTAGCAGCTGGCAGCCGTGTGGTGAATGAATCCCCCTTCTGCTGCCGTGTGCTTTCTGCAGCTCAGCGCTGCAGCCGCGCCGTCCGCTCCCCGTCCATTGCCCCACGCAGTGCATCGCCCACCCAGTGCCTTTGGGCTGTTCTGTGCATTCCCCTGGGTGCGGGGGGCCGCGTTGACACCTCTGCCTCCATTGCCCCGCACCTCCATCGCCCCGCACTGCACCCCCGAGTCCCACCCAGCCCCGCTGATCAGAGGGCTGGGCTGTGCTCCGCGCGCTGAGAGGTGATGGCAGCCGTTCCGCCTGTGGGAGGCACGAGCAGCCGCTCTTCCAGATGCTCTGCATCAGCAGGAAGGAGATGTTTCCTGGTGTTCCCTGCTCGGTTGGTCAATATGGTAACCCTCTGAAATCAAAGCAACCGCACAGCAGAGCGCGGAGCTTAAATAACGGGCAGATTTCAGATAAAAATCCAGGGGGGGTCACTCGATGCAAAGGAAGCAGCTTTGGAAGTGGGACGGGGGGGTGTGAGCTGACTGTGCTGTGTTCCCCCGCCCCCTGAGCTCGGCCGCCCCACATCTCCCCCCGAAGGCGCCTGCAGCAGCAGCTGGAAGTGGCCAAGTGCAAGAAGGCAGCGCCGGCAAAGAGCCCCCCCAAAGCCCCCGCGCCCACCGCCGACGCGCTCACCTTCGAGCTGTTCTGGAGGCCGGAGCAGGACCAGTTCTCCCAGGCTGCCAAGGTGAGCGTGGCGTCTGACCCCCCAGGGGCTGCGCTGCCCTTTTTGGGGCGGGGGTCCCAACGGCCTCCCATCTCCCTGCAGATCGCAGAGCTGGAGAAGCGCCTGGCGCAGCTGGAGGCCATGGTGCGCTGTGAGCCCGACAGCCAGGTGTGGGGATGGCTCCTCCCTGCCCCTCCTGCCCCTCTCCCGTCTCTCTTCCCTGCCCCTCCTGCTCTCCTCTCCTCCCACTCCCCTCCTGCCCCCTTCCCCATTATGCCCCCCACCTTCCCACCCCCTCGCCCCACTGATGTGCATTTCCTTCCTGCAGAACCCTCTGCTGGTTGGGCTGAAGGGCACCAGCCTCGTGGTGAGTCCCGCTCTCCAATGACGTTGGAGGGGGGGGCGGCGCTGGGTGCTGCTGAGCTGGGTGGTGCTGGGGGGCACCGCCTCACCCCATGGCTGTGGGGAGCACCTGACCCCCCTTCCCCCCCAAACTCTCCATCTCCAGGAGACCGTGCAGATCCTGCAGGCCAAGGTGAACATCCTGGATGCAGCTGTGCTGGACCAAGTGGAGGCCCGGCTGCAGGTGGGGAGAAGAGGGGGAGGTCGGGGGGGGCACGGGGCTGGTGCCAGCAGTGAGGGGGTGGGGGGTCACTGCGTGGTTTGGGGTCCCATCTGCTGCCCCCCCACAGAGCGTCCTGGGGAAGGTGAATGAAATCGCCAAGCACAAAGCGATCGTGCAGGACGCCGACACACAGAGCAAGGTGAGAGCAGTGGGGAGAGCCCCCAGAGCAAACCCCAGTGTGGGGAGGGGGTGCAGCCCCCGTGCAGACAGCGCTGACCCCCCGTCTCCTCCTGTCATCTCCTCCCGGCCCAGATCCACCAGGTCTATGAGATGATGCAGCGCTGGGACCACATGGCCAGCAGTCTGCCCGACGTGGTGCAGCGGCTGCTGACCCTCCGGGACCTACATGAGCAGGGTGAGGGGCTGCGGGAGTCCTGGGGGCAGACACTGGGGCGGGGATGGGGGGGGTGTGCCTGTCCCTAACGCTGAGCTTTTCCCCCCAGCCTCGCGGTTCGTGCAGGTGCTGGTGCACCTGGACACCACGCAGCAGGAGGTGGCTGCCGCTCTGAAGGACAACACTGTGCTGCTGGCAGAGGTGGGTCCTAGTGGGGGGCTTGGGGGGTTTGGGGTGGGAGAGGTCCCCATTCTGCCCTCCTGCTCACTCCCTGCCCCGCTCACCCCCACCCCCGCAGGTCCAGAAGACGATGAAGGAGAACCTGGCCGTTGTAGAGGACAACTTTGCTGAAGTGGAGGCCCGCATCAAGCGGCTGCAGAAGTGAGAGCAGCTCTGCACCCAGCCCTGAAGTCCCGCGTCCCCCCCTCTGCCTGACGCCCCCCAGCCCCGCAGGAACCAGCCCTGCTCCTGTGTACCTGCTGCGCTCCTCTGTGCTCCCCCGCTCCATCCCCCCAGGGTCGCGTGGCCGCCTCTCACACTCGGATGATCCAAATAAACATCGTGGCTCAAAGTGTGTCTGCGTTGACGCCTCTGTAGGGCACAGAGCCCACGATCCCAGATCCACAGGGGCTGAAGGGGTCTGTGGATCGCCCCATCCATACCCCCCACTTGTCCTGGTGCTGGGCACCACTGAGCTGAGCGCAGCCCCCAGATATCAGTCGGCGCTGATCAGATGCCTCTCAGCCTTCCCTCCCCAGGAGAAGCTCCTACACAGGGAAGCTTTCCCTCCCCAGCTTCTTTGTTCAACCATTGGCCAATCGAGACACCGTTCTCCTTGGCCATTAGGACACACTGCTGGCCCGTGGTCGACTTTCAGCCAGCTGCTGGTCAATCCTTGGTCAACCTTTGGTCAACCATTGGCCAACCAGGACACCATTGTCCTTCTTGGCCTCCATGGCCCACTTCTGGCTCATGGTCAATCTTCGGTCAACCACTGGTCAGCTGTTGGCCGCTGTCAGCATGGGGCCGGGTCCAGGCTGCAGGATGGCACTGACCGTGTCCCAGTGTCCCAGCCCAGGGGCAGCCCGCAGCACGGTGCACGGGGGGTTCTGGTGTCCCAGTTGCCCAACTGCCCTCCATCATAGTGGAAAAGTTGCCTCTGCCAGGCCGGGACCCTGGCTGGTGACTGGAAAAAGGGAAACCCTGCTCTGGTTTTTAAGAAGGGAAGAAGAGAAGAGTCAGGAAACACAGGACCTGTGGTGCAGGACGGGGCTTGCTGCCCCATCAAGGACACCGATTGATCTAAATAACTCTGACAGGTTTTGGTGGAGGCTGTGGGCAATCTGAACTGTTTGACGTTAGCGGCAAGAAGGGATTTCTTTAAGTCAGAGAGCTGCAGAGCTCTGGTAGCTTTGACCTTCGTAGATCAGACCGTAGGCAGTCTGCCAGGCTCTGGGCACTTACTGAGTATGTTGGTGTTTTATTTTTGTTTTTATTTTTAACCTTTTTCAGCAACTGCCAGCTATGAATCTATTCCTCATTTCAGGAGTGCTGTATAAAGGATTAAAGGCCATTATGTTTTTTGGAACCTACTGGTTTCTTATTAAGTCCAACACTCACAGCAACAAAGCCTGGATGCCATGGGACGGCCCAAGAGGGACCAGCACCATCTCCTTCAAGGCAGGATGGGAGCTCAGCACTGCTGTATGCAGCAGGAGGGTCACGTTAATAAGGAAGCGATGTTTAATAAGGCACCTGCATACTGTTCAAGTTCATCGCACGCAATAGAAGTTTTTGTTCTGCACCAACAACGGAGTCCATGTCTCATTGCCACGGGTAAACCTTGATCTTATTTGCCTTCCTCAATCTGTATGAGGACCTTTGGACCAGACCTCAAAAGGGCCTGGAGGGCTTCCAGCAGTATTCCATCGCTGTAGGCAGCACCACCTCGTCATCCCGAGGAAAGCCCGGAGATCCTGTGCCGTTTGAGGTTCCCTCCTCGTTGTTCCTTGGGCTCAGGATCCAGCAGCGATTTCGTAACCGGCTTCGTTTGGCAGCTGTCAGGCCGTCCCAGTTCCTTTCGCAGGGCCTCCCCCCCTGCAGCTCGGTTCCTGGAAGGTCCGGAAGGTGACCACCCCGATTCCCCCGACCATTCTGCAGGCAGCATGTAAGCACGTAGGAGTTGGCCACCAGTGGGTGCAAATCCTGCACTGCTCTGTTGCTGGCCCTCAAATCTTCTTCTCTCCTGCAGCTCCTGGCTTCTGATCAGGGTGGGCGTGATGTGTTTTGACTCACATCCACCAACAACCCCAATTTCTGAAAACGGTCAATTATTGGCTGGATTCCTTTCCTACCTTCAAATTCGAGGGGGCAATGATTAGTGAGAACCGGCTCAGCTCCCGGCTTTATTCTGCATCTCTTGGTGCTGCGTTCTCAGCCCTTCCTTGTGTTTCTCCTACCCACACTCCATCACTTACTTTGCCTGGGATCCCAGCCCCCTTACCTTCAGCAAGCTTTGAGCAATGCTTCCCCTTTTTAAACAATTAAAAAAAATTCTGCATCAATTATGTCACATTCATAACCAGAACCCCAACCCCAACCCCAACCAGAACCCCAACCCCAACCAGAACCCCAGCCCCAAATGGACACACGGGGTGTCGCTCAAACCCCACGCATTGCGGTACACAGATGAGCGCTCACGCAAACTCTGCTCAGGGGGGCGGAGGGAGGTCTGGGGGGGGTTGGGGCGGTGCTCACGGGTGGCTGCGGTGCGGGGCGGTGGGCTCTGACCTCACAGGAGCCCCAGACGGAGCGCATCCCCCCCTCACCCATGCGGGGCGGCGTTCGGAGCAGCGCCCCCTGCCGGCGGGGAGGCCCGCGCTTGCCGACCCTTGCATCACCCTTCCGTTCTCCCCGCCCCTCCGCTCTCATTGGCTCACTTCTCCGTGACGTCATTACACGACGGGGCGCTGATTGGCCGAAGCTGACGTAGCGTCGTGTCGGGCGAAGGTTATAAAAGGAGAGCGCGGCGGAGGGGGCGGTGCAGAAGCGGCTGAACGGCGGCGGACGATGCGAGGGATGATGAGCGGAGCGCAGCGGGAGGAGCCGGGCTGCGGGGAGCCGGGACCGGGCAGGAAGGTATGGGGGGGAGCTCCGGGGGTGTCACGGGGGATTTTCCTTCGGGGGTGGGGCCTCCGGGGTTGGACTCCGGGGGGGGGGAGGTTTCTGTGGTGGGGCTCCGGAGCGGGGGTCTTCCTGAGGGGGAGAGGCGCTCCAAAGGGGTGGGGTCCTGGGGGGGGGGGCTCCTGTGAGGGGGTTTCCGGGGCGGGAGGCTCCGGGGGAAAGGGAGGTGTCCGGGGTTGGACTCCCGTTGGGTGGGCTATCGGGGGGGTTTCTCGGGGCGCTCCGGGACCCCCCGCTCTGTGCCGCGGTTGGGGACCCGCCCGGCTCGTGTGACCCCACTGCTGCCCCGCAGGCATCCAGAAGGAAGAGCGTCCTCGTAGGGCAGCACACGTGAGAGCTGCGGGTAGCGGGGGGGGCACAGCTCCGTTCTGCTTCTCTCCCCCCCATCGCTGCGTCCCAACATCCCGGGATTCCCACTGACCGATGGCGGCCGCCGGGGAGCCGCCCTCCGACGAGCCGCCCGCGTGGTTCCTGGAGCTGCAGGAGCTGCAGGAGCTGCTGATGGCAGCGGAGCCCCTCGAGCCCCCCGGCCCCGGGGGGGCGCGGCAGGTGAGCAGCGCGGGGCTCTTCGGGAGCGGGGCGGACGGACGGAGCCCCGTCACCGCTTCCCCCGTGCGTCCCCGCAGGAAGAAGAGCCGGCCCCGCCGTGGGCCGCGGGGGAGCCGGCGTGCTGCGAGCTGGACGAGACGCTGAGCGCGGAGCTGCTGCAGCTCCTGGGAGCGGACGACGCGGCTCCCGAGGCCCCCCAGCCCCACCGGAACCCCCCCGGCGAGGCAGAAACGCGGCCCGCGGGGCGCGGGGCGAAACGGAAGCGCGCGGTGGGGGAGCAGCAGAGCGAGCAGCGGCTGCGGCAGCTGAGGGCGCACAACGAGCGGCTCCGGGCCGAGGTCGGGCGGCTGAGCGCCGAGGTGCAGCGCGTGCGGGCAGCCCTCATCGAGCGCGTCCTCAGCCTGCGCCGCGCTTAGAGGGCCGGGGTGGGGCGGCCCCGCGAAAGGACGATGGCTTCCAGCACCGCTGTACGGCATTTGGGTTTTATTACACGCGTGGCACGGCGCGGTCCCGCTGTGTTACTTCTTCCCTTTGCTGTCGGGGCTCGCGTTCTGAGCCAGCGCCAGCTCCCGTTTCAGGGCCAGCAGTTTCCCCACCTCGCTGTCGATGCGCGCCCTGTCCGCCCCGCTCGCCTTCAGCCGCCGCACGCAGTCGCCCTGGGACAGAGAGCGGTGAGGGCTGGGGGCGTTTTGGGGGTGGTGGGGGTGCTTCCCCCCCTGCACTCACCTGCTCGGCCACCTGCTCTGTCAGCTCCTGGATGCGGCTGGGGTCAGTGGGAGCCGTGCCTGGCACTGAGGGAGGGTCTGACTGCGTGGGGGGGTTGGGGGGTTTTGCCTGAGGAATGGGAGAGAGAAAGAGAAAGACGTGTCTGCGTTCTGTGCTGTGTGATGATGGTGCCGTGGTGGATGAGCACTACTGGGGGAGCCCAGGGCTGGAGGCGTGAGGAAGAAGAGAAACAGAAGAGGCAGGGGAGAACTTTGAGGGGTCTGGGGCTGGGGAAAAAGAACCAGGAAAGGCAGAGGGGGGAGATGCTGCGGCGGAGGAGCATTGCTGGGGTGGGGGTCTGAGGAAGGAGGGGAAACAAAAGACAGAAGGACAAAGAGGTGCAATGACGGGAATGAAGAAGCACCAAGGTGGATGAATTAATGCAACCGGGAGGGGCTTGGGGCGGGAGGGGTGGGAAGGAGGACTGGGAGAGGCTGAGGGAGGAGGAGGTGCCTCAATGCAGAGCAGCACTACTGGGGGCCTTTGGGCTGGGGAAGAAGGGTGGGTAAGAAAGAGAAACCGAGACGAGGAGGTGCTGTGGGGCTGGGAGGGGAAACGAGAGGCAGGAGGAGGAGGAGGAGCCATGGCTAAACAGCCCCCACTCACCTGCCCCCCCCCGAAGCGCTTGCGGAGGGCGTCGATGCGCTCACTCTCCAGCTTTTGGAAGAGCGGACTCACCTGGGGCCAACAAGAAGCAGGCTGAGCACTGTGAGCCCCCCCGCCCCCCCCACCCCCGTGCTGCCCCCATACCGTGCCCACGCGGTGGCCGGGGGGCAGCGTGCAGGTGAAGACGTGGCTGAGCACCGAGCACTCCGGGGGCAGGCAGAGCTGTGCCTGGATGGCCGCGCCGACGGCCGGCATGTAGGGCTGCACCAAGACGGCCAGCAGCGCCGCCACGTTCACCGCCACGCCGGTCACGGTGCCGGCACGCTGCCTGCGGGACACGAGGCTCACGTGGGTGCCGAGTCCCGGCCCCACATTCCCCCCCCACTATGCACTTCCTCCCCCTTTACCTGTCCTCCTCGCCGCCCTTGATGCGCTTCCAGGGCTCGTTCACCTGGATGTATTGGTTGCCGTGGCGGGAGATGTTGAGGACGCAGCGCAGAGCGTCGCGGATGCTGGGGGGGGATGGGGCAGACGGATGGACAGACAGAAGGGGTCAGTGGTTGCTGGGGGTGCGCCCACCCCCCTCCCATCCTGAGCCCCGCAGCCACACACCGGACCCTCTCCAGCAGCCGGTGGTACTGCCGCAGCTCCGCGGTGACGCGAGCCAAGAGCCGATGGTCATCCAGGGTCAGCGCCATGGGGGGCACCACACTGCCGAAGAACTTGCAGACAAACATCCCGGCCCTGCGGACAGAGGGACAGACGGACGGGTGTGAATGCGGCCCAGGGACAGGCGCTCGGCCCCCCCTGGCTGCCCCCCACCTGTTGATGAAGTTGCCCAGGTTGTTCAGCAGCTCCGAGTTGTTCTTCAGCATGAGGTCGCCCCAGGAGAAGGCGCTGTCCTGGCCCTCGGGCCGCACGTACAGCAGGTAGAAGCGCCAGACATCGGCTGCGATGCCCGTGTCCTTGGCCATGTCCCCAAACACCCCCACGCCACGGCTCTTGGAGAACTTCCCATCCTCGTAGTTCAGGTACTCTGCGGGGGGAGGCAGGGAACGGCCCCACGGAGCGGTCAGAGCCCCTGGTTATGGTCCCACGGCGCAGTCACGGTCCCACAATATGGTTGCGGCCCCATGGAGTGGCCGTGGCCCTTGGTCACAGCCCCACAGAGCAGTCGCAGCCCCATAGAATGGGCACAACAACCAGAGTGACCACAGCCCCATAGAGTGGCCCCACGGAACAGTCGCAGCAACCACACAAGTCACAGCCCCACAGAACCATCATGGAACCACGGAGCCATCACAGCCCCATAGTGCTCATTGGCCCTGGTCACAGCCCCACAGAGCGCTCACAGCTCCTGGTCACGGCCCCACAGAACAGTCCCAGCCCCACACCAGACATGGGAACCCCCCGCGCCTCCCCCCAGGGCCCCGACTCCCCCCCAGCACCTGTGGCAATGAGGTGGTTCACCAGCGTGTAATTGTCATCAGCGCCCAGCAGCGAGCAGGGGAACACAACGCTGTGGAAAGGCACGTTGTCCTTGGCCATGAAGTTGTACAGCTCCACCTGAGAGGGATGCGGTGTCAGCAAAGCCCCCCACCCCCACCCAGCCCCCCCACTCTGCCCCCCACCTGCTGCGGGTTCTTCCACCAGCGCTCCCAGTGCTCCGTGTAGTTGGCAGTGATGGACAGATACCCGATGGGAGCGTCGAACCACACGTAGAACACCTGCATGGGATGGGGGGAAGATGTGCTCAGTGCTCCCTACGTGAGCTGGGATGGACCGGGACCGGAGCCTACGGCCGAGCTGCCTGCTGGCACCCACCTTGCCCTGGCAGCACCCACCTTGTCCCGGAAGCCATCCAGAGGCACAGGTGTGCCCCACTGCAGGTCCCGTGTGATGCAGCGTGGCCGCAGCCCATCACGGATCCAGGAGCGCGTGATGTAGCGGGCGTTGGCCGTCCAGTTCCCCGTGGCCCAGCAGTTCTCCAGCCACGGCTGCAGCCGCTCCTCCAGCTGCAGGCAGCATGCAGTAATGAGCGAAGCACGGGGGGCAGCTCTGCCCCCTCAGCTCCCGGGGGGGTAACACCCACCTTGGGGAGGTCAAGGAAGAGATGCCGGGTGGGCCGCACCGCAGGGCTGCCACCGCACAGCTTGCAGCGAGGAGTCTGCCAGAGAAGCACGGTTCAGACACTGCCCAGCACAACAGCAGGCTGTGGGCAGAGCAGCAGTGCCCCACTCTCCTTCCGCTCCCCTTCATCTCACCTTCAGCTCCACGGCGTTGATGAGCTTGCCGCATTTGTCGCACTGATCGCCGCGCGCCTCCTGGTAGGCGCAGAAGGGACAGATGCCCTCCACAAAGCGGTCGGCCAGGAAGCGCTGGCAGCCGGCGCAGTGCAGCTGCTGCACCGTGTCCTGCAGCACGAAGCCACGGGCCTGCAGGCGCTGGAAGATGTCCTGTGAAATGCTGCGGGACGACAGGAAGGAGTGAGGTGGTGCCAGCTGGGGGTGCTGAGAGCCCCGGGCTGATCCCCGCCCACCCAGAAATGCTGGGCAAGGACAGAAAGGAGTGAGGTGGTGGCAAACGGGGTGCTTGTGAGCTCCCCACAGAAAACCCTACAGGAGAAGAGAGAGAGGAGCAATAGCAGCAGCAATCTCGCTGTGCCAGAAAGCCCTGGGTGCATCCCCCCCTGCATGAGAAGAGAAACAAGACAGCAGCAATCAGGGGGTGCTGGAGAGCCCCAGGCCATCCCCCCACAGCCTGGGAAATGCTGCAGGAGAAAAGGAATGAGGTGGGGGCAGTCAGAGGGCGCCTGAGAGCCCTTCTCACAGCGAGTCCTATGGGAGGAGAGAAAAAGGAGTGAAGCAGTGGAAACGTGGCAGTGCCCGAGAGCCCCAGGCTGCCCCCACCGCCAAGAAAATCCTTGTGGGAGCAGAGAAAAAGGAACGAGGTGGCAGCAGTCAGGGGTGCTGGAGAGCCACCCCGCAGAAAATCCAATGGGGAAAAAGTGAAAGGAGTGAAATGATGGCAACCCAACGGTGCCAGAGAGCCCCAAGCTGTCCCCACCAGCATAAAATCCTGCAGGACAAAAGACAGAGGAGCGAGGTGGTAGTGATCAGGGGGTGCCGGAAAGCCCCGAGCCGCCCCCCCTAAAAAATCCTACGGGCAGAGAAAGGAGTGAGAAGACAGCGACGAGGAGCTGCAGGGCCCGGGCTGCCCCCCAGGCGGTGCTCACGCGGTCTGCTGCGGCGTGGTGGTGCGGCCGAAGCAGTCGAAGGAGATGTCGAACCAGCGGTAGATGTCGGCGTGCACGGCGTGGTATTTGTCACAGATCTGCCGCGGCGTCAGCCCCTCCTCCACCGCCTTGGTCTCGGTGGCCGTGCCGTACTCGTCGGTGCCGCACACGTACAGCGTGTTCCAGTTCCGCAGGCGGCAGTACCTGCAGGCGGCTGCGGGTTGGGGCACGGCGCTGGGCCGCCCCGTCTCACCCCCACCCCAAACCCCCTCACCTGGCGAAGGCGTCGGCGCTGAGGACGCAGCCGATGATGTTGCCCAGGTGCGGCACGTTGTTGACGTAGGGCAGGGCGCTGGTGATCAGCACGTTCCTCATGCCCTCCACCGGCAACCTGCGCCACACGGAGCCCTTCAGACCGCGCTGCGCAAGGGGGGACAACCTACCCAGCACGGGCAGGTCCTGCTCGAGCGATCTGATCTTCTACGATCTAGTGACCCGTCCAGTACAGGGGAAAGGCTGCTGGTGTAGTCTATCTATCAGACTTCAGCAAGGCCTTTGACGCTGTCTCCCACAGCATTCTCCTGCAGAAGCCGCTCTTGGCTGGATAAGGAACTGGCTGGAAGAGCGGTACCCAGACAGCGGTGGTGAATGGAGCGAAATGCAGCTGGTGACCGGACACCAGCGGTGCTCCCCAGGGGTCGGTGCTGGGGCCTGTGCTCTTCAATATCTTTACTGATGACCTGGATGAGGGCATCGAGTGCACCCTCAGTAAGTTTGCAGATGACACCAAGCTGGCTGGAAGTGTGGATCTGCCTGGGGGCAGCGAGGCCCTACAGAGGGATCTGGACAGGCTGGAGAGCTGGGCTGAAGCCAATGGGATGAGGTTCAGCAAGGTCAAATGCCGGGTCCTGCACTTTGGCTGCAACAACCCCAGGCAACGCTACAGGCTTGGGGCAGAGTGGCTGGAAGACTGCGTAGAGCAAATGGACCTGGGGGTGTTGACTGATGCTCGGCTGAACACAAGCCAGCAGTGTGCCCAGGTGGTCAAGAAGGCTGATGGCCTCCTAGCTTGCATCAGGGATGGTGCTGGCAGCAGGAACAGGGCAGTGATTGTCCCCCTGTACTCAGCTCTGGTGAGGCCGCACCTCGAGCACTGTGTCCAGTTTTGGGCCCCTCACTACAGGAAAGACATTGAAGCCCTGGAGAGGGTTCAAAGAAGGGCAACAAAGCTGGTGAGGGCTCTGGAGCACAGACCTTATGAGGAGCGGCTGAAGAGCTGGGATCAGAGAAGAGGAGGCTCAGGGCAGACCTTCATTGCTCTCCATAACTACCTGAAGGGAGGTCGTACTGAGCTGGGGGTCAGCCTCTTCTCTCGTGTAACTGGTGATAGAACTAGGGGGAATGGCTTCAAGCTGCACCCGGGGAGATCTAGGCTGGACGTTAGGAAATACTACTTGTCTGAAAGAGTGGTGAGGCAGTGGAATGGGCTGCACAGGGAGGTGTGGAGTCACCGACCCTGGAGCTGTTCAAGGAACGTTTGGACTTTGTGTTGAGGGACACGGTTTAGGGAGAACTATTGGTGATGGGTGGATGGTTGGACTGAATGATCTTGAAGATCTTTTCCAACCTCGGTGATTCTGTGGGTCCCCCCCCCAGCCCCACAGCGGCACTCACACGGGTTTCAGAGGCCTCCAGGGTTTGGGCAGCGCAGCAGCACCGCGACTCCAGGCATCCACAGCTGCTGCCACGTCCTCCTCCGTCAGCGCCTGCTCCGATATGTCGTCCTCCTGCAGGGGGGATGGCTGAACAATGGAGGAGGGACTGAGGGGAGGGGATGCGCACAGTGCTCCCACACCAGGCCCACACCTCACTGCCTGTGGCCGTGTCCGGCGGTGGCCGCGGCGGGGGCAGCTTCTGCAGGCAGGCCGTGAATTCCTGCAGGCGCTGCGGCAGCAGCACGGTGTCGGCAGCGTTCCTGCACGCCTCCGAGAGCGTCATGCTCCGGAACCAGCTCTGCAGCGGCTCAGCTGTCAGGGAAAGGGGTGACACAAAGCAGCACGATGGCAATCCACAGACACCCGGTTCACGCCCTCCCCCGTAAAATCCTGTAGAAGAGAGAAAGCGGGACCCGCGATCCCACAGCGCCGCAGCTCCCAGCCCAGCAGCCCTCCAGGATGCCGGGGAGTGCAGAGGAGGAGCGGCCTCACCCAGCTCTTACCCACAGGCACAGCTTCATCTCGGAGCACAGGGAACAGCGTGCCCCACACCACCACGTCCGCCACCGACTCAGCCTCCTGCAGCACGAAGGAGCGGAGCTGTGCCCCGAGGCGGCCCCGGCCCCACGCTGCATTCCCCGCAAACGCATGGGATCAGCCCCGCTCACCCCGGCCAGGTACGCCGTGCCTCTCCCAGCCAAGCTCCTCTCGATGTGGCCCAGCGCTCCTCCCAGCGCCGCCGCCGCCTCCGCGCCCGTCCTGCCGTGCACCAGGCGGGCATACAGGGCCGCCAGAGCGGCGGGCTGCGGGCAGACGGGGAGTCACGGCCGGGTCGCACGGCGGCCACCGCCCCGCCCCGCCCCGCCCCGCCGCCCGGCCCCCACCTGCAACTCGGTGGCCTCCCACTCCAGCCATTGGGCGGTCAGGTCGGTGGGCTGCTGGCCGCGCCGCAGGAAGAAATACCTGCGGGACAGAGGGACGGAGAGAGGGAACGGCGGGGTGCGGGGGGGGGGGGGGGGGGGGCGGACGGCCGGCCCCGCACTCACTGACAGATGGCGTTGGGGGAGAAGAGCACCGCGCCGCTCTCCAGCTGCAGGGCGGGGGCCCACGGGGGACACAGCGGGGACGGCGGCGGCTCTGCGGGACGGAGCGCCCGTCGGGGGGGGGGACCGCGGAGGCCGAGCGGCCCGGGGGAGGCCTCGCCGGCCCCCTCGCCCCCCAACGCGGCCCCGGGGGAAGGCCTCACCTCCGGGCTCGGCCCAGCAGAGCTGTACCGGAGCGGCGGCGCATCGAGCGGCCGCCACCACCTTCAGCGCCGCCGGGCTGCCGGCCGCCACCCGCAGCCGCATGGCCGCGCGCTGACGAAACCGGAAGCGCGCAGCTGGGGCGGCACGCGAGTTCTCGCGAGACGAGCCGTCGTAAGGCGCTCACCTGGCGGAGCTCTCGCGAGATGAGCTCTTTGCAGCTCTCGGCGCCGGCGTTGCCATGGTCACCCATGCGGGGTGTGACGTCATAGGAATGCGCCGCGCTGTGCGGCCGTCCGCGGTGGGGGTGGGGATATGGGGGTGGGAGGGGGTATGGGATATAATGGAGGTTTGGGGCTATGGGCGGCATGGGGGTGTGATGGGGTATAGAGGGGTACGGCGACACCGCGGGTCAGGGGGATGGGGGCTACGGAGGGGGGCGGAGCCTTCGGACCTTCTGTTCTGCCACGGTTCTGTGACCTTTCAGGACCTTCCCTTCCCAGAGAAAGGGGGAGGGAGCAGGAAAAGGGAAGAAGAATGAGAAGAAAAAGTGAGAATGGGAGAGGACAAATGGAAGGGAAAGGGGAGGGGGGGGAGAAGAGGGGAGGGGAAGGAAGGAGAGGAGGGGAGAGGAGGAGGGGAGGGGAAGGGAGAAGGGGAGGGAAAGAGGTTTGGAAAAGGGGAAATACAGAGGGGGAGAAAAAGGGGAAGGGAGAGAAGGGGAAAGGAAAAGGAATGGGGTTGCAAGAGGAGGGGAAAAAGAAAAGGGGAGGGCAGAGAAAAGGGGGAAGGAGAGATAAAAAGGAGGGAAGGGAGAAGGAAGAAAAGGGGAAAGAAATGGGGAAGTGAGGGGAATTGGGGAAGGGGAGGAGGGAGGTGGGGGGTAGGGAAGGGGAAGGTTGGTTTTCCCTCCAACCCGCAGCTCTTCTGGATCAGGGGAAACCTCCGTGTTTTTTTTTATTTTTTATTTTTTCCAGTAGAAAGGGCCAGGTTGGGTCATACTGCGGGGGAAAGGAAATGGGAGAGCTGGTGGCGAAGGACGCGGCCCTGACGGAGGCGTCCCACGCTGTGCTGCACCGCTCTGCAGTGCTGGGAGCCATCCCTGCTCTTGTTCCCCTGTGTCGCCGACTTTTCCCCCGGTTCCATCGAGTTTTCCACCACTTTCATTGTGGTTTTTGCACTTTCTGTGAATGCTCTGTGTTTTCCCCTGGTATCTCTCAGACTTCTGTTGACAGAACCAGAGCAGAGCGGAGCTCACCGACCAAACAAGTGTCCTTTCATGGAGTTTTCCACAAATTCCACTGAGTTTCCCCCAGTTCCATTCCATCTTGGCACGTTAAGCTCCATTAAATTCTAGTATTTATCAATAAACATCAGTTGGGGTTAAAAATTTGAATTAAAGCTATTTTCTAATTAAAAAAAAAAAAAAAAAGGTTTGTTGACTTGTTGACTTCATCTCTGTGTTTGATTTCCAATAAAGGGGGAGATGCTGTCTTGCACGTTTCACACTTCTGCACATAGATGCAATGAAACGCCTCAATGTCACCATCAAGTCTTCATACTTCAATGCTGTGTGAAAGGCTGCGCTGCGTCCCCACGTCCCCACAAGTCCCCTTGTGTCCCCATATCCCCCATCCCTGCGTCCCCTTCCTCACATCTGTCCCGCATTCCTGCAGTCCTGCCCCCAAAATGCCCCCCCCCCCCCATTCACATTTCCCCAAACCTGGGTTTTTTATTCTGCCCCAAATCTGCACTTTTTGCCCCAAACTCTCTTTCCCGTGGCCCGGTGTGTTAGTCAGGACCCGAAGCCCCATTGGGACGGCCCCAAATTTCCTTTTTCTGAACCCAAAACGTCACTTTTTCATCCCACAGATGTGATGGATCCGCTCCCCCCTTTCAGGAGGCACCAAACTCTCCTCCCTGGGTCCCAACGCCCGATCCAAACTGAGCCCAACGGCCGCTATGGGGTGGATGTGGGGCACTATGGGGGTCTGTGGGGCAGATATGGGGAGCGTAGGGAGTTGTGGGCCGCTGGGAGTGAGGCTATGGGGCCACAGCGGGGCACCGTGCGGGCACTTGGGGGGGCAGCTGTGGGGCACCGTGGGGATCTGTGGGGCAGTGCAGGGGGCTGTGGGGCCCTATGAGACGCTATGGGGCCCTATGAGATGCTATGGGGCCCTATGAGACGCTATGGGGCCCTATGAGCTCCCCCCAGCACTGTCCCCTTAAGGCTCCCCTCCCCCCGCTGGCGCTGTGCCCCCCCTGACGGACGTCCCCGGCTGTCACCGCGATGGCAGCGCCGTGAGTGGCCCCGACCCCCCCCCACAGCCTCCCCGTCCCCCCTGGCCCCATAACCGCCCCCACCACCCCCACACGTCCCCGGAAACCCCAATGTCCCCCCCCTCATAACTGCATTGTGCTCCCTCTGCCCCCCAGCCCCCAGAAGCCCCCCAACCCCCACTGTGCCCTCCCCAAAACCTTTTATTGCCCCCCATCCCAGAAAGCCACAGACCCCCACTCCACATGGGGGGTTGGGGGAGGTTTATGGGGTTGGGGGCTATGGGGGGGGTGTTGAGGTTGGGGTTATGGGGAGGTTATGGAGACAGTATGGAGTTGGGGGTTTTGGGAGTTATGGGGTTGGGGGTTATCAGGGGGTACTGTGATGTTATGGGGTTGGGACCCCATAGTCCCTCCATGACCCCCCCTCCCCATAACCCCTCTGTTCCCCCCCATAATCTCAATGCCCCCAACGCTCCCAACTCCATAATCCCCCCACCCCATAATCCCATATGGCCGCCCATAACCCCGCAGCCCCCCCACTTCCCTAACCTCTTTGTGCCCCCCCATCCCATAACCCAAGCCCCCCGATTCGTCCCCATAGCTCCCATAGCCCCCCCACTCCATAGCCCCATAACCTCCTGTGACTTCCAACCCCATAACTCCCCACTGTGCCCCCACCCCATAACTCCCCCACTCCATGTCCCCACACTGTAACCCCCATAACCCCCGTAACTCCCCCACCCCACAAACTCATAATCCTATAGCTCCCCTGCTCTGATGGCCCCCCTGCCCCACAACCTCTCCCACCTTGTAACCCCTAGATGCCCTCCTCACCCCACAACTCCCCACTCCATAACCTCAAAACCCCATAACCCCCCCATAACCTCATAACCCCATAGTCCCAATGCCAACCCGAACCCTATAACCCCCCACCCCATAACCCCCACTATGTTCCACATAATGCCTCCACCCCATAACCTGTGTCCCCCTATAAACCCCTCATAATCCCCCACCCCATAACCCCCCAATGTTCCTCCCCATAGTCCCCAGTGCCCTCCCACCTCGTAACCCCACTGTGCCACCCCATAACCTCCCAATGGCCCCTCACCCCATAACCCCCCTCTGTACTCCTCCAGAATCCACCAGCCCATAACCTCCCACCCCATAACTCCATTGTGACACCCATAAACCCCCTCCCATAACTGCACAACTCCATAACCCGTAACCCCGCACCCCATAACCCCATAACGGCTCCCCATACACCCCACCCCATATCTTCATTATGCTCCCCACAACCCCCCACACTGTCCCTCCGTAATCCCCCTATCCCATTACCCCCCCATGTCCCCCACCCCATAACCCCACTGTGCGCCCCATAACCCCCCACCTCATAACCCCCCCATAAACACACAACTCCATAACCCCATGATCCCCCCGCCCAGAACCCCACTGTGCCCCCATCCAATAACCCCCTGCTGTCCCCCACATAACCCCATAACATCACAGCACCCCGATAACCCCACACCCCGTAATCCCCAACCCCATACTGTGCCCCTCAACCCCCCATGGTCCCAAACCTCATAACCCATCCAACCCCCCCATAATCCTTCCATTACCCCCAACCTCGTAAGCCCCCCATAACTCCCAACCCCATACTGTCCCCCCCAACCCCCCTATAATCCCCCAGCCCCATACTGTGCCCCCCAGACCCCATAACCCCCGACCCCATAACAACCCCAACCCCCCAACACTATACTGTCCCCCTCAATCTCCTCATAACCTCCAACCCCATAAACCCCTCCTCAACCCCCCCTTAACCCCAACCTCATAACCCCCAACCCCATAGAGTCCCCCCCAACCCCCCATAGACCCAAACCCCGTAACCCCACCCTCATCCTCCCCCATAGCCCCCAACCCCATATTGTCCCCCCTACCCCCCATAAACCCCATAACCCCCCCCCCCACCGCCCCCCCGTTCCCCGCAGCCCCCCGGATCGCTACGAGGCGGCGCTGCTGCTGGCGGCCGCCGGGGACGCGCTGGGTTTCCGTGCCGGCCGGTGGGAATATTGCACCGCGGGAGCGCGCATCCACCAGGAGCTGCGGGAGCTGGGCGGGCTGAGCCGGATCGAACTGCGGCTCCCCGACTGGCCGCTGAGCGACGACACCGTGCTGCATCTCGCGACAGCCGAGGGGCTGAGCAGCGGTGAGAGCCGCTGGGGGGCGAGGAGCGTCGCTGTGGGGCACAGAGCCGTCAGTGAGGGGCTGAGAGCATCAATGTGGGGCAGGGCTGAAGAGCAACGGACCCATAAGTGGAGGAGGCTGTGGGGCAGCTCAGACCCATAAGTAGGAGGGAAGCCGTGGGGACTCGTTGGGCCTCAGACCCATAAGTGTGGGGTGGGGCTGGAGAAGAAAGGGAAGCCATAGATGGGGGTGGCTCGGGGAGTGAGGAGCTGGGGGGCAGACCCAGCTGTGTGGGGCGGTGCTGGGGGTGTTGCTTTGGGCCCCCGCCCCACACGTGTGGGTCTGAGCGGAGCTGCCCCACAGGGCTGGAGGGCGACGCGCTGCTGCAGGAGCTGGCATGGCGCTACGTGGCGGCCATGGAGGACATGGAGGGCCGCAAACCGGGCCCCAGCAGCATCCTGGGTACGTGTGGGGCGGGGCTGTGGGGTGGCACCCCCTGCCCTGCCCTGACCCATTCTGCCCCACAGGAACGTCGCAGCTGCGTCCCGGGGAGCCCCACGGCTACCGCATCCCCTTCAACCCCACCGGCACCGGCTGTGGGGCGGCCATGCGCAGCCTGGCTATAGGGCTCAGGTCAGGGTGCGGCGATGGGCGGAGGTGGGGCTGCGGGGCGAGACGGGGGCCAAGATGTGGGGTGAGATGTGGGGCGAGATGTGGGGCGAGATGTGGGGCTGGGGCCATGGGGGCAGTGAGGGCAGTGGGGACATTGGGGTGTGGTATTATGGGATGAATTGGATGGGGGATATTATGGAATGAGGGGTGCTATGGGATGTTATGGGGTATGATGGGGTATTATGGGATATGGTGGGGTATTATGGGATATTATGGGATATGGTGGGGTATTGTGAGGATGGGATATTATGGGGTGTGATGGGGTGTTACGACATGTGATGGGGTATTATGGGATACAGGCTATAGGATGTGGGAAATTATGGGCTGTGGGACATTACCGGATGGGGGACATTATGGGATGCGGGGTATTATGGGATGCCCCCAGATACCCGCGCCCGGAGGAGCTGCCGACGCTGATCCAGGTGAGCATTGAGAGCGGGCGCATGACCCACCACCACCCCACAGGTGAGTGCCATGGGGCACAGGGGGGAGGGGGGATGCCATCAAATGGGGCTGGCGCTCAGCCCACCCTCCACCCCCCGCAGGGTACCTGGGCGCGTTGGCCGTGGCGCTGTTTGGGGCGCTGGGGGTCCGCGGGGAGCCCCCCGAGGTGTGGGGTGCCGAGCTGCTGCGCGTCCTGCCCCACGCCTGGGATTACGTGGAGGGTGAAGGGGTGAACGTGGGGGACAACGCCGCTGCCTGGGACTTCTTTGGGGACAGCTGGCGCCGGTGAGGGGCAGCGGGGGGGTGGGGACATCGGGGGTGATGGCGGCGTGGGGGGTTGGGGACATTGGGGGCAGTGGGGACAATGGGGGCAGTGGGGGCAGAGTCCGTCCCCATCACCCACAGCCATCTGTGTCTGGAGGGACGTCAGTGCTCCTGTGCCACACCAGTGTCCCCAGCGTGTGTCCCATTGCCAACAACGTCCCCACTCACCCCCCTGCCACCACTGTCCCCAGAGTCCCCATTCACTCTCCCCAAATGCCCCCATTGCCCTCATTGCCTCAATTTCCCCAAATGCCTCCATTGCTCCAGATGCCCCCGTTGCCCCCAATGCCTTTATTGCCTCCATTGCCTCAATTTCCCCAAATGCCCCCAAATGCCTCCATTGCCCCCAATGCCTCCATTGCCTCAATTTTCCTAAATGCCCCCAAATGCCTCCATTGCCTCAGTTTCCCCCATTTCCCCCACTGTCCCCATTTGCTTCCAATGCCTCGATTTCCCCCAGTGCCCCCAATGCCCCCATTGCCCCCGATGGCCCCAGTGCCCCCATTGTCTCAGTTTCCCCAGTCGTCCCCAACGGGGACATCGTCCCCACTGTCCCCAACGCCTCCATTGCCTCAATTTCCCCAGTTTCCCCCGATGCCCCCAATGCCTCAATTTCCCCCGCTGTCCCCGTCGCCGCCACTTCCCCCTCCGTCCCCGCAGGTACCTGGACTCGCGCGGTCTCCTGGAGGGCTGCGGTCCCCCCCGCGTGCCGTCCCTGCCGACCCCGGAGGATCGCGACGCCGAGTACGCGCGCTGGGCGCTGGACGGCTGGGCGGGACGCAGCGGGCACGACGCGCCCATGGTGGCCCTGGAGGCGCTGCTGGCGGCCGGGGACAGCTGGGAGGAGCTGTGCGCCCGCGCCGTGCTGCACGGCGGCGACAACGACTCCACCGGCACCATCGCCGCCGGCTGCTGGGGGCTGCGCTGGGGGCTGAGCCGCGTCCCGGCCGGGATGCACCGCGACATCGAGTACCGCCAGCGTCTGTGCCGTGCCGCGCAGCGCCTGCATGCGCTGGCCTGGGGGCGATGAGAGACCCGGGGGGCACCGACAGAGCCGGGGGGCGCTGAGAGCTCCCTTGGGGTGCGCTGTTCGCTCTGGGTCCGCTTGGGACGCAGCTGTGCCTGCAGTAAACGTGCTGCCGTGTCACCGTGTGTTGCTGTGAGTCTTCGGTGCCCGACCCTGCGGCCGCCGTCGTCGTGCTGGCGGCCGTCTGAGACCACGCCAGTGGCCGTCCCAGTCCCAGTGGTGGCACAGTGCTGCCCCGTAGCATTGCCCCGTAGCACTGTTCCATGTCACCCCATAGCACTTTGCATAGCACTGCCCCACAGCATCGCCCCATAGCATTGCCCCGTAGCGCCGTTCCACAATGTCACCCTATAGCGCTACGCGCAGCGCTGTCCTGTAGAGTTGCCCCACAGCATCACCCCAGAATGCTGCCCCTTGCCACCCCTCAGCATCACCCCATTCAACAATCAACCCATAGTGCTGCCCCATACCATCATCCCATAATGTCACCCCATAGCACTGCCCCATAGCACTGCTCCATTGCGCCACTCCATTGTACTGCCCAGAACTGTCACTCCATAGCATCACCCCATAGCATTACCCCATAGAATCACCATACAGTGCTGCGTCATAGTGCTGCCCCATAGCATCACCCCAGAGTGTTGTCCCGTACTGCCGTCCCATACATCACACCACAGTGTCACCCCACAGCATCACCCCATAGTGCTGCACAATAGCATCACCCTATAGCATCACAACATAGCACTGCCCCATAGCGTTGTCCTGCAACATCACCCCATATTGTCACTCCGGAGTTCTGCCCCACAGTGTCATCCCATACTGTCACCATGTAGTGTCACTCTTAGGGTTATGGTTATGGTTAGGGTTGAGATTAGAGTTGGGGTTGGGGCTGTTTTTCGGAATTGGGTTATTGTTAGGGTTAAGTTTAGGTTCGGTGTTTGCATAAGGGATTGAGTTACAGTTAGGTGTAGGGTTATAGTTATGATTGGGGTTAGGAAATAATAGGGCTTGAGTTAGTAAAACTTCAGGTAATCCTTAGGGTTATGGTTAGGGTTAGGGATACAATCTGTCAGGTTTAGGGTTTGGATAACCTGAAGAGTAAGAAGGAAATGCACAGGCAGTGGAATTGGGGACCAGTACCGTGGGAGGAGTATAAGGAAGCCGCCGATCTGTGTAGGGTTGGGGCCGGGGAAGCAGAAACCCGGACTGACCTGACCTTGCCTTGGGATGCCAAGAAGAACAAGAAAGGCTTCTATGGACACCTCGACCAGAAAGGGGAAGTCCAGGAGGGCAAAACCCGCAGAGAGGAACACAGGCAGGTTGTTAACAACAGACAAGGGGAAGGCTGAGGCACTCAACAGCTTTATTACCTCAGTCTTCCCTGATAACTGCTCGCCACACAGCCCTCAATATTTGTTTGGTAGGACGGGGAAGGGAAGCACCTCCAACTGCAAGTGAAGATCACATCTGTGACTGCCTAAGGAGTGTGAGCATCCATAGGCTGTGGGTCTCCCGCCAGAGTCCTGAGGGCTCTGGCACCCCATGACTGCATAAGGATCAATTCCCAGCCGAGCCCAAACTTGGGTGGCATTCACTGCTCCCCCTGGATGCTTCTAAGTCCACGGAGCCCAATGGCATTTGTCATACACAGAGATATGGCTGATCTCACAAGGCCTCTCCACTGTTTTTCAATGATCTTGGGGATCTGGAGAGCACCCAGCTGACGGGAAACTGGCAAAAGTTGCTCCAGTTTTCAAGAAGGGCAAGAAAGAAGAGCCTGGTAATTACAGGCTGGTCGGTCTCATTAAGGTGCCTAGAAAATTAATGGGAGAAAAGCAGGCTGGGAGTTACTGAAGAACACCTGAAGGACAACGTGGTTATTGGTCACAGCCAACGGGGCTTCATGAGGGGAAGGTCCTGTTTGACTTCATTTCCTTCCACGACAAGGACGCACATCGAGCTGACCCAG
The DNA here is from genome assembly GCF_905368555.1 of Meleagris gallopavo. NCBI lineage: Eukaryota > Metazoa > Chordata > Aves > Galliformes > Phasianidae > Meleagris > Meleagris gallopavo. The sequence goes on along the minus strand of NC_139434.1, from coordinate 76,450 downwards.
GGAAGCCAGTGGATGCTACGCTTTTGGATAGCTTTGGATACTGTTTCTCATCACATCCTTCTGGACAAAGTGTCCACAAAGCAGTGGTGGCGGCTGGCTGATGGCCCAAAGGGTTACGGGGGCTGTAGGCCCCGGGGCAGCGCAGGCCGCTCGGGCTGTGGCTTTGGGCCTCGGGGCCAACGCCGGCCTGTCCAGCTGTGGCTGTGGCTTTGGGCCCCAAAGCCGGTGCCAGCCTGTCTGGCTGTGGCTTTGGGCCCCAGCGATGGTGCTGGCCTCCGGGCTGGGGCTGCAGCTTTAGGCCCCGGGACGGTGCTCTGGGTGCAGCGGGTGGCAGCTGGCCGATGGATTGGGCCGAAGGGGTTGTGGTAGGTGGGGTTCCACCCAGCCGGCAGCCGGTCACTGGCGGGGCTCTGCAGGCTGCGTTGTAGGGCCAGTTCTCTGTAATGTTCTCATAAATGCCTTGGATGTAGGACCAGAAGGGGTTTTGAGCAAGATTGCTGTCAGTCCTGAACCGGGAGGAGTTGTTGGCTCCACTGAGGGTGGAGAGAGAGGCCTTGCAGAGAGATCCGGCCAAATGAGAGAGCCGGGCGATCACCAACCACACGGAGTTTAACAGGACAACCAGGAAAAAGTTCTTTACAGAAGGGGCTGTTAAGGACTGGAAGAGGCTCCCCATGGAGGTGGCTGAGTCACCATCCCTGAATGTGTTTAAAACCTGTCTGCATGTGGTGCTCAGAGACGTGATGTAGCGGATGGTTGTTTGAGTTAGGCTACTATGGTAAAGACTTGATGGTCCTGAGCAATTCTACAATTCTACGATTCTAAGAGCAAGTGCCATATTCTACACTTGGGAAAGGGCGACCCTGGCTGTACGTGCAGACTGGAGTTGAATATTCGTCTTGTAATTTGACAGGAATCTCCCCAGCCTAAACCAGGAATGGATCTGTACTGGGGATGTGGAGAAAGGGGTCTTGATTTTCAGAAATTGCCTGTGGAAAATTAATTTTATCATTAGATACTTGACACTAGGAGAACAGATACAGCCTTTTAAGACATTTGGGAGGAAAAGCACGCAGAAAAACAACAAGCAAGCCACCAGGAATAAGCAGAGCAAAAACACTCTAGGAAACCAAATACAAATCTATTTTCAAGAGAATCATCAGCTTCTTGCCATAGGAGCTGACTGAACCTCCCATCACTTTAATTGTGGAGGCTACTTAAGAAATTCCATGTCAGTCAGGTCCAACGCTGACACACAGCTGTCGTAGTCCACTTTCAAAATTCTTGAGAACCCATTTAAGGATGTTGGCAGGGGTAAATTAAAGCTGTAGGCATTAGGAAGCTAACAATCTGAAAACTGTACAGGGACAATGAACCCTGAAGTGATCAAGAACTGAAATGACTAGGAAGGTGTTTTGTGTAGTTTTAAGTAACTGAAAAAAAAAAAATCTATCTTAAAATACAAAAAACCACATCTGGAATCTTCTATACAACCTAACTTAATATTAACGTCAGAAGTACAGCAAAGTCTTGTAGTTAAAACATTCGTTTACTTCATACATTCACTTTTGGTACAGGCACAGTAGGGAAGCAGAGTTGGCCCCTACATGGCAGTGGAAATCTACATCCATTTCTATCTATTCTATATGAGAACAGTAACTGGAACAGGTTGCCCACGGAGGCTGTGGATGCCCCGTCTCTGGAGGCATTCAAGGCCAGGCTGGATGTGGCTCTGGGCAGCCTGGTTTGGTGGGTGGCAACCCTGCACATAGCAGGGGGGTTGGAGCTGGGTGAGCGCTGTGGTCCTTTTCAACCCAGGCCGTTCTATGATTCGATGAGACAAGCCGGTGTCGAGGAAGCCCCTGGTCAGGAAGAAGTCCAGTGCAAAGGGAAATGGACTGCTAGGGGGCCAGGGGCTGACTGTGTTTTAGAGACCAAGAGATCTGAAATTTGAAGATCCCCTTGCAAATAAAATCACTTACGCAGGGAGACTCGTAAACGAGATGCCTTTGCTAACCAGAGACTTGTGAATGAGATGCCCTCGCTTGCAAGTCAGTGTACATTCCTTTCCACTCTGCCTGCACGTTCTCGCCAGCAAAGCTTTTAGTTACAAAAGTCTGTAGACAAATTGGACTTGAGAACTGTGGATGTGCTGTGCAGGCCTGATAGGTCACACACAAGGGGAAACCTTAGGGGGACCGGAAAGTTTGTAACTTCTATGTACTTTAGCCTCCGAGGAAAGAAGGAAGGGACAATGCGAACGGAAGGCAGGATAAAAGGGATTCTGCAAAATCCCATCCTTGGTGAGACCCAACAGGGGTACGCCTTCCTTATTTGAATAAAGAAAGATAAAGCCTCTCCTCTGACTGTTCTGGAGATAATTGAGCAAGCCCAGTGGAGCCACATTTTCCCACAGAGTCCTGAGGGAATTGGCTGATGTGGTTTCCAAGCCACTCTCAATGATATCTGAAAAGTCGTGGCAGTCAGGTGAGGTGCCTGCTGACTGGAGAAAAGGCAATATCACACCCGTTTTTACAAAGGGTAAAAAGACCCTAGGAACTACCGGCCTGTCAGTCTCACCTCTGTGCTGGGTAATACCATAGAGCAGATCCTCCTGGAAGCAGTGCTGAGGCAAACGGAAGGCAGGGAGCTGATACGGGAGAACCAGCATGGCTTCACCAAGGGCAAATCCTGCTTGACCAACCTGGTGGCCTTCTGTGATGGTGTCACTGCATCAATGGACAAGGGAGAGCCAGTGATGTCATCTCTCTGGATTAAAGTAAGGCCTTTGACAAGGCAACATCCTTTTCTACAAACTGGAAAGAGATGTCTTTGATGGGGGGGCTGTTTGACGGATGAAGGATTGGCTGCAGGATGGAGTCCAGAGAGTGGTGGTCAGTCCACCATCAATTTCACACTCTGACTCCATCCTGCAGCCAATCCTGGATGGAGTCCAGAGAGTGGTGGTCAGTGACTCCATGTCTGGATGGAGATCGGTGACGAGTGGTGTCCCACAGAGCTGGGACCGATTTGAGGATGACAGCGAGCTGTAAGGAGCGGTGACACACCAGAGGGATGGGATACCATGCACGGGGACCTATGGGGCTGAGCAGGTGGCCCAGGTGGACCTCATGAGGTTCAACAAATCCAAGAGCAAGGTCTTGTACGTGGGTCGAGGCAACCCCCACTACCAATACCAGCTGGGGGTAAAAGGATTGAGAGCAGCCCTGGGGATACAGGTGGATGGGAAACTGGACATCAGTCAGCACTGTGCCCTCACGGCCCCGAAAGCCAGCCGTATCCTGGGCTGCATCCAAAGCAGCACGGCCAGCAGGGCAAGAGAGGTGATCCCGCCCCTCTACTCTGCGCTGGTGAGGCCTCCCCTGGAGCACTGTGTCCAGGTGTGGAGTCCTCAGCACAGGAGAGACGTGGAGCTGTTGGAGCGCGTCCAGAGGAGGGCCACAAAAATGACCCCAGGAAGGGAACACCTCTCCTGCAAGGACAGGCTGAGAGAGCTGGGGCTGTGCAGCCTGGAGAGGAGGAGGCTGCGAGGTGACCTGATAGCAGCCTTTAGCAACCAGAGGGGAGAGACAGGAAAGAATAGGGCAGACTCTAGAGCAGAGTCCGTGGCGATAGAACAAGGGGAAACGGCTGGGAGGGTGGATTTCATTTGGATGCAAGGAAAAAATCTTCTCCAGGGAAGGTGGTGAGGCACTGGAACGTGTTATCTAGTGTGGAGGCGGATGCCCCGTCCCTGGAAACTTTCAAGGCGAGGCTGGAGCAGGCCCTGGGCAATGGGATGGAGCTGTTGGTGGCCCTGTGCACTGCAGCGGAGTTGGGCTGGGTGGCCCTCAGAGGTCCCTTCTAACTCTAAGCGCTCTGTGGTTCTACGGAATACGGCACTCCTGCTCGGCAGGGTGTGGGAGCGACGGAGTCACCAGAGTGACACAGAGGAACAGTGCTGGGTAATTTATGCAGCTTTCTAACAAGCAGTCAGCTCGGTCCAGGCAAAAGCGGGCAACTTTCTAACAACAAGTCGTAACCGTTACGCGTAAAGAGCGCTTTGGAACAGCTGTGATTTCCGCACCAACTGCCTGCAGGTCAGTGTAGGCAACGGCTACTAAAGAAAAATGAGTAAGGCAACATTGAGAGGAAAGAAAAGAAGGGAAAGAAAACAGAGAGGGGCAGCACTCCCAGGCGGGGCGGGCAGCAGGCTGCCGGTGCCGGCGTCATAATGGGCCACGGCCAGCACCGACCACGCTGTCACCGCGTTGCCGTGGCGACGTTTGTGACACGGCCACCCGGGAGGGGTATGAAGGCGCTCACGGCGGTGGGTCCTGCATCCTGAAGGAGCATCTGGCAGAGAGCAGACGCGTCTGAAGGATGAGCTCCGGCATGGCTGGCGCCAACAAGGAGCAACCCGCCGGCACGAGGCGGAACAGGAGGAGCCAGGACGGCCCCGCAGTGGGGCGTGCCTCCGGACCGACAGACACCCACAGCGAAGGTACACGGGTCCGCAGCCAGCACAGGAGCGGTGCTGCAGCCCATCTTGGCGCTGAGCGGGCGAGACCCAGCACGGGGACCGCCTCGGGGCTGCGTCCGTGTGGGGCTGGGGACTGCCACGACACTTTCCATCTGCCACCTCCCTCCCGGCCCGAGGCAGTAGGAGCGCCGGGAAGCGGCAGATGCAGAGTGTGACCTGCTTTTCCTCTGCCCTCCAGAGCGAGTTGCCGTCTGGGATGCGGTGGCCGCCTACGTACGGGAGCAGCTCCTGGGGCACAAGGTGCGTTGGCTGTCAGGTTCCTCCTCTCCCTGTCCAGCTCGGCCTACGCTTTCTCTGTCTCTTCCCCTCCATACAAAACAGGAAACTCAGCCCCACTTTCTCTGCCGCGCATCCCGTGGGCTTCCTGCAAATGCAGGACCACTTGTGCTGGGCGCGGTCGGAGCTCGGGGCTGAGCCCAGCCTCGGGAAGCCTCTGGATTCCATCAGGCTGCTTCCGCCCTGGCTGCTGTGCTGCATTTGGGAGGGCAAGGGGACGGAGAGGACTGTGCACCTCCTTCCTTCCTTCCTTCCTTCCTTCCCAAAGCCTCTCCCGCTGCCGTGGCTCGTGCCTCCGAGCAGCGGGAGAGGGCTCCTGAGCTCTGTCCCTACATGGGACCCCGTCCAGCTCTTCCTCCAGCCAGCCCATAACCCTGCAGCCCTGAGTGCTTTCTCTTCCACTTGCAGGGGGTCTGGATTCCCACCTTCGGCTCGTTCGACACCATCTCCAAAGACATCAGGACTGCGGACGGGACCGTGGCTCTGCGCTGGCCCGTCTTTCAGCTGGCCAGGAACCTCAGAGCCATGCACCACCTCAAGTCCGACAAGGAATCCCTGTCGGGTAGGAGGGGCATTAAACCCTTGCTGGCTTCATGGAGGGCAAAGGCAAAGCAGGCCACCGCCTCCCTTCTCAAAAGGAGGCCTCCCCCTCCGAGGAGGGGGCCGTGCTGGGCAATGGCCGCGAGAAGCAGTTCTAGGGAAGTTCCTGTGGAGAACCAACCGTATAATCAACTCCGTCCCTCGCCTTTTTTTTTCAGCCCATAAGGAGGTGGAGCCCCTGAAATACAGCGAGGTGGCTGCCGCTGCCTCTGTGACCTGGCAGAGAGGGAAGACCTGCATCCAGAACACCGTGGCCCTCCTCTCCAGCTGCCTGAAAAGTGGGGAGAACGTTGCCTTTGTCCTGAAGGACATAGGAGTGCTCCTCTTTCAAGGAATGACCTTTGAAGTCAGATACTACTACGACTTCCTGGAGAAGATCTGTGGGAAAGAGAAATTCAGAAAAGTTGTTTTCAAGGTGAGCTGCAGGTTTCTCCGTGGCCCGGGCAGTGCCGTGCCCCTTGCAGTGCCCGCACACGGCCCCCCAGGAGCTGGCCGGCTGCTCGGGCCGTGCAGGTGCTGTGCTGCTGTCAGCTCTCCCTGCCTTGGGCTCCTCCAGTCCCGAGCGCCTCAGCCGTGACGAGGACGGCCCATAACCTCCCTGTTCCTCCCCTGCAGGCCCCCTGGCTGCTGGACATGTTGGTGTCCCAGGTGGCACCGGTGGCCTCCCTGGCGCTCTCTGGCCGGCTCGTTGTCTTTCCCATGTGAGTATGTTGGTGGCTGCAGCTGCTGCTTGATGCAGCTGCTCAGCTCTCATTCCATAGAGCTTGTTCCTTGTGTCCATGGGAGTCCTGTCTGTGAGGATATGGCACAGAATCATAGAATGATTTGAGCAGGAAGGAACCCTGAAAGGGCAGCTAGTCCTGCAGGGAACAGGGACACGTACCATCAGACGAGGTGGCTCGGAGCCTGGTCCAGCCAGACCTCGAACAACTGTCGGGGCACCCACCACCTCTCTGGGCAAGATGTTCTGGTGCCTCGCCACCCTCCTGTCAAAACTTCTTCCTTATATCCAACCTAAATCTTCCCTCTTTCCAATTGAAACGATTTCCCCTTGTGCTATCACAACTGACCCTGCTAAAGACTTTAGAAAGTAGTGGCCTTAACGCAGCGTGGAAATGTGCTGTGAGCAGACATCACAGCGAGCAAAAAGGATTGGCGCTGCGTCACACCGGTGTCTGCTCCTTCTGCACAGGTTTCAAAAGCAGTTTGTACCCAAACCGCCGCCCAGGATATTCCGCAAGACCTCCGGAGACGTCCCTGGTGCGGGGAAGCAAAAGAAAGAAGGGGCTTTGCCACCTCTTTTCCAGGGCAGGAAAGGTAAAGCAGCTGCCAGCTCCTTCCCATGGCACGTGCAACCACCGTGTGATGGAAAACCCCTTGCCAGAGGCTCTGACTTGTGCCAAAGCTTCGCACCAGTTCAGCACGGCCTCTTCCCATAACAAACTGTTGGCCTCACCAAAACAAAGGCGCTGGGTGTGACGGGCCCCCACCCCTGGCTATGGCAGGAGGGCGCGGGGATCGCAGGCCCTGCCCTCCCCCAGGAAACGGCCCCCAAAAGTCACCTCATCATCGCCGCCCAGCTCCTCTTTCCCAAAGCCGACCTCACTAACGCAGTCCCAAAACAGAGCTGAATTGCAGAGAGGAGGAGCGGGGCCACAGACGGTGTCAGGGAGGGTCCGAGGGCGGTGCAGATGGTGGCAGTGGGGGGAGCAGAGCGACTTCCGGATGCTCTGGGAGCAGGCCTGAGTGCCCCTTGTCACTGAGCCTAAATGGGTTAAGGTGAATCTCCTCTGCCTTCCCAATTCCAGTGAGATTTGCAGATGCGCCAGCGTTCATCAGCGCTTCAACTCCAAGTGCAGCTGGAGAAAGCTCGAGAAGCAGAAGAAGCTTACTGCAGAAGGAGAGGCCTTTCAGTCCGCTGCCAGCAATCCCGAGTGTGTGCGAAGCCCGCGAGCAGCCGGTGAGCTGGCAGCTGCAGGGCCAGGCAGGAACCGAAGGCCAAGAAGACCTGGGCCAAAGAACAGGAACGAAACACGTCCGGTTCCAAGAATGTGAACAACGTGAGGGTGGAGCGGCGGAGCCATGGAAAGCAAAGTCCTCGCCCCACCCTCAGGTTGCCGGGAAGCAGGTGACGTCTCCCAGCAGAGACAGGAGGTGTTCATCAGGGGCTGAGTCCATCCTCATCAAAGGCCATGCATCCCGGCTGCCGCTTCTGGCACGTGACTCTGTCAAAATACTCAGGCAGAGAACTAAGAAGGACAGGCCGGCGCGGGCAGAACCTCTGGAGATGGCGGCACCAGCATCTCACCGTCAGTGCAGCCTTCCCGAGGAGTCCTCCACCTGGAGACCTGCTTCGCTGCCACCCATACGCAACAGGCCAGAGTCTCCCGAGAGTCCCCCTCCAGAGACCAAAGCCCCGCGCCGCAGGCCGCCAACACCCTACCCACGCTGATCAGGGCACGGGGTGCCTGGCACAGACAGAGCTGCACCCCAGGCTGCAAAATCCCACCTGCATCATTCCTGGGTGCCAGTTCCCTGCACAAGAGCAGAGGGACAGTGGGGGTTGTGGGGATTCCAGAGAGAACAATCGGTGTACAAGCTGCGGAACAAGATCTGTTGACATGGAAAGGGGGGTGGGAATGTTACAGGAGAGAACTTGGGAACGTATGGAAGGGATGTTAGAACCTGCAATAAACAATTGGCATCATTCACATCTGAGTCTGTGCCTTCAGATGCCGGAGGGGCTCTTCCAAGACCCCTTGGCCCTGGGTGCACATGATGGCATGGAATGGTATGGTATTTCATGGAATCATCACAGAATCATGGAATGGCCTGGGATGAAAAGGACCGCAAAGATCATCTCATTTCAAAGCCCTGCTGTGTGCAGGGTCGTCACCCACCAAACCAGGCTGCCCGGAGCCACATCCAGCCTGGCCTTGAATGCCTCCAGGGATGGGGCATCCACAGCCTCCTTGGGTAACCTGTTCCAGTGCCTCACCACCCTCGGAGCGAAAAACTTCCTCCTCATACCTAACCTTAACCTCCCCTGTCTCAGTGTATAACCATTCCTCCTTGTCCTATCACTATCCACCCAAGTCATTCCCCCTCTTTTTTACACACAACCTTCAAGTACTAGAAGGCCACAATGAGGTCTCCCAGGAGCCTTCTCTTCTCCAACCTAAACAAGCCCAGTTCCCCTTCCTTCATAGCAGAGGTGCTGAAGCCCTCTGATCATCTTAGTGGCCCTCCTCTGGACCCCTCTCAAGAGCTCTGCATCTGTCCTTTGCTGGGGGCCCCAGGACCTTTACACTCGAAGGGAGGCCAAGATCAAGTGCTGAAAGGGGCAGGATAACTTCTCCAGTCCTGCTCACCACACCATTTCTGATCCAAACCAGGATGCCATTGGCCTTCTTGGCCACCCGGGCACGCTGCTGGCTTCAGCATTCAGCCGACTGTCCATCGGTACACCGAGGTCCCTTTCCATCAGGCAGCTTTCCAGCCACTCCTCCCCAAGCCTGTAGGGTTGCCTGGGGTTGCTGTGACTAAAAAGCAGGACCCGACACTTGGCCCTATTGAAACTCATGCAGTTTACCTTGGCCCATCGATCCAGCCTATCCAGGTCCCTCTGTAGTGCCTCTCTCCCCTCAGTCGAATCAGCACTCCCTCCCAACTTGGCAGAGCTCCGTGGATGGTGGCTGTAGAGTGGGATCTGGGCAGAGCATGGAGAAAGGGAAAAGCAAGACGGGGATCTGGACGATATAGTGAGATCTAATCTTAAAGAAAAGAAAGGAAAGAAATAAGAAAGGAAGGAAAATAGAATGGAGAAAAGTGAAGAAAGGAAGCAAGGAAAGGAAGGAAGGAAAGAAAGAAGAGGAAGGGAGGAGAGGGAGGGAGGAAGGAATTGGAAGGAAGGAAATGAAATGAAATGTAATATGAAATGAAAAATGAAATGAAATGAACTAAGGAAAGTAAGTCAGGTTAAAAGTTATGTGCCTTCATGGGGTGCTGAATTGGCAGCTGCAGGTTTGACCTCGCTTAGCCAGGTTCTCGCTGCCCATAACAGATGCTTTTCTACAGACTGAGACAGTCACTGCACACAGCAGGTCTCTGTTTCTCCGGGTAACATCGTTAACTCCCCTGTCTCTGCAACGTGAGACAGCAGACTGAGACGGCAAACCAGAAATTGATGGAGAAGCAGCAGATTGGTGAACGGAGTTGTGGCTGATGAGACAACCGACCAGAGCCAGCCAAGCGTCCTCCATCCTAACCCACTAAAATAACACGGTGACCTTCATCAGAAAGAGCAGCGAGAGACACGCGCGTGTAAAAGAGCCGAGGCGTGGGGTGAGGGAGGGAATGTCAGTCGTTCTGGGGACTCGTAATAATCCAGCCTTTGCTTGGACATCTAATGTATATGTAAGCAGATTGTTCTGTAAGCACGTGCCTTTCTTGCCCTCCGGTATGCAGGCTAGGTGCGAATATCCCCGCCTGCATCCAGCGTGTGCACAGCGCTGATAAAACAGAACTGACAGAACTGCTTTGTGACTACTCTGTGGTTATAGAGTTTGATTTCCACACGTCAACAGGACTGATAAAATCAGCGGAGGATCCCCTGAAGATAAGGATCTCAAACGAGGCCCCACATTGTTGGCAATATCCAAGTGATTTGTCAGAATGGTATCTCTGATAAAGCAGATTTTATGCACAATTGCAGTGGTGGGCGTCCCGCAAGCAGGAGCACACCTGCTTCTGAGGGAGATGGCGTTCCGTCTTTTCTGCCCTTTTATGACCTGACTTCTCTTTTCCTCCCCTGGTTCCTAAACTTGGGCTTCAAACTACAACCACAGCACAAGAGGTCAGCACCAGCCTAAAGCCACCTCCAGAGAGGCCGGCACCAGGCATATGGGTGTGCATTCCTATTGGTTTCTACTGATTCCTATGGGACTGTCTTGTATGGGTTCTGACTGGTTTGCCCACCTACTGGTTCCTATGGGTCTCTACTGACCACTAGGAGTCCATCCTGGTCTTTTCTGGTCCGTACAGGTGTGCGCTCCTTTTGGATCCTACTAGATCCTCTGGGACTCCATTGACCACTAGGAGGCCATACTGGTCATTACTGGTTTTTATTGGGCTGCACAAGAGTCCAAGTCCAACCCCAACCCCAACCCACCCCCACGACGGCAGCTTTCAGGACTCCCTCTGCCCCACACATCCCCATGGAGGAGAGGGAACTGGCTGGAGGGCCGTGCCCAATAGGTAGTGGTTAATGGAGTTTATCCAGCTGGCGACCCATTACAAGTGGTGTCCCCCAAGGGTCGGTACTGGGGCCCATCTTATTCAATAACTTTATTGATGACCTAGATGAGGGGATTGAGTGCACCCTCAGTAAGTTTGCAGATGACATCAAGTTGGGAGGTGGTGTGGATCTGCCCGAAGGTAGGGAGGCCCCCTTATTCAGAGGGATCTGGATAAGCTGGATCGCTGGGCTGAGGTGAATGGGATGAGGTTCAACAGGGCCAAGTGCCGGGTCCTGCACTTTGGCCACAACAACCCCATGCAGCGCTACAGGCTTGGGGCTGAGTGGCTGGATGAGTGTGAAGAGGAAATGGACCTGGGGGTGCTGGTTGGTGCTCGGCTGAACAGGAGCCGACTGTGTGCCCAGGTGGCTGTTAGGGCCAATGGCATCCCGGCCTGCGTTAGAAACGGTGCGGCCAGCAGGAGCCGGGAGGTGATCATCCCCCTGTACTCAGCACTGGTGAGGCCGCACCTCGAGTACTGCGTTCAGTTTTGGGCCCCTCACTACAAAAAAGACATTGAGGCCCTAGGACGTGGCCAGAGAAGGGCAGTGAAACTGGTGAGGGGTCTGGAGCACAAATCTTATGAGGAGCGGCTGAGGGAGCTGGGATTGTTCAGTGTGGAGAAGAGGCGGCTCAGAAGAGACCTCACTGCTCTCTACAACTGCCTGAAGGGAGGCTGTGAGGGTTTGGCCTCTTCTCCCAGGCAACAAACCAAGAAAGGAGCCGTAAGTTGTAGCAGAGGAGGTTTAGGTTGGACATAAGGAAGAACTTTTTCTCTCAGAGAGCGGTCAGACGCTGGAATGGCTGCACAGGGAGGTGGTGGAGTCGCCGTCCCTGGCAGTGCTCAACAGGCGTCTGGATGAGGAGCTACAAGATGTGGTTTAATGCTTGTGGTAGCAGTGGTGATGGGAGGATGGATGGTCTTGTAGGTCTTTCCAACCTTGTGATTCTATGATTCTGTGATTCATAACACAAACCCCTAACACCAACCACAACCCCAAAGCAAACGCCAACCCCAACCAACAACTAACCCATAACTCCAACCAGAACCCCAACCCCAACCAGAACCCCAACCAGAATCCCAACCCCAATCACAACCATAACCCGAACCACAACCCCAACCCCAACTATAATCCTAATCCCAACCCCAACTCCAACCCCAACTTTCGTTGGTGAACTCATCAGGGAAATCATGAACCTCCCTCCCCTCCCCCCCGGAGCGGCTCAGCCTCAATGTGAAGCACAAATTTCCAATTTCTGAGTTTTGTGCTTCCGTTGCCCTCTTTTTTAATGATTTAATAAAATAATTACAATAAGAAACCCATTCCTCAGCGCAGGCTGAGGAACTGAGCAGCCCTGAGCAGAGCTGAGCGCTGCAGGGGCCCCACGCGGGCGGGGCACTGAGTCACAGCGGGGCCCATTGTCACGCGTTCCGGTGCCCCACAGGTCCAGCAGTGCCAGCGCTGTGCCCCTCACTTTCCGTCAGGACTCTGATGGGACAGCACGCGAGCAGACCTGCGGTGCAAACCGCCCCTCGGGTCAAACCGCAGCGCTTCCTCCCGCCCGTGGCTGCCCAGGCCATGGCCGGTCCCCAACAGCCCTCATCCTCTGTGATGGAGGAGAGAAAGCCCTCCCGCCCTGTGGAGGCCAAGGACGAGGGCAAACCCCCCCAGGAGCCCACTGTTGTGCCGCCTGGTGAGTGAGGGTCCCCGCAGGGCTGGGGGGGGAGCGCCCTCTGCACGGTGCAGGGGCTGCGTGGGGCGGCAGAGGGCAGAGCCCCTCCTCTCCTCGCTCTGCTCTGGGCTCCTCTACCCCAAGCCTCACCGCAAACCTTAATCCTAGCCCCAACCCTAACCCAGCCCTAACCCCCTAACCCCAACCTTAACCCTCAACCTAATCCAACCCCAACCCTTACACCAACCTTAACTCTAAACCTAACCCCAGCCTTAAACCAAAATCTAAACCAACCTCAACCTGAACCTTAAACTTAACCCTAAGACCTAACCTCAAACCCAACCCCAACCTCAACTCCCAACCCTAACCTGAACCCCAACCCCAACCTCAATCCCAACACCAACCCCAACCCTAAACCCAACTCTAATTCCAACCCCCCCTGTACTCCCAATTCCAGCTCCCCACTCGGACACCTCTAGGATGCCCGTGTGTGCCGTGGAGCGTTACGCAATGGACAACATTGAGGCCTTTGTCCGGAGAACAGAGGTGACTGCGGCCGCTGCCATCGCGGCGGTGCCCCATCCGCACCCCGGACCCATTTCAGCCGCAGGAGGGCTGTGCTCCCCTGGCCCCCTGCTCACGCTCCCCCCATTCTCTGACAGCCTCAGAATGAGGAGCAGAAGATGAAGTTCCTGCAGAGCATCCGCACCATCTGCAACACCACAGCGGAGAGGAACACGTCGCAGGAACTGCGCATCTTCTGCTGCCGGAACGATCTTGTGGAGAACATCACGGTGAGGGGCGGTGGGTGCTCGAGGGAGGGCAGTGGGCGGCTCCGCTCCTCCCGGTGCTGCGAGCACTGAGTGCCCGGTGCCATCCCGCTGTGCTGCAGGCGCTGCTGGCAGAGGAGCCGCAGGAAAAGCTGAGCTCTGAACTGCGGCTGCAAGCAATAGCCACCATCACCGCCCTCAGGTACTGCCCCACTGCTGCTGTGATGGCCCCGCAGCCCCAGGGGACGATCCTGGCAGTACTGGGCTGCTGCTCTCCCCCATTGGGGCTGGCCAAAGAGCCGAGGGAGTCCTGCAGCCCTGCTGGGCCTCAGCTCTAACACTGACCATAACCTGACCCTAATCCTAACCCTAAACCTAACACTAACCACAACCTAAACCCTAACCCTAACTCTAACCCTAGCCCTAGTCCTATCTCCAAACTTAAACCCAACCCCAACTCCAACCCCAACCCACCAACCCTCACCACAGCAGCTCTCAGGACTCCCTCTGCCCCACACATCCCCATGGAGGAGGGGGTTCCTCCTGGCATTGCCCCCCCTCTCTGCAGAGTGCTGCCCAAGGGGGGGTCAACTCCACGTCCCACAGCGCAGTGCTCTCACCATCACAAACCTTGTTTTTGCAGCAAGGTGGAAGGAGCATTGGAGGAAAAGATCCCTCTCTTTGTTGTATGCTTCCAGAGCATCCTCCTGCTTCCCTCGGAGCAGGACCTGGACACTAATCTTTACTCCAAGGTGGGTGCTGGGCAGCTGCAGGATCGCCCTGTCTTGCAGGACAGTGTCTTGCTGTGCATCCCCTGTTCCCTCTCCTCTGATCTCCCTCCACTCTGTCTGTCCTGCAGACTCTCAGGGCTCTGGATGAGATGCTGGACACATTGGTGTTCATCCACCCCACCACCAGCATCGAAGAGGAGTTGAAAAACGTCTTCCAGGTGAGCTGTGCCTGTGGGGGCCACACGGTGGAGGGGTGTTCTTCCGCCATCCCCACCACCCCAAAAACCTTCTGGGGCAATCCGGGGGGCCGCAGGGCAGAGCAGCAGCTCCTCTTCCCATAGGTGCTGCTGCCCTTCACCTCCATGCAGAACTCAGCTGCGCGCCAGAGGGCAGTGGGGCGCATCTGGAAGCTGAGCCATTCGCTGGTGCATTACTGCCAGGAGAGGGTAAGGACTTGACCTCCACGGCATGGAGTCTTTGTCCCTCCTTTTCCCCGCTCTCCCCTCTCTGGGGATGCGCTCAACGTTCTGCTCTCCATGCACAGCCCCATCACTCCTCGGGACAATCCAGATCCATCTGCTGTGGCGAGTTCCGCCTGCCTGTGCTGGGACAGCTGGTGGGAAGCCTCATCCTGTGCTGCGCCTTCCAGGAGGACAAAACACAGAGCTGTGCTTTGAACGCTCTCCGTCACCTCTACACATTTATCCTGCGGAGAAGCCGTAAGAAGACGGCTGCTGACTGCCTCCATCCATTGCAAACGTCCCACGGGGCCGAGTGTGGATGGCACTGCGTCAGCTGCTGCTTAGAGCAGTGAAGAACCCCATGGCATTGGGGAGCTGTGCCCCACGGCCCCGCGCTCGGGGTGGGGGCAGCTGTCCAGCTCCCTGCAGGGCTCCCACCGCTCACACACCCATGCCTCGCGCTCCTTTCCAGGCTGGGAAGCGCAGTCGGATGAGCAGGGGAAACAGGAGCAGTGGGAAGATGAGCACGAGTTCTCCCTCAGCTGGACTACCAACACCTTGGTCATTTTGCAGGTGAGGAGGGATCGCCGCGCCAGGACTTGTGGCCACAGGGTCTGTGGGGATGGGGGGAACATGGCTGACGTTCCTTCCCCCATTCTGCATTTGTTCCTCCCCAGCGCTTTGCAAAGCACTTCCACTCTTGGGAAACGACCGACCTCATCCTCCTGGCACTGCAGGGAATGAAGGACTGCAGCAACTACAACACCCAGGTTGCTTCCATCTTGATGGCCATGCTGATGGTCGACTTCAAGCCTATGCTCAACGATGTGAGTGACCAGCAGCTGCTTGCTGGGGGGCTGAGCCCATGGGGGGTGGGGTTGAATTGGCGGCTGGGAGTTGGGTTGGGAGTTGGGTTGGGTCCTGCGGGTTGGGTTTGGATTGAGTGCTGGATGTTGGGTTTGGGTTGGGTTGGATGACGGGGGTTGGGTTGGGTTGGGTGCTGGCTGGTGGGGTGGGGTTGGGTTTGCTGGGGGTTGGGTTTGTGTTGGGTTGGGTCATGATGGGTAGAGTGGGGTTGGGTTGGGTTGGGTGCTGGAAGGCTGTGTTGGGTTGGGTTGTCCTGCACAGCACTGGTCTGATTTGAGACTTCAGGGCACGTGGCCCCTCTTGGAGATGCCTGGAGTGAAGTTCTGCTGTCCCCATGACCCTTCCAGGTGCAGCGCATCGTGACAGCCATCCACAGGAGTAGGAAGCTGATCACAGAGGAGAAGGCACTGAGGCACATCCGTGGTATCTTCCCCTGGCTGGCCGCCACCAACCCTCATGCAATGACACTCAGCCTGCTGCACTGCTCTCCCACCTGCGACAAGTGCGCTGCCCCCACCCTCCGTCGAGAAGGACCCCCATCCCACAAGGACAGGGACCTCCACCCCACGTGGATAGGGACCCCCATCCCAAACAGAGAGAGGCCCCCACTCCACAAAGAGAGGGAGACCACTCCATGTGGAGAGGGATGCCCACCACACGTGGATAGGGATCCTCACCCGATGCAGAGAAAGATCCTCAGTCCACACATAGAGAGACCCTCACCCCACTCATAGAAGGATTCCCACCCTATGCAGAGAGGGACCCCCAGTCCACTCCTAGAGGGGCTCCCGCTGAGGATGGCTCTGTGCTGTAGGGACATATGGGAGCTGTGGCAGTTGGCGCTGTCCTCAGTGGACGTGGTACCAAAGATGGTGCAGGAGCTGCTGCATCTGCTGGAGATCACACCGCTGGGCCTGGAGACTGAGAACGGCACCCTTACCCTGGCCGTGAGTTTGGGGGTCTCCCAGGAACACTCCCTCCTCCCTCCCCCCAACCCGGGGGAGCAGCTCAGTGCTAAGCGCTGTCCGGGTGCTTTCCGCAGGCGGCCACGGCGCTGCATGAGCTCCTGCAGAACCTGGAGTACGGCCCGCAGGTGCGACTGCTTTTCCCGGAGCTCTTTGTGGCGCTCATCATCCAGTTGGTGTCCTCCGAGGAGCTCGGTCCTCTGGAGGCCGCCACCATCAGGGAGGAGCCATTCCGCCCAAGTGCACCTACCTCCGCCATCAGGTATCACCGCCGTGCCCGCGCTGACCCGGGGCACCACCCACACTGACCCCTGACCCCACGCTGACCCCTGACCCCTCACTGCCCCATTTCCGTGCAGGATGGTGGTTGAGGCGGTGTGCCTTTTGCTGCGGTGCACTGAGATGGACAACCTGGTGTTCTTCATGGAGATCCACGACCTGTGGTCGCAGCTGCTGGGCGCTGCCACGTGGCGGAATGGCCTGCACTCCCTCGCCAAGTACGGCCCCAACCCCCTCCATGTGTTGCCCTACACTGCCCCACACATTGCCTCACATGGTGCCCCATGCGCTGCCCCACATGCTGCCCTCCTGAAATAAGTGGGCATCAAGATGGGGAGTGCTCAGGGGTGCCACGGTGAGGTGTGCAGGTGGAAGAGCACATTGTGGGGCAGGATGGGCTGTTCCAGTCCCCCACCCCCAGTCTGGATCCGGCAGGGTCAGCCCCCAACAGGGGCTCTGCCCTACCTCCATCCCACAGGGTGATGCTGAGGAACTGCCAGGGTCAGTGCAGACGCATCTTCATCCACCTGCAGAAGCTGCTGCAGCACCACCAGCTGCAGTGGAGGGAGGTCCCGGCCATGGTGCTCTACTTCGAGGTAGGTGTGGGGATGGTGTGGGGGTCCCCTCAGAGCAACGGGGGGCTGAGCCCCCTCCCGCCTGCTGACTGCCACTCATCACAGATGTGGAGCTGCCAGGGGCACCGGGAGGATGACGCCTGCACAGAGAAGATCTTCAGGAAATATATCCACAGCGAATGGCCAGAGAGCAGAGAGCTGGCGCTGCGTGGGCTGCAGAACCTTTATGCCAGGAGGATGCAGCTTCTGCTGCCCGACGTGCTGCTGTGGCTGCATGACATGCGGACTGACATCAAACTGCAGGCCGTGTGTCTGCTGCGGGGCATCCTGGCACAGCACCCTGCCAGCATCCAAGGTGTGCTTGGCCAGCTGGCTGTGCAGCTGCTGTCCTGCTTCAACAAGGTGAGGGGCGCGGGGCAGCAGGGAGCACCCAAACACCCCCGCACCGTGCAGAGCTCAGCACCACTCCCTGTGTGTGTCCCCTTCCAGGACAATGCGGAGCTGCGCAGGCGCTCCATGGAGCTCTTTGCACTGCTGCTGGAGGCGCCAGACAGGAAGCAGCTGCTGCCACAGGCGGAGAGGAGTCTGCTGCCGCTCTTCATTCATATGAATGAGGACATCCCCAGCGTGGCCCAGGTGGGTGCAGCTCGTGGGGTTACGGGGTCACAGGGTCACCTGGCATGACCACGGCCCGCCCCACTGAGTCACTGCATTGTGAACGCTGGGCAAAGCCTCTGAGGTCAACGGGTCTGACCAGCAACCCCCCTCCATGCCCACCCATACAGTCCTCCCATATCCCTCTCCCTTGTTCACTCATACAGCCCTCCTAGATACCAGATCCTCCCCACCATATCCTCCCAGTTCCCCTGCTCCTCCACACCCACCCATACAGTCATTAAGCTTAGGAAAACCCTACCAGATCCCCCCCGCCGTTCCCTCAGACTCTGCAGGCCAAGACGAGCTGTGGTGCCACCCCAGGGTGGGGATGGTGGTGGCCCCCCAGGCTCTCCCTCCAGCCCCCTCCCCAACTGTGTCGCTGTCCCCCAGGCTGCTCGGAATGCTCTGATCCATGCCGCCAAGCTCCTGGGCTGGCAGCAACTGCAACGCTTGGCCAGCTCGGCGCAGGTCTGGATGATCGCTGACTGCCTGGTAAGGACCCCCACCTTTCAACCCCTCTCCCCTACCCCAGGACCCGCCCTGCTCTGACAGAAAGAGGGGGGGCAGCTCTGCGGGTGCCTCCTCCACTGTGCTGTTCTCTGCAGCTTCAGAAGAGGGGCAGAGTTGCGGAGCAGTACCTGAAGGAGGCCATGCTGCACCTGCACAGCCCCCAGGCACCTGTGAGGGAGGTGGCCGTGCGCTTCCTGGGTGAGTCCCGGCCTTGATGGGTCCCCGTCTTTCTGCCCCCACCCCTGACTGAATGCGCAGGGGAGGCCTGGGGGATCACTGGGGAACCGATGGGGTTCTTGGGGGTTATTGATGCAAGATTGGAATCAGTGGGGCATTATGGGGCTCACTGGGGCATTGTATAGGGTCTCTGGGGGTCACTGGGGTGCCATCGTGGTTCTTGTGAGCAGTTGGGATACCATGGGGGTCACCATAGGCTCTCTGGGACACTGTAGGGTCAGTGGGGATGATGGGAACACTATTGGGGTACTGTGGGGTTTCTGGAGGTCCTTGGGGCACCATGGAGGTCCCTGGGGGTACCGTGGGGGTCCTGAGGGCGCTGTGGGGTCCCCAGGCACCATGGGGCAGGGCGGGTGCTGACAGTGGCTGTGTGCACAGGGATGCTGGGGCGGCAGCTGAGGAATGAGAACCAGGAGATGGTGTTGGACATCCGTAAAGGTGAGCCGCCCCCCCCACTGCCCCGCGCCCTGTTAAGCACCCTGTGGGGCCCACATGGTGACACAGCCCTGCTCCATTGCAGCCCTGCAGGGTGCCAAGGGGGACAGTGAGCCGGCCGTGCGCTGCCTGGTGCAGCAGACACTGCTGATCCTCTGCCAGATGGAAGATGTGCCGCCCACCAGGCCTAGGGGCAGAGCGTCACGCCAGTGGTTCCGGAGGGTGTGGAGGAAGTAGTGCCAGTCCAAAGTGTTTGGAGACGTTCGCATTCTGCTCCTCACTGCCACACTAATGACAACCCTAAGAGCAACCACAGCCCAAAGCAAACCACAGCCCCAACCATAACCAGAACTCCAGCCTAAACCTCAAGTACAATCATAACCCCAGCTGACTTGCGGAAACTCCATAAGCACAAAGGAGTGATAAAAGCAGGTATGTTTATCAGCACTGCACGCACATGCTGGATGCAAACAGGGTAACCCCTCCTAACTTGCACACCCAGCTCCTCTTTCCCAAAGCAAATGCCACTAATGCAGTCCCAAAACAGAGCTGCACCCGAGAGGAGGAGCTGGGCACGAGGCACAGAGGGCCCGCGGTCTCTGCATCTGCGAGGGGAGCAGAGCGGCTCTCTCGGGTGCTTTGGGACACGCCTGAGCACCCCTGCATGTCACTGGCCAGCAGGTTCACAGTCAGTCTTCTCTGACGAGATCTCTCCTTCCCAATTCCAGAGGAATTTCCTCAATTGCCACCCCTCCCCAGCTGGATCCATGTCACCTTTCTGGTGGAAAAACAGCCCGAGAAGAGAACAAGCGATGTCAAGAAGAAGACCAGGTGAGACTGCAGGCTCAGGGTTGGGATCTGCATGGGGTGTTTCCCTGACCCGACGAGAGCCCATTGCCCAACACCAGGCAGTCACTGTTCAGGGCACGTGAATGCAGCACATGGAGGGGTGGCAAGGGGCTGCCAGGAGCCCCCATTTCACACGGCCGGCCCCTCTCCAGCCCTCAGGAAAGCACCAGCACAACCCGAGAGCTGTGTGTGGGGAAGGCTGCATTGCAGCCAAGGATCCTGGCTCGGGGTTGCAGGATACGGCCCCAAAGCCATCAGCCACTCATCTAGAGGCAGACCCCTTCCACTGTATCCTTTCAGTCAGCTGCCAGCGGTCCCAGGGGCATCTTCTGCCAAAAAGCAGCCTCAGAAAAAAAAAAAAAGGAAAATGCTCTAGCAAAAGCAAAGCAACAGAGATGGATCCAGCACAGGCAGCGCAACCTCCAAGTGGCAAAGGAGAAGAACACAGTGCGATGAAAGCCCCCTCGAGCTCTGAGACCAGACTGACCGAGGAGCGCACCTGCGACGCCTCTGCTGCGGTGCCACGGACACGCAAGGGGACCAGATCTATGCAGAGTCAGCCAGCAAAGAGCAATGCGGGGCTCCCCAGGCGGGGGACGTCCTGCCCACGCTGAGCAGGGCATGGGGTGCCCAGGAGAAGCAGAGCTCCACCCAAGGCTGAAAGCAGGTGCGCGATTCCTATCTGTGCCATTCCTGGGTGCCTGTCTGAACCCTTCTTTGGTTTTGGCTCACAGTCTGCTTTCTGACGCACTTCTTGCCATAAGACTCTGACTCATCTAGGAGATGAGAGGTGGGTGTGGCAACAAACATCACTTGGTGGGCAATTTTACATTGGAAAGCATTTCTTTGGAGCTGTTTGCCTTCGGAAGAGATTGCTCAGGAGTGTTTACTGGCGCAAGATCTGGCCTGTGACTAAAAACTCCAGCTTGGTATGGAAGAACTGGGAAGACCTCCCTGCTCCCTCTTATCTGCTGGCAAGGCCCGGGAGATGGGAACAAAGTTTCTGCTGAGATCCCAAAGCCAGAAGCTGCCCTCCAAAGAGAGCTGACTCTCTTTTGTGAAAAAGTTTGTGCAGTTGCCATGCCATCAACCGAACAACAACCCCTGATGACCCATCACTACTGAACATCAAGATCTGAACTACAAACCATCCTGGACCATCTTTTCTATCGCCCGTCTTCCCTTCCCCATCTCCCTAAATAACTTGGATTTGTAACAAACTGGACGGGCTAACATCTACCCATTGTGTCTTCATCTCTCTGTCTGCTGTACATATATTAGAACCTCCCCTTGCTCTGATAATAGGCAGCAGACAGTGCCGTCTCCTTGAAGGAAAGCAGAGGGACAGTGGGGACTCTCCCGAGACCCCTTGGCTCTGGCAGATGGGGTGGCTACATTCCTTGGAGCCTTGGGATCTCGAGTTCCTCATTTTCCAAAGTCACGCTCTCTTCTGGTCACGCAGAGCACACCAAAGCCCAGGATTTGGCAGCATTTGAAAGGCGTAGCTCAGTGGGCGGCCAGAGAGGAGACTGTTTCCTTCCCGCTCGCTGCTCCTTTAGATCCCTGGTGGGAAGAGAAGGGCTTTTTGGGAGGCACTGGCACAGCTTAGGAGCAAAACACTGCAGCTGGGCCACACAGATAGGGTGGCACCGGCCCCGGGGCCTGAAGGCACAGCTCGGCATGCGAGCACTGGCCCGGCAACCTGAAGGCACAGCCCGAGAGGCTGGCACCAGCCCTGTTGGGAGCTGTAGGGTAATTTGGAGGCCTATAGGGTAACATAAGGGTATAGGGAGCTGTGGGAGGCTAATGGTGAATACAGTGAGATATGGGGCTATAGGGGATGTATGGGGGATATGGATCTAGAAGGGGCTGTGTAGGGCCATATGGGGTTATAGGGTGGGCTATAAGGGGATGTGGGCCCCTCCCTGTCCCTCTTCCATAGCAGGGTAGGTGAAATGTTAGTCATGATATTTAAATTAGAATTGAAATTGTATTGGAATAGAATATGACTGTTTTGTGGTCTTAAATCTGAATCATGTTTTCTCTTTGGGCTTCAGGTACAGATATTGTTTAATAATGACTTTAGAGAAGGTTTCACTATCCATTCTCCTAATCAGGAAGAAAGAAGAAGGTGTTTAGAGGACTTAATCACAAGTGGAGCTGCTGCTGAACCTCCGCTTCCAAGAAGCAAGCAGGTGAGGACGTTGTGCATCTCAGCCTTTGCTCCCTGCAAGGCACCAGCCATTCAGTCTGTGCTGTGCGGTGATTTTCCACCAGCACTTCTGCTTGTATGTGAGCACCAGGCATCTGCTAACGCTGTCTGATGGCTTTAGGCTGGGCAGACACGGGAAGCACTGCCTGCAGCAGCACCAGCTGAGCCCTGTGTGCCAGAGGAAGGAACGCGGCGTCTGGAGGAGCAGGAGGAGGAGACCCTGCGTGAGTGTGCGTGTTGTGCAGGGCCGTTCCTCACAGACTGCCACTGGCAGACATTGGGGCATTGCAGAGCCTCTTGGCGTGGTGGCGGTAAACCGGCGTTGATCTGTAATGCCATGTGATCTGCGTGCATGCAGAATTTCCCTGTGTTTGTAGTTCTCAGAGTTTGTGGCCCTGGTGTGGTTCAAAGATGTCAGACCTTTGTGCCTCTTTGTTCCCCCTCCAGAGAGTTCTGAAGAGCCCTTCCATTTTTGAGAAGGCTGCAGGTTAGTTCAGCATCTCCTGATGTGTCACACAGATTCAAGGCTTTCAAGAGGTCGCTTATTTCAAGTGTTTAAGATGGTGAATTCTGCTAGACAGAGCGCTTGTCTAATCAAACCTCTTAACCCCAAGGTTTGTTCTGCAGGTCCCGATGATGGCACAGGCATTAAACAGCCCGGAGCTCATTGCTGGGGAGAGGCTGCACATTGCATTGTGAAGGGAGAGATGGAGGAGGAGTTTGAACAGCGTTGTGCAGGAATGGAAGGCTGGTAAGAGAAGAGCTGTGTGTTCTGAGAGCGAGGGCTGTACGGCTCATCTCTGTGTTCTACCAGGAAATGCAAGGCAGAGCCCTCTGCTCTCTGTTCTTTCTTCGAAGGCTGCAGGCCTTCAAAGTGCGCTGCGGATGGGCAGTGCGATGACAGCCTAAGGATGGCAGCAGGAGATGCAGCACAGCCCTCTCCAGCAGCAAAGTGCATTGATCTGTCTTGATATTTCTTGAAATAGAAGGGTGTGCTTAGCTTCCAAAGTCGGTGGCTTGATAGCATGTTTTGAAGGCTTTGGGGCCTTTCCTCTGTATTACTCACATGCTAAGGCAGTGAAGGAGTTCCCTTGCTCTGTAGGAATGGTTCCTGTGCAAGGCCATGGTCGTCTGCCTGTAACAGATACTGAAGGCAATGTTTTGTGACTGCAATTGTGGAATTGGCTTTTTAATGGCAGTTGCACCCCGCTAACGTGCAGCTCTTTCTGACACAGGCAGGAGACGGACAGCGGTACTGCAGCTCCTCTGGCAGTTTTGCAGCTAAGTTGGGAAGTAGAAGATGTGGATTTGAAAGAACTCAGTTGCTGGGACGTTCCCCTGTTCTTCCCCTAGCTGTTCCCTTGCCTCAGCCCAGATTCCCCTTGCATTCCTGTGGTGTCCCTTCCATCCCCCTGGCTGCCCCTTGTTTTCCCCAAGGTTGCCCTTTCCTTTCCCATGAAAGTCCACCAATAATTCCCTCAGAGCCCCAACAACCCCCTGGTTCAAGTCTCCATCATTGCCATGCAGCACCACAGCAGCCAAGCTCCAGTCCCTTCCCCAGTCTCAGTGGGATCTGTTTGTTCTGTTCTCATCCACTTGGAGAAACAGAAGCTTCCTGCCCACCAAAACTTGTGACAGCTATTTCCCTACAGAAGCATTCATGTCCTTCTTGTGGCCCCTTTGGCCAGTTCCCAGCTCTCCAAACTGAAATGTATGGCTGCAGCCCACCCCAGGGCTTCTTTGAGGCAGCTCTGGGGCAGCTCTAGGATGGCTCTGGAGCTGCCCCACCCTGAGAAGGGGATGCCTTTTCCCCCACACACAGCTGGTTCTATGGCCACATGGGGTGAGGACACAGGGTTGTGGGTCACCTGAGGGTCCTGCAGGGTCACAGATTTATGGGGTTACGTGGGGATATGGAGTCGCAGCGAGTTATGGGGTCAGATGGGATGGTAGGGTCAGATGAGCTGACATGGAGCTACAGGTCACATGGGGTTACATAGTGGGGGTGAGGTGGGGACAGGGGTCCCAGAGATCTGGGGCCACATGGGCCTGCAATGTGATGGGGGAAGACAGGGTCAGGGAGTCACAGGGTCATGTGGGGTGTGGTTCACACAGGGCTGTGGGTCACACATATGGGGTTATGTGGTCATCTTGGAGTATGGTGAATGTGGGGTTACAGCTCAGGGCCCCACCTTTGGGCCACAGGGAACCCAGTTCCCTCTCAGGAAGTGATGAAACCACTTTAGCACCACCCCACACTCCTTTTTCAGCTAAAACCACTCCCCACATCCCCCCCATTCCCCCTGTGTTCCCATACAACCCCGTACCTCAGAATCCCACTTGTAGCCCTGTGGAATAAAGAAAGTCAGCAAAAGAGGGAAGGGCAGATGGAGGAAGAAAGGAAGGAATGGTGCAGAGAAAAGAGAGAGAAGTGTGCAGAAGAAAAAGAAAGTAGAGGAGAGGAAGAGCAAATTGAGTTACTGAAAAAAGAAAAAAAAAGGAATATGAATAATTTTTAAGTTCTTCTAAAGTCAAATTCTTCTTAAGACAGATTTTTTTTATTTTTTATTTTTTTTTTGCGCAGTGTTTGTATCCTCCTAGACAATTTAAGAATGGTCAGGAACATTTTCAGTATGTTTTTGTAACATCTGTGTCATCTCAGCAGCTCTAAAATACCCAACAGGTGTCAAGGGGGATCAGTCCTTAAAGGGAGGGAATCCGCTCCCCTCACCCACACCGAGGGCTTCAGGGTCCTGGCAGGCGTGGGGAGGAGCCTGACCAGCAGTGAAGGCTGAGGCAAAGCACTTATTGAGCACCTCGTCTCTTTCCATGACAGGAAGGCAGTTCTCCGTCCTCACTCATCGGAGGGGGAACGCTCTCCTCGGCCTGTCTCCTGCCTGTGTGCCTGTAGAACCCCTGGTTATTTTTCACATCCCTCACCAAGTTCCGCTCCACCTGTGCCTTGGTTTCCCAATCGCACCCCTGCGCACACAGACGGCAGCCCTGGCAGGAACGCAGCGCTGCGGCAATTTGCAGAGCTTAACATGGACTTCCATCGGCGCGTTGTGTTTTTGCACTCAGATGTTACTGGCTGCCCAGCGGAGCGGCTGATAAGGCCACAGTGAGCCACTTCTTCCTAACAGTGTGTGGGACCCGAGGAAAATGTCCTCGTGCGTTCTGAGGCAAAAGATCAAAGTATTCTGTTGGGACTGCGATGCTTCTTGTGAGGCACAATCATTGAGGCAGAAGGGAGAAGTGTTCCTTTGTATCCCCATGCAAAGTTACTGAGGAGAAATGAGGCTGTTCTCCCCCTAAAACTGAAATGGAAAGTTTCAGAACTATTACTCACGGATTCCTTTTGCTAAACTTGTATGTTGGTTCTTAAACTGAAGTGCTAATCCCTGCTGCCAAACAGAGCACCCCGCATGGATCCCTCCTTTTCCTTTGAGGATTATGATGTTCATACTGTTGGAAATATCCAAATAATTTATCAGTATCTCTGATAAAGCAGATTTTATTCGCAGTTGCAATGGTGGGCATCCCACAAGCAGGAGCGTGCACAGAAAGCAGCATTACATCTCTTATGCCCTATCTCTACTCTATTATCTCTATTGCTTATCTCTTTCTCCCCTGGTTCCTCATTGGCTGAGTACTTCAGGATCACAATCTTCCTGACACTCAACTACACACACGGATACTGGACAAACATCAATTGTTGCTTGCTAAGCATATATCACTAATTACTTAACTTCTCACACTTGCTCACTCAACACTCGGTCATTGTTGCTGGACATCTGCTTGTCCTTGCATAGAGATAAGCTTGGAAGGAGGACAGAGGGGAGTATCTTGATACCTGCCTGTTGCAACCCATCCCCAGAGCTCTGTCCTCCCCTAGTTGCTCTCCCACCTCCCCAGGAGATTCCTGAGGGTTCTCCGTTCCTCCTCCCCCCCCAACATCTTTTTCACCCCCACTACCCCTCGAGCCCCACTCAGGCTTCAGGTGCTGTGTCCTCCCTCCCCCCCACCCCCCTATTCCATGGTATTTTACTGCCTTCCTCCCACCCCCACCATGGGTGGCCCACAACCCCCCGAGTCCCTCAGTCTGACCCCTGGGGTTACACTCCCCCCCCGTCCCCCACCTCCAATTCCCCCATTCTCACTGATGGAGTCCTCTTCCACTCGTCCCCTCAGTTCCTCTGTCAGTGTCTGCCCCTGTTCCCCATTCTGATCCCTTCCCCTGTCCGACCCCCTCCCTTCTGTTCCTTCCTTGGTCCCCCACTCCAATCCCTTGTGTCCCCTTTCCGACCCCCTCCCTTCTTGTTCCTTCCTTGGTCCCCCACTCCGATCCCTTGTGTCCCCTTTCCTGCCCCCCCACAAATCTTCTCATTTTGTCCCCTGGATTCATCCCCCACAGCCCCCTCTGACAACAGAATACCCCATCCCCCCAAGTACCCCAGCTCCAATTCCCCCATTCTGATCCGTAGAGTCTCCTACCATCCCCCAGTCCCCTCAATTTACCCCCCAGGGTCCCATCTTCCCTTACTCCCCCCCTGCTCCTGACCCCATTTTCTGACCCCTAGAGTCCCATGCCCTCCTTCCTGACCTCTGGAGTCCGTTCCCCCATTTTGATCCCCAATATTCCCCAACTGGACCCCCTTTATGTCCCATAGCAGCCCCCCCACAACCACCAGCTCTCCCCTCCCTCCATCCCCCAGACCCCCTTTCCACTCGTGGAAGCCTCATTCTCCTCTCCCCCTCCCCCCACAACCCCCACTCTCTGCCCCCAGACCCCCTTTACACCCTACAGAAGCTCCCCACAACTCCCCATTTTCCCCTCCCACCCCTCCTTCCATCACCAGACCCACTTTCCACCCCACAGAAGCCCTACTCACACCTTCCGCCCTAGATTCCACACAACCCCCCTCTCCAGCCCACAGAAGTCTGCTGACCCTTTCCTCCCCCCATACAACCCCCCTTACCCCCCCTTGGAATCATACAGAAGGATCTGCACGAGACATCCTACAGAGGTCTGGGGGCATCCAGGGGGTTCCAGACTCATCCAGAAGAGTCTGGAGATGTCCCAGAGGGGTCTTGGGCTGTCCAGGCAGTCCCCAGGTTGGTCCGGTGGCACCCTGGAAGGATCTGGAAGTTCCCACTGTGGGCCCAGGAGATCTGAGGAGTCCCCAGGCTGATCTGGAGATGTCCCAAGGGACATCCAGACCATGTAGGGTCTGGTAGGGTCCAGGGAGTCCTCGTGTGGGTCTGAGTGGTCCTGGAGTCATCCAGAAGGGTCTGCAGATGTCCCAGAGGTGTCTTGGGGTGTCCAGGCGGTGCTCATGTGAGTCCGGGGGGTCTGGCCACTTGTCTCATCATCTGCTGTAACATGATTACAGCACTTCCATCAGTGGTTTGGACTCACAGCGACAAGACACACTTTGTCAACTGCGTCAACAAGGAATAATAGGAATTGGAATCGTTGGGACTGGTTAATATGGACTACTGTTTGTACTCCCATCCTTTGTTCAGTGCATTAATTTTAGTTTGGCTACTTTTGGGATTGTTTTTGAACTGTGCTTCTTTTTCTGTTAATAGAGAAGGGGGGGATGTGGGATAAAGAAAGGCATTATCTTGCTAATGAGTAAAACAGCTCAGCAGTAACTTGAGCCAGACGTAAACACACAGGAGGCGCCTGGTTCCTACATGTAACCAGTTGCAGCTGTGAGGGTATAAAAGGTTGTAAGCACCTACAATAAAGGTCCTCTGTCCTTCCTTCTGCACCAGCAAGGGAGTCTGCACCTCCCTTGCCACACCAGCAAAGGAACCCAGAGCCCTCTTGTCACAAAGAGGAGAGAAAGAGAGGAGAGAAAGAGCAGAACAAAGAAAAAAGGGAAGAGAGGAGCTTGTAAGGGGGAGAACAGAAGAGTGATTGATGAACGAGAGGGGAAAAGAAAGAGGGCAGAACAGGAGAGAGGATACAGGTAAGAAGAACAGATCTAAGAAGGACAAGACAAAAAAGAGGGCAGGGAGAACAGAGGGAACAGCAAAAGAGGGAAGGGCAGATGGAGGAAGAAAGGAAGGAATGGTGCAGAGAAAAGAGAGAGAAGTGTGCAGAAAGAAAAGTAGAGGAGAGGAAGAGAGAAGGCCAGAGCAAATTGAGTTACTGAAAAAAGAAAAAAAAAGGAATATGAATAATTTTTAAGTTCTTCTAAAGTCAAATTCGTCTTAAGACAGATTTTTTTTTGCAGTGTTTGTATCCTTCTAGACAATTTAAGAATGGTCAGGAACATTTTCAGTATGTTTTTGTAACATCTGCGTCATCTCAGCAGCTCTAAAATACCCAACAGGTGTCAAGGGGGGATCAGTCCTTAAAGGCACTCAGAAAAATCCCACTTTTTGTGTCTCACATCGGCAAGTTTACCTTCATGAAGGAATAGAGGAGTTCCCATACGTGGTCAGGAATTCCCTTCTGATATCCAGCATATCAATTTCGGAGCAGGACACCATCACTGATCAGAGTGCTGTCGGCTGTTCCCAGGCCCTGGAAAGCAAAGCAGCCATGTGCAGCTAACCACAGAACTGCTGGAGAATCACCCACAGACACAAAGGTCTCAGTGCCCAGTCTGGTGCAGGAGCTGCTCTTTATTAGAGCATTTCTGCATTAATGGAGTGATCCATTACCAGCACTTGCTCCTGAATATGACTGATGTCTGATGTGCAGAAAAGCCTGAGCTTCCCTGGAAAAGCCAGTTTCCTGGCTGGCTGCAGCTTCCATCTCACGATTGCCATGATGCTGCTGACTCGAGCACGAAAGTGCAAGAAAGAAGCAAGCAATTTTACTCCACAACCTGTTTACCTTCATGGGTTTACACAGCCTTTCAGCAAAGCACACAGGCTCGTTTCGTACGCACTTTGCTGTAAGGAGAGAAAAGAGCAAGAAAATTAAGAGAATTAACAAGAGAATTAAGGCCAGTAAAAGCAGGAGGTTTTCCACACCGCTGCAGCACTTTCTTGTTGCAGGTGTTTCTTCTGCCAAGATGCAACTCCAGGTTAACAAACAGCAGCTGCAGTGCAGGCATCCAGTCAGAGATGTGCTGTGAGCTGATGTCTCTATGCCTGGTGCACAGCAGTATTTGCATGAAGGCCTTCATGCCTCCTGACAGCAAACCTCTGCTGCCAAAGCACCCTTTGGCCAAGCACACCGTACCATAAAGCACAAAGCTTTCTCACCCAACTGGGTCTGTAAAGCACAGGATCATAGAATGGCTTGCGTTGGAGGGAACCCCTAAGATCATCTAGTTCCAGCCCTGCTGCTGTAGCAGGGACACCTCCCTCTACACCACGGTGCTCCAAGTCCCACCCAGCCTGGCTTTGTGCCCACGAACAAAGACAAACCATGTCTGCCTCCAGAAACTACACAACAGCCACTCGGGGGAAGACACAGCACCTCCAATCATTTCACCACTTTGTAGACAACGTTTAAAAGCAGAGCGCTCACCCACAGCCAGCGAAGCACCTTCCAGCTCTCCTGACATCTCAGATTTAATGCTGCCTGTTATGTCCTTGTCAGCAATGCCTCACTACCATCAAAAACTAGGGGGAAGAGTCCATGGCAGAAAGCCAGAGAGATTCAAAGGACCACTTTGCAACAAGCTCCTCATGTACTGCATGAACATTCTATCATTCCTGCAGCACGGTCAGCTAAATCAGGACCGTCCCACAGAAATAATTCGTTTTCATTGCTAACACTCTTGCTAACTGGCCTACCATAGCTGTTACCATTTTCAAGACCTGCTACTTTGTGCTGCCAACCAAGTTTTTTAGCTCCTCTCCTCCCCACCCCAATGGGGGTCACACTTCATGATCTCTGCTTTCCATGCTGGAGCAGTGGCCAGTTGTACTTAGGTTTCTAAAGCCCCTTTCAGTCTCAGGAGGGAATAAAACAGCCCGAATGGAATGGATGCAATGGGGCTCTGTCTAGGACACCTGCTGCCTCAGAAGAGTTCACATCTACTGAACAGCTACGGAGCTCCTACAAAAGCAGCACACACAAGCAAGGAAGGAAAGGAAAACCCGGGACACGGCGGAGGGGCCCTACATCTCAGCAGGTGATCCCTGTTCCATGTACAGAGGACAGACATAAACTGCACCTCATCTGTGCTCCATCTCTTCTCCCCCGCTTTGTGGAGGCACTCACAGACATTACGGATGACAAAGTAAGGCTCATGGAGAAGACTGGGCGTGCAGGAGATCTTTAATTCCTCGGAGCTAGAGCACTGCTGGCCCGTGCTTGTCTAGATCACAGATGTTTTCCAACAAGCACCAATCAGACACAGCAACCCACAACCAAAATGTCACTGCCCCTGCCAGGTAACCAGCCTGTCTACAGACCTCTCATTAAAGACTTGCAAACAAGACTAGAACCATTATTCCCATTTCACAGGTTGGCTTCTCTTCAGCACGCATCACACGCACAAGAAGAGATTGGGAAGCACATTACTACGCACCTGAGCATCTTGCTGAGCAAGAGCATCATCCACATACATTTCCCTGTAAAGACACAAGAATAGAAGACTCAGTTCACCAGAGTACCTACTGGAAGCAACTCCTGAGAATTGCTGGAGATGGATAATGGAGTCCGTGAAAGGGAACGCTAGCTTACAAACAGCGAAACACAGCTCAGATGAGCTTTGGGCTTCCTTCTAAAAATGAGCAGCAACCCACTTTACTGGGATGTTTGAAGAAGAGCCCACAGCACTCATGCACACCCAGAGTCACAGTCCCCTCCCTGCGGAAGCTGGCTTTGAGGAGCAGGCCATGGGACACACAGGGTGAGAAAAAGCCAGCCTGGAGCTCCTCACCACTGAGTGCAGAGCTGTGCCCACAGCTCTGAAGATTCACCCCCTTTCCCCTCGGCGTGGCTCAGCGTTGCGAGGGACACGAGGACCCTTCGAAACATGGAAGATGTGTCAGATACGATGTCATCCTCAAGGGAGCAGCCATATTCTAGCAAGAACACACACACAGCATCCGTTAGGAGCAGGGCCGCCACCTGGGTGCTGCCCACAGCATTTGCCAGCCATAACCTAGCTAAGTACAGAACCGGGCCCAGGGCTCTCAGCATCACTGCAGCACTCCAGCCATCATCATCAGTGCTACAGCGTCCAATTAAGAAGTGCAGACAGTAAGAAACTGGCAAGAGAGCCACACATCCCGCTGACAGACAGAATGCTCCTCCCCGTTTTATTTACACCAATTCAGTTGCTGGTGAAATTCTAGTCTAGCTTCTCTCTGGACAAACAGCAACACCCAGGTTGGCCAGTGTGTCACACCTAAAAGCTCCCCAGACTCCTTCCTCTTCACACCTGCCTGCACACATACAGACTGACTGTCAGGCAGCAGGACAAGGCCTGGCCTTTTGCTCTACTTACAGAGCTTGAAGTTCTCATCATTGGTGTGAGAAGCCACAATTTCAATCAGGCAACCTTCATCTGTTCCTGCTTCCTAGGGAATCGCCAAGGCAAGATTTAAGATACCAACAACTGCTCGTGACGTGCAACCAGGTTTCTTTAAGAGTTAATAACAAATAAGAAAACATACATAACAAAGCAGAAAGTCCTTGGCCAGAACTTAAGCAGTACGAAAGGAAGACTTCCAAACCTTCACAGCCCTCCTTAGTTTGTGCACGTCATACATGGTGGTGGAAGTCATCATCCCAATGATCACCCTCTCTAAATTCTCACTCAGCTCTGACTTCAAGTCATCCATCAAATCCTAGAAGGCCAAGAGAGGAGAAAGGAGTTGGTAGAAGGTACGGCCTTCGAGGACAGGAGGAACTGAGCTGTTCACCACTGCTCTTCAGGCTCCAACCCTCCTTGCATCGACAACTGCTCTGAACTGAACAAGAACAAAACAATCTTGGTCAGGTAAAGTCTCTGCTGACCTTATGGACACTGGGTCGTTTTTTGCTTTTCACCAAGTGACACAACCACGTTCATACATCTCTGCAGACCACCTACCCTGCCAGTAGTGCTCTTATAGGTGGTCAGAACTGGCTGATGTTGGGAAACATTTAGTTTGGCAAGATGTCGATGGTGGCATCTTCATCCGTGCCTGCAAGAAACAAATGGAAGCTAGTCAGGCTGCCTGCACAAGAATCAGAAGTGTCCTCTGGTGTTGGGGAATGGCTGCGAGAGCAGGGCGGACATGAGGCTGTGTACGAGCATAACTAGTGCGGCAGCACAGAGTGCATACCCATGAGAAAGCATTAGGAGTTAAGATAGGAGGCACAGCATCCTTGGGCAGCATGTAAACAGCAGGCCTACATCTGCAGCTGTGCTCTGTGGACATGTGGGGGGCTGATAAGCGGATGAGCTCAGCAGCAGGTGTGAATGCTGGCTGAGCATTGGTTGAAGTTAGGCAGCCCACCTAGCCGCCCACCTTGTGCTCCAATAGTAGGTGAACACATGTGTATTAGAATCATATATAAACTCTGTGTGTGAAACAATAAAGTGAAGCTTGATCACTCATATTATCTGAGTACTGTCGTGCTTCCCCGCTTGAGAACAGTCTGATTAGGATGCTATCCGCAGCAAGCCACCAACACCACGTGAGCCATGCTAGATGAGATGTTTCCAAAAGGAGACCTTTTCTTTTTGCTAAGGCATTTCCAGTTATGCTGACCACTGACTGCCTAGTCTGTCATGTGCCAGGAACAGCACGGAGGAGCAGAGGCTGCTCAGAAGGGCTCTGCAAACAGAGGGAACAGGAATGAGCGCTGACAGAGGTGACGCCGCAGTCCCACAGCCTTCCAACGCTCCATGCTGAAGGAGAACTTCCTGCCCCAGCAAGTCTGCTGAGCACCCTGTGTTCTGTGTACATCCCCTGCACCACGCCGTGCTGCTCCGTGAGTCCAGCGCCACTCTGCAGGACCTGAGGGACTACAGAACACATGCCAGCAGTGAGCTGAGCTCGTTATTCAAGTCCTGGTCCAGGCTGTGCCCTTCTCACATCCTATCTACCAAGCTTAGCCGGGATACTGCTGTGTTCTTCCTTAGAGGAGAAAGCTGTCAGAGATGTCATTGTAGGATCTGGTGCAGAAACTGGACAGAGGTGTGTACTTGGCTTTAAAGAAATGCCAGGACCTAGGAATCAGCCTGGAGAAAGTAATTCTGGGCAAGCCAGAGACACTGCAAGTCCCATCACAGCTCCCACAAGAATGGAGGGGTTAAATCTCGTAGAATCATAGAATTGCTCAGGTTGGAAAAGACATTAAAGATCATCAAGCCCAACCACAACCTGACCTTCCTACCCTAACTCTAACAACCCACTCCTAAATCATGTCCCTGAGCACCACATCCAGACAGTTTTTAGACACACTCAGGAACACATTCCCACTTAGCCAGGACTGCTGAAGGATGATGGAGAGGGGCTTTGCAGCCACATTTCCCAACTCCCTCAGCGCCCTAGGGTGCAATCCATCCGGCCCCATGGACCTGTGGGTGCAGCTTTCAAAGCAGGTCCAAAACCATCTCATCGTGGGTTATGACTATTCTGCTCCCCATCCCTACCCACCAGCACAAGGGGCTGCGTGCCCAGGGAACAACCGGCCTTACTAGGAAAGACTGAGGCAAAGGAGGCACTGAGTACCTCAGCCTGATCCTGACCCTGGCTCACCGCGTTCCCCTCTGCGTCCAACAGGGCTTGGAGATTCTCCTTTCTTCCTTTCCTTCTGTCTCTTCCTTCTTTCTCTCCTTCTTTCTTTCTTTCCTTTCTTGCCTTGTCTTTTATTTCTTATCTCTTTTGCTTTTTCTCTTTCTTTCCTTTCTTTCTTTCAGCCCAGATCTCCCTGTGCTGTCCAGATCCCCGTCTTCCTTTTCCCTTATCTCCACGTTCTGCCCACATCCCACCGTTTCAATGCATCTTCCTGCGGATCCCCCACCCCACAGCCCCACTCGGCGCCGCCACCCCCGCAGCTCTGCCTTCCCCCGGCCCCTCCCCGCCTCCCCAGGAGATCCCTGAGGGCTCTCTGTTCCTCCCCACTCATCTTCGCTCCCCGCCGCCCCTCGAGCCCCACTCGGGCTTCAAGCCGTGCGTGCGGGCTGCGTTGCCACGGCGACAGCGTGCCCTCCCTCATCGCAGCGCGTGAAGCCGTCTGTCGCGACAGCGTCTCCATAGCGACAGCGCCTCAGCGCGCACGTGCCCGTCCGTTGCTGTGGTGCCGCGCCGTCCCCGCCGAGTGACGTCATCACTGTGCGACCCGAGGAGGCGGCCGAGCGGAAGTGGTGCGGGGCAGCCCGGGGCTCCGAACGCCTCCTCAGTTTCTCCTGGTGGGCGTTCGGGGGGCAGCGGGGCGGGGGCCGGGGTTCAGGTGCTGGGGGGCCGCGTGCCGCTCCGCCTTGGCCCCGCGGGCTCTCTGTGGTGCTCGGGGCTTCCGCTCCGTGGGGGCGGCTGCCCTGCGTCTCCCCGCCTCCCCCACCCCGTGTATTTCACTGCTCTCAACCCCTCTCCCCCCGCCACTGATCGCCCACACCCCCAGTCCCTCTGTGTGAGGGTTACACCCACCCACCCCCCCTCCCCCCCCCCCCGTTCTGATCACTGTAGTCCTCTTCCACCCCTCCCCTCTTTGCCTCCCCCATTCTGACCCCTAGGGTCCCCTCATCCCGACCCCTCATCCCTCCCCATCCCGACCCCTCATCCCTCCCCGGTCCCCTGTTCTGATCCCTGGTGTCCCTCCACCCCCCACGAGTCTCACCATTCTGTTCCCTAGAGTCCCCACCTTTTCCCAGTCCCCTCTATCCGACCCCCAGAATCCCCTCTCCTCCCCCCCACTCCAATTCCCCCATTCTGATCCCTAGAGTCTCCTACCACCCCCAGTCCCCTCGATTTGACCCTCAGGATTCCCTGTCCTCCCTTCTCCCTCCGCCTCCTGACACCTTTTTCTGATGCCTAGAGTCCCGTTCCCCCCCTATGTGCTCCTTCCTGACCCTTGTAGTCATTCTGACCCCATTTTGACCTCCAGTTTCCTCCAGCCAGACCCCTTTTCTGCCCCATAGAAGCCTCCCACAACCCCTGGCTCTTCCCTCTCAGCCCTCTCTCTGCCCCTGGATGCCCTTTCTGCCTTGTAGAGGCAGTCCCATCCCATATCCATCATATCCACCCCATAGCCATCTTGAACCCATCCCATATCCATACCCCCACATCCTATCCCCATCCCCTACTCCATATCCATATCCATCCCAAATGTATAACCCCACATCCATCTCACATCCATTCCATATACTTATCCCATCCCACTACCACCCCAATCCCATATTCCTTCCCAGTGCATCCCACGTTCTTCCCATGTTGATCCCATATCCACCCAACCTAATCCCATATCCAAGTCCCATCCCATATATATTCGATTTTCCCATCTCCCATTCCATAACCATCTCACATCCATATCCCACACCCCAATCCTAAATTTCGCATCCCAACCCCACATCCCACCCCCAATTCCAAATCTCTTCCAATCCCACATCCCAACCCCATCTCCCACCTGTCAATCCCAATCCCGTATCCCACCCGGCCCCCACTGCCGCCCCGCGCCAGTGCTCCTCCTACCAAAGGGCCTGCTCCTCCCCACCCCCGGGCTCTCATTGGTCAAGTGCAGCTCTGTCCCGCCCTCGGGCTCTCATTGGTCCGATGCCGCTCCGTCCCGCCCCCGGGCTCTCATTGGTCAGGTGCAGCTCCGTCCCGCCCCCAGGCTCTCATTGGTTAGCGGCAGCGCCGCCGGCTCTGATTGGCTGAGGCGCGGCGCGCGGGAACGGCCGTTTGTAGCTGGATGGAGCCGCTCCCGCGGCCTGGATCGACTCACACGGCACCGCCGCTGTCCGGAGAGCGCCGAGAGGGAACCGCGGCTCGATGGGAGCGGTGCTGAGGACAGAGGCGCCGGAGCTGGGAGGAACGGTGAGCGGCTCCGGGACAGGGAAGGACGCCTGAGTGCCCATAACCCAGCTCCGTGTGGGGTGAGGGACTAGGAGTGGGACTGGGATGTGGGGGAGTGGAATACATACGGGCCGGGCTGTGGATACGGGATGGATGTGGGGCTACAGGGAGCTATGGGAGAGAGATAGGGGGATAATGGGGAAATAGAGGGGGGATAGGAAGATATGGGGAGCTGGGGAGGGATATGGGGGGATAAGGGGCTACAGAAGGCTGTGGGATATAGGGAGGTGTACGGGTCTATAGTGGGGTATTGGAGTATATGGGGGATTTGGGACAATAGAGGTCTGTGAGGATGTTATGGGGAAACAGTGCTATAGGGAGCACTGGGGGGGGTTTGGGAGGGGTTATGGGGGGATGTGTGGGGGGTGTAAGGTGGGTTATGGAGGGATGTGGGGCTAGATGGTCCAGATATAGGTCCAAATACAGGGACTATGGGGGGGTTATACAGGGAGATGGGGGAATATTGGTGGGATGTAGGGTAACAACAAGGTTGTGAAGTGATACAGGGTGATGGTGGGCTACAGGGAGCTGGGAAGGAATGTAAAGGGCTGGGAGGAGGAGAGAAGAAACAAAACAAAATAAAATAAAAGAAAAAAAGAATACCAAAGAAAAGAAAAAAAGACAAAAAAAAAAACAAACAAAAAACCCAAAAAACAAAACAACCCAAAAGAGGAAAGTTGAAGTTGAAATAATGAAGAGAAAAAGAGAATAAAGAGCAAAAAGCAATGGATGGTGAGAAATCTAGAGAAAGCAAGTAGGAAGCTAACCATAGCACAGCAAAGCAAGGCAAAGAATGAAAAAGTGCAACCTTGCAGGAATGGAGGAATGTGGGAAAAGCTGAGCCCCTGTTTGTCACAGGAGCTGCGCAGAAGGAGAAGAAGCTGGGCCCAAAGGTAAGAGGGGTTTGGTCCTTTGGCTTGTGGGCTTGAAGCAAAGCTGAGAAGCCATGCACGGGAGGAGGTGTGGGGAGCTCTAAGCCACCTTACTGTCTCCCCAAGAGATGCGGCCTGTGGCGGCGGGCAGGAGTGCTGGCCAGAAGCATCTCTGTGGAGGAAGGCAAAGGGCAGAGGAGGCTGAAGGGGAGCTACTGGGCATGGCCTTGCTCAGCAAGGGGAGGCAAAGCCTGAAGGGCATGAGAAGGGAGTCGAGAAGGGCAGGCAGCAGGCGTGAAGCTGTGAGCAGAGCTGAGAGCCACTTGGCAGAGCAGCAAGCAGAGCAGGCAATGTTGAGATTCGGGGTGAGTAGCAGCAAAAGCCAAGAGCATGAGGAGAAGGTAAATGAAGGGCAGGCAAGGTAATGGTAGGCTAAGGCAGGGGAAGGGGCTGGGCAAGGGAGGTGAGGGTAAGGGAGGAAAGAGGGGGTGGGGAAGGTAGGGAATTTTATAGGAGTTCCTTTGACTAGGAATTAAAATGTAAAATGGCAATAAAGTGTGAAAAGAATAAAAGGGAAAAGAAAAATGACAAGAAAAAGGAGAAAAAATAAAAAAAGTAAAAGCCTTCTTTTTCCTCTATCTGCACTTCTTCTATTCTTCCTTCTTCCCTAGTCGCTCCTCTTGTATATCTTTTCCCTTTTGCTGTTTTTTCATCTGCACTCTTCTTAAGCTGTTCTTTTTCTCCTTTTTAATCACTCCTCTTACTGCTCATCTGTACTCATCTGTTGCTCTTCTGTCTTTTATCTATCCTCAGACCTTTTTTTCCTGCGTTTGTACTTCAGTTCTTATATAATCAATGGATATACAGATGGGGGGAGGTAGAAGGGTCTCTCTTCCTCTCCCTTTCCCTCTCCCTCTCTCCCCTAAAATAATTTATATTGGAGTAATGAGAGAAAGTCACTCATTCACCCTGGGCTCAAGAGATAAACTCCAATGGAGCAGATCTCCAGACAGATCCTTCCCCACTGGCAGTCAGCTCTTAAATGGGTCTAGGAGAGGTGGAGCCAGGCTCCACCCCTTTCTGCAGCACAGGAGAATTGCCTTCACCTGTGCTCCTGTGGCTGACTCATTGCTCACCTCAGGTGATCAATCAGAGGTTCAGGCTGTGATTCAGCAGCCCCATAAAATACTCTTTCTTTATTCTCGCGTCTTCCTTCTGCATTTGCTCTCCTCTGCTGTTGTTCTGTCCTCTCTCCTCATTCCTCTTTGTTCTGCGTGTCTATTCTGACAATGCTCTTTTTCTGCATCTGCCTCTTCTTGGAAGGGCCCTCATTTTTCTTCCGTGTCCAATCACTCCTTTCTTCTCCTTCTGTGCCACCATTCTTCACATTTATTTCTTGACCAGCTTCCCCAGGGCCTCATCTTTCCTGGCATCGAACTCCATTTTTTCCAGTGCTCTTCCTTCTTCCCTGTATCCTCACTGTTCTTTCCTCTGCTTACCTTTGCTCTCCTCCTGTTCTTTCTTCCTTTTAACTGCACTTTTTCATCTGCTTCTGCACTCTTCTGCTGTTCTTCATTTGTTCCTCTTTCTTCTGTGTCTTCTCCTCTTCTTTCTTCTTCCCTGTATCCTCATGCTCTTTCACTTGTATCTGAATACTTATTCAGCTATTCTTTCTTCCCTGTTTTGTCATTCTTTTTCTTCTGCATCTGCACTCCTCTTCTGCTCTACTTTCTTCCCTGCAATTTCACTCCTCTTTTGTCTGCATCAGCTCTACTCTGCTTTCTTCCCTCTATCCTCTTTTGCATCTGCACTCTGCTTCTCTTAGGCTCTTCCTTCTTCCCTGTCTTCTCACTGCTCTTACTGCTTCTTCTGCATTTCTTTTCTGCAGCCCTTTCTTTATGTAACCTCGCTCCCCTTTTTTCTGCATCTGCATTCCTCTTCTGCTGTTCTTTCTTCCCTGTATCCTCTCTCTTCTTTCTTCAGCGTATTCTGCCCACTTCTGATCTTTTTTTATTCCCTGGCTCCTCACTCTTTTCTCCACCTGTACTTCTCCGGCATCTGCACTCCATGTCTTCCGCTTTTGTTTTTGTTTTCTTCTTCCCTGCCTCATCACTCCTTTTTTGTCTGCATCAGCACTCTTCTGCTGTTCTTTCTTCCCTCTATTATTACTCTTTCTTTTGCATCTGCCCTCCTCTTAGGCTCCTCTTTCTTCCCTTTATCCTCTCTGCTGTTTCCTCTGCGTTCTCCCTGTTTCTCCTGCTCTTTTTTTCCCTCCATCCCCACTCCTTCTTTTTTCTGCATCAACGCTGTTCTTCTGAAGTACTTTCTTCCCTGTTTCCACACCTCTTTCTTTTGCATCTGCGCTCCTCCTGTCCTTCTGCTCTTCCTTCTTCTCTGTATCCTTGCTGCTCTTTCATCTGCATCCGTTCTCTTCTTGTGCTGCTCTTTTTCCCTGTATCCTCACTCCTCTTTCTTCTACATCTGCTCTCCGCTTCTGCTGTTCTTTCTTCCTTGTTTCCTCATTCTTCATCTGCATCTGCACTTCACATCTGTTGTTCTTTCTTCTGTATCCTCTCTGCTCTTTTCTTGTGCATCTGCTCAAGATTCCCCTGCCTTCCCAGCTGCCCCTGCGGAACAGGTACAGTAGGAATAACTGGACAGTGGTGGTGATGATGGTTCTCCCCACTTGCAGGTGTCACTGGAGTCTAGCCAGACCACACTTAGCATTAAAACCTCCTCAGCAAAGAAAAAATGATGGGTCATTGTCATTGGTGACTGTCTGCTGAAGGGAGCAGAAGGACCAATATGTAGACCAGACCTCTACACAGGGAGATATGTTGCCTCCTGGGGGCCTGGGTTAAAGATGTAAGGAAGAAACTTACTTCCATTGTATGGCCCTCAGATTATTATCCCCTATTGTTGTTTCAGGTAGGTAGTAATGATATAGGAAGAACTTCCCTAAAGACTATGAAAAAGGACTTCAGAGCCTTGGGGCAACAGGTCAAGGGTTTGGGAGCACAAGTTGTGTTCTCCTCCATGCTTTCAGTTATAGGGAATGATAAGGAACTAAATATGATGGGCCTGTGGATTAATACTGGGCTCTGAGCCTGGTGTGCCCAGGAGAGGTTTGGGTTTTTTGACCTCTGCTTGATTTACATGAGACCAGGCCTGCTGGCAACCAATAGGAGTAGCTTATCCCACTGGTGGAAAGGGGTCTTACGATGGGAGTTGGGAAGGCTCATTGATAGAGCTTTAAACTAGTACAGATTTGGGTGGGGATGTAACTGGGGTGACTAGAACAGAGCCTGTATGTAACATGACAGTGCTTGTGAGAGAGGGACATGCTGGTAAGATCCCACAGTCTTGTGTCTTGGTGAAGGAGGAGGACGACTCACCTTTTTGTAGGAAGAACATGGGTTGGTGTGAGGTTGGTGCTACAGAAATACCTGAGTATGGTCAAGAGGGTATTAGGGCTACTCCCATTCAAAAGGAGGCCCAGCTCAGGTGCTTTTACACTACTGCACGCAGCATGGGTAATAAACTGGAGAAGCTGGAGGCTGTTCATGGTCGGAAAGCTATGATATAGTCACTGTCATGGAAATGTGGTGGAATGATTCACGCAGAGTGTGATTGATGGCTCTTGATTTTTCAGAAGGGATGGGCAAGGCAGTGATGTAGAGAGAATGTTAAGAAAGAATGCGAATGTATGGAAATTAATGATGGTGATGTGCCGCGGATAGCATCCTAATCAGATTGTTCTCAAGCGGGGAAGCATGACAGTACTCAGATAATGAGTGATCAAGCTTCACTTTATTGTTTCACACACAGAGTTTATATATGATTCTAATACACATGTGTTCACCTACTATTGGAGCACAAGATGGGCGGCTAGGTGGGCTGCCTAACTTCAACCAATGCTCAGCCAGCATTCACACCTGCCGCTGAGCTCATCCGCTTATCAGCCCCCCACATGTCCACAGAGCACAGCTGCAGATGTAGGCCTGCTGTTTACATGCTGCCCAAGGATGCTGTGCCTCCTATCTTAACTCCTAATGCTTTCTCATGGGTATGCACTCTGTGCTGCCGCACTAGTTATGCTCGTACACAGCCTCATGTCCGCCCTGCTCTCGCAGCCATTCCCCAACAGCGATGATAGGATTGAAAGCTTATGGGTCAGAATAAAAGTGAAGGCCAGTAAGACTGACATTATCATAGGAGTCTGCTACAGGTCACCCAACCAAGATGAAGAGGTGGACAAGACACTTTATAGACAGTTGGGTGAAGTCTCAAGGGCTCTCCCTCTTGTTCTCATGGGGGTCTTTAACTTCCCTGACATCTGCTGGATTTATAACACAGCAGATAGGGAACAGTCCTGGAGGTTCCTAGAGTGTGTGGGAGATAACTTTCTGACACAGCTGGTGAAGGATCCAACAAGGGGAAGCAAAATCCTGGACCTGCTGTTTGTTAACAGAGAAAGTCCTATGGGGATGTAAAGGTTGGAGGCTGTCTGGGGCAGAGTGACCAGGAGATGCTACATTTCTTGATCCTTGTTGAACCGTGGAGGGGAGTCAGCAGAACTGCCACCGTGGACTTCTGGAGGGCAAAATTAAGCCTCTTTAGGACCATGGTTCGAGAGTCTCTTGGGAGGTAGTTTTGGAGAGCATGGGAACCCAGGAAGGCTGGGAATACTTTAATGAAGTTATTTTAAAGGTGCAGGAGCTGACCATCCCCAAGTCATGGAAGATGAGCTGATGGGCAAGGAGGCTGGACTGGCTGAACAGAGACCTTTGGCTGGAATTCAAGAACAAAAGGAAAGTTTATGGTCTTTGGGAGAGTGGTGAGGGAGTTGGCGGGTGTGGTTTTCAAACCACTATCCATCATCCTTCAGCAGTCCTGGCTAACTGGGGATGTCCTGGTAAACTGGAGACTGGCAAATGTGATGCCCATCTTCAAAAAGAGCTGGAAAGAAGACCCTGATAGCTACAGACCTATCAGTCTCATCTCGGTGCCGGGGAACATTATAGAACAGATAATCTCAGGAGCCATCACGGACTGGTTAAAGATCAACCAGGGGATCAGACCCAGTCAGCATGGGTTTATGAGTGGTAAATCCTGTTTGACAAACCTGATTTCATTCTATGACAAGATGACCCCTTAGCGGATGACGGTAAGGCTGTCAGTGTGGTCTACCTGGACTTCAGTAAAGCCTTTGACACTGTCCCCCACAATGTTCTCGTGGAGAAGCTGGCTGCCCACTGTTTTGATGGACGTACGCTCCACTGGGTGAGACACTGGCTGGATGACCGGGCCCAAAGCGTGATCAATGGAGTTAAATCCAGCCGGTCATGAGCGGTGTCCCCCAGGGCTTGGTACTGGGACCACTTCTACTTAACATCTTTATTAACGATCTTGACGAAGGGATTGAGTGTACCCTCAGTAAGTTTGCAGATGACACCAAGCTGGGAGGGAGTGTTGATCTGGCAGAGGGGAGAAAGGCACAGCAGATGGACCTGGATAGACTGGATCGATGGGTCAAGGTAAACTGTGTGAATTTCAATAGAGCCAAGTGTCGGGTCCTGCATTTTGGTCATAACAACTGCAAGCAACCCTACAGGCTTGGGGAGGAGTGGCTGGAAAGCTGCCTGATGGAAAGGGACCTCGGTGTACCGATGGACAGTCGGCTGAATGTGAGCCAGCAGCGTGCCCGGGTGGCCAAGAAGGCCAATGGCATCCTGGTTTGGATCAGAAATGGTGTGGTGAGCAGGACTGGAGAAGTTATCCTGCCCCTGTACTCAGCACTGGTGAAGTCTCATCTTGAGTAGTGTGTTTAGTTTTTGGGCACCTCAATACAGAAAGGACCTTGTGGTTGTGGAGCAGGTCCAAAGAAGGGCAACAAGGCTGATGAAGGTCTTGATGAATATTCCCTACGAGGGGAGAGTGAAGGAACTGGGGCTGTTTAGTCTGGGGACAAGGAGGCGGAGGAGAGACCTTACTGCTCTCTTCCAATACCTGAAAGGTGATTGCAGCGAGAGCAGGGCTGGTTTCTTCTCATTGATAGGTGACAGGACGAGGGGAAATGGCCTCAAATTGTGCCAGGGAGATTTAGGTTGGATATCAGGAGAAACTTCTTTACAGAAAAGGTTGTTAAGGACTGGAATGGGCTGCCCAGGGAGGTTTAAACACATGTGTTTAAAAACCATCTGGATGCGGTGCTCAGGGATGTGATTTAGTGAAGGGTTGTTAGTTAGGCTAGTATGGTTAGGTTGTGGTTGGACTTGATGATCTTGAAGGTCTTTTCCAAGCTGAGCAATTCTATATTATTCTAAGTTTGCAAGACGAACATGAAAGCTTTCTTTATGTTCTTGTGGCTTATTTATTTA
Organism: Meleagris gallopavo; assembly: GCF_905368555.1. Lineage (NCBI taxonomy): Eukaryota > Metazoa > Chordata > Aves > Galliformes > Phasianidae > Meleagris > Meleagris gallopavo. The sequence goes on along the minus strand of NC_139434.1, from coordinate 33,274 downwards.
TTTTAATGGCTTGACAGTAAGTTTTAAAGCTTTGCAGCAAGTCCTCATCTTCAGTACTGGTTTTATAGATGCATAGAATATCTTGAGTTGGAAGGAACCCATGGGGATCATGGAGTCCAACTCCTGGCTCCACACAGGACTACCCCAGAATCAGACCTGATGTCTGAGAGCATTGTCCAAACACTGCTTGAACTCTGGCAGCTCAGTGCTGCGACCAGTCTTTCAGTGGAGGTAACAGGTTTCACCTTTGTGAGGACACAAATGAAAACAGCATTTTATTAAAAAGCTGAGAAACAGGCATTGCTCACTTGTTTGTGTGCTATACCATACCTTTTGGGTCACTGCGCATGTCTCTGTTGTCTGTGATGCAAGGAAAATGGGAGGAGGATCATGGCATCTCATGTATTTTATACTATTTATGAACCAGTGATTTCAAAACAAAAGCTTCGGAGAAGGCAATGTGAATAAAAAATGGGAGCTTAAGGAAATTTCACCTGATGACCAAACCCTGTAATTTTACGAGCTGGAAAGTAGGCGTTGTTTCTCAGAGAAACCAAAAAGCTCCACAGCCTGCTCTCAGATGGAAGTGAAAGTAGTAATGAAAAAGGCGTGTTTGTTCATCATCTGTTTGTTCCTGCACAGGGAGAAGATTTTTGAGATGAGGTGATACTTCAGTCTATCAGATGGAGATATTACGAGCCCCAGTATTCTGGAAAGCAGCACTACAAGAAGGAATGCAGAAAAACTTGAGGTTTTCTTTTCACAGTGGGGTCAATTAGCTGTAGGGAAGAACTCAGCCAGAAACACAGTGCCTGGCTATAGCCTCCCTTCACAATCCAAGGCTTCTCTGGAAGATGTGCTGAGGCTCATGAAATGGTAGGTTCTATCCAGCAGGTATTTGGGGAAATTTGTGGCTGTATGGAAGAACTGAGCTGTTGGGTCAAGCATCAGCCTGAAATTCTGTGAGACTCTTGTGTGAATCACTCTTGTGTGTTGGATTATCAATATAAAGTTCTTCTGTAGTTAAGAAAATGGTAATTGTCTCATTCTAAGGAGAACAGTGGTTGTCCCATTCAGATATTCATGAAAGGATGAGTTTTATGTGTTTTGTTGTGATGTGTTTTTCGTGACCTGCTTGTCTCCAGTGTGCCCAGCATTATTTTTTTGACTTGTCTTGACAGCAAGTTGGACCACTGGTGGTATCCCTTGTGTTAATGTGCGAGATAAACACTTGAATTGCACTTAGTTTCCGGAGAAAGTATTCTGCATCCAGGTGCTTACTTAATACTAAATGGGGCTGAAAAGATGAACCAGCTAATTAGGTTAATAGCAAAGTGTTTTTTAGGACTGTGCAACACCAGCCTGGTATTGTGCAACAAGCTCCTTTGCAGCAAAAAGAGGAGTGGTCTGGGGAGCTATGCTAGCCACAGTAGGTATCAAACTATCAAAACACTGAAACAGCTTTCAGTGTATCTGGACCAAGACTTAGCTGCAGAGTTTGGTAGGAGTTAAGGCTTACTGTCTCCTCATAGGATGGTGATGAAAAATAGCTGGGAATCAGTCTATTCTTGCAATAATACTGAGAGGACTTCTATCCCTATTTTCCTGTCATTTAGTATTACATAGAAGCACTAGGTTAGGCTTGCTTTGCAGTTGACATAATAGACCATCATTTGAAGATCATAGTTAAAGTTACCTAAAAGATAAGCTCCAGCCTTTCCAATGTATATTAAATTACTCAAGTAGTCGTTTACATCTGAGCTTATGCCTGGTGCAAGAGTTGCTGCTGTCACCAGCACAAACCAATGGCCACCGTTGGACTCTGCCTGGCTGTGGTGCATTGGTCTCTGTGCCAGGTAGCTGGAGGGTCCTGGCACTGTAAAGGTCTTCAAAGGCAGAGAGGATGTGGAATAAACTTCCGTGCAGTCACTTAGGGAAGCTGTCAAGGCAGATCATGATGGGATGGAGAGGGAGAAGCAATTCTTAGGGTTGCACCATTAGTTGCGCAGTGTGTGGCCGCTTACAATCCTCTCGTCATTGTTATGAAACTGAAATTCAGTGGCAGTTTCACAATGGTACCATACTCTGTGTAAAGAAAGGGAAGGGTGCAGAGGAATGAAAATAGGTCACAGTCTGGCCTGCTCGCGTTTGTGTGCTTATAAGGGGTATGTTGAGAGCTGAAGGTACCAAGGATCCAGCCAGTCAAAACGCATTGCTCACCCCTTTGCTTAGTGTCCCTGTTTCTGAGCTGGGAGTTGACTGAGAATGAGATGCTGGAAGGCTTTTTTGACTTCCTTGCTCTCTTCACTATTAAATGCTTCAGGTAGATGAATCAAAGCGCAGATGAGGCAAAGGAGTGCTTTTGGCTTGGTTTTTGGCTGCTGAAATGTGTGCTAAATGAGTATCTGCTTAAATTGCAAAAGGCACTTCTGTACGCAGGCTTAAGGCCTTCTAGCCCTGCAGCACCTGCATTTCAGTAGTGCTTTGATTTTAGTATGGACATACACTCCAATTTGATCCTACTTTTAAAGTTGCTCTAGCCAGCAATCATTGGGGTATGGTAAAAACAGACACTGGGAACTCAACCCTGTTGCATAGAGGTTTGAGGTGTTCATTGAAAGAGGGGTAAAAAGGAATGAAAATGATTAAGAAAGCACATGGCGGCATTATCAACCAGTATAGCTTGAAGCTTTTGCATATCCAAAGTCCCTCAAAGCCTGGGTTCATGCAGCTGTTAACGAGATAATTGGAGGTATGTTTGGCAGACCCTTAGGTTCCCTGAACATGCAGCTGGGTTCGTGATCTGCATCTGTGCATCAGCAGATGGAGATGAGCAGGGGGAGAAGATCCCCAGCGAGCTGTCCTCTCATCGGCAGCCTCTCAGCATTGCCTTTTGCAAGCTGGAGTTTTGGTGCAGCACAAAACATGGCCAGGCAGAAATTCAAGCAGCTTTTCTGTGTTTATATTGTAATTTTTTCCAGATTAGTTCCTAGCTTCATTTGGCTCCAATATGCGAACTACTTAAGAAATAAAATCACCTGAAGTGGCTTCCTGTGGGGGGGCTCTGCTGGCTGCTTGGAGGACTGTCCGTCACTTTTTAAAAAGTTAAACAAAACACTGGCACTTTCTGACTGCCACAACTCTTCAGCTGTTGCCTAGCTACCGCTTGGCAATGACCTTTCCCCACAGAAGTGATGTTTGGAGCCAAAATCACCCAACAGAAGAGAGGAGCGTAAACCACTGGGTGACGATCTCCCAAGATCTCTGCTTTCAGCACAGTGCTTTCTGTTCCCACTAGCAGCTCCTGCAGTTTACGCATGACTTGTCAAAGCCAGTAGTAATTTTGTGCTGATAGGGTCTGTGGGATTAGATCTGAAATGTAGACTGTGAGGTCTCTAATTTTGAACCTGTCACTATTTTCCAGTTGATTCCTTTGTAAAACTTCAGTATTAACATGATAAAAGCTTCCTGTGTCTGCAGGGAAACAAAGTCAGGATCCCAGCCTTCCCTGCCCTTTGTGCACCACCTTGTGAGCAGCTTGGCTCCCCTTCACTCCTACCCCAGGTACTGCTTTGGTTGACTTTCTCTTGCAGAAGGAGCATCACGTCCCATGTGTGCCATGGGCCAGGAGCACCTTAGCTGGGTAATCTCAGTGCACTGACTGCTATCTCCACAGCCCACAGCTTTGTGGGTGAAAAAGAAGGGTAATCTGCTGTGTCTTATTTTATTTTGTAAAATGGAGCAGGCTGTCCAGAGAGGCTGTGGATACCCTGTCTCTGGAAGTGTTCAAGACCAGGTTGAGTGGGGCCCTGGGCAGCCTGATCCAGTACCAGATGTGGAGGTTGGTGGCTCTGCATGCAGCAGAGGGTTGGAACTTGATGATCCTTGGGGTCCCTTCCAACCCAAGCCATTCTGTGATTTTTCCTATTTTGCAACTTTTTTCATTGAGAAAGGGGTGAATGGAAATGCCGCTGTTTTTAGTAGACTTGATGAAAAGAACCACAGGTTGCATTGAAGTTGAATTTCTGTATTTTTGAAACTTAGGGTGATGAGTATAAGCTGGTTGAACATTGTTCCTAAGCAAACCTAGTGCTGTCAGGCAATAAACCAGAACTGTCACTGAGTCATAGAATCACAGAATCCTTAGAGTTGGAAGGGACCTCTCAAGGCCTTCTAGTCCAACTGCCGTGCAACAAACAGGGACACCACAGCTAGATCAGGCTGCCCAGGGTCCATCCAACCTCGGTTTGAGCAACTCCAGGGATGGGGCACCACAGCTCTCTGGGCAGCAGTATCAGGGCCTCACCACTCTGGGTAAAGAATTTCCTCCTAACTTCTAACCTAAATCTCCCCTCTTTTATTTTAAAACCATTTCCCCTTGTCCTATCACTATCTACCTGTGTAAAAAGTCGATTTCCCTCCTGTTTAGTAGCAGCCTTGCTGCTTTAGACATTGACTGTAATGAGTGAAATGACTGGACCCTATCTTACAAAAAAATTAGAAAGGAATGATCATAACCATACGTACAGCACCTTGAACAATGAAAGCTAAATCTCATTAAAATGCTTTGGAATTAATCAGGTTTTATGCTAGAGTGAAAGATGTCAAGTAACAATAGCAAAAAGAGTGTGCCATTCAGTTTTTTTTTTTGGTGGATACTAAACAGTTACAGTAGCAGGAGAAAAATTGTCCTATTATGGTTGCATAGTGCAGTAGTAGTTTATTACATGAAAAGGAGAGTCAGTGGAACAGAAGTTGTATCATTTTTCATATCCCCAAACTCTGGCACTGTACTTTTGCACTAGAATATTATTCCAGTAAATCAAAAGATGGGATCCCTGGAGGTTTCTGTAAAGGATCATATTTCTGAAGGGAGGTTGAGTCGAGAAGGATGCAAAAATTAAATACATTGAAAGGTTCCCATTTGTTAAGCTGCTTTGGAAATGGTTTTAGGAGAAGAAAGGAGCTGGGTTCAAGTTCAGCTTTTAGCCTCAAGGTGCTTAGGTGCTGCTGAGTTTGATTTCTCATCCGCTGCTGTGCAAATGCATGGGACAGGAGATGAGTCAGAGCTTTGGCTGAAATAGAATATGTAAAATCTTGGTCCTGTGATATAATATCTATAAAAAAATCTATAGTATTGAACTGCTGCTTGATAGTTTTCATTTATGGATGATAACAATAATAACACTACTGTGTTAGAAGAGAACAGCAAGGATACATTTTAGACAACACAATGGGACCTTGCACATGGCTTTCAGGCTTCTAGATGCAGCAAGCTCCCTGTTACCTAAATTCCAAACTCAGGAGGTGGTGACTGGGTCTGAAGCATAGTTTGTAGTCCTGACCCAAATGCAGGGGCATCAGAAGCATTTCTGCTTGGCTTTTCATGAGGAGCTGTGAGGACTGTCCTGCAGTCTTGGAATGCTGACTCCTATCTCTCCACAGGTCTGTTGTGAAGGTGTGCTTTGGGTTACACTTCATATTTTGTTTAGGGGTTGCATTAATCCCATTGCTCTCTAAGTGAAGGGATGTGTGCAGTTCCCAGATGGAGTATAAGTCTGTAGCAGAGAGCACAGTGAAGGAGGGATGCAAAAGGGACTGCCAAATGTGCACTGCAGTTTCTGAGTGTCAGGTAACTTTTCAGATTGTCAGAGGGTAAACCGGTGACCGGTAGTGCATTACATTTCCAGCTGTAACTTGCTCTGGTAAGCATCTTGGTAAATACACATCCTTCTCTCTAAGAGCTGGCAGAAAAGTGACATGCCCTTTAATCTCAGTGTAGCAAAATGCATAAAAGCAGTCAGAAACACACTGTAATTTCCCACTTCTGCTTACCTCACATTCTTGTACACTCAGTCTCCTAATTACTCCATTTTTTGGAGAACATTTGGCTGCCCCTAAGTGACCCAGAACTTAATTTTTCTAGCATGAGTAAATAGTAGCCCTATGGGGAGCTCTGCCATCATGGTGCTGCTGGAGCGAGTGCAGTGTCCACTAGGAGGAAGCATTCCTCATGCTGAATGTCCGTATTTATGAGCTAGGTGTGTTGCAAGTATGAAGAGAGAGGTCGCACTCAACAGTGTGTACCTGTCTTTTGAGGCACCTCTTTTGGGATGGATCACCTTGCCTTGCTAAGGTTCTGGCTGCTTTGTGCTGACAAAAGTGGGAGACTTACCCAGGACCACAGGAAGGGGGTTGAAACTAGATGGTCTTTGAGGTCTTGTTCAACCCAGGCCATTCTATAGTTCTATTATATGTTTCTATGACTAGTCTTCAGATGGGTCAGTTTTAAGTGAGAATCGTCTCCCTCTCTGACTAAAAACTCTTCAGTTCCTTGGCATTGGTGGGAATGCACTTTTGTGGGAAACTGTGGTCTGCCATATATGGAGACATTTACTGTAGTCCTTAGGGCTGGTGCAATTTATAACTTATGTCATGGTTTTATGTTTTTTTTTGTTTTGGTTCTCAGTATTCCGCATCAAAACATCATGTAGTGTACTGGGAGTTCAAGTGTTAATGCTCCAATTCCAGGCACCTATCCCTATACATTACAGAAGTCATGGGATCTGTCCCTTCCGGGTGGGGCGGTCTCTTACTGCCTGGCAGTGGGTGCTGGAGGTGCTTTCATGGCCATTCCAAGCTTTTCAGGTTTGAATCGGTCTCGGGAACTCTCTCTCTCTCTCCTATTTTATTTGATTTATTAGTCTCAATTTCAATCAGATTGTATTATATTGTGTTATCTTGCATTCCGGTATCATAATTAGTAAAATAAGTTTTCCTCCATAGATTGTTGCCACTGTTTTTTTGTTTTCCTCCCTTCCTTCCCATTTTGTGGGCTGGGGAGGGGAGGGCAGGGGCCTACCGCCCCCTGTCACGGGTGTAGATTAATCTCGTTAACTCCGTGACTGATTTTTGGTGGAGAATGCGGGCAGCTCTGTTTCTTAGCTTTTAGAACGAATCTCTCTCTCTGCTCTTAGAGAGCTTCGTTAGGGAGCATCATCAGTAGTTTAGGTTTCTGTGCTGGAAATCTTGACCTTGAAAGACTAGGCGTGCTGCCAGTGTTCTGGGATATTTGTAAACTTTGAGCACTGCTCAGTCTGGGTAGTGCCTTTTTCTTTTTTTTTCCTTTTTTCCTCCTTCCTCTTGTCAGTTTCAATTCATTAACCCCTGTTTTAATAGACACCAGCAATGAACCCACTTTTCATTGTGGGGGTGTTGAGTAAAGGCTTACAAGCCGTCATGTTACTCTCAACCTATTGGCAAATTATCAGGGCCATAATTACTTGTTGTGGAATTATGTTCATATATAACTACTTAAGGGCATTGACGGAGATACCTGCATGGTACCTGTATGCAATGTGGTATGGTCTGAATTTTGACATTCACATCCCAGATGGAATGGCTAATTTTACAAACAGCACAACGTTCAGGCCAGTCTCCAGGCTTCCTTATCGGTTTGTCAGACGGTTTTCGAATCTCGAATTAATACTCATGGGCGTGCTATTGTTTTCCTGGATTATATTCCTTTACAAAGGGAAGGAGTCTCCTCCAGAACCAGAGAGTGCTGACTGGCAGGGAATATGGAGAGGTTTAGGAAAGATCTTAAAAGCAAGGGGACCTGCAGTGTCATGGGATTTTACACTTGAACATCTGTGGGATCCTGAGAAACTAAGTCAGTATTTGAGTCAGGGACAGCGCGGCTTATATAACTCTAAGGAGGTACAACTTATTTGGGGTTTGGCTTGTGCTTACCGTGCCCTATATAATACTATTCTGGAGAGAGAGAGTTTCCGAGCTGAGGTTCAAGCCAAAGTGGAGAATCTCCAAGTCAAATCTGATCAGTTACAAGAGACACCAGTAACAATATCAGTTGCTCCTGTGGAAGGCAAGAAATGGAAACGAGTCCACGCATCTAGAACGGAAAAAAGAAGAAGCGGAGGAGGAGGAGGAGGCAGATCCAGGCGAGGGGCCCTCCTCAGAACCACCACCATCACGAAAAGCAAAAGGAAAAACTAAGAGACATGCAGAAGAGACTGATGATGAGTACATCCTTATTACTACCCGTCGGCCCCTGAAAATGACTGAAATCCAAGGTTCAAGAAAGGAGTTCACACGGGGCCCGAATGAAACTATTGTTTCCTGGTTGGTTCGTTGTTGGGACCGCGGGGCCAATAGCTTGTTTCTAGATGGTAATGAAGGTCGCCAACTAGGAGCCATTGCCAGAGACCCAGCTATTGACCGAGGAATTGGTCGATGTTTGGATGAGTCTGCCACCCTTTGGGAACGAGTGCTAATAGCCGTGAAAGAAAGGTATTGCTTCAAAGACGGCTTGAAGCCTGTGATGAAAAGATGGCATACAGTTGAAAAGGGTATCCAGTATTTGAGGGAAATGGCTGTGGTGGAAATGCTGTTTGACCCTAACTTTGTTCCTAACCACCCACGACAAGACCGCGATCCTGAGAGAGTGAGGACGATGCCTGAGATATGGCAGAGACTCATAGCAACAGCACCAGACAGATATGCTGGTACACTACTGTCAGCTAATGACAGATACTGGGAACAAGAGAGAATACCCTTAGTTTTTGAATTGATTCTTACGCTCAAAACTACGAACAACAGCTACCCCCAACTCACGCTTTCATTGCTGCCATCTCACAAGTAACGAACCAACTGAATGAAATGCAGGAGCAAATGTCTCTACTGATTAATCGTGACAAACCTGTGCCAGTATCAGAAATGCCTGGTGAAGATCAGGATAATCAAAAGAGTCTACTGAAGGAGCTGATCAAACTAATGTGAATCCAACTAATTAACGACAATGAACTCCCTGCTCATGGGCACCATCAAAAATCTCAGCTATTAAAGGCAGACGCTTTCCGGCTCCAGTGAGGAACAATACATCGCGAATTGCCTTGTGGCGTTACCTACGTGACCATGGAGAAGACATGAGAAAATGGCACGACCAAGCTACTCCTGTACTACGAGCACGGGTGAAAGAATTACAAAGCAGATCAATCACCAGTGCAGTTGCTCCACTTATCACAGGTAATGAATAGAGGGGCCCTGCCCTCAGCCAGGGGGGGGAAAGGGATAATCGAGTATATTGGACTGTGTGGATTCGATGGCCTGGCACGTCAGAACCACTGAAGTATAAGGCACTGGTGGATACTGGTGCACAGTGCACTCTGATGCCCTCGAGTCATGAAGGGACAGAATCAATCCATATTTCTGGGGTGACTGGAGGCTCTCAAGAATTGACTGTGTTGGAGGCTGAGATAAGCCTCACTGGTAAGGACTGGCAAAAACATCCTATTGTAACTGGCCCAGGGGCTCCATGTATACTAGGTATCGATTACCTCAGAAGGGGGCATTTCAAGGATCCTAAGGGGTATCGGTGGGCCTTTGGGATAGCTGCTGTGGACAAAGACAACATTAAGCAGCTGTCTGTTTTGCCTGGCCTATCAGAAGATCCGTCTGTTATGGGGTTGCTGCAAGTAAAAGAGCAACAGGTACCGATTGCCACAAAAACGGTGCACAGACGGCAGTACCGCACCAACAGGGATTCCTTGCTCCCCATTCATAAGTTGATCCGTCAACTAGAGGATCAGGGAGTGATCAGCAAAACTCACTCACCCTTTAACAGCCCCATATGGCCAGTACGTAAAGCCAGTGGAGAATGGAGACTGACGGTGGACTACCGTGGCCTGAATGAAGTCACACCCCCACTGAGTGCTGCTGTGCCGGACATGTTAGAGCTCCAATATGAACTAGAGTCAAAGGCAGCCAAATGGTATGCCACCATTGACATTGCTAATGCCTTCTTTTCCATTCCTTTGGCTGAAGAATGTAGGCCACAGTTTGCTTTCACATGGAGGGGCGTTCAGTATACTTGGAACCATTTGCCCCAGGGGTGGAAACACAGCCCAACCATTTGCCATGGGTTGATCCAAACTGTATTGGAACAAGGCAGTGCTCCTGAGCACCTGCAGTACATTGATGATATCGTTGTGTGGGGCGATACAGCAGAAGAAGTCTTCACGAAAGGAGAGCGAATAATCCAAATTCTTCTGTGTGCTGGTTTTGCTATTAAGTGGAGCAAAGTGAAAGGACCTGCTCAGGAGATTCAGTTCCTAGGTATAAAGTGGCAAGATGGCCGTCGTCACATCCCAACAGATGTGATTGACAAAATCAGTGCCATGTCTCCACCCACTAATAAGAAAGAGACACAATCGTTCCTGGGCGTAGTGGGTTTTTGGAGAATGCATGTTCCAAACTACAGCCTCATTGTAAGCCCCCTTTATCAGGTGACACGGAAGAAGAATGATTTTATGTGGGGTCCTGAGCAGCAGCAGGCTTTTGAGCAGATTAAACAAGAGATAGCCCGTGCCGTGGCCCTGGGGCCAGTACGGATGGAACAGGATGCGAAGAACATCCTCTACACTGCTGCTGGAGAGAAAGGTCCCACTTGGAGTTTGTGGCAAAGAGCCTCAGGAGAGACCCGAGGCCGACCCCTGGGATTCTGGAGTCGAGCCTACAGGGGGTCAGAAGAGTGCTACACTCCAACTGAGAAGGAGATCTTAGCCACGTATGAGGGGGTTCGGGCTGCTTCCGAAGTAATCGGTACAGAAACACAGCTCCTTCTGGCACCTCGACTGCCAGTGCTGAACTGGATGTTTAAGGGAAAGGGTCCCTCCACCCATCATGCTACTGATGCCACTTGGAGTAAGTGGATTGCGCTGATTACGCAGCGAGCGTGGATGGGGAATCTCAACCGTCCAGGAATCCTAGAGGTGATCATGGACTGGCCTGAAGGCAAAAAGTTTGGAACATCACCAGGAGAAGAAGTAGCACGTGCAAAAGAGGCCCCACCATACAATGAACTACCAGAAAATGAAAAGAAATATGCTCTGTTCACAGATGGATCATGTCGTTTTGTGGGAAAGCATCGCAGATGGAAAGCCTCTGTGTGGAGCCCCACACGACAAGTTGCAGAGGCCACTGAAGGAAAAGGAGAATCGAGCCAATTTGCAGAGGTAAAGGCTGTCCAACTGGCCTTGGATGTTGCTGAACGGGAGAGGTGGCCAATGCTTTATGTTTACACTGACTCATGGATGGTGGCAAATGCTCTATGGGGACGGTTACAGCAGTGGGAGCAAAACAACTGGCAAAGAAAGAGTAAACCTATTTGGGCTGCTGAATTGTGGAAAGATATTGCTGCCCGAACAAAGAATATGGTTGTAAAGATGCGCCATGTAGATGCTCATGTGCCCAAGAGTCGGGCTACTGAAGAACAGCAAAATAACCATCAGGTAGACCAAGCTGCCAAAATTGAGGTGGCTCAAATAGATCTGGACTGGCAGAACAAGGGTGAACTATTTCTAGTTCGATGGGCCCATGAGACCTCGGGCCACCAAGGGAGAGATGCAACATATAAATGGGCTAGAGACCGAGGGGTGGACTTAACTATGGACACTATTGCACAGGTTATTCATGATTGTGAAACATGTGCCATAATCAAACAAGCCAAAAGGATGAAACCACACTGGGGGGAAGGGCGATGGCTAAAGTATAAATATGGGGAGGCATGGCAGGTTGATTATATCACCTTGCCATAACATATACCACCTCGCAGTGGTAAATGTTATGTGCTTACTATGGTGGAGGCAACCACTGGGTGGCTTGAAACATATGCGGTACCCCATGCTACCGCCCGAAATACCAAATTAGGTCTTGAGAAACAAGTCCTATGGCGACATGGTACCCCAGAAAGAATTGAGTCAGATAATGGGACTCATTTTAAAAATTCTTTTGTAAATACTTGGGCCAAAGATCATGGCATTGAGTGGATTTACCATATTCCCTACCATGCACCAGCCTCAGGTAAGATTGAACGATACAATGGGTTGTTAAAAACTATGCGGAAAGCAATGGGAGGCGGTACATTTAAGCACTGGGAGAAGCATTTGGCAGAAGCCACCTGGTTAGTCAATACCAGAGGATCTATCAATCGTGATGGTCCTACCCAATCCAGCTCCCTACTTACCGTAGATGGAGATAAAGTCCCTGTTGCACATGTAAAGAACATGTTGGGAAAAGCAGTTTGGGTTCTTCCAGCTTCTGGAAAGGGCAACCTCTCCATGGAACTGTTTTTGCCCAGGGACCTGGGACCACTTGGTGGGTAATGCAAAAAAACGAGGATGTTCAATGTGTACCACAAGGAAACTTGATGCTGGGGGAGTGCAGTCGATAATTCTATGTATATGGATATAGACGTGTGTGTAATGCATTTTAATCATCTTTCGCTTATATATGTATATAAATTAAGCATGATGTAGTGATGTAGAATAAGGGGTGGAATGTCATGGTTTTATGTTTTTTTGTTTTGTTTTGGTTCTCAGTATTCCGCATCAAAACATCATGTAGTGTACTGGGAGTTAAAGTGTTAATGCTCCAATTCCAGGCACCTATCCCTATACATTACAGAAGTCATGGGATCTGTCCCTTCCGGGTGGGGTGGTCTCTTACTGCCTGGCAGTGGGTGCTGGAGGTGCTTTCGTGGCCGTTCCAAGCTTTTCAGGTTTGAATCGGTATCGGGAACTCTCTCTCTCGCTCCTGTTTTATTTGATTTATTAGTCTCAATTTCAATATCATAATTAGTAAAATAAGTTTTCCTCCATAGATTGTTGCCGCTGTTTTTTTGTTTTCCTCCCTTCCTTCCCATTTTGTGGGCTGGGGAGGGGAGGGCAGGGGCCTACCGCCCCCTGTCACGGGTGTAGATTGATCTCGTTAACTCCGTGACAACTTATTAACCTATCGAGCACGTTTTGTTTTCAGTGTTTGAAGGATTTCTGGATTTCTCCTGTTACGCTTTTGCTGTCCATGCTCTGGCATTTTCATTACATTTTTATTCTATCAGGGGAGGTGGAAATGCACAGCATCACTTCATGCTGAGCTTCATGGTATGGTCTCATCTGTGTATTAAATCTTAAAAAATGTGTTTTCTTACGTCCCTAGACTGAATGAAGTGGTTTCAAATGGACAAGGACTGGATAGATTTTTACATGTTTCTGGGACGAGCATGAGCCTGAAAGTTTTGCTTCATTACTGGCTGACCTCTCACAGGTATGGCTGTAGTACTCCTGAAAATGTACTGCAGTACAGAGACAGCCCAGCTTGCCTTAAATGATGTGTTGGGTACCAGCTGCAATCTAGTGATAGCAGCATAGAGCTCGACACAGGCTAATTTTCTCTGTTGCTTGTGTGCACTGAACAACCAGGAAAATGGTATAGAATATCAGAATACTTCTGGAAGAAGAATGTTACGCATTCAAACATCCCAATTAGTTAGCTTTGGGGATGTGGTGATTCCCTTCCCTAAATGTAGGCCTGATAAGTATTTCATATATAAGTGGCTTGGAAGATTCCATTTCAGAAATGAGTTTAAGGATTCGTGGTTTGAATGTCTGAATTTATATAACCATGATATTCTAGGTGTTCAACAGCTCCAGTTGTTTTCTGTCTATTGTTTCTTCTTTTACAGTCTGTTTTACTTGTTTCCTTAAGGCCTTATTCTGAAATTTGTTCCTGAAATATAAATATTAGTATCTCTTTTTGCTTGTGAAGTTGGCTAAAATAGGAGGGCTGATTTCATACAAAAGGTTTATTGTGAAGGTGAGTGCGATGGAAAACAGATCTCTGCTTGGTGCGTGGTGTATGGCTTCAGGATACCTTGTATTTCTGCAGCTCGAGGACTGGGATCATATTTCTATTGATTGAGGGAAATGCTTAGTGATTTATATTTGCATATTTAATGTAGTTATGGTGGCAGTTATTTGCATTAGCAATTGCTTCAACTTTAGTATTAATAAGGTAGGTGCTTTTGTATAAATCATAAAAGAAGAAAGGAAAAAAAAAATTAAGAGTAGTGCCACAATTTTTATATAGATGTAATGACTTCCAGCTGCCGCAGTAACACCCAATATTCCCCTAGTGATGCCTCCAGTCAGGAAAGAAATTAACTCCTGTATATTAAGTTAGCAGTGGCAAACAAAACTGAAGATGAAAAGAGAATGAAGGAGCAAGGAAAAAGTCTTAGTTCCTCTGCACTGCCACAAAGAACATCCAACTTCAATTTCAAGATTTGGTTATTTCCTTTAATGCCCCACAGATGTGAAAAATACCATGGCAGCACTGGGCCATATGCAAATCCCTTTGAAACCGATGGGACTTAGATTAGACCTACCTTTTATTAATTTTTTACCCTTTATTTTGTTTTTGAGGTTTTGGGGCTCTTTCTTTTCCCCCAGGAAGAAAGATAAATCAGTGTTTTATGAAAAGATTGGGATCTCCAAGCTTATGAAGATCTGTGTTACTTGAAACATCCTTTTGATTTAATTGTGTTGAATTGGATGTTTAGCTGAAGTCTTAGGGGAGAGTCTGAAGGCTTTGCTCATCCAGCAGCTCCAAATCTCCAGCAAGCTGTCCTGTAGCATTGCCAGGTGGCAATGTCTGCTGCTGATGGGATGCCATGGAGCCATAGCAGACTTAGAAAGACTACCCCATCTCCAGCAAGGCAATGGTAGCTTTCCCTTCTTTGGAAACAGAGCAACTCTGTTAGGGCATAGGAAGGAAGCCAAAAAGTCAAATTGGCTGAGAACAAATATGAAATTAGCTACTGCTGCTTCCCCAACAAAGCTAATAAATGGGGCAGAAAATCTAACAAAAAAAAAAAAAAAAAAAAAAAAAAAAAAAAAAAAAAAGATGGGGTTGTCTGTATTTTCAAGCGTGTTTGTTTGTGTGTGCTTTTAGTGTTTCTGGTTCTTGCCACTACTAATTCTTTAGTAAATTGTCAAGAGACCTACGTAAATATAAGGAACTTGGCACTGCTCTTAAAATGGGCAGGATCCTGGGGAGAGTTCATTCCTCTTCTAATGCAGTTAGTTCTATTTCTGTCATGCACAAATCCTGTTTGACCAAGAATATCTAATTAGAGATGGGTTGTGGGTGTTAAATATCTTGACAGTTATCTTTGCTTGTACCAAACAAATGAAAAGAGGCTCAAGGATGGACAGTCCTGCGTGCTTCATTTTCCTTGAGAGGAGCAGTGCTGCTAATTTTTTTCATTCATATCAGAAGAAAACCTTTTGTCTTCAGCTGAACAACTGCTCTGCTTGCAGTGCCCTGCAGAAGCATTATGAGAGGTTCCCTTAAAGGGAAACATTTGGCTGTTTTCTAAGCTCACTTTCAAAGTACTCTGAATTAATTATAAATGAGTAAAGCCGTCTGGCTCTTGATTACACAATTGCCTATCCTAGATTGCCTGTAATGAAGTGTAAGCAGGCCCTGTCATAGTAAAACAGGAGGTGCTTTTGCTCCCTTTCTATCTTAGTAGATCTGAGAATAGCTCAGATCATGTCCTGATTTCTTTCAGGCAGCAATGCTGCCAGTCTTAAATTTCTTCCTCTCTCACCCTGCTGCCCTACTTTTATTAGGCTTTTTTTTTGACTGCACTTACTATGCTCATATCCTGTTATAATTTCCACTGGAAGTGGTTAAGGTGCATTGGTACAGTGCCTTTTGCACTAAACAATCCCGATGCACTTCATTTATTTAAAGCATTCTAAGTGCATGTAGTGTCTAAGTGTTTGACAAAAGCCTAAAAATACACAGAAGCCAAGCACTTAGCTACCCTGCAAGGATGGCTTCCCACTGCCTCTTCTAGGAACATCCATAGACCTAATTATTTATGTAGCACACAAGGAGAAACAAACTGAGTTCTGTGCTTTCTATAAGATGAGTCTGCCCACGTGTTTGTGTTTGTGTAGTGCTAGATACTGTCGGCAGCAGTTCTTATTGTATATTTTCACTAGGTCTTCAGATGAGATGTAAGCTAGCTGCAGGTACAATTAGTGGCCTGGGAGCCTTTTGCTCTGTGAAGTTTTTCTTCTGGGGAAAACGAACAGTATGATGCTAAGAAACCATAAGGTCTTGCTTTGTGCTGTAATAGCAGTCCAAACCTGAATTGTGGAGTAGAGCCCATTGAGCCCAGGCACACTCAAGCCATGCCACACATGATGGAGATGGAGCAGCTCCTTGGAGCTGTCTTGTAGTGCCTGTCTCAGCCCAGCTCATGGCCTCCTACTTGCTGACAAACGATGGGTTCAGAATGGCTTATGACAACAGTCTTTTCTAAGGAGCAGCGAGTGCAACATAAATTGGAGAACATCTGTTCTGAAGATGACAGAAACTGTCGAAACTATAAGGCAATTATGCTAATCTACCTTCTCCCAGTAAAAGGACCCTCAGTCTGGCCATGCTGGAAACCTGCTAGAAAGGGGCAGTCTTTCAAAGAAGTGGCTGTATATTTTCTCAGCCTTACTCTGTAAGAGGTAACTGAGGCATCTATACGCAAATCATAGATGAAGTATTTGTCTGGAAGGAAAAAAAAAAAAAAGGAATGTAATGAGAAAATTGATGGCAGAACAGTGGAAAGTAAGGCTTCAGAAGAGAGATTAGTCATTTTGCCTATTCAGTCTGGAACTAATACATTTAAGCTACAGGTTGACCAGTGACCCCCAGAGATGCCCCTTGAAATTTAGGAGCTGAACTTGGTGGTATGGGAAGCCCTCACCTTCTGGTGTTCTCAGAGTCCTCCTGCAAGCTGTGCTATCCATGTGAAGGCTCTCAAGGAGGCATCCACACATAGCAGGAAAGCTTTCAACTACTCTTATGGAACATACAATCTGAAAATGGGAGCTGATGAGGATTTTGACTGCTTGACCACAGTGATGGGGTTGCAGCAGTGGAATGTGCCAGCACACTTCATGCTGGGCTGAGCTGGCTTGCAAAAGACACTCAGAAAAGTTGGTGCTAAAATAAAACTGGAGAAGGAATAAAGTATGCAAGCTTGCCATGAGCAGGAGACAGAAATCCGAGGCATTTGCAATCTCTTGCCAAATCTATCCATCTCTTTTCCCACATTCTCTCACCATTTCTGAAGAATGATGCTTAGCAGTTACTTTCTGTCTTCAAAAGTAATAGATGTGAGCAGCTGTGATGTGGCAAGGTTTTACATTTAAACTGTTATTAGCATATGTTGGAGGTATATATTCAAGCAAAGTGACACTTAAAATACATTCCATATTATATGTTGGCATCATATAGAAAGGCCTGATGGATCAGTAACCAAAATTAGCTGTGGAGCCATATCATCATATGTTGGGGTTTTTTTTCTGTTTTTTTCTGTTTTTTTTTTTTTTTCCCCTGTGGAATAACAGACCACTACATAGCAATTTCCTTAGGTACTTATTATGCTTTTATTCATACTTATTTTCCCACTCCAGTATCTGGACCCACGTTGGTGGTTTTTCAGCAGGGAGGTGCTGATATGTCCTGACCAAGTAAGGGCTCTTCTGGCTGTGTGCTAGGATGCCCTTCTGTCTACATCTGAGACAGCTTCATCCCAAAGCTGCCCTATTGCCAGAGCAGTTGGGGAAGGTTTCCTTGCTGTAGAGGAGGAACTGAAGCTCAGTAACTCTTTACAGGGAAAGGTGTGTAGAAAAACAGTTTAAGGAGAGCTGTTATTGCTTCCCATAAACATTACCCTGCATCTTTAAGCAGTATTGTGAATGAGATGTGTGTCATGTAACCATAAACATGCAGTGGGATGGACTACATCCTGCTGACCATGGAATTATCCAGGGCTGGACGTGCAGGAGCCCTGCACTGCCTGCTTTGAGAACCACAGCCAGACACTTAAAGCTAGGAGTAGGAATTTCTTCCAGCAGTTCTTTTCTTTCAGTTTGTTCTAAAAGGAAGGAGCTCCTTCCTCTCCTGCATTTACACTGTGAGTGTCCCACTAGCTTTAATCGAGCTTGCCTGGGTGGTGATGTGGTCACCCTGGAGGCCTCTGGGATGGTGTATGGCCTGGGTTCCCTGTTGGGTCCCCTGCAGGAGCAGGTGGAACGGGTGCCATGGCTCCATTCAGGAGCGCTGGGCCTCCATGAGAAATGCCATTGAGAAGGCACTAACCAGGCCCTTCTACCTAACAGCTGAAGTCACTGAAACCCTGTTTTCAGATGGGAAATTGCCCTTTTATCATTGGTATTCACTACATAATAGTGCAGAGCATTAGTCAGCTGAACTTTAAAATACCCACTGACATTTTTTCACATTGTTAGACAAAGACCATATCACTGTGTATTCACTATTGTTTCTGAGTACCAATGTTTTGAAGCTATGGTTTATTTAGTTACTTCTTGTTTTTCTTCTTTGATTTTTAGTGTTTGTCATTCTATACGAAACCAAATATTAAAGGAAGAAAGAGAAGCCTAGCAATTTATTTGCTTTTTAATAATCCAAATGAATATATGAAAAAGAAAACCTAAGCAACTTTAAATATTGCCAAAGGCTGTAGTCTTTGAGAGCAGGAGCAGTTGAATTAGAAGGTTTGGATAATGAACAGAGTTGACGATACTTGTAGTAAAGTGGATAAGCTGTTACAAACTGTTTTACACCATGTATCTTTACATAGCTAATCTCTCATGTTTGCAATTTCTGTCTCAGGTTCTTGAGCAGCATCCTAGATTGTACTTCTCCAAAGAGTGTCGTAAACGCTGACACTTCATATAGATTTTGATAGAGGAAAGAGGAAAATCTTTATTGCTTTTGCTCTGGGTCCTATGGTACAGCCTCATTAACAGTCATTAGTTCCTGCCCTTGAGCAGTAAGTACTGACTTCTTTCTCTTCTGCTGTTCTAGTAATGGCTCTTTTTCTTTGCTAGATCTTTTTGGCTTGGACTTCTGTTAAGTACTCTTTACGCCTTCTGTAGTGTTGGCTTTCATGTGGATAAAAACAAATTCTGAGAAAAAGCCACATTCTTCCTCCAAATTCTATTAAGCTGCCCTGTGGCTCATCGTTTTGCTGTCATTGGAGGCCGCTGGATGGCAGCTGTGGTGCGGCTGTGTGCTGAGAGAGGCTCATGGCCTACTCCCAACTCCAGTAACACCAGCAGCACCTGCATGGCCTCCTCTGCTGGGAGCAGGGAGCTGCGGCCTGCACTGCGGTACTCACCACATCTTAGCCAATAATGTGGTCTGATACTTATTTTGAGAAATAAGTATTATTATTTTGAGAAATGTTTCCTGTTGGGTTTACTTCACACCTGTGAGTTACTCTTCTGTGCAATTCTCCACTGGCTTGAAACGTCCTACCAAAATGGGACCGTGTTTCTAATCATGGAATGATATTTGACTTATTTTCTAGTAAAGTGGATTATGATTTTTTTTTGTTTGTAATAAAACCTGTCAGCATACACACGTGTATTTTTTAAATAGTACAGGAACTCCTTAAATACCATACACTGTGCTTTGGCTTATGTGTTAGAGTAGACTAGAATGACTGATTTTTTTAGGGAACAAATCGTTTGACTTTCAAAATATGTCAAATTTAGTTGCTTGTGTTTGAAACAAGAACTGTCTTTGCAGTTAAAGGACTTGAAAAGCCTGGAATCAGTTCCCTGCTATTTTCCAGCACTTCTTGCATCTCCTTGGGGAAGCAGTTTAGGCTTTCATTGTTCAAATAATCATCTCTAAAATGGGGATAATAAGACTTTCCTGGTGCCTAAGAGTGTTGAGATGACAGATTGACTGATGGATCGCTTATGGGTTCCAAAAGCACTTACGATCCCCTTTGCAGCTGTAAACATCAGCCTTTCCCAAAATGCATCTACCCACTGGACGTCTTCAGCCTGGATGTATCAATGGATTATATTCTTATTGCATTGTTCTTCTGTGAAAATAATTTGCTGGGATGAGCTTCCCCTACCTTTGGTACTGTTGTGATGGGAGGCATTCTGCACAAGGCTGAAGTTGCTTTGAGGTCACTCAGAACCACTTCACACTCCTAATTTAGGGTAGGGGACTGAAGGGGAATGTAGTTGTGCAGACTCTGGACTGTCAGGTCGGTGTTACCAGTGATCATTTCAAATCCATCATCTTGTGGACCATGTTTGCTGCGCTGTAGTGCTGGGTCAATATCAACTGTGAAGAGGACCTGCAGCATTTTCTGTGATGTCCTGTGGATGTTTCTGTGTTTTCCCCTCCTTCTGATTCTGACCCAGCACTGCCCTGCTCAGTGCTGTGCTATTTGGGGATATTTCCTTCCTTACCCTTCTTGCACCAGAATCCCTACGTCAGCTAGATTAAACTTGTGAAGTCAATAAATGTAAAATATAGCATCTTCCTCAAGTGTACAATGTCATTTCCAAGTCAGCTATTTCCTAACACATACTCTGGGACTGTATTCTCCCATGATTGTTGCCTTATATCAGCACTGAGAAAGCACTCATTTAGACAACAGGTTTTCATTGACATCCTTTTTATAATATGGAAAGGAAGAAGCAGTAATAAGCTAAATTGGCCTCTGCTAATTATGCTGAATATGGATTGCGAGCTCTGCAAGTCATCCCTTTGCCTTAATGCTGTTAGCATATTTTAGCACTGGCAACCAAAGGAAGGAAACTTGAGTGCTTGTGGAGAAATGTGAAGTTTTTTAGATTTTTTTTTATCTTTGTGTGCTGTTGTCAGAATGGGAGAGAGCATCACATGCAGCGCAGCGCGTGGTAAAACTGATTACAGATCATTGAGATGTTGGTTTGCCTGGTGATCACTAGATTGATTTTGACCCTCAACCAGAGCTACCAGATAAGTAACTTTGCCTTTGGTCGGAAAAAGTTGGAGCGTATCTTTGCCACAAAATACCCGAATCTTTCAGATCTCTGAGAAGCCAGTAATTTCGTTCCGAACTCAGCCGCGGTTCCCCGCGCTGACTGCAGGTTCTGCTCACCTCCCGGCCCGGCTGGGCGGCGGGAGGGCCGTGCTGCTGCCGGCTGCTCTCAGCGTGCCGTGGGGCCGGGATTCGGCTGCCTCTGCCCGGGGACCGCTCCGACGGCAGCGCGCAGCGGAGGGCTCGGCCGCTAGAGGGCAGGCGAGAGCTGCGTGGTGGTAATGCGGAGCGGGTCGGGAGGGCGATCCCGCAGAGAGCTTTGCAGCGCCGAACGGCCGAGCTGACTCGGATGGTCCAGAGGCCGGGAGCAGCCAGCGATGGCAGTGAGAGGTGTATGGGCTGGTGCAGCCCTTCTTCGACGATCTCCGTGCTTCTGGGGTAAATGACATCTGTTACAAAGTTAGATATTGCAGAAATAGTCTACTCTTTGTGCTGAAAGTCCCTTGCTTTTCTATGTTGGGAGCTGCTTGGGCGCTGCTGCATGCAACCTCCTCCTGCCTGGGTTGGAGGGGAATGTAGATTGACCTCCGTGTTTGGTGGTGGAACTACTTGCCATGAATGTGACAAAAAGCAGAGGCTGGGAGTTGTTTCTTTGCTTCTTGCATCTCTGGATGGCTATGGTACGTTCCTGGTTGCTCTAATTGGGGTTAACTGGCAGTGAGTGGTCCATAGGCATTGGCTATCAGAAATGTCTCTCTTTCCCTTCTTACCTGTTTGAACTTTCTGTATGCTCATACTTCAGAACTTCTACCAGGTCATGGTTTGCTGTAAGTTTCATCCCTTTCAGTCTTTAACTTAAAGCATTGCCATCGGATTGTATGTCAGAGAAGGTAGTTTCAGGGAAGAAGTAATTTTTTACTTATTACAGTTGTACGGTGGAATGAATAGTACAAGAAAGACATCGAGGCCCTGGAGCATGTCCAGAGAACGGCAACAAAGAGGTGAAGGGTCTGGAGCACAAATCTTGTGGAGAGTGGTTGAGGGAGCTGGGATTGTTCACTTTGGAGAAGAGGAGGCTCAGGGGAGACCTTATTGCTCTCTACAACTTCCTGAAAGGAGGCTGTGGTGAGGGGGAGGATAGGCATCTTCTCCATGTAACAGTGATAAGGCAAGAGGGACTGGCTTCAAGTTGTGCCAGGGGAGGTTCGAGTTGGATATTAGGAAAATTTCTTCTCAGAAAGAGTGGTGAGGCATTGGCACAGGCTGCCCAGGGAGATGGAGGAGATACTATCATAGGATCATTAAGGTTGGAAGATCATCTAGTTCAGCTGTCCCTGGAGGTGTGCAGAAACTGTGGAGATATGGCACTGAGGGCCATGGTGAGTGGGCATGGTGGGGGTGGGCTGACAGTTGGACGTGGTGATCTTAGTGGTTTTTTCCAACATTTAATGATTCTATGATTCTATGACTTTATGGTGGGCACAGCAGGATGTATCCTGCACTCAGAACTGCAGGGCTGAGTAGGGTGGGAGAACTCCACATCAGTGGGTCCTCCAGGTCAAGGTGAGCATTCTTGGGGTTGGGAAGCACATGCCTTGAATACCACTATGTTGTGCTACAGCAGAGCTCTCACTGCGATTTTCTTGTAAGCCTAATTTTGCTAAAAGTGATATCAAGTCTTTTTAAGAAAGATGTTATGATTTTGGCTTCAGTTTTGGGTTTCTTTACTCTCTTCTGTGTATGTGTGAAATGCAAAGCATATTTAATGAACAAATACTTCAGATGTTTCCAAATTAATTAAAAACAGCTCAACATCTGGAAAAAATCCAGTACCTTTCATGGATGGCTTCAACTTCATCTTTTCTTCTTCTTGTGAGAAGCCCTGAGAATATCCCCGTATGGATGCTTGTGAGAGCCGCAGTGGTAGAATCCAAGGTTATTTACAAAGGAGAGAGATCTGAGGCCCACTGAGACCAATGGGATCTCAGCCTGTATTCCAGCAGTCTCTGGATAAGACCTAATAACATGTGAAATTATATAATATACCTATGCCTGGACAGATATTTTCAGGGTATCCTGACTTGAGGGCAGCTATGCAAATCTTAATTAGAATGCGTCGTTTCTCGTGGGTTCAGCCGCTGTTGATTCGTGCAGATTTCAGTGGGACTTGAAGGCACCACAAACAGAAATAGCATTTTTGCAATGAACTTTTTTTTTTCTTCTCCCTTCTCTTTCTCCAGAAATAAATAAAACGACCAGATTTTTCTCTATGGGAATGTTGCGATTTAAACTGACACAACGAAGTGACCTAAAGATAGGCTTATTGCATACATGAAAAATGAAAGGCTGGGTTGTTTGCACTGCATTAGCATCAGAATGAGAAACCGCGGGGTGCTGGCCGAGGTGGCCATGCAGAACTGGGGAGGGTTGTTCTTTGGAAAGCCTCTGAGCTGGGAATTCTTTTCTGAGCCATAGATAAATAAATCTGTGTCCTGAGCAATTAATGAATACTGAAGCACTGGCAAGTTGAAGCTGTTTGGGATATTTTAAAAAACCCATAAGGTGCTTTCATTAGTGTTGTAATTTCTATTTTATTCCAGGTGTGCATGTTGTTGGTTTTTTTTTTTAACCTTCTTTATTTTTGCTTATGATGAATTATATTTTATTACATTTTATTTATTATTTTATTTACATTTTATTATGATAAAGATGCTGATGAGAATGGTTTTTTTTTCTGCCAGTACTGTACTGTAAAACCTTTGTTAACACCCAGATCAGTTTCAGCACGTGTTGAGGGAAAATGCTGCCCCTGAAACTTTTGATCTTCCAAATACAGGTGGAGATTGCAGACAGCTTTGTGCTTACAGTGCCTCGTCTTTGGAGTTCTGCTTTAGCTGCTTCTGCTCAGCTGATCCTGAGCAGGATAGGGGTACCAGGGGTACCAAGAAAATGGTTTTGCAGACATTGTACTGTGAGTGTATAGAGAGCTTTTCCGGGGGATCTTGGTGTATTTTACTGACCAAAACTAATTAAACTTTACAGCACTCACTGCAGGCAGATAAGCATGAACGACAAGTAAACAAACTAAGATGCAGTGTGGTGAAGAGCTCAACTTTCTCATGATAGAGACCAGTGATATTCCCATTGAATGAAGAGGAGCTATAGTTGCCTTGTACCGCTGGAAGTGGGTCGCTTTGGAGACAAGCTTAATGGAATCGGTTAAATTTGCAGTTCTACATCTAGCACCTGCCTTTTAGAGATGCAAAAATCTCCTCACTTTAACACTTCTTGCTGGTGAGTTCTTGGTGAATCAGCACAAGTAGCTTCATTTTGGAAGGGCACCATCCAGCTTGGCCTTGAACACCTCCAGGGGTAGGGCACCTACAACCTTTCTGGGCAGCTGTTCCATCACCTCACCACTCTCATAGTAAAGAACTTCCCCCTGTTGTCCAACCAAAATCTTCCCTCCCTGAACTTAAAACCATTTCTCCTTGTCCTGCTGTTATCTACCCTTTCAAAGAGCTGACTCCCCTCCTGTTTTTAGGCTCCCATGAGGTACTGGAAGGCTGCAGTGAGGTCGTCCCACAGCCTTCTCTTCTCCAGGCCCAACAAGCCCAACTTTCTGAGCCTGTCCTTGGAGGGGAGCTGTTCCATCCCTTGTGTCAAAAATGCGTAGTGAGAGAAGGCTACAGCCCTAATTTATATGGCCATTTAAGAAGATGTCTTAGGCAAATAGAACCAGCTGTAAGGGTTAATTGGATAAGATCATTTTGTGAGGTATTTGTAAATAGTTCAGAGCTTGAGAGGATGAAGAAGCATCAGACTGCCACGAGGCAGCTCAGGAGATGGGGCTGTTTGTGGAGGTGAGGAATGAGGTTCAGCCCCACCAAGGTCTACGAGAGAGGAGGTGTGAGAAAGGCAGCAGAACTTATTGGGAATGTAAACATCTCTAGAATGATATGAGACCATCCCCAAAGCAGTGTGGGTAGAAAAGAGAGAGGTAAATGTGTTGTCTTCAGGTTTGAGTACAGAAGCAGTAGGGATTGCGATAGGGAAGGAGAACAGCTTCTGAAAACCAAAGAGATAGGGCTCTAAAGAAGCAGCAGCACAAGGATGATGGAATCTTTTCTTGTTTGTCATACAGCTTAACGCTTGACAGCATCAAATAGAGCATGGAGTTGTGTGACTGTGTGCATGCCTTGGAGTAGCAGCTGGGAGTTGGGTCACTTAGCATTTGGCTTCTATTCCTGAGGGCACGTTGGAAATACTGTAGATAGGTTAGGTTATGTACTTTGTTCTCATAAAGGGTGTTACAGCTGTGGAAAAGTGTGAACCGAAGGGAATTCAGTTCTGCCAGGGTGAAAAAGTCAGAGGGAAAGCTTACAGGGGCATGTTAAAGTGTGTGCTTCTATAAATCCCTGACATGCACTGGAAGGGAAGAATACCAGAGTTCAGCCACATAGTGATGGAGTGGTTGAACCTGACCAGAACTGCTTTATATTCAGTTGTTTGTTGGGTGAAATAAGCTGCCACAGACATCAGGAGAATAACTGAATACTTGTTGGAGTGGGTTTCAGGCCACTGGGCTCCTGAGTAGTGTGGAAGGTTGCGGTGTTTCTCTTGTTGCACATTTCAGTTCTCTGAGAAGTGGGAAGGAATGACAACATCTCTGCTCTGTTTGTTGCTGGTTATGCCGTTTAATTAATGTCCATCATTACAGTTTTTTGAATAAGTCTCATGAAGATGAATGGCTTGGAAGCTTAGAGAAACCTCCACGCATCAACTCCATGTGCAGATGCTAAGAAGGGTCTGTCTGTGCACTATGGACAAAAGGGCTCTTTATGCCAAAGTAGCTTTTTGTTTTGAAGCTGCAGTCAAAGCTATCAGGGTGTCACACTAATAAACTGGCCAGTCCCTGAGCAATCTACATTCTCGGGGGTGATTTAGAAGGTGCATTTATACAGTAGTCTCCAACTTCATTACAACGCCATTTCCCTGGATACTGAGCGTTGTGCTCAGTGTGTCATTACGACAGGGACATTAACAATGCTTGGTGGCTGTCATGCTTTTTCTATTTCTTGATTAATGATCCTCCTTTTCCTTTAAGTTTTTACGCTAAGGAAAGAAAACAAAAGGGAATGATTTTGCCAGCTAATTTGCACAACTTCCTTTGGGCCAAAAATGTTTTTTTTTTTCATAAAGTGTGGAAATCCTACATGTTATTTGTAGTTATTTGAGTTGTGTTGCTGAATGCGCTTCAAATAGGAGTCAAAGTGCTACTATTCACTACAGTATCAAATTCAGACTGTTTGGGAACAATCTTAAATAGCAAAGAAAAAGCTATTCAAATATTGGGCAGCAAGCATAATTTGTTTTGAGTGTGAAAGCATTTAAATACTTCATGTGTCTATTTCAGACTGATATTTTGATAGTGTTCCTGAAGGTACTTTCTTCTTTGGTTGCCTTGGTTGCCTTAATTCCGGCTGTTACTGACAAACAGTTTGGGCTGCCATGGACATGAGGAGGATGCTTCCCACCTGCCCGAGGACCTGCTCTGTCTCCCTTTGTGGGTGCGTTTGTGATAGGGGAGCTCAGGGAAGACAAAATCCATAAAACAAAAGCAAAACAAACCCAACAGCAGGAAAAAAAATGGAAAAAGGGCAGAAAGAGGTGAATCTGGAAGCTGCTTTGGTGGTGATGGTGGCTTATCCTGGTTTCCAAGCTGTAGCATGAAGTGATGGATGTGGATGCCTAAGTATAACAAGTCTCAAGTTCAGCTGTGCCTGCAATTCTCGTGAAGGAGTTGGCAGCATCAGGCTGTGGTAGCTGGCATTAGAACATCTCCTGGGCACAAGTGCATGGTGAGATGGGCTGGATGTGTGTATGCAACAAGGACTATATGTGTGCATAGCCCTGCTTGTATTACAAGTGTGTCACTTTCAGAAAGCACTTTGAAAGTTTGAGCCGGTTATTTTTAGTGATAAAAAAGCTATTTTGTTTATGTTCCTACCGATACTTTTTCTCAGAGAAACAATATATATGATAGTTCATTTTATAAAATAAAATCACGTTTTCCCAAAGCCAAAGATTACAAAATTTAATACACTAGGATTGGAACATAAATTCTAGGGACGTATATGAGATGGCTGTTTTACAGTATTCTCAGTTTTATTGTAGTCCTCATAGTGACTTTCATATGCCAAGAGCATACTGAGAGTCTTCTTTTATTATATTCAAACACATTTTCTCTTTATTCGTAATAGTTATTTTCACAAGTGTGACATGCATTCTATTTTTTTCCTTTCTGCATGGATTTGTGATATTGCTGCTAGATTTGTTTTAGCAAGCAGCTACATTGCTGTTTTATAACTCTTACTTTTTTTTTCTTTACTTTCATCTTAAAAGTACAGAGGAAACAGATAGTGCAGCTTCAACTCATTCTAAATCATTCCTGATGACTTTGTTTTGTGACCTGAAGCTGTGTGACAAAGATTTTTTTTCACCTTTCTGGAGATTTTCAGGCATCAGATTGAAATGGCAGCTGACTTCCAATCAGTGCACAGAGGAGGATGAGGATGGGCTATATGCAAGAAGTACCTTGATAAGCAAAACTTCATTTTCAGTTGAGGTTCTAAATTCAGTAGCAAAAAATCTCACTGGACGTGAGCTAACAGCTATAATTTAGGCTGGAATCCTTTCATTCTGGGGACTTTGAGGTGAGTGACGTGCTCCAGCAAACTGACAGCATGCTGAAGTTAAAGGGGGAGGCACGAGGAAGGCGAGGGCAGAGGAACCAAGCCTGACCCTGCTGCATGTGTTAGGGTGATTTACCCTAAACAGTGCTCAGTGTACACGTGGCATGCGTGGACTTTCAGAATTTGAGTACAGGTATTGCAGCTTGACTTCAAGTTCCAAATGATTCTTGCTCTGGGAGAACAAATGAAGTAGGGTAAGGCATTAGGAGATGACCCTCTTCTTCACGACCTTTTTCTGCGAGATGTAATAACCTCAAATTGCGCCGGGGAGGTTCAGGTTGGATGTCAGGCAGAACATCTTCTCAGAAAGAGTGGTGAGGCACTGGCACAGGCTGCCCAGGGAGGTGGTCCAGTCACTGTCCCTGGAAGTGTTCAGGAACCATGGAGATGTGGCACTGAGGGACGTGGTGTGTTGGCATGGTGGGGCTGATGGTTGAACCAAATGGTCTTAGTGGTCTTTTTCAACCTAAGTGATTCTATAATTGTGTGATTCCTGGTGGTTACCAGTTTCAGCAGCATAATGGAGTCATGGATTCACAGTCATGATGGAGTCATGATATTGTTGTTCTTCTTGTTATTTATTTTTAATATTACTTGTTTCCATTTCATGATCAGTGTCTCTAAGTAACTTTTGGAGATTTAGGTATGATTTGTCAAACTAAAGCCAAACTGCTCAGATGTGAATAAATAACAAATTTTCAGAGCTATGCCACAGCAATAGGATGAGAAGAATAATTATTTGACCTCTGGTTTTGAAAATGTAGCCATGTAATGCTGGTGAGTGCTGCTTTGTAAGGAAACCTTTCTTCCCAGACTCATGCAGGTACAATGGGCAGCGCAGGCAGGCGGTGAGGGCCAGCAGCAGGAGCATGTTTGAGATTTTCCTATGTAGATTGGAGCAGGAGGCTTGCAACATCAGTGCCTGTTTCCTGATCTAGAAATGGGATGAGTGTACGCACTGGTCTGTCAGATGTACGTGAAAATCATGGAGTTCAATGGCAGCATTTTTGAAATAGATACAGACAGTTAGGAAGCGAAGCTTTGCTGACAGTCACTGAATGTGAATGCTTCAGGAAAATCCTGCATCTGTCATGATGTCAGGAGGGGGATAGCATTCAGCTTTGGAGCAGTTACTGCTTCCCCATGTGCCTACGTGTAGGGTTTCCCATGCACCCCACAGTGCCCTACTTGTTTTAAACACCTTTCTTGGAGAAGGGATGGACCTAGCTCTATAAGGCTGCTCTCATTCACTTCCCATGCAGGAATCCTATTCCTTTTAGAGGGAAGTTCACCCTTCTCCCAAGGTGAAGAGGACTAAAAATTTAAATTACTTTTTTTCTTTTCTTTTTGGTATGATTTTGAATATGATTTGGGCTCATAAATACAATGATACTCTTTATTAGGGTCTGTCTGTAATGCCATATATTTTAAAGGCACTTTTCCATGATGATTATCAAAACTCTGAGTTAAGACATACCTCATTTTACCAGGCACATGCTGATTGCCATGAAGATATTTTCAAATACTGTACAGAGGTGTCTGTCACTCTCCAGAACATAAATAACTTCTGGATTGTAGATAATCATGCAGCTAGCTGGCAGCTTATGGGTAACCTCTTTTCTGTCTCAGAAATAACGGATTGTTTGTTCCTCATGTGTTTTGATGTTTCCGATTTACATTTTTAGCACTGTGCCTGATATCATTCACTGTTCTGGGAATGGTCTTTCAACTCGTGTTTGTTTTGGAGTGTTAGTTTTCCAGCAAACAAATAAACGATTGGCAGTTAATGGTTTTGCTACAAATAAACAAAAACTAACAGTTTGACTTTAAATAGGGATCTCTGCTCTTTGGAACTTGGAACTGGGACGTTCCCAAACATGTAGCAGGCACTGAATCCCTGCTGTGGTGATTGGACTCAGACAAGTTGGGAAGCTGAAGTGGTTTGAGTTAATGTTTTGTTAGGTAAAATGTTGTTATCATCTCAAATATGTGTGCATGAAATAGCCATTGGAGGTCTGGAGTGGGGTAGAAGCATGCACGGTTTCAGTATAGGGAACTTGCTTAGATTTCAACATGCAGAATACTTTCAGTGCTTTGCCTGTCCTTTGATGGCTGATGGTACCATAGATTAGTTCTTTACAGAGAGAGCGGTGAGGTGCTGGAACAGCTGCCCAGAGAGGCTGTGGATCCCCGTCCATCCCTGGAGGTGTTCGAGGCCAGGTTGGATGGGGCCCTGGGCTGCTGTGAGATGTGGAGGTTGGTGGCCCTGCGTGTGGTGGGGGGTTGGAGATTCGTGATCCTTGAGGTCCCTTCCAACCCGGGCCATTCTGTGATTCTGTGATTCCCCTGTGCTGCAAATGCAGGTCTGTCCTGGCACCATCACCACTTCCTTGTGTGTCAGAAACAGCATATTACAGTATCCCATTGAAAATAATTGGAGTCCACACCTCCCATGGATTCAGATGTTTTTCATGCAGGTAACATTCCAAGGTGGGCTTTGAAGGAAAGTTGTGTTCCTTGTGGTGCTTTGGCCTTAACACATAGCCTGGAAAGGGAATCAGTGGGTTTTTGTGCTAGCTTTGTTCGGTTTAAGGCGCACCCATCAACTTTTCTATTTCAGTCTGCAGTGTGGATTCCACGTTTCTGAGAGAAACTGTGTTGTCTTTGACTCAGTGTATCCATGCTTTGCTTCTTATTTTGGCAGGTTAATCAATTTGCATGACCTGAACTGTGTGTAATTTTAAAAAGTGATGGCTGCAGCCCTTTCTCTAAATGCTGCCTGTTTGACAAAAAATTTTTTTTTTGCGCGGGAAGATGCAGAAATTAGTGACTATTTTCATCACTGGTTGTTTCTCTTTGTTATATGTGAACCTCTGATGGTGAAGACAGGCTCCAAATTGTCAGAGGCTGATTTATGGGAGGCAGTCTTGGGAGGTTATGTTTCAGAATGGTTGCTCAGCATTGCCTAGAAGTCAGCTCTGTATAAGCATCTTGACTTGGCTGTAGACACCTCCGTTGGGTTGCTCCAGAAATGGAGGCAGATCTGAGTCATGTCTGCACTTCTGTGACATGAGTCAGAACCCTGCAGAAAGTTGCCCTATCGAAAGGAAAAAGAAAACTGCTCAATCTACGTTTCGTTCTCAAATCCCAAACCTGCTGAGAATCCCAGTCAAAATTTTTGATTCCTGTGTTTGGAGCATGAATTCTTTTTGCTATGTGACACAGCTATACCAGAATCCAAGAATTACATAATTGTAGGACTTGGAAAGAACCTCTAGAGATCACTGAGCCCAATTCCCCTGCAAAGCAGGCCCCATACAGCAGGCTGAACAGCGAAGTGTCCAGATGGGTCTTGAATATCTCCAGAGAAGGAGAATCCACAACCACCCTGGGCAGCTTGTGCCAGTACTCCGTTACCTCCACTGTGAAAAAATTCCTTTGGATATTGGTGCACGACTTGAAATGATTTAGTTCATGTCTGTTTCCAAGGTACAAGACTCCACACTTGTTTTTGGAAAACCTCATATTTTCTTAATCCTGAAACCCGCTGTCATACTTAGAAAATTACAATGATGATTTTATTGATTTCATGCCTGCTGGGAAGTGGAGGTGATGATCTGGGAGAGGTTGGTGTCCACCCAGTAGAAGACGTTATTGTCATCGCAGGTGCCTTCAGCGCCACCTTTGGTCACCATTTGACCCACAGGCTGCCAGATGGACAGAAGTGCTTCATGGAAATCACTCTGTTCCCGTGGAAGCTGAGGCCGTTTGTCCCGTTCCCTGGAAATGACACGGCATGAGCGCAGAGAAAGGGATGCAGGCTCGTTTTGCAGAGCATCACCCTGCAGGGCTCTGATTCTTGCGCCGCTTTTCCAGCCTCACAGGACAACTCGGGGCAGGCCGTGGGGCTCACCGCACCTCCGGCAGGCCCTGTTTTGCATGGGAGTCTCGGCTGGGTGTCAGCCCTACGGCCAGGCAAGTCTCTGGGGAGAGCTGATGGACCTCTGGAGGTCTGCTTTTCTTGGAAGCCCTCACAGACCAGACCTTTGCGGTTCCCTGCTCCCCACCCACCGTCCCTTCTGTGCAGAATGAATCTCGATCGCTTACGTGTGCCTAATGTCTTCAGAATCCTCTCCAGAGCCGGTAGCCAACCCACAGCAGCCGAAACAGATCCGCAAGAAAAATAAACGAGTCTCCCAGTAACTCCATAAACAAGCAGATAATCAGGCTTCGCATAAGGAAGCCCCTGAGGTAGCGCAGGGTGTCAGGCACGTTGAAGGCCTTTTGCTCGGTGCGTAGGGACTGCTGCTTTGGGCCCTCTGGAGCAACAGACTTGCTGACCCTGTACGGGACCCATTTGGGGTGTGGAGAAAGGCCAATCCAGAAGGGCCAGTTGGAGGCATGGCGCTCAGCATTAATGGGCAACCTCTTCTCAGGACGCACAAGTTTTTTGTCTCCATTCCGAGGACAGGTGTTTAGTCCGATCCAGCAGAGCCAGTTGGAGGGCTGGCTGTTGGTGTCAAGCGGGCTCTGCTCCTCAGGAAGGACCTGGTTTTTGTTCCCGTCCCTGATCTTGGTGGAGCTGGCGATTTGTTTCAAACCAGAAGAGCCAGTTGGAGGGCTGGCTCTTGGACTCAACGGGACGCTGCTCCTTGGGAAGGACCGGGTCTTTCTTCGCGTCCTCGATCTTGGTGGAGCAGGTGTTTATTCCAAGCCAGCAGAGCCAGTTGGAGGGCTGGCTCTTGGACTCAAGCAGGCTCTGCTGCTCGGGAAGGACCTGGCTTTTGTTCCCTTCCTCCATCTTGGTGGAGCAGGTGTTTATTCCAAACCAGCAGAGCCAGTTAGTGGTCTGGCTCTTGGTTTCATCCGGGCTGTCCTCCTGGTGAAGGACCTGGCTTTTGTACCCATCCTCGATCTTGATTGGGCAGGTGGTTAGACCAAGCCAGGAGAGCCAGCTGGAGGTCTGGCACTCGGTCTCTAAGGGAAGCTGCTTCTCGGGAAGGAGCAGCTTTTCGTCCCAATTCCGGGCCCAGCTGAGACAGCTGGAAAAGTCAGGAATTGGAGACATGAAAGCAAGTAAGGTCAGGAGGAGAGTCAGGCTGAGCTTCATCCTGTTCTCTCCCAAGGACCACTCTCAACACACAAGTGGCTGTCACCCAGAGCAGAGCTCCAGCAGTGACCACCAGGACGGAGTGACCGCCCCACGTGTCTGAGCTGGGGGAGGCTGCCAGTGTGACTTACTAAAGACTGATGTCATGTCCCGCCCTGTGATGTCACAATGCCTTTCCTCGGTGCGGGTGCAGCCGTGCCCCCAGCTCGGGGCTGGGGACCCTACACCCAAATCCCACCTCCCTGTTCCACCTCCCCTTTTTCCAATCCGTCTGCACTCTGTAATTTTCAGGAGCACCCGAGGTCATAGAATCATAGAATCGTAGAGCGGCCTGGGTTGAGAGGGCCACAGTCATCACCTAGTTTCAGCCACCATCGCCAACCGCCAGCCCAGGCTGCCCAGAGCCACATCCAGCCTGGCCTTGAATGCCTCCAGGGATGGGGCATCCACAGCCTCCTTGGGCAACCTGTTCCAGTGCCTCACCACCCTCTGTGTGAAAAGCTTTCTCCTACTATCTAACCTAAACCTCTCCTGTCTTAGTTTAAAGCCATTCCCCCTTGTCCTATCATTATCCACCCTCGTAAACAGACGTAAACAGAGGCCAGGTGCTCCTCTCCCATCCTTTTGACGCCTTCAGTCCAACAGCAATGAGTATTGGATTAACTTCCTTTATTTATATGTAGG